>NW_024080632.1:3818028-4462720 GCF_003009895.1 Hyaena hyaena | reverse complement strand
TTTTATTTATTTATAGGAGAGAGAGAGAGAGAGACAGCGGAGCAGGGGAGGGTCAGAGAGAGAGGGAGTCACAGACTGAAACAGGCTCCAGGCTCTGAGCTGGCAGTCAGCACAGAGCCCGACGCGGGGCTCGAACCCACGAACCGCGAGATCATGACCTAAGCGAAAGTCGGACGCTTAACCGACTAAGCCACCCAGGCGCCCCTCACTTTTGTTCTAGTGAGGCAACTTTTGGTGGGCTCTTGGATAGCTTCAGGATGGAGGATGGTCACCAGGAAGACCAAGCCATGACTAGAGGCTTAGAACTTTCAATCCCACCCCGCATCTTCTGGGGAGAGGAGCAGCTAGAGATTAAGTTAATAATTGATTATGCCTATGAAATGAAGCTTCCACAAAAATCCCTAAACTACAGAGTTTGGAGAGCTTCCAGGCTGGTGAACAGCTCCACATGCCAAGACAGTGGTACACCCTGACTCCATAGAGACAGAAACTCCTGCACTCAGAACCCTTCCAGCCAGACACACTTCTTCATCTGGATGTTCATCTGTATCCTTTATTACCTCCTTTGTAATAAGCCAGTAAACATGTTTTCCTGAGTTCTATGAGCCGCTATAGCAAATTACCAAACCTGAGGAAGGGGTTGTGGGAACACCTAGTTTGTAGCCAAGTCAGTCATCTGGGGATCCACTACTTCTAATTGCCATCTGAAGTTGGTGGGGGGCAGTCTTGGGGGACTGAGCCCTTCACCTGTGGGGTCTACACTAACTCCAGACAGTTAGTGTCAAATTAAATTGTAGGACACTTAGTTGGTGTTCAGATATAGCTGAAGAATTGGTTACTGTAGAAAACCCCACCCATTTGGTGTCAGAAGTGGTGTGAGAGTAGAGACAGACCAAGGTTTTTCCTTTCATTTACACAAGGGCTTCCTATGCACATGCTCAGACAAAAATATGGAAGAGGGGATTTCATGAAAGAAAGAAAAAAAAAGCAACCTAAGAAGAGAAGTTGTAATTGGGTCAGGATTCTTGGGAGTCTCACTTCCAGCACTAGAGAGTAGACTGAGGTGAGGAGAAAGGGGCTCCAGGAAATATTTTCCCATCAGGAGACAAAAGATTCATTATCTTTCTTTCTAAGGATGAACCAACAGCAAGGGCGGCAGTGCAGAGAGACAGAAAGAACCTGGATCCCTGATGATGTTTTCAAGCCCTTACTAAATCAGCCCCTCTTGGATAGCCTATGAAATAATACTTTGTTTTCTATTTCAGCCAGCTCAGTCTGTTACCTTCAGACAAAAGCATCCTAAACAACATAATTCTCGACTTCCAGCAAAATCTCAGTCCTGAATCAATGTAAATTTCTTTCTATTCTATTTTGGTATTTGTTCTGCTAAGACTGATAGAGCAATAGGTCCTCTAAAACCTCAGACACCTCTCTACCATCCACCTTTGGAAGGAATTCCCTCTGTGTTTAGGGTTGCAGAAGACCCAGTTATTAACTGAAGTCTTGATCATGAAATAGATTTTTGAAGTTCCCAAAGGCAGTGTGTGTTATGAGTTTGGATGGAGTGGAGGGAAGGGGAGATCCTGGGATTAAAATAAACCCAACATTCATGGGAAGAATTGAGCAATTTTACCCAGAATAAATTGAGCGAACCAATCATTCCCAGTGCCCGGACTGAGTTGGAGACAAAGAAAAGCTTTCTTCTCTGTGTTGTGGGGCTGGCAAGGGACAGGAGCCCCAGGGAAGGGTGACTTGGGGCAGAGGGGCAGAAATGTAGCTTCACTCACTGTTTCAGGAACAAATGTAAAAGACCAAAATAGACATACTAGATACCAATGCTTACAAATTCTAAAACTATTTGAACTACTTGGCAGGACCTGATGGGTCCCTGGGTGTGGAGGTGGGAGGCGGATCCTGCAGGTGGGAAGGCCCCAGGCCCCTGTTATAATATCAGTCACAGAGACTGTTGCAATAACCAATTCATGGTTTTTAATTCTCACTGCCACCCTGGAATTCCTGTTCTCCCTGTTGGCTCTCTTCTCCTGTTCACCATAGCAACTGTTTTGAATTTTCTTCACTCGCATCAAACCTCCCACCACTCTTCCTTCTCCTTCTCTCTCCTCAGGTACATCTGCCTCTCATTTCACACAGAAAATGGATGCCATTTGACTAGGTCCTGCCCTGCCCTTCCTCACACACCTGCAACTGTACTACTGTCCTCAGTACTGTCCAATAGAACTTTCTACAATGGTGTAAATGTTCTGTATCTTCACTGCCCAATATAGCATGAGCCACATGTAGCTATTGAGCACTTGAAATACGGTGAGTACAAATGAAGAACTGAATTTTAAATTTCATTCAATTTTAATGAATTTTTAATGTTCATTTATAAGAGAGAGAGAGACAGAGCACGGGCAGGGAGGGGCAGAGAGAGGGGGACACACAGAATCCGAAGCAGGCTCCAGGCTCTGAGCTGTCAGCACAGAGCCCAACGGAGGGCTCGAACTTGTGAACTGGGAGATCATGACTTGAGCCAAAGTCGGGATGTTTAACTGACTGAGCAACCCAGGTGCCCCTAATTTTAATCAATTTAAAAATTTTAAATGTTTATTTATTTATTTAGAGAGAGAAGATGTATGTGCATGTATGAGTAGGGGAGTGGCAGAGACAGAGGAGGGACAGGGAGTCCGAGGTGGGCTCTGTCCTGATTGCAGACAGCCTCATGTGGGGCTTGAACTCACGAACCAAACCATGACATCATGACCTAAACCAAAGTCAGACACTTAACTGACTGAGCCATCCAGGCGCCCCCAATTACTTTAAATTTAAATGACCATATGTGGTTAGTTTGTATCCTTTTAGGCAGCACTGGTTTAGTGTAACTCAAGAAAAACCGTTTTGACTACCAGGGCACTGGGATCTCTCCTAATTCTGTGACATCATGAAGCAGTAGACTCTGGACCAACTAATTATAAGAATTCTGAATTAGAAGATGAGAGAGAAGGAAGAGAGGGTCAGAAAGGCATGTTCATGAGAAATTGCCATGGAGAAATACAGAGGATAAAAGCATCATTTGACTTGCTTTTTAAAATAATTTTTTAATGTTTATTCATTTTTTGAGTGAGAGACACAGAGAGTGAGTGGGAGAGGGGCAGAGAGAGAAGGAGACACAGAATCTGAAGCAGGCTCCGGGCTCTGAGCTGTCAGCACAGAGACTGACACAGGGATTGAACTCATGAACCATGAAATCATGACCTGAGCCAAAGTCAGTCACTTAACTGACTGAGCCACCCAGCTGCCCCAACATCCCGACATGCTTTTTCTTCCTTTCCGTTCCCTCCCCTCCCCTCCCCTCCCCTCCCCTCCCCTCCCCTTCCCTTCCCTTCCCTAGTAGCTCCAGGTGCCAAGAAAAAAACCACAGTGAATCCTGGCTCAAACATTATACTCCTGAAGGAGAATAAGAGGCTCCCTTCATAGTATCGTTACTGCAAATCCACACTAGTATTGACTCCGACACAGAGTCTGGTGGAAGGAGGACCCAAACACCAGCCAGGTGAGAGTGTGGTGTCAGTTATTTCAGAAGGAATCCAGTTATCTTTGTTTGTATTCTCTACTGAAATGCAGAATGTGCGCAACACAGAATGGTGAGTCACTTGTATGTACCTTTGTGTAGCTGATTTTGCTCTTTAAAAATTTTTTTTCTTTAAATGTTTAATTTTGAGAAAGAGATAGAGTGTGAGTGGGGGAGGGGCAGAGAGAGAGAGAGAGACAGACAGACAGACAGACAGACTCAGAAGCAGGCTCCAGGCTGAGCTGTCAGCACAAAGCCCAATAAGGGGCTTGAACCCACAAACCTCAAGATGATCACCCTAGCCGAAGTCAGGTGCTTAACTGACTGAGCCACCCAGGCGCCCCTGATTTTGCTCATTGTTTATCATTCTATCACATTTCAAACAGTTACACATCTTTTGAAATATAAAAAGTTAGAATACCACAACCTCCTACCTCCACCGACCTCTAAAGGGCTAGCCAATTGCTCTGAAATCATATTTTGAGTAATTTTTCTTCTTTGGTTTTAAATGCTTTTGTCATAGGCTAAGTACTCATTTATCTTTGTGTTCAATACTTGGCTCTATCCTGTTTCATTAAATTATCTGTCAGTTTCCTCACTAGTGCCCTTGCTTTATGTTGCTCTTGCCATCTCCTGTGGCTACTGGCTTATTGGTGAATAGCTCTCCCTTTGGCTTCTGGGTATACACTCCCTTCTGGCTTTCCTCACCTTCCCTGATGCTTATGTGTCCCCTTGGTGTTTGATCCTTCAGGGATCTGTCCTCAGCCCCCCTCCATGTCATTATACTCTCTCCCTGGGAGATCCCCTGCCTCCACTCTGCGTTCCACGGTGCAGCCAGAGTGATTTTTACTAAAGTGTAAGTGAGGTGTCACAACTCTGCTGACAAATCCACCTGTGGCTCTCAGGATACATTCCTGACTCCTTAACAATAGCCACAGGGGGTTGAAATAGACTTGAGTTTCCCGCAAAGTGGACCCTGAGACAAGGATTCAGGTGCAAGTAGTTTCTTTGGGAGATGAGGCTAGGAAGGGCGGTGGGAAAATGGGACAGGAAGGGAGGGCAGCTAATACAAGAAACGTTCAAGAACAGGTCGCTGCTGTAGGCATCTGGGGCTCAATCCCACCAGGGACCTCTGGGAACCTGGGTGACTGCCTCCGCGTTGTCCCACCTGAGAGCAGTAGTTAACCTGAGTCTCCCAGCCTAGGAGCCTCTATTTGCTGAGAGCTGCACTTCTTTCTCTCTCTCCTTCGCTTCTTTCTTTCCTTCGAGGCCTTCCTCCCTCTCCCCACGCTGCTCCCCTCCCCCTCCCCCCCAACTCATCCCCAACGGGTCCCAGACACAGTTTGTTCTGTGACCCCGCCCACAGCCTTAAGCTGATTGGACCAGAGATAAATAGCTAGACCAATCAAATTCACTTCTCTGGGACTCCAGAATTAAGCGGTAAGCGGTAGGTGTACAGGAACGGTGGCCAACCCGACCTGGCTGCTGTGATGGGCTTGTTTGGGGACATGCCCTCAGAGCAGCAGGGAAGTCCACTGTTTAGAGAGATGCACAGTGGGTACACAGAGAGGTAAGGCAGAGGCAGGACCGCACAGCCTCAGACAAACGGCAAGTGCAACCGCAGAGCAGGACATTTTAGTTTCCATGTCTATTAATACGTTCTGGAGACCACCATTCTTGACAGTCCCCTTTAAACACCTCTGAATGGCTCAAATGTTTCCATCTTAACTAACCCTCACCCCCAGTCTCCCCTTGATGCTACATCTTCCGTTAAAAAGCACCCTCTACACTCAAGCTGAGCTGAGAGGGAAAGTAGTCCACATCTGGGTCTCCACTCTCTCCCTCTAATCAGTCCTTACAAGCACTATTATTTTGTGGGGAAGTGTGACATTCTGAAGATGTGATTTTAAGTGTCTATGGGACTTTTAGATATGGGGGTTTGTAGACTGTACCGCTGTGGAGCTCAGAAGGCAGATTCGGTCTGGAGATACAGATTTTTAAAACGGAATGTATGAGTATGGTAGAAAAACTTCATAGAAAGGTAAGAAATAAGTGCTTGACAAACACTGACTAATCCCTGAATTCTCTCCCCAGAGACCATCTTATACATTCTTCTAGACACAGCCAGCTTCATGGACACGGGACTTGTGCAGTTCCATTAAGGACCCATACTTAAAAGGGACCTGAGCTTGGTCTAATGCTCTGCTATTGCCATTTTGAAATTCTTAACCTTGAATAAGGGACTCCACTGCCCTGGACCCCCAAATTAGTAGTAGGTCCTATTTCCAGCTATATTCCATGCATAGTTAAACACATGATATACACAAGTACCCCTCTTTCCATCTCCTTTTCTTTTAGCATTTGGTGATTATAAAAGAATGTGTGTGGATGAAATCTCCCAGGGAGAAGATACAAAAGTTACTAGTGCAATTTACCAAATACTTCTGCTTCTTCTCTTTCTGGGCAAGATGGTATTTCTTGATTCCCTGGGACCAAATTCCTGAGGCCAAGTGACTAGTTTTGATCCATGAGTTAGGGACAACAGGAATGAATCATTTCTAATTTAAATGCCACTCTAAGACCTGCCAGATTTCTCATTCCAGAGTTCATGATAGTGGCTGTCCATTAGTTTTGTTTTCTGTGTGACTACAATGAGCAGAGCCTCCCGGGTGACCCATGGTGAATATTTATTGTGGATGAGAAATAAAATGACATTGTTTTTAAGCTGTAAGATTTGGGAGGGCTGTTTGTTATTGCAACATAACCTGTCCTGTAATGACTGACAGAAATATAAAAAATGCTGAGACAGAATTTGCTGGAACTGACACATAAAAGGAGAAGAGTCATAGAAAGATAGACAAAGAGTCATAGAGGTAAGACAAAAAACTAGAAGTGGCCCCAGCGAGTCATGGAAATCAAGGGAAGAAATTGCTCAAGAGGTAGAGAGTGGTACATGGTGTTGGTCCAAAAGTCAAGTGAAATAAGGAACACAACATATCACTAAGTATGGCAACTGATAACTTATTGGTAAGCTTATGAAGAACAGTATCCATGAAGTGGTGGTGGGAGAAATAGTGGACAGAGGGCTGAGGAAGCGGAGAGGGAAAAGCATGAGAGATCAGTGTCTGAGTTTAGAAGACCACGATCCCTGCCATGTGCACTTTTGAGAAGGGCCAAGAAAATTTACATTCTATCTCACCTTTCTCCTGCTCTCCAGTCTCCTGAACTGAGAGCCAGGAGGTAAGGTAGCCCCTGGGTAGCTCACATGAGTCAGAAAGTAAAAGTTAGCGCAGACTGCAGAAGTAAAAATTGGCTTGGCCACTTAGCATTCTGGAAGAGCAGTAATGGATAAAGTCAGCCGCAAAAATAACACAAAACAGTATTTCACTGTACCTGCAAAGTGATAATACCAGCCCTGTCCCCCAATCTTTTTTGTTTCAAAGATAAACTTTTATTTTAGAACAGTTTTAAGTTTGCAGAAAAATCACAAAGATAGTACACAGCATTCCCATATATCCTATACCCAGTTTCCTCCATTATTAGCATCCTACATAAGTATGGCACATTTGTTATAATTAATCAATATTGATACATTAATATTAACTAAAGTTCATATTTTATTCACATTTCTTTAGTTTTTTAACTGATGTTCCTTTTATGTTTTAGGAACCTGTCTAGGTTATCACATTACATCTAGCTGTTGTGTCTCCTTAGCCTCCTCTTGATTGTGACAATTTATTAGGTTTTTCATTGTTTTTGATGATCTTGAGAGTTTTGAAGGGTATGTTAGGTGTATTGTAGTACCCCCATCCCCATTTTTTGAGTGATTACTGCTTTCTGAGAAATATCCTCTAAAATAATAAACTGTCAGAAAATTTGCTATTGGAAATTGCATCAGTGAGAATGAAATACTCCCCTTTTGGCTGGAGGATCTGAGTCACCTTGCCATAGAGGAGCAGCCTCAAACTGCACCTCAGGTACAGAGCTTTGGATACAGGGTTTCCAGATACAATATTCAATATCCATCTTAGCTTTATTGCTTCCAAGGAAGCAGGGCCCTTGATCTCTGCAATCCTGATCAGAAGATGACTGCTTTGCTTTGAGCCTATCAGAATCTGTTTTTATGCAAATCTAATCTAAACTCCACTATTCCCTGTAATCCTATGATAGCTCTGTCCCTTTGATGATGCCCCTAGCTCCTCTGGCACAAGCTTTTTCTCACAGAATGAGTCAGGAAACCTAGTTTTATTGAATGGTAAGTTTGTTTCTGATGGTCTTAGGCTGATTGGCCTGTCATGAGTGTAAATCAGGGGGCACAAGAGAGGGCAGAAAGTGAATCTAGAGGGTCACTCAGGAAATATCCAGTGTAGAAATAAAGTGCTCTTCCTTTCCCAGCCCCAGCAAATCTGATGCCCCCCACCACCATCTACAGACCAGTGTGCTGTGGAGGAAGTGTGAGAGGGAGACCTTCATTCAGCCAGTGTTCACAGACATCTGGGGCTGAACAAAGGGTTGTAGAAATGAATCAGTCAGTCTCTGAGTGGGCCTTGAGGCAACAGAAAGATCTAGGCCCCTTTATTAAGTCACAATGGAAGCACTGGGTCTCCTGACATTTGAAGGGCTGCCCCTTTCCCCCAACTGAAATGAGTCCAAAAAAGCCAAAGAAAAAAGGAGATAAGGCAGAATTCTAAAAATGCCCTTCCTTTGAACACCATCTTTGTGCAGGCATCTGGGGGAGGCCGGCCGGGGCAGGGTTATCTGCCAGCCAGGCCTGTAGGACTTCGCTTCTCTTGTTTATCCCCAGCCACATCTGGGGCAGCTGCCAGGACCCGCCCCCACTCTGACATCATTGGAGGAACTCAAACTTAAAGGCTCCTGCTAAGAATCCGGATGTTCCATTTTCCTCTTCCTGGTGGGCTTACTGTGGCTGCTCTGGGAAGGCTGAGCCCTGGTCCAGACCCTTGTGGACTGTGAGCCTCTCACCATGTCAGCCTGCTGCAGCTGTAATGATGTTTTCCAGTATGAGACAAACAAAGTCATCCGGATCCAGAGCATGAATTATGGCACCATTAAGTGGATCTTCCAGATGATTGTCTTTTCCTACGTTAGGTAAGTGGGATGTGGGGATGACCCTGAATTTCTGCAGGGGTTGACAGCACAAAAAACTTCAAGGTGCAGCTTCTGGTGCACAGCCTGAATTCCACGTGGTTTTAAATCTGAGGCTTTTTTCTCGTAGCAAGATAGGGCTGGAGGTGGGAGGGGCTGGGGGGGGAGGCAGCTGCAGGTGGTGGTGGTGTGTGTGTGAAACAGTGCCAGTCTGCTGCAGGAAGAAGCCACAAGAGGCAAAGCCACACTTGGGGTTCTACCCCAGGCCTGCCAAGGTGAGCTGGACAGGGCATGCCTGGGAAAAGTGGGAAACAGAGCAACACCCTGGATTCCTAGGGAGGAGACAAGGATTCGGGGCACACCTGGTAATAATGGTGGCATCTGTCTGAGTCATCCCTGCTTCGGGGAGGAATAGGACCAGACTTGTCAATGTAACCAGGTCCTCTCCAGTGTCAGGAAAGCCCTGCCTCTTGCTCATTTTTGTTTTTGTTTTTTAAGTTTATTGAGATATAATTCACATACTATACAACTCACTCATTTAAAGTGTACAATTTAGCAGTTTTCTGTATATTCAGAGTTGTGCAGCCATCACCACAATCCATTTCAGATTGTCATCACCTCCAAAAGCAACTCCACATCCCTTAGCCATCACTCCCAACCCTTCTGCTCCCCTGTAGCTCTGGTGATCCACTGATCTACCCTGTCTCTAGGATTTTCCTGTGCTGGACACTTCATATGGAATCACGCAGTATGTGGTCTTTTGTGTCTGGCTTCTTTCACTTTCTTTTTGCTTGTTTGTTTAAGTTTATTTATTTTGACAGAGACAGCATGAGTGGGGGAGAGGCAGAGACAGAACCCCAGGCGGGTGTGGGGCTGGAACTCACAAATGGTGAGATTATGACCTGAGCCAAAATCAAGAGTCAGATGCTTAACCATCTAAGCTACCCAGGTGCCCCTGCATCATATTTTCAAGGTGCATTCATGTTGGAACATGCATCTCTATTTCATTCCTTTTTATGGACAAGTAATATTCCATTGTATGGATAGACTTTTTTCTTTTCTTTTGGTGGACACTTGGGTTGTTTCCAGTTCGGGGCTATTATAGATAATGGTGCTATGACTACCAGGGTACATGTGTTTTCATGAACATGTTTTCAGTTCTCTGGTGTACCTAAGAGTGAAACTGAAAGATCATTTAGTTACTCTATTTTCGACCTTTTGAGAAACCACCCACCTATTTTCGAAGAGGCTGCACCTTTTCATGTTCCCACCAGCAATGTATGTTCCCATTCCTCCACAACCTCATCAAATACTTGTTCTTGTCTGTTTTTTGGATCATGGGCATCCTAGTGATCTGTGAGTGGTTCTCATTGTGATTTTGATTCAGGGTTACGTAAAGACTAATGCCCCATTGCTCTTTGTGATGATAATGATAAAAACTTGCATCTCTAGAGGCAGGCAGTGTAGTTTACAGGCTCAGGGTTAGAGGACCCTATTTTATAATCCTGGTGAAGTTTCCTTGGCCAGGTCACTTAACCTCTCTGAGCCTCCTTTCTGCATCTGCTCATAGTTGTCATAATTAAACAAGAAAAGGCATGACAAGCACTTATTGATGTCTGGCGTAGGGTAAGAGCTCCACAAATAGCAGCTGTTTTAAAAAAATAATCTTTTTGACTAAAAATAGAATTATCTATAGGGGCGCTTTGGTGGCTTAGCTAGTTAAGCATCTGATTCTTGATTTCCACTCAGGTCATGATCTCACAGTTCATGAGTTCCAGCCCCACGCTGGACTTCAAAGCCTGCTTTGGGTTCTCTCTGTGTGCCCCTCCCCTGCTCGTGTGCTCTCTCTCTCTCAAAATAAATAAGTAAGCTGTAAAAATAGAATTACCATATGATCCAATAATTCCACTACTGGGTATTCACCCAAAGAAAATGAAAATTCTAATTTGAAAAAGATATATGCATCCTTATGTTTATAGCAGCATTATTTACAATAGTCAAGATATGGAAGCAACTCAAGAGTCTATTGATAAATGAGTCGATAAAGAAGATGTGGTGTATATATCCAATGGACCATTACTCAGCCATAAAAAAAGACTGAAGTTTTGCCATTTGCAACACCATAGATGGACCTAGAAGGTACAATGCTAAGTGAAATAAATCAGTCAAGACAAATACTATATGATTTCACTCATATGTGAAATTTAAGAAACAAAACAAATAAAGAAAAAAGGGATGCAAACAAACGGACTTAAATACAGAGAACAAGCTGGTGGTTGCCAGAAGAGAGGCCAGTAGGGGGGTGGGTGAAATAGATAAAGGAGATTGAGTGCACTTATCCTGATAAGTACTGAGAAATGTATAAGAATTTTTGAATCGTTGTATTGTACACCTGAAACTAATACAACACTATGTTAATTATACTTGAATAAAAAAAGGGTAAAAAAAATCTTTTTGAATGTAATAGTCACTTTCATATACATTCCCTAATTTGACTGTCAAAGTAAATGCCTGGGATTTGAGGTCTGGAAATGTGGATTCAATAATCCTTCACTTCAGGGTGCCTTTGGTGGCTCAGTTGGTTAAGCATCCAACTTTGGGTCAGGTCATGATCTCATGGTTCAGGAGTTCGAGCCCCACATCAGGCTGTCAGCACAGAGCCTGCTTTGGATCCTCTGTCCCCCTTCTCTCTCTGCCCCACCCCCACTTGTGCTCTCTCTCTCTCAAAAATAAACATCAAAAAAATTTTTTTTGAATTCTTTACGTCTTTGAGCCTCGGTTTCCTTGTCTGTAGAATGAGGACAAAAGTTGTTGTAAGAATTAAATGAGTTACTAAATGTAAAGTTGCTTGAAAAATACCTGGTGCATGGCATGCTCTTACCAAGTGTTAATTCTTACTAATAGTATTACTAGGATTGTCATGATTTGATTCATATATTTACTATGCAACAAATACTAAATAATAAACACATATTAAATTCTAAAATAAGACATGTTATTTAAGCCAGCTATCATAGAACTGATGAAAAGCAGAGTTAGTAAATGCACCAGTAGGTAGATCACGTGTCATGATTCCATGTAACCGGTGACTCAATTTCCTGGTATTCTTGGCACACAATTTCTTAAAAGCAGATTATTGTATACATAAGAACAGATTATTATGAGAATGCCTTTTAATGATAAATGCTTTTCTCTCATATGGGGGACTCTTACCTTACATGCATTTAAGTCCCTCAAATTCAGTTATACATGTTCCGCGGGAGCCTGGAGTGCCAGCATAATTTAAACACTGAGATGACTCAGTGACTGGGTGCCCCAGACTAAGCGTGAGGTGGGTACTTGAGTTGGGGATCCTTCAGTCAGTCTCTTTTCCTTCACCCTTCTCACAGAGTGACGACCTTGCACCCTGCCTGTGAAGCTCAATCCATACTCTCCACCCAACATGTCCCCCCAAATAAGCCACCTCTTTCACCTTTACCTGGAATAAAACTGGTATAAAAGCAGCTTGTTCCAGAGCTGGAGGACAAAATGGGCTCTGATGGACTTGTTGGAAGGCAGAAGGTCTGTTTGCTATGCTTTGTGGACAAGCTAAAGGTTTAACCAAAGGCAATTTTGACAAGACATGATTTTTACCTTAAGTACTGACTTTAGAAGGCAACCCCTATGTAAAACGCTATTCCATTTTTCATATTTTAAAATATAAAATTAAAGAAATAATATTGCCAGCTTTGTTTTTTTCCTTTATGTTAATGGAATATCTAGTTATATCTCATGGAATGGAGTCCCATGGATGACAGCTTAGGAAATGCTGCCTTACATTATACTATGAGGTCTCAAATTAGCCATTTGCATCAAATGGGACTGGCAGAAATCCAGACAGTTCCAGGTAATATTCAAGATATACAACAGCAGGTAGTGGGGTCTAGCCGTGGACTTCTAGGTGCAGAGTCTGCAAAGGGTTGAAAAGGCAAAGAGCCAGGACAATGAAATAAGATGGGGCTTCCGTTATTGAGCCTGGAGTGCAGGGCAGGGGCTGTCTATAAAGGAAATAAGACTAGTTAGCTTTTTGTAGTCCCTCAAAACCAAGTTCAGATCGGAATCAAAGGCAGGGTCTGCAGCTAGAGGCAGGGTCAAATGGTCCCAGCTCCCAGGTTGCAGGAGTGTGTAGACAGGATGCAAGTAGCTCTGTGTTAGTCAGAATTGTTTGGATAGTAAGTGACAGAGACCTAACTCAGGTTAGCCACCACGTCACACAGTGGAAGAGATGGGGCTGCTCTTAGACATGGATGGTTCTAAAAGCTCAAACTATGTCATCAGGGCTGGGTTTCTCTCCTCACATAGTGGCTCTATTTGACTTTGTTCTTGAATAGGCTTCTTTATGTAGCAAGATGCCACACTCACATACTCAGCAACTCCAGAGGAACAAGCAAGTCTTCCCTGATAGCTCTGGCATGGAAGTCCCAGCAAAGTCTCTGACTGGTAGGACTTCAGTCACATATCCAGCCCTGAACCTATCCTTGGGGCTAGGGGCATGGTGTCACCTGGTCATGTGCTCACTCCTGTGGCAGGAGGTAGGGAAAGGGTGGTGGGACTAAATGAGCCCAGTCTGAGGGGCGCCTGGGTGGCTCAGTCGGTTGAGCGTCCGACTTAGGCTCAGGTCATGATCTCAGGGTTCATGGGTTCGAGCCCCGCATCAGCCCCGCTGACAGCTAGCTCAGAGCCTGGAGCCTGTTTCAGATTCTGTGTCTCCCTCTCTCTCTGATCCTCCCCTGCTCATGCTGTCTCTATCTCTCTCTCAAAAATAAATAAAATATTTGAAAAAAAAAAAGGAAAGAAGAATAGTGTTGCTAGAAGAAATGGGAAAAGAAAGGGGGGGTGGATGGGACAAAGAAAAAGTAAACATTCATTACAAAGTCTTTCCAAAAGCCAGAAATTTCAGAGACTTCTGAAGTCTACTGCTCTATCCCTGACTTGTGTCAGCCCTGCACCTAGGCTGTGGAGACTCTGCCCAAGGTTATTGCCACAGCAGGGACCTTGGTATTCTCGACAGAAATTTCCTCTGAAAGTCAGCTCCTAGAATTTTACAGGATTTTCCAACCCATGATTCTGGGATGGGAAGAATGGGATAATAATGATGGTTATACTTCCAGGAAAACTGATATGAAAAATCCTGAATGACAATAAAGTAACTTCCTTACACTGTTGGCTTTATTTATCTCATCTCAACTGATATGCTGGCATGTAGGTATTCTTTTCATTATTGCACAGATAAGGAAAGAGAAGCTATGAAAGATGGAATTAATTTCTAAAAGATCACCCAGGTAGAGAGTGAGTTTCAAAAGGGATTCAAATATAAAACCAATGCAATACTTTTAGCCCAGAAACCACACTACTGAAGTGGTTACGTGCAAGTGCAAAAGCCCAGGTACTAGGCCTCCTGAATCCTTAGCCAAGCATTCTTCCTTCTGCACCTTGATCTTCATCTTTCTGGGTTGGCCTGGGTGAGTACAGGACAAGGAGGGAGGCTGGGATGAGGATCCCAGAAGCTTGCCCTTTTCCATTACTCATTCATTCCCGCAAATAAATTTTAGACCACCTACTATGCGTGAGGCACTGTTTGCTGCTCTAGAGATTATAGCAGTAAACGAAACAAAGTTCCTATAGCTCATGGGGCTATATGCCAGGTTGGGGGTGAGGTGGGGAGAAAGATATGATACCAAGAAGCAAAAAAGACATAATAAATTGTCTGATGGTGGTAAATGCTATGAAGAGTAATAAAGCAGAGAAGAGGACAGACAAGGAAGATGGGCAAATGTGAGCGTGTGTATGATAGACATTTAGGTTGGATCTCCACAAAGAGAGGGAACAAGCCATGACGTATGCAGGAGAAGAGTGTTTCTGGTAGAGGGAACAGCAAGTCGAAAGGCTCTGATAGAGACTTGATAGGGTGTTCAAAGAAAGGCAAGGAGGTCAGTGTGGCTGGAGCAGAATGAAGTTAGCGAACAAGAGGTGGTGCGTGGACTGACGAGGTACCATGGGTGGGGTTGGAAGGGCAGATCATTTAGGGCCTTGGAGGCCGCTCTGAGTTTTTTGGATTTTATTCTGAGTGAGTTGAGAAGCTGTGGGAGGATTTTAAGCAGAAAAGTAAAAGATATTTGCATTTTCTCGGGAAGATCTCCCTCTTTCCTGGAGACTAGTCCTCTCAGAAGCTTTTCCAGTGAATACGGAAGACTAGGGAAGATTAAGAGAAAAACAGAACAGACTCCATTCAAACTGCTGCTTCTCCCTCACCCAGTCAATGCCTACTCTGGCTAACAGAGAGCGCTGTACTGTCTTGCACAGCCTCAGGCTGTCTGTCACCATAGAGACGGTGCTGTTGTGCTAGTTTGTGGCTGTTAAAATGTAGCTCCTCGTGGCCGCCTGTTTCAGGGAGGGTTGCCACACACCTTTGAGGCTAGGCCTGTTCCAACTGAGTGGAAGTGAGTCCACCATAGAGGTGGGAGGAGACACCAGGGGCAGGGGAGGGGCAAGCCCAACCCAAGCACGTCCCCTCTGGCCCCTGTCACTTGACGGCAACAGAAACATGAAGAGATTTGCCACATTCTCATCCCACCCTGGGTGATGTGATAGAGCTGGGGGGTCCAGAGAAGACCCACTTCAGGAGGAGACTGCTCTAGAAGGAGGAGAATCCAGCCACCTGTATCCACATACCTGAAAGCCAAAAAAGAGGAACAGCCAGAAAGACAGCATATTCCAGAACCTGGTGAGAGAGGAGGAGGAGCAGGGGCCGAGGGCAGAGAGGTAGGCAAGGTCCAGACTACAGAGATTTGGAATTTGTTTCTCAGGGCCCTGGGATGCCACTGAAAAATTTTACAGAGGAGGGTGAAGCCATTTGATTCCTGTGTTTAAAAGCACTCTCAGAGACCTGAGCAGAAGGTAGACTGTAGGGGGCAGGAGTGACCGGGGCGGGGTGGGGGTGGGGGGAGGGCAGTAAAGTGGGCAAAGCGGGGATACATTTAGGAGGCAGAACTGACAGATTTGCTAGGAGGTGGAAGATGACTCTGGGTTCCCTGGTGGCTGATGACACCTTGTACTGACAAGAGGAAGCTCGAGAAGACAAGCTTGCCGACCAAGCATTGTTAATGATGTTGAGCTGGCAAACTACTACTACTATCTATTGGCATCCCTCCGTCAATGTCTAAACTAAAACATGAAAAAAGCTAGAAGCACACAGTCTACAAGAAAAAAAAAATGGTCCTTTCAAATGAATACATTTAGCTTTATGAAGACCCTGCCTCATTGTTCTGGTTTTCTCATTTCACCCTGGAAGCCAAGGCCTCTCTGTGGACCAGCTGTCCCGTACCCACGGGCTTCTGGGGACCACCACTCCAGCCCAGCCTCCCACCCAGGGCAAGCATCTCCCAGCCCTCCTGGGTTTTTAGTACAGTGCTAAAAAAAGAAAGCACCTAAATATACGGATTATTCACAGAGCTGCATGCGTCAGGTGGCTGACATGCAAGATGCCAAGAAGAGGAGGCAAAGGTGGGCCTGGAGAAGCCAGCAAGGATCATGTTATGAACAGCCTTGAACTGCATCCTGAGGATACTGAGAAAGTATGAAGAGTCTTTCCCCACCCTGCCACCAACATTTCATTATGAAAAATTTCAGCCTTATAGGATTGCCTTTTCTAGACTGTATTTCTTCTCAAACTCAGGAGAATGGGTTCTGTGTAGAACCAGATACCCAGCCCAATATAGTACTAACACCTCCTTATTACAGAAGAAGAAACAATGACCCAGAAAAGTTAAGTAACTTACACACGATCATGTAGCTGCCAAGTGGTAGAGGTAAGATCGAACCCAAGCTTCTCACTCCAGAGTCCAAGCTTTTATGAAATAATGTAGAGAATGGAGGAGACAGGAGCACAAATGGAGGCAGGGAGACCCATCAGGAGGCTACTGGGCAATCCAGGTGAGAGCAGATGGTGACCGGGACTGAGGAGATGACAAGGGGTAGAGGAGAAAATATATGAATAACATTAGAAGGATAAAACAGCAGGACTTGACAATTGAACGGTTGAGAGGTAATGAGGGAAAGGATATTAAGGAATATTTCTGGATTGGGCAACTGATGGGTGGTGGGAGAAATTGGGATAGAAAATGCTGGTGGGGGGTGGGGAAGCCCATTTGGGATGGAAGATGAGTTCAGAATTGGAGGCATAGTGTTTGACATATCTATGGGTCTTACAAATGTAGACGCTTAGTGGGTAGATAGATGTGTGAATTTGGAACTAGAGATGGAGATCTATGTATCACCAGCACATAGATGGTAACTAGAACCATGGAAGTAGCTACAACTGACCAGTAAGAGAAGATGTAAATGAGAAGCAAGGGGGCTTAGAACAGACCCCTGAAGAATGCTAACCTTTAAATGATGGGGAGCACAGAAGCCCCCAAAGGATTCTCAGAAGGGGTGGCCATGGAGATCCAAAGAAAGTCAGGAGAAGGTGCATTCCAGGAAGCTAAAGGAAGAAGGGGACAGAGGTGTTACATGTCATTGGTGTCAAATGCTGTCGAGAGTTTTAGGAGATCAGATCTGGAGTATGTCTATCAGATTTAGGAAGGCTGACGTTGCTGTTTACTTGGCAAGAGAGGCTTTAGAGAAGTGGTGGAGCGGGAGCCAGACTGGAGTGGGTGGGGGAGTGAATGGAGATGCGGAAATGGATGTGGTGACTCACTCTTTCAAGAGACTTGGCTACAAAGGAGAAGAAAGGCATCAAGTGGTGGTGGGAGAAGAATAGGGGGTCAAGAGAGGACTTATTTTTAAAATGGGAATTGATGTTGAATCAGATGGAGAGGAGATGGAGAAAGGGCAATGATGAGATAAATGAAAATCATCATCACCGTCATCATCACTGTCACCAACTAGCAACCACAAAGAAAGATTGTTCTTTTCTGGGACGAACTGTTAGACATTTCTTCCTTGCTTTGAGTCCAAATCAGTCTCCCTGGAATTTTTGCCGTTAGAGTTCTGTGACCCCGGTGGTAGTTGGCACTCTTCAAATGGCTGCACCCTGCTATTATATTTTTCCTTTACTTTGAAGTAATGATGCCAATCTCTCTGGCCATGTGCCCTCCACACGGTACCCAGATACTTTACCATCTCAGCCAAGCCCACACAATCACACTCATTTTGTCAAGGCCCTCTTAAAAGTGGCCCATGCACTCTTGCTTTGCTGGTGGAAGCACGAGATGGTTCAACTTTTGTAGTTTGGCAAAATGAATTGAAATATAAAATGCATTCATCCTTTAACCCAGAAATTTATCTTAAGGTGTGAAATTTATCTTTGGTGTGAAAAGATTCTTTTGCAAATACGTGCCTGGCAACGTGAGAGAGGAAGATAGAGCGGCAACAAAGCAGACTGAGCCTCAGTGGTGAAAGACTGAATGCTTACCCTTCCAAGATCAAGAACGAGACAAGGATGCCTATTTTCACTGCTGCTATTCAACATTGCACTGGAAGTCCTAGCCAGAACAGTTAGGCAAGAAAAAGAAATAAAAGGCATCCAAATTGGAAAGGAAGAAGTAAAATCACACTCAGATAATATGATCCTATATATCAAGAATCCAAAAGAAATCACAAAAAGCTATTAGAGTTAATAAACCAATTCAATAAAGTTTCGAGGTACAAGATCAACACGTAAAAATCAGTTGAGTTTCTATACACCAGCAAGGAGAAACTCAAAAAGAAAATTAAGAAGATAATTACACTTATAATAGCATCCAAAAGAGCATAAGCTGTGGGGCTAGGGTTGCTACAATGTGTCTTAGTCTGTTGGGGCCACTATAACCACAGATGGAGTGGCTTATAAAGGACAGAAACTTACTTCTCACGGTTCTTGGGCCTGGGAATTCTAAAATGAAGGTGCCAGCAAATATGGTGTCTGGTGAGAAGGCATTTCCTGGTTCATAGACAGCCATCATTTTGCCATGCCTTTATATGGTGAAGGAGTTTCTGGAAACTCATTTTTTATAAAAAAATTTTTAATGTTTATTTTTTTGAGACAGACAGAGCATGAGCAGGGGAGAGAGACATAGAATCCGAAACAGGCTCCAGGCTCTGAGCTATCAGCACAGAGCCCTACGCAGGGCTTGAACTCACAAACCGCTAGCTAGATCATGACGGGAGCTGAAGTCTGCTGCTTAACCAACTGAGCCACCCAAGCACCCCTTGAAACTCTTTTATAAGGGCATTAATCCCTTCAACTTTCATGACCTAATTACTTCCCGAAGGCCTCACCTCCTAATGCCATCACATTAGGGATTAGGTTTCAACATTTGACTTTTATGGGCAAGGGGAGGGGAGGGTCACAACCATTCAGGCTATTGCACTATGTGAACTTAGGCTCACTTACCTGTTCTGCAGTTTGCAAGGTGGGGGTAGTTCTAGTACCTTCCTTACAGGGTTGTTTCGAGGGAGGTGAGGATTGAAAGTGTTAATACATATTATTCACATATGCTTAAAAGAATGCTTGGCCCATAGTAAGAACTCTATCAGGGTTACCAAAAAACCAAAAATTTACAATTGGAAAACTGAAAAAAACCTCTCAGTTATATACTAACCAGAGACTGGGGGCAAATTATCACAACTCACTTAGGTTGAACTACATGGAATTGCTGATATTCTACTCCTTCAGTCTACAAAATAAACAGTTTTCATATGTTCCAATTTAAACACCAGAATGTTCTATAACCATTAAAAGTGATTCCATATCATAGGTCTCTCTCTACCATACATTTATCACTACTGTTGTAGAAGGATTTAATAATAGGGGCGCCTGGGTGGCTCAGTCTGTTAAGCATCTGATCTTGATCTCTTGATCTTGGCTCAGGTCATGATCTCATGGTTTGTGAGTTCCAGCCCCACGTTGGGCTCTGCGCTGTCAGCGGATTCTCTCTCCCTCTCTCTCTACCCCTTCTCACTCTCTTTCTCTCTGTCTCTCAAAAATAAATAAATTTTGGGGCGCCTGGGTGGCTCAGTCGGTTGAGCATCTGACTTGGCTCAGGTCGTGATCTCGTGGTTCGTGAGTTTGAGCCCCACACGGGGCTCACTGCTGTCAGCCTGCCAGCAGAGTCCACTTCAGATCCTCTGTCCATCTCTCTCTGCCCTTCCCCTGCTTGCACTGTCTCAAAAAATAAATTTTTTTTAAAAAAAGATTTAATACATTTTTAAGTAAAAATAGCAAGTTCCACGGAGCATGCAAAGTGTGGTCATGTTTGTGAGCCAAGGTGTGGGAAGAAAGGAATCCCTGAAAGATACTCTCACTTTCAATAGCAATAACCCTTGGGAGGGAGAATGTTGGGAGAGTTTCATATTCTTTGTGCCGTTCTGTGAAATGTACACTTTCACAACAACTTAAAGTGGTTTTCTTGAAAAATGTGGCTCACAAAACCTGAACACAGAGCTGCTATCACTTGCTGCCTAATGAGGCCACGGGTCACTTTACCACCACCCCAAGGGTACAATATTCTGCTTTTCTCACCAAAGCTTAAGACAATGCAGGTTGTTTGTTTTGTCTTCTTCTGGATGATATAACACAATGTTGGCTCATATGGGCTTAGGGTTATCTAACATTTTGGGGCCTCTAAGATAAACTTCTGCCAGTCTGGGTGGTCTATGGTTTGTACTGGCATAACTGAGTTTTTAGTTCAAGATCAGGATTTTACATGTATCCATTCTTTTTCCTCTAATTGATAAACATTAACTAGTAGGTTAAGATTTACTCTGTTCTCTGTGTAGTTGAATGTGTAGAAAGTATTGTGTTCTGGTGTAGGAGTTCTTTGGATGAGAGAGAGAGCATTTGGGAAGCATGAAAGGAAATGCTGGCTGATGGAGAAGAAATGCAATAGTCAAAGGGAATTAGGAGTGAAGACGAAGTCTTGGTCAAGCTGTGGGTAACAAGGAACTGAAACCCCTTCACTCCAGCTCAAAGAAGGATCAGGTAGGGTGGAAATGGCGGTGGCTCTTGTGAAGCCATCTATATTGTGGTCCATTGAATAACAGCCTGCAAAAGATTTCCACATCCCAGTCTCTGGGACCTGTGAATCTGTTACCTTATCTGGCAGAAGGAACTTTTGAGGTGTGATAGAGGTCAAGGCCTTGAGATGGGGAGATTATCCTTGACTATCTGAGTGGCTTCGATGTGATCACAAGAGTACTCAAAAGAGGAGAGCAAGAGGCTCAAAGTGAGAAAAGGAGACCTGACAACAAGAGCTGAGATTGGAGTGACATGGCTACGAGCCGAGGAATGCCAAGGCAGCTTCTGGAAGCTGGAAGAGCTGAAAGAGACTCTCTCGTGGAGCCTCCAGAGGAGACAGCCCTATGACACCTTGATTTTAGCCCCATAAGGCCAATTTTAGGCATCTGATCCCCAGAACTAAGAGAATAAATTTGTATTGTTTTAAGACACTAAGCTGTGATAATTTGTTACAGCAGCAACGGCAACGGGAAGCTAAAGCGATCAGTACTCTACTTGCCTTGGGGGGTGGAGGCTCTCTGCTTTCTTCTCAGTGTATCTCTTGCGGTCCTTGGTCCCTTGCTTACCTCCCCCCACCGCTGAGTGGGCCAAGGATGGAAATAATAAGATTCTTCTCTTGGGGTTTTAAATACAAGAAGCAGAGACACAGAGGACATAGTGCCCAGGGCCCACAGTTTCTTTATAGGCCTAGAAAATGTCTGTTGGCCTTGGGGTAGGTGTCAGTTAACCGGCTTTGAGGGCAGTTCACTTTCAAATCCCATCCTTTGGCTCAGTGAGCCCAAGTGCAGTGAGGGAGAGCCAGGCTTTGCTGAGAGGCCCTTGCAACCTGCGGCCCTCTGAGGACTCTCTCACCATGCTGGCCTGGGCCAGGGCCGCCTGAGGTGCCGGTATGAGAAAGTCCTTCATAATCAGAGCGTGTGTGTCCTCTCTGTAGCGGGCACCTTGGTCTACACCTGGTGAGTCAGTGCTGTGTGTAAGCTTCGGGTTCCACAGCTGAGCCATCCTCTGTCCTCCCCTCCTCTCTACCCCTCCACAGGACCCTCTGCGGCCAGACCTGCCCTACCAGTGGGTGCCCAGCCCCTCACATTAGTCCCCTTCCACCTCCCAAGACTCCTCAGCTTTCTGCCCCACAGTCTCTTTCTCTGTCCGACCAGGCACCACCAAAACCCAGCCCTTTTCTGCCAGTGTGCTAGAAGGTCCGGTGAGTTTGCCATCTCCAACATGCACAGAATTGCAGCTTCTTTGAGATGGAAGTTCACAAGGATCAAGGAGCCAGGAAGCCCTCCCTTTGTTCAGGGACTACACCTATGGCCAGAGGTGACGTTGTTTGTCTGAGTCATTAGGGCAAGATACCGCCCACTCTTTCTTTTCCTCTTTTTTCCTTTGCTGCAGCTCTGAAGCATTTTAACTCTTAAACTGGTATGTTTGCAATCATATAAAGACAAGTCTTCTGACTTATGAAAAGGTTGGATTCCATTACAGCTGATCGCTACTATGTTGTGCATTCTGGAATGAATATGACAGATTCGAATTGAGCTTCCAAATGGTGGCCCAAATGGACCCAGTGTTATACTAGGAGAATTTTGCCATATCCTACATGGAACACCACACTGACCATATACATGCTGTGATGCTAGGCTGAGATACATTGTTGAACAAGTATTATCTTTGTCTGTGGAGTTGTATAGAATAGCCCTTTCTCATCCATGCTGATTGGACCTCAAATCTGGATCCCTAGCCCCAAAGTCCTTCTTGATGAGCGTTTTTTAAATGAATGGTATATAAATACTAAAACATTGAGAATAATATAATAAACACCCATGTACTACCATTCAACTTAAGAAATAAAACATTACTGGGGCATCTGGGTGGCTCACGTCAGTTGAGCACCCGACTCTCGATTTCAGCTCAGGTCATGATCTCATGTTTCATGAGTTCCAGTCCTGTGTCGGGCTCTGCAATGACTATTGTGGAGCCTGCTTGGGATTCTCTCTCTCTCCCTTTCTGTCTGCCTCTCCTGTGCATGCTCCCTCTTTG
Source organism: Hyaena hyaena (assembly GCF_003009895.1). Classification (NCBI taxonomy): domain Eukaryota; kingdom Metazoa; phylum Chordata; class Mammalia; order Carnivora; family Hyaenidae; genus Hyaena; species Hyaena hyaena. The sequence continues at coordinate 4,439,969 of NW_024080632.1, read as the reverse complement.
TCTCTCTCTAAATAAATAAATAAGAACTTTTTTTAAAATTATAAAAAAAGAAATAAAATATTACTAATCCAGTTTTAGCTCCCTGTAAACCCAGCCTGGATCCCATACTCCTTCCTCTCCCCTTATAAACACCATCCTGAACTTAGTGTTTGTCATTCTATGTTTTCATAGTTCTACAACATTTGTGTATATCTACAAAAATTTTTTACTGAGGGTGAGATTCATATAACATAAAATACCCATTTTAGGGTGATCAAGCCAGTAGCATTTAATAATACACCATGCTATGTTTCCATAACCTAGGTTCCAAACATTTTCACTGCTCCAGAAGAAAACCACATGCATTTGAAGTCACCCCCGCTCCCAACCCCCTTGGACCCATCAATCTAGTCTCTGTGTCTATGGATTTATCTATTCTGGATTATCTCATATAAATGGAATCATACATATGTGACCTTTTGTATCTACCTTCTTTTATGCAGCACGTTTTCAAAGTTTCTCCACAGGTTAGCATGTCTCAGTGCTTCATTCCTTTTTTTTTTTTTTTTTTTGAGAGGGAGGTAGTGCATACACAATCACAGAAGAGACAGAGGGAGAAGGAGAGAGAGAATCTTAAGCAGGCTCCATTCCCAGTGCAGAGCCAAATGCAAAACTCAATCTCATGACAATGAGATCATGACCTGAGCAGAAATCAAGAGTTGGATACTTAACCAACTGAGCCACCCAGGTGCCCCTCATTCCTTTTTACTGCTGAATAGTACTTCACTATTTGGGCAGACTGCATTCTGTTTATCCATTCATCTACTGATGAACATATGGGCTATTTCCATCTTTTGGCTATTATGAACAGCCCTGCTGTGGGCATGCATAGACAGGCATGAGGGTAAAATATGGTTTTAGATTTGTTTAAATTTTGTATTCATACTGTGGCATGTTTTGTTTTCTCAACATTACATTATTTACATATTGAAATGAGTAGCTCTCCATCCATTCTCACTATAACATCCTATTGTATGAATCCAACAATTCATTTACCCATTACATGTTTAGGGACATTTAGGATATTTCATTTTCCCTCTTACAAATGATGCTATCATAAACAGTCTTGTACGTAACTCTTTGGGCACCTGTACGAGAGTTTCTCTAGCGAGTGTACCAAAGAGTAGAATTGCTGGGTCCTAGGAGATGCACTTCTTCAAATGTACTACATAGTGCCAAATGTTAGCTGTCTTTTCAATAGCTTCTCAGGGTTCTCAACCCTGGCTTTGCATTAGAATCACCCAGAAAACCTTTAAAATATATGTAAGTACCTGGATAATCCCCCCAGACCTACTGAAGCAGAATTTCCAGGGATGGAATGGGTAAGCTGCAATTTTGAAAGCTCTTTGCGGATTATACTACACGGTCCAGGCTAGGAATAGCTGGGACCAAGTCGTGGCCCACTCTTGTCTTGGTTTTCTAAGGTTAGCTCACAGAAGACAGCCACTGGCTTACACTTCCTAAATCATTCGGATATTAGGCACTGGCCAGAGGGAAGAGACCAAATAAATACATGCTGAATGAATAAACAAAGCATTTAAAATAAAGTCGGAATTATTCAGGGCAATGGGAGACAGGGAAAACAAAGTGATGGAATTTACCATTTTTAATTTTTTTTTTTTTTTGAGAGAGAGAGAGAGGGAGAAGGGGAGAGAAAGAATCGGAAGCAGGCTCCACATCCAGTGCAGAGGCTGACATGGGGCTCAGTCTCACAACTGTAAGATCATTACCTGAGCCTCAATCAAGAGTCAGATGCTCAACCGACAGCCACACAGGCACCCCTACCATTCTTGTTGATTCCACTTTCTCCCTCTCTCCCTCCCACTTATAATAATTTAGATTCATATTCTAAAGAAGGGATTAACAGCTAATGAACTGACCAAAGGCAGGAAACCAGAGTCAGAGCCACATCATGCATGAACAAGTATAGAATATGATTAAGAGGTCTGGCTCTGGGCTAGAAGGTAGACCAGTTGAGGACCACAGTTCTGCCATTGATGGTCTGTGTTATCTTGGGCAAGTTCCTTTACTTCTCTGAGCCCATTCTCTAATTCACAAAAGGGATGATTATAGTAACTATCTCCTATCACTGTGAAATTAAACAGATGATGCATGTGGAGCACTTGGCATGTACTAATTGCTCAACAAAGGGCGGCTACTATCATCAATATTATTTATAAACCAGGTGGGTGTTTCTGGAAAACAGGTGGCTGGCCTGCTGGGTACTTCCTTAGGTGTTGATGTGTTGCTTCACCCCAGGACAAAGCAAGTGGACCAATCTGGAGCTGGACTTTGGTATTTATGAAGCTGTCCTATAAGTTAGAGTCTGTATTAGGCAATATTGGAGGTTGACATCAGGGGCAACAGTTTCCAGGCAGGGAGTGCTCAGTGTGCACTCGGCATATGATGCTGAGGAATTTGCACATGTGTCTCATTTCATCCTTACAACAACCCCTGAAGTAGGTGTGACTATCCTTCCCACTTTACAGATAAGGAAAAGGAGTCACAGAGAAGGCAAGCAGCTTGCCCAAAGTCACCCAGCAAAGCTAGGATTTGAATGGAGGCAGTCTTCAGAACCTGTACCCCAAACCCCTGCACTGTGCCTCCCTTGAGAAAAGCACTGATGCTTTTCTGTGTCTGCCACTTAGCTTTGCTTTGGTGAGTGACAAGCGGTACCAACGGAAAGAGCCTCTTATCAGTTCTGTGCACACCAAGGTAAAAGGGATAGCAGAGGTGAAAGAGGAGATTCTGGAGAACGGGATGAAGAAGGTGGTGTCAAGTGTCTTTGACACCGCGGATTACACCTTCCCCTTGCAGGTGAGTACTTGCCAGCCATCCTCCCCCGCACCCTCACCCAGGACTCCTCCCTGGTCGCTCGCTGTCCCCAGGGCCTTGCCTCCCTCCCCTGGGACTCAGAGCCTCCGCCCCAGAAAAACGCTGGCCCTATTTTAAAAAGCTCTGTGAAAATCCCAACTGAGAAAACCTAAAAATTGCAAAATTGGGTCAGATCCAGCAGCTCAAAGACGATTCTTTGCTTTATCAAGTCCTACAGGGTTTCTCAGAATAGCAGCATGTCCTGGTGGTGCATTTAAAGCACGATTTGATTCACTCACACTTGATTTATGCACAGTTTTTTGGAAGCAGGGCCATCAAATCAGCAAGGTCTGTCTAGATTCAGAAGGACAAAGAACTTCCTGCCCGGATGGGACTGGCTCCTTTATGTGATTCGTGTGGTGTTTTTATCAACCAAAAGGTCTCCAGGAAAACATTTTCTCAAATACGTTTTTGCACAAAAGGAGGATATAGATGACAAAGAAAGGAAGGGTGTGCATCACAGGGAAAGATTATGTGACTGTCTATATCCGCAAGAAGAGAAAATAAAAGCAGAGCAGTCAAAAAGGAGAAATCAATGTAGAAATGAGAAAACCAAAGAACAGAGGGCGGAAGGGGTACTGGAGGCACAAAAAGGCACTTTTGCAGTCTCTGGGAGCTGGGGTGCTCTGCAAAACCATGAAACCTAGGCCACTGTCTGCCTGTTTCTAACAGTGGGTCAGTAAGATCTCCAGCTATTCCCCAGGTTGCGGGATGCTGTGTGCCCTATAATTAAAATCCTGGATAATCTGAACAGCATTCTGATGAAGCCAGCACTACACCCCTCCCTCCACATGCCAGGTTGTCTCAAGTTTCGATTTAATGGGATTTTACTGAGTCCAAAAAAGGACATGGCTGCTTTTGAGGCTGGGACAGAAAATGAATACTGGGTCGGTTTGAATGTCCCTTTGCTTTCCCTTGGCTGGGTGGGCTGTCTCATCCAGCTTTGATATTAAGCCCTCGAGCGAGCAGCTCAGTCCACATTGCTCCCAGACCTGATTTCCAGAGTGTGGTTTAGAGAAAGTGGAAGGTTCACCCCCGGGCACTGGGCAGGCTAGATTATTCCGAGTAAGTAGTTTTGCCCTCCAAGGCCTGGCATTTGCCTACTCCCTCCTTTCTCTGCAGGTAAACTCCTTCTTTGTGATGACAAACTTTCTCAAGACAGAAGGCCAACAGCAGGGGCTATGTCCCGAGGTAAGGAGGGGACTGGAGTGGTTGGCAGTTGTAGGGGACACGGGTCAGAGGAAGATAACGAGCTGCCCTGCCGATGCTATTACATCCCTCTCCCCACTCTGCCCCGCTAAGGTCAGGCTCTGGTTCCCCTAAGACTGGTCATTAAATTTTCTTCCCAGAAAAGGGGAAGTCAAATGTGCATAAACCAGTTATCTCATTTCTTTTCCTTCTGTCCTGGGCCCGAGACAGTGCTGACCTCATTTTCTGAGGCCAGAGGAAAGTGCTGGCTGGCACCCCTTCCCATTTCCTGCTGAGCCTTCGTGCTTGCTGCTTGGCCCAGTTCTGCAGCCACAGAGCTGCTTGGATCGGGCCCAGGACAGAAGGAAAAGAAATGAGATGACTGGTTTATGCACATTTGACTTCCCCTTCCCCCCACCCCAAGGGCCTTCCCTGAAAGTGGCACCCTGGCTGCATCTACTTTTTAGATGTTTGTTTATTTTTATGTTTTGTTGACATATAACTCATATACCATAAAGTCCACCATTTTAAAGTGTAGAAATGAGTGGTTTTTAGTATTTTCACAATGTTGTATAGCTGTATCACTACCTAATTCTGGAACATTTTCAGAATTTCCCCCAAAAAGAAGTCCTGAACCCATCAGCTGTCATACCCCATTCCCCACCCCCCTCAGCCTTTACTGATCTACTTTCTGTCTCGGCAGATTTGTCTGTTCTCGGTATTTCATATCCCTAAGATCATACAGGATGTGGCCTTTTGTGTCTGGTTTCTTTCACTGAGCGTCATGTTTTTGAGGTTCATCCATGTTGTAGCAGGTGTTAGTTTTCCTTCCTTTTTATGGCTGAGTCCTATTCCATCGTATGAATACACTACACTGTTATTTGTCTATGTATCAGCTCATGAATACTTGGGTTGTTTCTATTTTTTGGCTGCTGTGAACACTCGTGTATACATTTTTGGTGTGGACACCTGCTTTCTGTATCTTAGGGACCCGCGTTGCTTACTCCCCACTACTCTTTCTCCCTGTAGTTTCCCACCCGCAGGACACTTTGTTCCTCTGACTTGGGCTGTAAAAAGGGACGGGTGGACCCACAGAGCAAAGGTATGTTCTGTTTCTTCTCTGGGATCCTGGAGGTATGAGGTCTGGTATCTTGGTGACATTCACAAATGCCCTAAAGTTCAAATCTTTAGACTCTGGCTCTCAGATGCCTTCTTCCACCCTCACCAGGCCCTGGGGGAGCCTGTTTTTCTGCCCCATGCCTCTGCTCTGTTCCCAGAGAACTGGCTACTGACTAGGAACGTGATCTAATTCCCCAGGGAGGGCAGCTCTTGAAAACCTCCAGAATTAGCATCTTCAGGGTTCTCATTGACAGGGAAATTGAATGGCCCACAGTACCCTCCGTGTATGCTGGACTTTCCCCTTTGAATTTCCCTTGAGGTTAAGGAATATGAATTGTACCCTCAGGGCACCTGGGGACAGTACCACTATTAACCTTCAGAATTTCTATATCTCTTATTTGAACTTAAAGAGACACATGACAATTAAAAAATGACCATAGGGGGAAAAAAAGAACCACCAGTGGTTATAACATACACACATACTCAATAAAAGGCCTATGGATGTCACATTCTGTTCCTTGAGATATGTGTGTGTGTTTGAGTTGGTATAGAGATCATTCAAACCTTACTTACTATTTAACTTTCTCCTCAAAAATCTGTGAGTGGGGGCGCCTGAGTGGCTCAATCGGTTAAGCATCTGACTGGCTCAGGTCATGATCTCACAATTCGTGGATTCGAGCCCCACATCGGGCTCTGTGCTGACAGATCAGAGCCTGTTTCGGATTCTGTGTCTCCCTCTCTCTGACACTCCCCTGCTCACGCTGTCTCTCTCTGACTATCAAAAAAAAAAAAAAAAATCTGCGAGTGGCTCTGAGGCTCCAGGAAGATGTGCCATGTTCATTCTGTGGCTTATGCACATCCCTGGTCCAGACTATACACCCCTAAGCGACCCAGATGCCCACTTACAAGCCAAGTTCTAGTTGTTTATACCAGGCAAGAGAACACACCCTGCTTGGCTCCTCTCTCAGAATCTTTCCTGGCAAAGAAACCAAAAGAGCCAACAGCTATCCACGGTCTCTCTGTGTTCTCTCCTAATCTTTTTTTAAAAAAGCTTATTGTCCAGTGCATTCTTTGCTTGGGTTGCCTTATGTAAGTTTGTGGTTCAAATGAGGTTTTGTGGAAATTGAAACTGCTTGGGTTGAAAAGCGCAAATAAATAGTCTCTTGCTTGGGTTGAGCTCATGATGTGCCTATGGTTTTCACACTTGTGCTTCTTTGGCCCTCTGACCACCCCCCAACCCCCACTAGGGATCCAGACCGGAAGGTGTGTAGAGTATAAAGAGAAGCTGAAGACCTGTGAAGTCTCTGCCTGGTGTCCCATCGAGGCAGTGGAAGAGCCCCCCCGGTGAGCTGTGCAAGGTTGGGACAGATGCGGTGGCCCTGACCAGTGAACAGATTTAAAATCCTGAAAAGTCTTGGGTCCTACTGACTTGGTGACCTTCTGTCCCAGGCACACCAGTGATCTCTGTGGGGGCCACGCTAATTGTTAAAATACCGCAATAATTCTGTACTGGCTGGTAAACAACTACTACCCTGAGCACCCTTGGATGCCCCCTAACCCCTGGCTGAGCGCCCCCGGAGCCCTCCTCCAGCTCTGCCGCAGACCTCATTCTGATTGATCAGTGTCCATATTGATTAAGGATGCAAGGTGGCAAGAAGGGAGGGAGGAAAGGAAAATGGAAGAAAGGGGAAAGGTAGGGGAGGGTAAGGAGGGCAAAAGAGGCAGAGAAGGAGAGAAGAGAAGTTTTCTTAGATTAAGTGGTCACAGTGGCACACACATTTGTTGATCCCCTGTACTGATTCTTCTCTTTAACACACAAGGTCAGGCCCAGAAGGCAGAACTTGATGTTAAATCTCAGAAACCACAGGGATTGGTTCATTGCAGCAGAATAGAGAAACCTGGATTCAAATTTGACTCTAACACTTCCTTGTTGTGTGACCTTGAGCAAGGGGCTTAACCACTCTTAGCATCAGTTTCCTTATTTGTAAAATGAGGCTAATAGTTGCCCCTACCTCACGGGACTGTTATGAGAATTAAATGAGATGACACTTGTACAGCAATTGCAAAGTGAGCCCCATGCCCAGCTTATAGGAAGTGCTCAACAATGCGTGCGTAGGCACACATACTATTTATCTTACATGTAACTATGCACAAGAGACTCTGCTAAAAAATACAAGCAGATATGGAGCAGGTCCCAAGCCTCTTGCAATCTAATCAAAGAGGTAAGACATGTATACACAGAGCTATAATTCAAGATAGAAAGTTAAGAGTGTCATAAGAGAAATGAAGGGCTTTGATTCTTTAAGTTTCAAGATTGTGTAGTCTTCTTATTCTTAGAATGTTGCCCAGAAAGCATGGGATTTAAGATGTTCTAAAAGTAAATGGTCTAGCATACAGTAGGCTTTTGTTGTAAATAAGATTTTTTTATGCAAATTTCAGAAATACAACTTAAACTGGCTTCAGGAAAAAAGAAAATATTATTTTCTTATTCTTATAAATGAAGAGTCAAAATTATTAGCTTCAGTAAAGACTTGGTCCAGGCTCCAAATTAAAATTATATTATTCTCTCTCTTTCATTCTGTCTCTTCCCACCCTCATTGCACCCCCACCCTCCAGTTATTCTTTCTTCCATTTTGGCCTTCCTCACACTATGGCCCAGTGCAAACTCCAGGTTTACACTGTCTTTACTACTAGCAATCCTAAAGAAAATGAGGGTTTTTTTTTCTCTTTTTCCAGTATTTCCTACAAAAGCCCTAGAATGTTTTCATTGGCCTAAGCTGTTTAACCAGCTCTGGGTCACTTGCCCACCCTGGGAACTCTAAGGATGGGTGGGAGATGGATTTATCCTCACCCAACCTTCTGAGCTGAGAGTGAGAAAGAACTGGCTTTCCCAAAAGGAGAAAACAGAAGTACTTCTAACAGAGGGGGAATGGATGTTGGAAAGGCAACAACTGGTGTTCTCTATAGTTATATCCTTTTTATTTTGGAATAAAAGTAGATCATTCTTGGTGCCCCCTTCTAAATATGTCCATCCTTTCCCGGTGCCACTCCCATCATATACACCTGCCCCCCACCCAGGCATGCCAAGCAATAAAGTACCAGTTGTATCTCTTTATTCACAGGCAGTTCTCTCCATCTCTAACAGACTGTCAACTCCACGAGGACAAAAACTTTGTCTTGTTCATCACTATATTCCCAATGCCCAGCCCTATGCCCAGCAGAGTGAATATTTGCCAAATGAATGGATGGATGGGTTGGGGGGGGGGGCTTGCTACAGTCTAGGATTTGGGCTCCTCTAACTCATGGAGAATTTATGCTAGTCAGAGCCTCTAGAGAATGACTGATGGAGTCAACTCTATATGTATGGCTCTGTGCTAAAGGCAGGGGATGCCAAGACTAAAAAAAATCATTGTCCTAGCCCAGCAGGAACTCCAAGCCTCTTGGGAAAGATACAAACAGGGGTGTGCTGGAGCTGGCCTACACCAGCTCTGAGCCCCTTATGCTCATCCCTTCCCAACTCCAAGTTCAGTGACACTGGCTAGTAGCTTGAGAACAGTGATGGTGGGAGTGCTTATACTACAGTCATCAGTAAATGCTATGTATCAGAGCTCCCCCGCACCCTCTGGAGACCTGGTTGTTAAACATTTACCAGCACACCACTGCACATACTTAAACATATAATTACATCAGAGTGTGAGAAGGGTTACAGTAAATGCCATGAGGTCTCAAGAAGAGAGAGATTCTTCCTCTTTTTTAGATTTTTAGGAAAGCTTTGCCCACTAGACTACATTTTTCTTCACTCATTGCAATGACCCGAGCCAGAAACCAGAAGCCTGTGGTCCCATTGGCCCACTGATCCCCACCTGGCATCTCTCTCTCTCAGGCCTGCGCTCTTGAACAGTGCGGAGAACTTCACAGTGCTCATCAAAAATAACATCGACTTCCCTGGCCACAACTACACCACGTAAGTGCCCAGAATGTGGGACTGTGTTAGCTATCTACTGCTGTGTAACGGATTATGCCAAAACTTAGAAGCTTAATAACCAACATTTATTACCTCACACTGTTCCTGTGGGTAAGGAATGTGGGAATGACTTCGCTGAGTGTTTCTAACTCAGGGTCCCTCAGATGGCGGTCAGGGTATCTGTCAATGGGGCCTAAGTTCATCTCTGGGCTTGACTGGGGCAGAGAATCCTCTCCCAAGTGCACTCACCTGGATGTCAGCAGGGAGCTCAGTTCATCACCATAGGGACCTCTCCCTAGTGCCTTAGTGTCCTTAGGAATGGTGTCTGGCTTCCCCCACAGCAAGTGACCCAAGCGGGACAGAGAGCAAGCCAGACAGACAGTAAACAAGATGGGAGCCTTTTATGACTTCATCTTGGAAGTGACACACCATCGCTTATGCCATATGCTATTGGTCACACAGACCAACCGCACACAGTGTGGGAGGGGTCTAGGCAAGGGTGTGAACCCCAGGGGCTGAGGCTCCTGGGGCTTCTCATGGAAACCAGCTACCAGTTGTCTCACTCCTATGAGAGAGACGGGTCTCCGTTTCCAGTAGCCACGTTTGTTGCTTTGCTTGCTTCTCATTGTGTGCAGGAGAAACATCTTGCCGGGTGTAAACATCACTTGTACTTTTCACAAGACTCAGAATCCACAGTGTCCCATCTTCCGACTAGGAGATATCTTCCAAGAAGTAGGAGATAATTTTTCAGATGCGGCAATTCAGGTTGGTGACATCTTTGTACAGTGAGTCGGGGAATGGAAGATGTCAAATGCCAAGAGGCTGGGCCCCTGGGTCTTAATTATTAGACTCCCTTTACTGAGCATTTAGTAAATCTCTGCACACCCTGCATTACCTCATCAAATCACGCAACAAACCTGCGGGGAGATCCCTGGTGTCATAGTTTCCTGTGGCTGCTGTAACAAACTATCACAGTCTTGGCTTACAACAACACTCTTTTTCTCTCCTTCTACACTTCTGGAGGTCGGAAGTCCAAAGTTAGTTTCACTGGACCAAAACCAAGGTATCAGCAGGGTCATGCTCCCTCCAGAGGCTCTACAGGAGAATCCATTTCCCTGCCTTTCCACCTTCCAGAGCTACAGTCCTCCCATTTCTTGGCTCGTGGCCCCTTCTCCCAGCTTTGAAGCCAGCTGCATGGCGTCTTGTTTCAGCGGTCCCACTAGACTTCTTATTCTGTGTCAAATCTCCCTCAGCCTCCCTCTTATAAAGATACTGATTTTTTTAGAACATTTATAAAAGGAAATATGTAGGGCTCATCTGGATAATCAAGATAATCTCCCCATCTCAAGAACCCTAAACCCCAAGAACTCCCACAGCCTCTTTTGCCCTATAAGATAATATATCCAAAGATTCTGAGGATTAGAACCTGGGATTGGAATACCTTTGGTAATGATTCAGACTACCACACTTGAATTAGTCAGGATTCTTCCAGTTGCATGTTATAGACATCCAACCCAAATGATGTAAGCAAAGAATAAATTAAAAAACCTGTGTGGCAAAAAGAAACCAAACAATTGTCTTAAGAAACAACAACAAAAAACCCATATTAACGCATATAAAAGACACTAGGGGAAAAGGACCTTCTAGTACAGCTAAGAAATTTTCCTACCTCGGAAGTTTTCTTCTGCTCTTCCTCTCTGGAAATGTCTTGCCCCAGACACACCATTAGCTGTCTCCCTCACCTTCTTCCAGCATGTGCTCAAATGTAGGTTCAGTGAAGCTTTCCCTTACCACTTCACTTAAAATAACAATTTCTAAAAAAAATAAATAAATAAATAAAAATAAAAATAAAATGACAATTTCTAGGGGCATCTGTGTGGCTCAGTCAGTTATGTGTCTGACTTCAGCTCTGGTCACAGTCTCACAGTTCATGAGCTAGAGCCCCACGTCGGGGTCTGTGCTGAGAGCTCAGAGCTTGGAGCCTGTTTCCAATTCTCTGTTTCCCTCTCTCTCTGCCCCTGCCCCGCTCATGCTCTGTCTGTCTCTTTCTCTTTCTCAAAAAATAAATACACATTAAAAAATTTTTATGACAATTTCTATCCCTATCCAGCATTATCTCACATACTATGTAATTTACATATCCATTTGTCTGTTTTCCCTGACTAGAATGTAAGTTCCATGAAGGCAGGTATCTTTGGCTTTTTTTGTTAATTTTTGATAATGCTTAGCATAACAGATACTCAATAAATATTTGTTGACTGAATGAGGTGTATGATAGCAGTAGACATGGCTGCATCCAGGAACTCAGATGAGGTCTTTAGGAATCTGACTCCTCATCTCTTTGCTGTTTCCTTACTGATGAGGTCATTCTCAGGCAGATTTCCCTCATGTCAAGACAAAGCCACCAGAGCCTTTAGAACTGCACTGTCTGATATGGTAGCCACTAGTCAAATGAAGCTATTTAAACTTAAATTAATTGGAATGAAATATTTATTTCCTCTGTCATGCTAGCCACATTTCAAGCACCCAGTAGCCACACACAGCCAGTGGTGGCTTTATTGCACAGCATGACTATAGAGTATTTTCATCACTGCAGAATATTCTGTTGGACAATGTTGCTCTGGACTGCCACACTCTCTAGCTAGTGGTCCCAACCAATAGAGGGCCTCTTTTTTTTTTATGGTTCTGGCAAAATGTCTCAGAGAGGGCTCTGATTGGTCAGTCTTGAGCCACACGCCTATTCCTGAACCAGTCACCAGGTCCAGAGGGATGCCCAGTCCTGACTGGCCAGGCTTAGATCATGTTCCCATTCCTGGAGATGGGAGAGGGGACAGTCCCATCCAAACCACTCAGTTGGGAGAGACATTTCCCAAAGAAAATTCCAGGGATTTTTACCAGGAGAACTGGATGCTCAGTGACAGAAACATCAGATATTCACAATAATATGTACAGTGTTTGGCTTAGTGCCAATAAGTGATAATTGTCAAAATTCTATATTATTTACCCTTTCTCCAAGTCAGAGTCTGCTTGTTACTTATCTTATTATCCCTAGCATCTAGCATACTGTCTTAAAATACCATATTTCATCAATTCAAAGACATATTTTTTCACATTTTAATATTTCTGAACTCAGGAAATACTTTAGATTCATGGAATTTCACAGTTTAATTGATAACATTTGTTATGTTCCTTCTCAGAGGAACATAAAAAGAAAATTATGCATCTGATAAGCAATGGTATCTAAGATTCGGTGAAATAGGATAGTCAGTGCTCAAAACATGTTTGTAGAAAGAAAGAAGTACCAAGTAGAGGTAAAATATTAAGAGATTCCTTAGAAGTTCAGAGAAGAGAAAGGTCACCTTGAATTGAGGAGGATGGGGTGGCTGAATGGATAAGGAAGGATGTACATTGGGTCTTAGAGGATGATGAGGATTTAGTTAGAGAGGTGGATGGGAAAAATATTTCAATGGGAGAAAAGGACAAGGGCCAAGACTTAGAAGTTCAAAGTATAGTGGGGAGAGGGGAGATGGGCATGGAGGAGGGCACTTGTGGGGATGAGTGCTGGGTGTTATATGGAAACCAATTTGACAATAAACTATTAAAAAATAAAATAAAACCTACTTTAACTAAAAATGTGAAAAAAAAAGAAGTTCAAAGTGTACCCAGCAATTCCACTTATAAGTAGACACCCAAGAGAAAGGACATCATCTGTCCACACAAAAGCATAAGTGTTCATAGCAGCACTAGTCATGTCTATCAAAAGATAAATGGATAAACCAGAGGTAGTCTGTCTATACAAAGAAACATTCTTCCACCACAAAAAGGAATGAAGGACTGACATAGGCTACAAATATGGATGAACTTTAAAAATAGTACACTAAGTGAAAGAAGCCAGACACAAAAGATCACATATTATATGAGTTCATTCATATGAAAGTTCAGAATAAGGAAGTCTAGAGGGACAGAAAGTAAATTAGTGGTTTCTTAGGGTTGAGAGAGGGGAGTAAGGGGTGTTGACTAGAAGTTCAGGGGTTTCTTTTGGAGGCAATGAAATTTGGAAAATTTATTATGGTGATGGTCACACATATATGTGAACGTACCAAAAAAAAGTTGAATTACACACTTTAAATGCCTAAACTGTATGTGAACTGTATCTCAATAAATCTGTTTTAAAAAAAAAAGAAAAGAAAGAAAAGAAAATTGGGGCACCTGGGTGGCTTAGTCAGTTAAGCGTCTGACTTCAGCTCAGGTCATGATCTTGCGGTTCGTGAGTTCAAGCCCTGCGTCGAGCTCTGTGCTGACAGCTCAGAGCCTGGACCCTGCTTTGGATTCTGTGTCTCCCTCTCTCTGCTTCTCCCCTGGATTCTGTGTCTCCCTCTCTCTGCTTCTCCCCTGTTCACACACACTCTCTCTCTCTCTTTCTCAAAAATAAACATTTAAAAATTTTTTTAAGAAGAACTAAAAATTCCAAGTTTTTTAAGGGAAAAGTGTAGACAGTTTGTGATAAGAGCTTTTACTAGGGGGGTGTTGGGAGGTAAAGCAGAAAAGGCATGTGATGGGCACCCAGAATTCCAGTATAACAAGCTTCAACTTCATCTTTAATGGGGGTGAAGGGGGTATTCAAGGCATTTGATTATGGGAGAGATTCACTGAAAGCTGTATTTTAGGAAAAGAAATCTAACAGCATGTCCCAAATGGGAAGAATAGTGGGGAGAGGCATTTGCAGCCACATGTGTGTGTTAGATGGCCTTGTGCATTCGTGACTCTCAAATTTAATCCATATTTTCCTCTAAAAAGAAAACCTTTGCCTTAATGATCATTCCTATGCAGGGAGAGGTCTGGTGGCTGCGTCCCACATGCAGCAGGACTTACAGACTGTGTCTCCTTGTCCTCTGCAGGGAGGAATCATGGGCATTGAGATCTACTGGGACTGCAACTTGGACAGCTGGTTCCATCGCTGTCGTCCAAAATACAGCTTCCGTCGCCTTGACGACAAGACCACCAACGAGTCCTTATACCCTGGCTACAATTTCAGGTAACAGCGCTCCAGGTCAGAATGGTGGCCACTGGGTCTGCCCAAACCTCCAGGCCAGGGTGAATTGCATAACCAGCAGCCAGTGAGAATTAGTTTTGGTTCCCAAGGCAACAAGATGAATGCAAAAATCCTCTAAGAGCTAGGGAATGACTGGATTTTTGTATGAATTTTCTTTTCTTTTGAAAAAAAAAAAAAAACAGAAACAAAAGTGGACAAAGAAGAACATAGAGAAGAGGATAAAAATCACTAGAAGTCCTCAACTGTGAGATAATGAAAGATAGCCCTCTGGTAAATTTCCCTTCCTCTAACCGACGCTTTCATGCAGCTGCTAGAAGATGGTATCACGCTTATAACCTGCTATTCTGTGGTGCGTTTGCTTTCCCATATCCAGGATCACTCAGAATTCACTGTGACCATCACGTTAATGATGCCAATGGTGGGAGCATAATAATACCAACAGCCACAACTTAGGGAGGGTCTCTCTGTATACTAGGCCCTCAACATCATCACTTCTCCACCTCACATCACCCTGGAAGGGGGACATTAGTGTTCCCAGGCAGAGCTGAGAAAGGTGAAATGATTTGTCCCAGAACGCAGAGCTAACAGTAGCTCCGTAATCCTAACTAACCTAGATCACTCTGACTCATAAACCCATGCACTTTCCCTTCCATCCCATGATTTTCTCACCCGTGCCTCCATTACTGGACATTTGGGGCACTTCCAGTTTTTGTATGACACATAATTCTATGCTGCACATTTGTGTACATAAATCTTTGAATTCCAGAGTGTTTCCTTAGGATAAATTTCTAGAAGTAGAGTTATTGGATCAAAGGTTTTTAACATTTTACCATATTCTTTAAAAATTTTTTTCTAGGGCTCTATTTTTCATCTCTCAGTTTTATATTTGGTTCCTTCTCAAAGCCATCTATTGCTGTTTCGGTGAGGTCCATTCTTACCTTATGGATCCTTTTCCTTCTGTCTGTTCTACTGTATAACTCCTTTCAAGGTGACCCATTACCTGTAGTAACTAGGGTGGGATTTCTTCTTCCGAAGCTTTGGAGTATCTGTTGGTGGGTTTCAGCAGGAAAGACCTTGTGCAAAGTTCTGTGTGTACCATGAGATGTGGAGGCATTCCTCAGTGGGGATTATGTGATTTTGTCGTCTGTCAGGACTGTGTGAAATCTGTTCATTAACCAGTTCTGGGTTAATTTCTGGGCACTGGAGGTCTTCACCCATCCCTGCTCCCTCGCTCCCATATTTTGATATGACTTAACATATCTGTATCTATTATCTTGTATTTCTGTATGGGAGGTGGTAGGTTTATTGTACCAGAACATCTTAAAGACTGCTGACGCCACACTGTGTCCACACCTGCAGTCCTGTCTGACTTTTAAGGTTCTTTGCAGTACACCTCATATGCTTCTTGCTTCTGGACTTCAGCCCTGTAAGAATTGACTAGAATCCTGGTTCCTCTTCATCATTTAAACCAGCTGGTGCTGGTTTGGTGCTGACCTACTCTTGTTTCGACCCTCTGTACTGTTCACTCCTCTGCCCCCGGCTTTTCCCCAGTGGCGATCCTGTGCCATCCTAACTTAAGTTTCCATGTTACCTCCTATGTCTGGATTGTTTTTTCAGCCTGTTCCTACAACTCTGTCTCAGCACTAACTTGGCCTTTGAGTCCATGATCTCTCATTGCTTCTACGTGCCAGTCAGCTTTCGGCAACTGTAATTAGAGATGATCATTTTGTGCCCTGATTCTAGACACAAAGTAGGCTTATGCTGTTCCCTTTTCAGAAAGAGTTGCCAGCTACATCCCTAGAATAGGAGCTGGCCACCATTTTGCCTATGAAGCCAGTAGGAAATTGATATCAGCATTCCTCATTTATTTACTCATGAAATATATATCGAAGAAAAAATACTGTTGTGCCAGTGGTATATATTGGTAAACAAAACAGACAAAGTTACTACTTAGCTTATTCTAGTAGGGCATGAATAGAAGTATTTTGTAAGACAAAAATATAAGTAAATAAAAAACTCCAGGAAGGCAACATCATTAGTCATCAGGGAAATGCAAATTTAAACCACAATGAGATACATACCCTCAGAATAGGAACAAATTTTTAAAAGCCTGGCAATTCCAAATGTTGGCAAGGAGGAGAAGCAACTGGAACTCTCCTACTTCCCTGGTGGGAGTGTAAGATGGTACAACCACATTAGAGAACTATTGGGAAGGTTCTTATAAAGTTAAACACACATCTATCCTATAATCCAGAAATCTCACTCTCAAGTGAAGAAAGGAATCTCAGGTCCACACAAAGATTTGTACGTGAATGTTTACAACAGCCTTAGTCGTAAGTACCAAAACCCAGAAACAACCCAAATGTCCGGAAACAGGTGCCCGGAGAAATGAATTATGATATATTTATACAATAAAGCACTAGCTAGTATAAATAAAGAAGGAACACACTGCTTATACATACAACGGCATAGAGGAATCCCACCAACATTATGTTGAGGGAAAGGAGTCAGATCAAAACAAGTCATACTACATGATGCCATTTATATGAAGTACAAGAACAGGCACAACTTTTCATTGATGATAAAAGACAACGGTGGGTACTGGGCTGAGGAGTAGGGGATGGGAGAGGTAAAATAGGAACTGATTGGAAAAGAGCACAGGAGAATTTTCTGGAATAGTGGAATGTTCTAGATCTTGATAGGGGTAGGGGTAGAGGTTATACAGTGTATTCGTTTGTCAAAACTCATATAACTCAACTCTTAGGACTTGTGTACTTTATTATACGTAAATTATACCTCAATAGAGCAAACAAACGACTCCAACGAGAGCATTTCAGATGATGATACATACTCTGAAAAAAATCAAACAAGATACTGTGATGTAGGGTCAGGGCAGAGGGGGGTGGGGAGTGACCAGAGAAAGCCTCTCCAAGTTCAGGGTAGGACCCGTACAGATACCATGCACTTTCCTGAGGACTGTGCTTTCCTAGTTAAGAAGAAAAGTAACTGCACAAACAGGAGCCCATGTTAGAGGAACCATCTTGCAAAAATGTGTAGCCTCTCTGAATACCTTTGGTATTAATGGTCCAGACCAGCGGTTCTCACAGTGCAATTCCCAGCATTAGCATCACTTAGGAACATGTTAGAAATGCAAATTCCCAGGCCCTGCCCTGGACCTACTAAATCAAGCACCCTGGGAATTGTCTTCACAAGCTCCCCAGGTAAGAGCCTCTCAAGTGTGAAAAACACCGATCTAGAACCTTGGTACTCAAAGTGTGGTCCCAGGACCAGCAACAGCACGGGCCTCACCTGGGAGCCTGTTGTAATGCAGAATCTCAGGCCCTATGCTTGATTTACTGGATTAAAATCTGCATTTTATTTTTTTAAGTTTATTTATTTGAGAGAGAGAATAGGCAGAGAAGGGGGGGCAGTGGAGCTGAGAGAGACTGAGTGGGGCTCAAACTCACAAACCATGAGATCATGACCTAAACTGAAGTTGGATGCTTAACAGACTGAGCCACCAAGGGACCCTCAAAATCTGCATTTTAACAAGATTCATGTGCACATTTAAGTTTGAGTTTATTTTTGTTTGTTTTTTTGCCTACACAATGTTTTGAAAGTTGAGGCACTCTACAGAAAATTCTGGACGTCCTACTTTTCTTGAAAAGTGTAACTATTTAGGGGTGAAAAAAACCCTAAACCATTTGAACTCTGGGTTCATATCCCACACAGCAGGACTCAGCTGGAGGTATCTGTGGTTCCCTTTAGAAAGGACATGTGTTTTTTGGTTCACCACTGTCTCCACCACTCCTTATTTACTTGGCCTACATCACTCACTTCTGTCATCTGCCTGACATCTGTAGGCATTTGAATTTGAGACCCTTGACTCAAGGTCAGCTGAGATCAAGACACAGGATGCTTTTTGCCTCAGCTGGGTCAATGGAGTTTCATTGCGGACCCTGAAAGCAGCTCCTAGTTTAGGTAACATTCTGATATCCCTGCTGCTCTCCTGAGCAGACTTAAGGCCATTAGCAAGAAGAGACGGTTGGATCAGTGGTCCCCTGACTGTCTTCGCAGGCTCACAGGCTGGCTTCTTTCTTTTCTTTCTTTCTTTCTTTTCTTTTTTTTTTTTTTTTTTTAACAGTCTGCAGAAGCACGCAGGGCAAAGTCCCAAACAGATATTAGCAAATGCCCTTTGAGTCGCTGAGCTAAGCCTGAGAACATCAGCTCCTAGGGAGATCTGAGGTGGTTATGATGTTAATGTTCTTTTAGAACAAAATGGTAAGGCATTTGTTGTCTGGAATGAGCATCAAAAGAAATCTTTGGCCAAAAATAAATTGTCAAGTCCTGATGGAAAGTTGGACAGGTTATTTTCAAATAGCCACTCAAAAGAGAAGGGAATTACAGGTTAAATGAGGTATATGAAAAATATATATAACTTCCAAAAACAGAGGAAGTTGAAGAAGTTGATCATATTACAGAACTTTCTCCTTTACCAAAAGATACATGGCAAACGGTCCTTATTCGGTGAACATGTGATTCAGTTTATTTACAGCAAGTATAAAGTAGGGCAGACCTACACCGTATGCCCGATGCTCTTTTCTGATTCAGAATGGGTATATCCATATGTTAGTTTCCTGTGCCTGCTGTGACAAATGACCACAAACTTGGTGGCTTATAACAGCAGAAGTGTATTCTCTCAGTTATGGAGGCCAGAAATCTAAAATCAAGGAGTCAGCAGGAACACACTCTCTGAAGTCTCTAGGGAAGGATCCTTCCTTGCCTCTTCCAACTCCCCATGGTCCTCCCTGTTCCTTGACTTGAGGCTACATCATTCCAGTGATGATCCTCCCTCTTTACATGGGATTCTCCTCTGTGTTTCTGTTTCAACTCTTCTCTCCTTTCTCTTATTAAGACACCAGTCATTAGATCCACCCTAAATCCAGGATGATCTCATCTTGAGATCCTTAATCACATATGGAAAGACAATATTCCCAAATAAGGTCACATTCACAGGTACAGGGGTTAGGCACTTGGACCTACCTTTTTGGGGGGCCATTGTTCACAAACCATCACAGCATGCAAAAAACAATCCTGCTCAGAGCATGGACCACTGACCACATGCATCAGATCCATCTGACACCTTTCTAAGAACATCTCAGAACTTCTAAAATCACCCCCTGGAGGGTAAGGCCCAGAAATCTACTTTTGAACACACTTTCCATGTGATTCTTATCCTGAGTTCAAGAGTCACTGTACCAAGACCCTTTAGCTTTGTGTATTAAAAAAATAAATCACTCAAAAGAGCAGCAAAAGAAAGAACAATCATGGAATGAGAACAATCAGAAGCAAAGAAATCAAAACCCCTCCAGCCAGAAACAGGTGCTGAAGTACTTGGGAATATCTAACTGGTCTCAACATCACATTTTGAGAATTAAAAGAAATTAGAGTTTCAAATGCTCCATAGTCTATTCTGGAGGAGCAACTGTTTTCTTCTTCCTCCACGCATGTAAATAGATTGTCAATTAATAACTCAGAAAGAAAATGCCTTACCTAAAAACCACCACCAAAAGGTGGTAAGAGGGAGAGAAGGATTTAAAAGTTTTGTGAGGCATGTGGTTTAAGCCTTCCTATTTATCCATGAAAACAAAACATTCTGCTTTTCCTGAATGCAATGCTGGGGAGGGCTGTGTATTTGGGTGACTGTGATTTGTGCCCAGGTCTTAATATATGAAGATGGCTGAGTAATGGCACGGAGAGGTCACTGTCACTGAAAGAACTTTATTACTTACATTTCCCAAGAGGAGGGACACATCATGCCACACAAATTCATGGGGGGAGCACCAGATTCGGTCAGGAGGTGGCCCAGAGCCTTCGTTGTGTTTTCCATGGGACAGACAGGGCAGGGCAGGGGAAATGGCATAGGATTTGGCTGGCTTGAGTAATGTGGACAGGCTCTGGGCTACAGGTACAGTCTCCAGTTGTCTGGTACCTGGCCCTGGGTGACTTGGTGCCAGGGAAATATTGGCCAGGGGTTGAGGGGGTGGTTGGGGATATGGATTTAGGATTAGTCAGAGGGTTCCTAATTTGATTTTCACTCACTCACAAAATCTGGGTCTCTGGGAAGATATAAACAGATAGTTTGGCCCTATGATAACAGATGCAAATAGACAAATACAGAATCTAAGAAAATACAATTAGAACAGATTGCTGAGGGGCACCTATCCCTGATCCAGCAATTAGTATCTAAGATCCCGCCACCGCTCTTTGTTCTAGAAGCCAAACCCTCTTAAGAAATAATCAGATTTGCTTGAAGCTATTCTTAAACATTTCTCTGCTTGTTGTGCCTGTATTGGTTAAAAATTGCTCATTTTAGGGGCGCCTGGGTGGCTCAGTTGGTTAAGCGTCCGACTTCGGCTCAGGTCATGATCTCATGGTTCATGGGTTCGAGCTCCACGTCAGGCTCTGTACTGACAGCTAACTCAGAGCCTGGAGCCTGGTTCAGATTCTGTGTCTCCCTCTCTCTCTGACCTTCCCCTGCTCGCACACACACTCTCTCTCTCTCAGAAATTAAAAAAAAAAAAATTGTTCATTTTAATCTTAAACGAGAAGCAGATTTTCTTTTTCTTTTTTAATATTTTTTTATTTTTATTTCAAGGAGAGAGAGAGACAGCGCGAGCAGGGGAGGTTCAGAGAGAGAGGGAGTGACAGACTCTGAAATAGGCTCCACGCTCTGAGCTGGCAGTCAGCACAGAGCCCGACGCGAGGCTCGAACTCACGAACCGCGAGATCATGATCTAAGCGAAAACGACTAAGCCACCCAGGCGCCCTGAGAAGCAGATTTTCTATTGCTCTGTGATTGTGGAAGAAGAAGAGGTGACGTACAGAAATGGTTCTTCAGGGGGCGCCTGGGTGGCTTAGTCGGTTAAGCTTCCTACTTTTGCTTAGGTCATGATTTTGCTGTTCTTGTGTTCGAGCCCCGTGTCGGGCTCTGTGCTGACTGCCAGCTCAGAGCCTGGAGCCTATTTCAGAGTCTGTATCTCCCTCTCTCTCTGACCCTCCCCTGCTCACGCTGTCTCTCTCTCTGTCTCTCTCTCCTAGAAATAAATAAAAATATTTTTTAAAAAAATTAAAAAAAGAAAGAAAAAAAGAAATGGTTCTTCAGATTCAAAAGAGTAACCTGTGGGTTTGGATTATGTTCGCAAAGTAATCGCTCTGTCCACTGCGGCAGAGCTAGAGGATGAACAAGGAAGATTAGCCCAGCCCCTGTTTGGGGTTTTCCTTTCATGAAATACCAGCGTGTTCAGATAGATCTTTATAAACATGGATCCTTCTCCTCATACAGATATGCCAAGTACTATAAGGAAAACAACGTTGAAAAACGGACTCTTATAAAAGTCTTTGGGATCCGTTTTGACATCCTGGTTTTCGGCACCGTAAGTCTCTGCTCCCAGCCACTGGCATCTCCATTCCTGTGACTGTGTACTAATTATTGCTGTAGTGCCTCAAAGGGTGAATGTTTCCACCATAGTCATTAGCTGGGACTGTGCATGTGGGATAAGAGGGGGAAGAAATGTCCTTGGGGTCCTGTCCATGATGAAGTCATCTGATAAGTACAAGAAAGGGACTGGAAAAAAATTTTAATATTCAATTTAAAAAATACTCTGATGCTTAGAAAAAGAGAAAGAGAAAGAAATCTTTTTGCAACTTTGAGCCAACTCAAACTGGCTTAGGGGGGAAAAATTTTTTTTTAATCTCACATAGCTGAAAAACTCAGGGGCAGTTAGTTTTCAGGCTTCAGGCATGGCTGGATCTAGATGTTAAAATAACATCATTAGGAATCTGCCTCCCTCCATTTCTTACATCTGTTCTCCTCTGTTTTGGCTTCATTCTCAGCTGCCCATCTCTACACAGTGGTTTAAGGCAGCTTCTTATATGTTGCTAGGTTAGCAATGCAAAGAGAACATGTCTTTACTAAAAGGTTGAGGAAATGCCTCAGGCAGCTGCCATTGGCTCTGACTGGCCCAGTATGGGCCCCATGCCCACTGCTGAACTAATCACTATGTTTAGATCATACCATACTCTCAACGGCTGATCTTGGACTTGCCCTGAACCAGCTCATTGCCCCCAGACTACGTGAACCAAGTATGGACAGAGATGGTTCTCCAAAGGAAAACTGGAGTGCTGTCGCCAGAAGAAGGAGGGAGGGGGTGCCGGGCATGCAAAAATCCATAGATGCTCACAATGCCTTGTCCAACAGTATATTATTTATGTCATACAGTGGGAAGCAGCACAAGAGTCAATGAGATAGAAGCTGAGGGGATGGAAAGACCACCAAGAATAAAAACCACAAGGGCACCTAAGGGAAGACCATGCAGACATTCTTTCCCTCTGCTTCCAAAGTAATGGCAAATCTTTTTTAGGGCAAACTTGTCTGAAACTCTCACCTTGTATGGGAAAACAACAAACCTTTAATGGTTCTCCTCTCAGTGTGTGGGTTCCAATGCTTTTTTGTTTAAAACACTCATGTTTTCAAGCACATCCCAGAAGGCAGAAGCAGGATGAATGGGAATCCTATTTTCAGTCTCTGTGGTCTTTGTTGCCGTGAACAACCTGGACGCGTCTATGGAAGTCACAGTCACAGACTCCCTCCTCTGCTGGAGCTAACAATTACATGTTAGAGCAAAAGAGCTCTGCTCTGAATGTCAATGAAGTAACCTTTCCCATTCTGTTTTCAGGGAGGGAAATTTGACATTATCCAGCTGATCGTGTACATTGGCTCGACCCTGTCCTACTTTGGTTTGGTAAGGGATTCTTTCCCACACTTTAGGAAAGTGATTTGGCAAAAGGAAATCTCACTAACATGGCTCTGGTCTGGGTTTTTCCCAGGCCACTCTGTTCATTGACTTTCTCATCAACACTTACTCGAGTAAATGCTGCCGATCCCACATTTATCCACGTTTCAAGTGCTGTGAATGCTGTGTGGTCAATGAATACTACTATAGGAAGAAGTGTGAGACCATCGTGGAGCCGAAGCCGGTAAGGCATGTCGCATCAGGAGGTACCAAAACACCCAGAGAGTATGTCAGATCACTGAGAACCGGGCAAAAATAAGGCCAATATCACAAGTGCAATCCCATGGTGGACAAGTCTCTGGACTCTACCCTGATCCACTACTCTCAGATGAATCCCTTTTGGTCTTAGGGAAGAATAGAAATAAAAATAAAGAGGAAAGATAGAGAATAAATTTTTATGGTCTAGGACTTGTCAGTTTCATCAGCGTTATTTATTTGGTTCAGAAAAAAAGGTATAATGACTTTGGAGAACAATTTGGCAGTACCTAATAACACTTAAGTGGGACATACTTTACAGCCTGGCGTTTTCACTTCTCCATATCAACTCTTGAGAAACACTCACGTGAGTGCCCAAGCAGTACCATGCACACTTGGTCCACTGCAGTGCTGTCTGTAACAGTGAAGAAAGAGCATCTACCCAAGTGTCCAACAGGTGGATGGTGAAAGAAACTAAGACCGGTCCATAGCAAGGAATGCCAGGCACCCATTTAAAAGAATGAGGTGGCTAATAATAAAAGCAAACATTTATATACCACTTCAAAGTGCATCGTATATATTAATTCACTGAATCTCCACAACAACCCTATAAATAGATGCTACTATCATCTCTTTCTAAAGATGAGGAAATTGAGGTGCAGGAGGGTTAAATAATTTGCCCAAAGTCATACAGCTACTCAGTGGGAGAGCTGAAACTCCAACTTTAGGCAGGCTGGTTTCAGAATCCAGAACCCATCTTCACGACCACTACGTCATAGGTACTGGCATGAGCAAATATCCAAAACATGTTGTTGAAAGCAAAATGGCAAACTATAGAATAATATATATGGCATGATATAGCCATGATATATAGGCTAAAACACAACTACAGACATATACTAATTTTATGTATTTTCTACATGTATATTATATGTGTACACACATATATTCTATATATCTTATATGTATTCTCTATATTTTCCACATTTATTATACACATGCACATTTGTATATAGGGAGGGTAACATATGTACACTAAAAGGTACTGGACACACATAAAAGTGACAACAGTGATTCCTTCTGCAGAGGAGCCTAGGATGGGGGACTTGTCAAAGGGCATTTTAGTTCATCTGCATTGTTTCGACTTGCTTAATTTGGGTTTTACTAAGCAAGTCCCCTACACTTGGCTCCATGATTTCCTCCAATCAAGGAGTAATCTCCAGTACTTAAAACAACAAAGAAGGTTTATCTTTTCCTCATCCAAGAATATTATTGTTCTTTCCCAGCAGCTGAATGCATGATTCACTGGCCACTGCACATGTATTATACAATTTGAAATAAAAGTTCATTTTTGAAACTGAAAATAATTAACCATTTCATGGCCCAAGATGGGATGAAATTCGACAAGATAATAAATAGCTTAAGTTGCAACAGTAAAATTTTCTGGAGCTATTCCATCTAGAGTAACTGAAATTGAGGGAACACAACAAAGGACTTTTACATTGCATGTCGGAGACATAAAAACAGCAGGTGGTAAGGTGGGGAGACTCCAGGCCCGCATATTACATTCTTAGGGTTCCATGGCTAATTTACCTGTAGACTCAGACATCATCCATTCTTGTCTAGCGAGAGTTTTTGGTCAGCTTCTCTAACAGTCTGTCATTTGGCACATAGGAATAACATTTGCCTTTAGATATGTTTCAGGTGTGTGATTGTTGATAATTCTGTACAAAAATGGTTAAAAATTTTAACCCTTTTTTCCTAGACATTAAAATATGTGTCCTTTGTGGATGAATCCCACATTACAATGGTGGACGAGAGGCTACTTGGGAGAAGTCTACAAGATGTCAAAGGTGAAAAAGTCCCAGTAAGTTAAAACATTCAGTCTTTTTTTTTTTTTTTAAAGAAAAGCTACTATTAAATATAAATATATCTATAAATTTGGGTAAGTCACAATTGATGAATTTTAACACAGTTAAGTACAAGTAACCAGCACTCAGAATATTATTAGCAGAAGCACTTTTCATGCTTCTACCCAATCACACTACCTTCCCTTAAAAGTCATCATTGTCCTGCACCCAAAGGTTAGTTTTATCTCAACCAGAATATTACAAAATTTGAATCCTGTATATATTTAGTATGCTCTGTGGAGTATCTGGCTTCTTTCATTCAACATTATTTTTGTGAGTCATCCATGACACTGAATATAGCAATAGTTCATTCTCATTATATATCACTTCCATTTTACAAACGTCCAATTTATGGACATTTAGGTAGTTTCCAGTTTGGAGCTCATGCCAAAAATGCTGCCACGGTAAACATATGGTGCCTACAAGTAGACCTGATGGATCAGAACACAGGCATAGGATACCACCAAACCATTCTCTAAAGGGGGTGGGGGTTTTTCTTGAGAGGGGGAGGGGCAGAAAGAGAGAGAGAGAGAGAGAGAGAGAGAGGCCAAAGAGGCTCCAAGCTATCAGCACAGAGGTCTGCACTCTCATGAACCATGAAATCATGACCTGAGCTGAAATCAAGAGTCGGTTGTCTGACTCAGCCACCCAGATGTCCCTAAAGGAAGTATTTTAATTCCCACTCTCCTCAGCAGCTCTGATTGCTGGATGTCTTCATTAACTGTATCATTTCTACAGCTGCCATAATAAGTCACCACAAATTAAGTAGTGTAAAACAACAGAAATTCATTCTCTCACAATGCTGGAGCCTGGAAGTCTGAAATCAAACCGTTGGTAGGGCTCTGCCTGAAGGCTCTATGGGAGGATCCTTCTTTGCCTCTTTCAGCTCCTGATGTTAATTACATCTGCTAGGACCTTTGGTACAATACCTATTAGATGCTGTAATAGCAAGCCTCTTTGCTGTAGGGGTTTTTTAAAGTTTATTTGTTTTTGAGAGGGGAAGGGAAGAGAGAGCAAGTGGGGGAAGGGCGGAGAAGGAGGGAGAGAATGAGAATCCCAAGCAGGCTCCACACTGTCGGTGCAGAGCCCAATATGGAGCTCAAACTCATGAACCTTCAGATCAAAACCCAAGCTGAAATCAAGAGCCAAACACTTACTGACCGAGTCATCTGGGCACCCCTGCTGTAGGGTTTTAAAAAATGCTTTATGGATTAAGAAAAGTCTCCTCTGGGGGAGCCTGGGTGGCTCAGCCAGTTGAGTGTCCTACTTCAGCTCAGGTCATGCTCTCACAATTTGTGAGTTCGAGCCCCACATCTGGCTGGCTGCTGTCAGCACAGAGACCACTTCAGATCCTCTGTCCCTCTCTCTCTCTGCCCCTCCTCAGTTGCATTCTCTCAAAAATAAATAAAAATTGAAGGAAGGAAGGAAGGAAGCCCCTCTGTTCTCAGCTTTCTAAGAATTTTTATCATAAATGGATACTGAATTTTAAAATAATGCTTTTTCTACCTTTTAAAAAAATGATCAATGAGCTTTCCTTTTTTCTATAATGTGGTGAATTATACAAATTTATTTTCAAATATTAAGCCAACCTTGTATTCCTGCAATAAAATCAATTTAAATATATATATTATTCTTTGTATTTATTGCTGGATTTGATTCACGAATACGTAAGATTTTTTATATCTCTTATTGAGAGAGGCTGACCAAAATTTTTCCATTCTTGAAATGTCCTTGCTAGATTTGGGTATAATGTGAACTTGGGGGCAAGGACAAATACACATAACATAAAATTTACCATTTTAACCATTGTAAAGTGTACAATTCACTGACATTTAAAATTCAAAAGTTGATCCACAATACTGGGCAACCATTGCACTATCTAGTTCCAGAACGTTTTCATCAACCCAAAAGGAAACCCCGTATCTACTCAGCAGCGACTCCTCATAGCCACTTCCCCCTAGTCCCTGGAAATCATTTTTTACCCTGGCAATCCGCTTTCTATCAGCATGGATGTGCTTATTCTGGACATTTCATATAAATGGAATCACACAAAATTTGTCATGTTGTATCTGACTTCTTTCACTTTTCATACTGTCTTCAAGGTTCATCCATGTGCTAGCAGAGGGCAGTACATTGTTCCTTTTTTTTTTTTTTTTAGCTAAATAATACTCCACTGTATGCATATAACATATTTTTAACAAACTATAGGAATCTCTGATCTCTGAAAGTACAGGTCTTTGGACATAACATTTTTATCCATTCATCGTTGGCAGACATCTGGGTTGTTTTTACCCTTTGGCTATTGTAAATAGTGCTGCTGTAAGCACTCATTATAAGAACTATTTAATTTAAAGAAACATACTCAGGGCACCTAGGTGACTCAGTTGGTTAGGTGTCCAACTTCAGCTCAGGTCATGATCTCGTAGTTCGTGAGTTCGAGCCCCACGTCTGGCTCTGTGCTGACAACTCGGAGCCGGGAGCTTGCTTTGGATTCTGTGTCTCCCTCTCTCTCTGCCCCTCCCTCGCAAAAATAAATAAATAAATAAATAAAATAAATAAAGGTACTGACTCAAACTCTGCGAATGAAGATCTATGTTACAAAGAATAGATATAAATGATGGCAATTATGGCTACTTCTCTTCGAGGACAGCAAATGGATTTTCCTGAAGAGGGAGCCTGGTGGAAAGGGAGAGAGCAGAGCAAAGTCAACAAACATTAACTGCCTACAGCGTGCTGGGTACCATCCTAGGCATTGGGGATACAGCAGAACAGTAACAAAACAGACAAGGCCTCCACTTTCATGTGGAGGAAGAATCATCAGGTGAACACATCAACTAAGATTATTTCAGATAGTGATTAGGACGGTGAAGAACACAGAATCTCATGATGTGCTAATAAAATGACGGGGGTGGCAGGGAACTCCCTAGATTGGGTGGTCAGGGCAAGAAGGTCTCTCTGAAGAGGGGATACCTGCCTTGAGGCCCAGCTATTCTGAATTTCACTTTCCTAATCTGTAAAATGGAGATAAGGACATATCTCATGAGATTCTTCAAAGGCTAAATGAGACAAGTTTATAAAACACTAGCACTGTCTTGATATATACATTTGATAAATGAGAGCTACTAGTATGCATGGGATATTAGGTGTCATTTTATGAATTAATAACAAAATTAAAGAACCTAGAAACCTACGGGCTGTCATTGCTGATGGGCTTGGAAACTTGACTTTTTCAGAGACCCTCAATGGACTTCACAAACTTGTCCAGGCTGCCCCTGTCTCTCCGTGACCCACCCCCTATTCCTGGACAACCGGAGGAGATGCAGCTGTTAAGTGAAGACGGGACTCCTAGATCTGGCAACAGCCCCGCTTGGTGTCAGTGTGGACACTGCCTCCCATCCCAACTCCCTGAGAGCAGCAGGTGCCTGGAGGAGCTGTGCTGTCGGAAAAAGGCTGGCGCCTGCATCACCACCTCAGAGCCATTCAGGAAGCTTGTCTTGTCCCGGCGTGTCCTGCGGTTCCTCCTGCTCTACCAGGAGCCCTTGCTGGCGCTGGACGAAAATGCCAACAGCCGGCTGCGGCACTGTGCTTATAGGTGCTACACCACCTGGCGCTTCGGCTCCCAGGACCTCGCCGACTTTGCCATCCTGCCCAGCTGCTGCCGCTGGAGGATCCGGAGAGAGTTTCCCAAGAGTGAAGGCCAGTACAGTGGCTTCAAGAGTTACTAAAGTCACGGGGCTGAGCAGTCATGTGAACATGACCTTTGCACCCTGAGCTTGACCTGCAAAGATCTGTGGCCAAATTTTCAGCCAAAGGGAAATGTGTTTTCCTCTCCGGCAGCTCTATGTGTGTCAGAGAGCAGATCGAACAAACAGGCACATAAGCCGGAACCCCTCAGCACGGACCCAGAGTCAAGAGATTCAGATTGATGTCTCAATTCTGTCCCTGAGAAGTTGTGTGATCCTAGGCCTTTAACCTCTGTACCTCAGTTGCCTTATTACCCAGCCCATCTCACAGAGATACTGGGAGGACAAATTGGCAGACTGTGCATGAACTTTCTTGTTCATGCATGAAGAACAACATGAATGCAGAGCAGCTCCTTATGAAGCCAGAGAGGGATAATGCACAACTATGAACAAACCCTTTGGGGGCTGGATGGAGAATGTGGATGATTAAAAGTGGCCACAAATTCTTTGGCACTGGTCCCTCAGAACCTGGTTATGTCTCCTCCCCTTGCGTCTGGGCAGCTCTGATTGCTTTACCCAATACTAGAAGTGATGCTGTGCTAGTTTGGGGGGTTTTGGTCTTGAGGCTGACAGCTTTCACTTCCGGTCCCTTGACACGTCTGCTGTGAAGGTATAAAAATCTATCCTGAGACCACCCTATCATGAGGAAGCTCAAGAAGCCACATGGAGAACAGAGACGCCCAACCAGTCCCCAGCTTTCAGGCCTCCAAGCTGGTCACTAGACATGGGAGCAAAGCCTTCAGGTGACCCCACACCCTGCTCACATATTACTGCAACTGCACAAGACGCCTTTCAGGGAACCCACAGAACAAAATTGTTGCTCTTGTTGTTTCAAATTTTATTTATTTTGAGAGAGAGAGCAAGCACGTGCGAGGAGGGGACAGGCAAGGAGAAAAGAAGAGAGAATCCCAAGCAGGTCCGCACTGTCAGCACAGAGCCTGGAGGAGGCTCAATCCCACAAGCCTGAGCTGAAATCAAGAGTTGGACGCTTCACCGACTGAGCTGCCCAGGCGCCCACAGAATTGTTTTAAGACACTAACTTTGGGTTGTTTGTTACACAGCAACAGATGACTGGGACAGAGAGCAAGCCTGACTCACTGGAACAGAGGCTCAGCCAAATACCTGGACCACCACGGAAGTTCCTTAGGGGTTTAGGTGTCTGTTCAGCAATTCTATCAGGGCTGCAGACCAAATCAGATAACCCACCAGACCAGCTCTGGAATCCATCCAATCTCACTGCTGAGCTACCCAATGCATTCTAATCCACATCCTATTTCTCTGACTGGGAGTAGCTACTGCTATTAAAAACTAGAAAAGGCCACCTTTATGCCCTTAACATCCTGTACTTTGCAGATAGTTAGAATGGATGAGGTTTGGATGCTCCTTAAAAATTAACTCCCACCCAAACCTTTCCCATTTCTATATGTCAGGTGCTAAGAATATGAAAATGGACAGTCAGGAGGTTTTAGAATCCTTCAGGATTTCCTTTTCATGGTTTTGGCACTAGAATTGATTATTCTAAATAACTATTTTAAAGAATAGAGACCATGACTGATGAAAGATCTGTGATTTTTTTAAGACAAAGTCCAAGATTTGCCATTTCGATACTTCTTGAAAACCAGATGTTTTCTACTGTGTTAATGTAAAGCAAATATGAACAAAACACTTTTGTGTTTTCTGACCCATTATTTTATCTGGCTTTAAACTCAGGAATAAGCTAGGCCAGACTGAACTCTCATTTTTGCTACTGTTCAGAGACAGTAGATTATATAGGACTTTTTATATATGTGAGATCTTTTTGAAAAGTGAATGATATATTACTTCTTCTAAATTTAAACTTTTACTTTTAGAATTCTATGTAAGAGCTACAGATTTCCATTCTGACAATCTCTGAGTCTTTATACTTTTGGGGGGGGTTGTTTTTGTTTTTTGTTTTTTGGTGCCTTCTCCCTAGTGTGTTTCTATCACCTCTAGAAGCCGCAAATGGAATCAGAATGTAGAATGACAGGTAGTCACTGGATCCACCTACTCTTTTCCTCCATCTTCCTCACAGATGCTTTAGGTGAGAGGGTGATGTGTTATGCCAACCATGTGTAAAATGTCTTACACTTCCTGCAATAACATTCGCCATGTTTGTATCTTGTTTTTAGCCTACTGCATAAAGTAATGTCATCAGCAAAGGCATCCTAAGGAGTATCACCCTTTGTAGGGTCTGTTTCCTTGTACTCAAGTGCCAGGTGGTCACTGTCTCCTGTCTGTGCTCATGTTTTCTTGTAAACGTTGGCTGATTTCATGTAGCATTGGTAATGAACTTGCATTCTTCTCTTCAGAGGGCACAAGTCTTTAAACACTTCCTAATTGTAGCTTGGCAATGTACATGTCTTAACTAGACTGTTTTGATAATAAAAAGTAATGTATAATTTATGATTACTGAAGTGCTTCTTTTACTTCCTTTTCTCAGAGGATCCCCAAATCACAGTTCATTCATTGACACTTTCACTCAACATATATTCACAGAAGCACTATAACATAATAAGATATATATTTGGTCTCTATTCCCAGTTCCTGGCACCAAAAGATACATATTTGGTCTCTGTTCTCAGAACTCCTAAATCCCTTGGAACTTTCTGGGTGTTAAGAGTATCTTGTATTCTAATAGGCAACTCTTGGTGGGCTCCTAACTTCAGGACGGGGGCTGGTATCCAGAAAGATGAAGCCATGATCAGAAGCTTAGAACTTTGAGCCCCACTTCACATCCTCCAGGGTGGAGACGGGTTGGAAATTGAGTTAATAACTGATTATGCCTACATGATGAAGCTCCCATAAAAATGTCTAAATTACAAGATTTGGAGAGTTTCTGGATTGGTGAATACATCTACATGCTGGGAGGGTGGTGTTTCCCAGCTCCACAGAGACAAAAGCCTCTGTGTTCAGGACCCTTCAGCCTTGCTCTATGTCCTTCTTCATCTGGTTGTTCATCTGTATTTTTTTATTATATCCTTTATAATAAACAGGTAAATGTAAACAAGTGTTTCCTTAAGTTCTATGAACCATTACAGCAAATGATTGAACCTGATAATGGGGTTATAGGACCCCCCAATTTCTAGCCAATTGGCCAGAAGTACAGGTGACATCCTAAAACTTGTGACTGGCGTCTGAAGTGGGGGACAATCTTGTGGGACTGAGCTCTCAACCTATGGAGTCTATACTAACTCCAGTAGTTAATGACACAGTTGAGTTGTAGGACACTCAGTTGGTGTCTGGAGAGTTGGAGAATCGGTTATGTGGGGAAACCTCACAAACATTTGCTATCTGAAGTGTTATGAGTAGATTATAGGAAAACGACTTTTCTTTTAAGCACTCACTAGAGACCAATGATAGATAAGATTGCTGCTGTTACAGAGATTTGAGGAGATGGACATTAATCAAATCATTCAAACATAAACTTGCATCTTGTGATGAGGATCATGATAAAGAAGAAAAATGATGCTCCGAGAGCCCAAAATAGGGAGATTTGACCTCTTTGAGGAGATCACAGATGTCCTCCTTGCGGATGGAGCCCTTTAGCTGAAATCTAAAGGATAAGTGCTAGATAACTAGGTGAATAGGGTAGGAAAGGGCATTCTAGGCAGAGAGATTAGCATGTACCAAGGCCCTGGGGAATAAAAAGCAGGCTTATAGAACTTAAAGGAGACCCTGGTGTCTGTTTCATAGATAGAAAGGGGAAGTAAAGCATGAGATAAGACTGACAGGCAAGCAGGGGCTGGACTGTGTAGAACCTTGCGGGCCATGGCAAGGAGTTCTGTCTTTATCTTAAAACCAATGGACGGCCATTGAAGGGTTTTAAGTAGCAGCCTGTTAAGATTATATTTGTTTTTTTAAAAAGCATATTTTTTTTTGAGAGAGTGAGCACATGTGAGCGGGCAAGAGGGGGAGAGAGAGAGAGAGAAGGAGAGAGAGGGAGAGAAGGAGAGAGAGAGGGAGAGAAAATCTTAAGCAGGCTCCACGCTGAGCCTGGAGCCCGACACAAGGCTCAATCCCATGACCCTGGGATCATGACCTGAGCCGAAACCAAGAGTCAGATGCTCAACTGACTGAGCCACCCAGGCAGCCCCTTTAAAAGACCATTCTGGGGGCGCCTGGGTGGCTTAGTTGGTTAAGCGTCCGACTTTCGCTTAGGTCATGATCTCGCAGTTCATGGGTTCAAGCCCCACGTCGGGCTCTGTGCTGACTGCTGGCTCAGAGCCTGGAGCCTGTTTCAGTTTGTGACTCCCTCTCTCTCTGACCCTTCCCTGCTCACGCTGTCTCTCTCTCTCTCTCTTAGAAATAAATTTAAAAAAAAACATTAAAAAAAAAAACAATAGGGAATTCCTAGACTTTAGGCTATTGATGATATTGCCCTTTTTTTTTGGGGGGGGGAGGAGGTATTTGTAGTAAGATATTTGTAAACTGATGGAGACTCTTAACAGTTTAACCATCTGTTTTCTGTCCTTTNCTCTCTCTCTCTCTCTCCTAGAAATAAATAAAACATTAAAAAAAAAAAAAAGACCATTCTGACTGCTGTGTGGAGAATGAACGAGGAGTGGTGGTAAATACAGTCGTAATTTTTATTTCAGCCTTTCCCTACTCCATGAAACATTTGCCAAAATTGCAGTAAAATGAACTGATTCTTTTTTCTTTCCTCTTCATCTTGCAAAGTCACAGAAAGATGGGCCGCAAGAAAAAAAGGAGGCAAAGGTTTAGCATGTCTTGATTTTTAGGGTAGTTCCTGTCCCCAGGTTGGTGGGGATGAGATCACTCGTTGAGGTCTGGGTCAGAGGTAGGAATGCACCAAATCTAGAGACAAGTGGCAGCAGTCAGCAGAGCCTACCAATGTATTTCACCTTGTACTGTACAGCCTAAAGTCGAAGTGTAATATTACAAGCCAGCTTGACATTTGGTGAAATCAGGAGAGCCTGATGGCTTAAACGCAAGTTTCCCTCCCCAACCTGTTCCCATGGAAGAAGTCACCTAGACAAATGACCTTCTTTGGCATATGGAACAGATACACTTTCTCCTGACCCCTGAGTAGGGGGTTTGAGTTCTCCACCACCCATGGAATTATCCAAAAGACAATCACATCCTCCCGTGGGAATCACAGGACACTCTCATGATACTGCAAGCACGCCTAACTCCCACTGACTCTGGTTGTCCACTCTGGTCCCAAATGCAGCCCTCCGACCTGTGATTATGTGACTAATAAACGGCTGCCAATCACCCATCACCTGTGTAGTGTTGGGCGTCATGCATTTGGCCATCTCCCTGATCTTAGCAGGGAAATCCTTCCCTCACCAAGGGGATGAAATGGAGGTGATTAAAGAACCCCTAATTCCTGGCCAACTGGCCGCGCTCAAAAATTAAGAGGCTTGGTGTAGCTTTTGCACAGTCATTGTCTGCACAAAGCCCTGCCTCCTAGAGCCCACGAGAAACTGGGACCCCCACTGTCTTTTGCTCAAATGAGCCAAATGCGTACACTGGGTGTGGTCTCACTTCCTACTGCTTGTATATTTCTCAACCCATATTCTCATTCCATGCAGTCGTCAATCTGGGTGTCCCCAGTATCTGCTGACTTCTGCTCTCTTTGGAAGAGATCACTATCTTCTGCTTTTACTGTGATCTTTCAGGTTCCTATTTTCCAGTCCCAGAAGGGTTACAGACTATGTTTCCAAAATAAATGGTGATCCATAGAGAGGATTTCGCATTTCTAACATCCTTAGTTCCTCTTACTTGTCAAAGTCACATGAGACTAAGTCTTCTGGAATCAGTGGAGGAGGCAGCCAACAATGACTGGCCATTTTAACCAAATGCCATTCTTTTTTTTTTTTTAAGGTCATTTGAGAGAAAGAACAGGGGAGGGGCAGAGAGAATGGGGAGGGAGAGAATCCCAAACAGGCTCTGCAATGTCAGTATAGGGCATGACACGGGGCTTGAATTCATGAATTGTGAGATCATGACCTGAGCTGAAATCAAGAGTTGGACACTTAACCAACTGAGCCACCCAGGTGCCCCTAAATAATTGCCATTCTTGACAAGGCTGGATAAGTGCCTATGCAAGCTTGTTGAGTATGGTAATTTATGAGTTATATTTTATTTCCCCAAGCAAAAAATAAGCTCCTCCAAGGCAAAGGGTTCATCTTGGTTTGGGGTCCATTACATGCCTATTCTAGCACAGTGGTGCAGTGGGAAAGACTCTGGAAACTGACCACCTGAAGTCAAATCCTGCTGACTCACTAATTAGCTCAGTGGCTTCAGGCAGCTTATCCAATTCTTAGAATCCTCAGTTGTGTCTTTGTGTCCAATAGTTGTTTTAAGCCTTAAATATTATAAGTGTAAATGTATGTAGGACAGTTTGCTCACTATCTACCGCAGAGTAAGCACTCAATAAAATAATGTTGGCTATTATTATTTTTTAAAGTTTCAGGGGTGCCTGGGTGGTTCAGTTGGTTAAGCGTCTGACTTTGTTTCAGGTCATGATCTCGCCTTCATGGGTTTGAGGCCTGCATCAGGCTCTGTGCAGACAGCTTAGAGCCTGGAGGCTGCTTCGGATTCTGTGTATCCCTCTCTCTCTCTGCCCCTCCCCCACTTGTGCTCACTCACTCTCAAGAATAAACATTAATACAATTTTTTAAAAATAAAGTTTTAGCCATAGGTCTAACTATGCTAGCTAGCCATTACTGTTATTTTTTAACTCTATTTATTTTGAGAAAGAAAGAGAGAGAGCACAAGTCGGGGAGGGGCAGAGAGAGGGCTGCCAGCATAGAGCCCATCTCAGGCCTCAATCTCACAAACTGTGAGCCGGATGCTTAAACAACTTAAACAACCCAGGCGCCCCTGTTATTTGGATGGTGCCCGGGTATCACTCCTAAATGCCTGGCCATATATTTAACCACCTCTAGATATTCTGCTTAAATAGTTTAGAGGCAAATCAAATGGGTACAAAGGAGAAATCACTATCTCTGCTAACTCCACCTCACCCGCAGGTGCTACTCCAGGAGTTCCAAGCTCAGAAATAGTACCACCTACCATCAGCTCAGTTTCCCAAACCAGAAATCCAAAGGACAGACTCCACATCTCCTGTCCCCCTTCTCTGTCCTCATTCCATCCAATCTCATTAATTCACTCAGCAAACATTTACGGAGCACCCCGGCTCCCAGCGCAGCTGCTGGGAGTAAACGTGAACAAGACAGGCTCTCCCGGAGGTGGGGGAAGCAGGTAAGCGATGTGTAAAGAAATGAGAGGGGAATAGCTTGGGATAAAGGGTATATGAAAAACAAGCAGCATGCTGTGACAGAAACAATGGAGTTACTTCTGACAGGGGTCAAGGATGTCCTCTTCAAGGAAATGGCATTTAAGCTGGATCCGAATGTCAGGAAGAAGCCGGCTATGACAAGTTGGAGGAACAAGACAGCAAGTGCAAACACTGAAGTGGGAAAAAAGTGAGCATGTCCCAAGAACTGCCAGATGGCAAGTGTGACAGGGACATTTACTATACAGTCCCTGTCTTCTAGGTCTATTCTGGGAGGGACTTGTTTTCTTACCGCTTCATAAATGGTGTGGGTCCATTCCAGTGAACCGAAAGGGCAAAGAAAGACAAAATCCACACAGGCAAGAGTAACCACAGGGAGTTTTGTGGAGCCGTGAGACATGAGCTGGCCCTCCCTAGATGAAGAGAGTGGGAACACGGGACACATTATCTGGGGGGATGAGAAGACGCGCTCCTGAGAGGAACAGCAGCATGAGGCAGGCCCAGAAAGAAAGGAGTATGGTATGCGCTTAGATTACTAGTAGACCTGGCTGGCTCCCCAGAAAGGAGATGAAGAATAAAAAGAGACTGATTTGGGGAAATTCTTAAAAACAAACAAACAAACAAACAAAAAGCAGAGGTGTTTGGGCCAATTGCAAAGTCAAGATGGAGCGATTCTTGGGCTGACCAGGGACACGAGGAAAGCAGTGACTCAAGAACATCCTTTGGGCAGCCGTGAGGACACTGGCTGGAAGGGAAACCCTCTCTGGGAAAGGAGAGTACTTAGGAAGCTGGCTGGGATCATATAGGAGTGACTCAGTAAGAAACCTGGACTCCTAAGTTGGTGACGGTGATAGGAAGAAAAGAAAGAATCCAGTAAAGGGTTGTGTTAAATTCCTTCAGGTCCAACAACAGGGATTGGTCAAATACGTTACGGCACACTCAGGTAACAGAGTTGCACACAGCAGTTTAAAATGATGCCAGAGAAGGATGGCAAATGATATTGAGAGATGTTCAAGGAAGAACACAATGTACATGATGTTTTTCCTTAAGGACAAGGTGAGCCTTTAATAAGAGTGAGAGCTCTCTCTCTCTCTCTCCCTCCCTCTCTCTCTCTCCAGCAAAGATAGTATTTGTTAAAAACCTTTAATCCTCAATGTGCATTTAAGAAGACAGAGAAAAGCCTCCTCATTCCTCACTGGAATATGCCACAGATAATGACAAATCAATTCAGAGATATCAGAAAAGGTGAATGGTATTTCCTGAAATCCAAAAATCCAGATTAAAAACCATCTTTTCAGTTTTCCTCTACAATGGTTTGTTTGGGTAAGTCAACGAAGAGTTGGCCTATGGCTGGCTTTCTACCCCCTGTCATGGGCTGAAGTTTGCACCCTCACTGGATGCACATGTTGAAATCCTGACCCCCATTATCTCAGAATATGACTGGTTTGGGGGATATAGCCTTCACTGAGGTAATTAAGGTCAACTGAGATCATACAGGCGTGCTCTATTTCAATCTGACTGGTGTCCTTAGAAGAAGAGATTAGGACACAAGCGCAGAGGGAAAGAACTAGGAGAGAAGCCTCAGAAAAAATGACCCTTGCTGACATCTGGATCTTGGACTTTTAGCCTCTAGAATTGTGAGGAAACAGATTTCTGTTATGTGAACCACACTATCTGTGGTGCTTTGTTATGGCAGCCCCACCAAATACACCTCCCTTCTTTCTTTTTAACTGTGACAAATATATCTTGAATATAAAACATAATGCTTGGGCTTGGTAGTTCCTCAAATACTGAAATATAGACTTTCCGTACGATCTAGCTATTCCACTTCTAGGTATATACCCAAAAGGACTGAAAGCAGGAACTCAGATAAACACCTATACACAAATGTCCATAGCAGCATTACTGACAAGAGCCAAAGGATGGTAACAACCCAGTGTCCACCAAAAGGTGAGCAGACAAACAAAATGGGATGTATCTATACAATGGACTATCATTTGACCACAAAATGGGGTGGAGTTCTGACACATTCTGCAACATGGATGAACCTTAAAAACATTATCCGAAGTGGCCCCGCGTCGGGCTCTGTGCTGGCTGCCAGCTCGGAGCCTGGAGCCTGTTTCAGTCTGTGACTCCCTCTCTCTCTGACCCTCCCCTGCTCACGCTGTCTCTCTCTCTCTCCTAGAAATAAATAAAAATATTAAAAAAAAAAAAACATCCGAAGTGAAATAACCCACACACAAAAAGTCACACACTGTATCATTCCATTTATGTGAAATATCCAGAACAGGCAAATCCATAGAGGCTGAAAGTAGAATAAAAGTTACCAGATGCTAGAGGAGGGAAATAGAAAGCTGGTGTTTAATGGGTGCAGAGCTTCTATTCGGGAGGAGGAAAACATTCTAGAGATGGATGGTAATGACGGTTGCGCAACATTGTAAATATACTTAATGCCATGAATTGTACACTTAGAAATTGTTGAAATCAAATACACGGTATATATATTTACCACAATTTTTTAAATTGCCAAAACCAAAACCAAAAAAATAATGCATAGGCAACTGAGCAATTTTTTTACATTTTGTGGATATTTCTTTATTCTATGAAAAATATATACTTTCTTTGCAGCATCTAGACTTTCTTTTAGTCTGAGTCGCAAACAGAGGCTGCAGCCAGCTTGCTGTGCAGATTTCCTCGTACCCCCCCCCCCGAAAGCATATAATGTGTCTTGTAAGAACATATTCCAGTGGAGACCCCAGCAGGGCCAGCAAGCCAGAAGAACAATATTTGTGAGGATGTGCAAGGAAGAAGGGTGAGCCAATGGCTGGTGGATATAAATCTTACCTTTGGCTTTCTTAGGGTGCAACTCAAGCACTAACGTTGCCTGAGGCATTGAGTTGGCCATCTGCCACCAGAGGGGAAAATGTCTACTTTTCTAATGGGAATAACTCTGCCTTCCACTTCAAATAAAGCGCTACAGGACAAGGCTCACAAAGGCACTTGCTGATTCCTGTGTTGAGTCAGGCTCATATGCATGCAGGCATCGAGTGTGTACTGTGGCCTTTCACAGTTTGCTCAGGGAACACCTACGTTTGTTCCTGGGTCGCCAGGAGAGCGAAGTGGCTTGGCCTCCATGGAGGGTAAGGTGGGAAAACCTGCCTGCAGCCAGGCAGTGCCAGTGAGCAACTACTGAGTGTCTTTACAATGTGGAAGCTTCTGAATGTGCCACAGAAGCCACATCACAGAAGGGCTAGGAAGCTCATCCTGGAAATGAAAGTGGCACCCAGGAGAATAAAGGGCAGCTGAAGCTGCTGCCTCATAGTAACATTAGAACACACAGAGCATTTTAGAAGAGAAAGAAATCCTTGTGGGAAATTCACTTTAAATAAATCCAATGTACAAGAATCTAGATTTACAAAAGAAGTAAATAGGATGGGTGAAAGTGATGTTTCTTTTACAAAGTGGTTCAAAACAAGATAAGATCCTTTTCAATAACATTTCAATGAAATTATATAAAAATGGAGTCCTCGTTTTTAGGTGCTAATCTATCAAAGAGCCTGGGTTGCAAACACCTAGCAGGTTGAGACCTCATCTTAGTTTTCTTATTTGCAAAAGGAAAAAGGCAGGGCTAAATATGATCTCTAAGGCACTTTTAATACCAAAATGATTCCTTCAGGGGCACCTGGGTGGCTCAATCAGTTAAGCGTCCAACTTCAGCTCAGGTTGTGATCTCATGGTTTGTGGGTTTGAGCCCCCAATCAAACTCTGAGCTCATAGTTCAGAGCCTGGAGCCTGCTTCACATTCTGTGTCTCTCTCTCTGCCCCTACCCTACTTGTGCTCTCTCTCTCTCTCAAAAATGAATAAATAAACACATGAAAAAATGATTCCTGCATTGTGTAAAATGAGATCAATTTGTACTTGACATTTAGCTTATATTAAGTGCTTAGCACAGCACCTGGTAAATGGTCAACAAACCATGAGATCATGACCTGAGCCAAAATCAAGAGTCGGTTAATCAAATGTAACCAAGTGAGCCACCCAGGTGCCCCAGAAATTTATTTTTTAAAGATGGATTTTAAAAATATTTGAAAACCACACTGTTGGTGGGAATGTAAACTGGTACAGCCCCTCTGGAAAACAGTGTGGAGGTTCCTCAGGAAACTAACAATAGAACTCTCTTATGACCCAGCAATAGCACTGCTAGGAATTTACCCAAGGGATACAGAAATGCTGAGGCATAGGAGCACATGTACCCCAATGTTCATAGCAGCACTCTCCACAATAGCTAAAACATGGAAAGAGCCCAAGTGTCCATCAACAGATGAATGGATCAAGAAGATGTGGTTTATCTATACCATGGAATACTACATGGCAATGAGAAACAAGGAAATCTGGCCATGTGTAGCAACATGGTTGGACCTTGAGGGTGTTATGCTGAGCGAAATAAGTCAGGCAGAGAAGGACAAATATCATATGTTTGCACGTATAGGAGGATTAGGAGGAACTTGACGGAGGAACAAGGGGGAGAAGAAGGGCGGAAATGGTGGGGGAAAGGGAGAGAGGCAAACCATGAGAGACTCTTGAATGCTGACAAAAGCGGGGGGGGGGGGGGGGGGGGGGGGGGGGGGGATGGGCATGGAGGAGGGCACTTTGGGGATGAGCACTGAGTGTTATGTAGAAACTAATTTGACAATAAACTATTTGTAAAAAAAAAAAAAATTTGAAAACCAAATATTGCTAAATGACTTCTGGAAATATTTAAAAGTAGATAATAATAAAAACACCACATGTCAAAATTGGTGGGACACAGCAAAAGCACTACTTTAAAGGGAAATTTATAGCTTTATATACATTTACCAGAAAACAAAGTTAAAAAAGACATGACCTATAGTCGGGTAAGCATCCGACTCCTGATTTTAGTTCTGGTCATGATCTCACAGTTCGAGAGTTCCAGACCCACATCACGCTCTGCTCTGACAGTGCAGAGCCTGCTTGGGATTCTCTCTCTCCCTCTCTCTCTCTGCCCCTCCTCTGCTCATGCTCTCTCTCACAAAACAAACAAACAAACAAACAAACAAAAAGAGACATGAGCTAAGCATTCAACTCAAAACACTGGAAAAAAAGAACCAAGTGAAAGATAGAAGAAGGAAATAATAACGAGTAAGGCAGAAATCATTGAAATATAAAGCAACGGCAACAGCTAATAAAACTAAAAGCTGGCTCTATAAAAAAATTAAAAAGACAGAAGTCTTTCCAGAGATGTGTGTCTAAGAAAAAGAAGCAAACTATAGAGAAAAAGTAGAACATAATAACAGTCACATCAGAAATTTTTTAAAATATTAAGACAATGATAAACAACCATGGGATGATAAATTTGTGTGACTTTCTCTGACTGACCCTACTTCCTATTTTTATTGTCTGTTGCCTGTCTCCTGACACTGGAATGTAAGCTTCTGGAGGCAGAGGTTTTTGTCTGTTTGTCTCCAGATAAACACCACATACTGTATAACCATTTGACGGACGCATGGATGGATGTCCCCTATAAGCCAGTATGATGAGGTCAGGTGAGTTCTTCCCAACACAGATGTTTTGGTTTGTCTTCAGCAGATTTACCCAGGTACAAGGACAACTGCAAAGGAATCCTGGCAAAGGTCCCTGGAATCTGACCATACCAATGATACGGAGCTACTACACCTTGATTATTTTGGGAGCCACTCAGAAAAACTATGACCTTCTGGCTCAGCAGGCTACAACTGTGCATACATCCTGGATGTGGAGAATAACAGACAGGAAAACAGTTTGGTGGTCCCACGAGAAGTTAAACATAGAATCACCATAGGATCCAGCAATTCCCTTCTTATGTATATACTGCAAAGAATCAAAAACCAAGGACTCAGACTAATACTTGCACACACGTATTCATTGCCACACTATTCACACTAACCAAAAGGTGAATGCAGTCCCCGTGTCCATCAGCTGCTGAGTGGATAAATACATGGGGTATGCCCATACAACAGTATGTTATTCAGCCATAAAACGGAATGAAACACTGACACGCGCTACAATGTGGACAAACCTCAAAAATATCCTAAATGGAAGAAGCCAGACACAAAATGTCACGTGTTGTAGGATTCCATTTACATGAAACATGAAGACAAGGTGAATCCACAGAGACAGAGAGGAGATTGTCAGTTGCCAGAGGGAAGTGGGGAACTACTGCC
Source organism: Hyaena hyaena (assembly GCF_003009895.1). Classification (NCBI taxonomy): domain Eukaryota; kingdom Metazoa; phylum Chordata; class Mammalia; order Carnivora; family Hyaenidae; genus Hyaena; species Hyaena hyaena. The sequence goes on along the minus strand of NW_024080632.1, from coordinate 4,397,522 downwards.
TAATGGGTGTGGGGTTTCCTTCTGGGGGGATGCAAGTGATTTGGAACTAGATAAAGGCAGTGGATGCACAACACTGTGTGTGTGTTAAATGTCACCGAATTGTTGACTTTGAAATAGTTAATTTTATGTTACGTGAATACACATACATACCACACTCAATACACAACACAGACCAAATACACATTTGGCCAAATGGCTGCATGTTCACATCAGTAACCACAGTCCAATGTCTCTTCCATTGTACAAGAATAAATCCAAAGATTTCCCAAAGATTTGTTATTTCAACTTCACTATGACATTTTACTAATCAAATTTTAAAGTTTGAATCTTATAGTATATGAATATGAATTCCCTAGGACTGTCCCTGGGATTGTTCACTTCAAATTGTTCAAAGGTAGAGCTAAAATACTTTCGGCTGCTTTGCCCGACCAGGGCACTGTTGATCGTGATGTTGCTATCAAACTGCCAAATTTTCCTTCCTTCTAGATACTGTACCGTGGTGGTGGTGACATGTCCTCCTCAACTTCTGTACTTGAAAACTGGGGTGACAATGATCATGTAATTTCAGGGAAATGATCCCACAAACTAAAGCTTTGCATACTGTTTGAGGATACTTCCTGTGTATTTTCAAGAGCAAGTTACAGATTTTCTTCACTCATATTTTACTTTTATTGTATTTTTTAAGGTTTTATGTTTAGGTAATCTCTCCTTCTAATGTGGGGCATGAATTCACAACCCCGAGATCAAGAGTCCCACTGACCAAGCCAGCCACGTGCCCCTCCTCACTCATATTTTAAATTTTTTTTTTAATGTTTATTTATTTTTGAGAGAGAAAGAGGTAGAGGGAGGGGCAGAGAGAAGGGGAGACAGAAGATCTGAAGCGGCTCCATACTGACAGCGGCAAGCCCCATGTGGGGCTTGAATTCACAAACTGTGAGTTCATGACCTGAGCTTAAGTCAACCGCTTAACTAACTGAGCCACCCAGGTGCCCCACATATTTTAAATTTCTAATGTCTTCAGGCCTTTATTCTTATTCAAATTATTATTTAGCCACCAAAAACTCTCTCCTAATAGCCTGTCAATTTTTCTATTAAACTATTTGAAAGTTCTTTTTTATTTTTGAAAATAAAATCATGGCAATCATTATTTTACTTTAGTTATAAATGTAAATGTACATATTTTTAAATTTTTTAATGTTTATTTTTTAGAGAGAGAGAGACAGAGTGTGAGTGGGGGAGGGGCAGAGAGAGAGGGAGACAGAATCTGAAGCAGGACGCTCCAGGCTCTGAGCATCAGCACAGGCCCATGTGAGATCATGACCTAAGTGGAAGTTGGATGCCCAACCAACTGAGCCACCCAGGTGCCCCTCTAAATATATATTTAACCTACTGATAAAATTTCAGCATATAAAGAACCTAAGGAGACCTTTTTCATTCCAGTTACAACTGGAATACTCACCTACATTCAAAAATGAATATTAATGTAGTAACAACACATTGCAATAACAGGCCTCATTCACACAGCTCACATTGATACTCTGATTGAAGATGATGGTTACTTTAGGCAATTCCACATTCGTTGATGGTATAAAACTTCAGAGAGGCTAGAAATGATGCTGAAGTAGTCAAATGACTACTTGGCTTTCCAGAGGCTGAGACCAAAACCTAAGCCAAATGGCAGATTTGGGCCAAAGAGAAGGCTGAGGCCAATGGGTCCCACCTCTAATAAAGAGGCTAACTTCAGGAAACAGGAGATGAGCCTTCTGGATATTTCTTAGGGCAGGAAAGAGGCAACATTTAGCCTTAACTGGCTCAAAGAAAGTGACTGTAGTTTGTCACCTCACTTCCCATTTAACTTCCTACGGACAGAGAAATAAAACCAGAAAAGAGGAAGCAACTGAAGAGACAAAATGCCACTTTCCACAAACACTTCCTCTCAGTTAAGCGAACTCCAGGCCATGCCATGCATCTCTCATATCTCAGCACAGCTCCCGTAACACACACCGAACACTTGAGCTGTCAAACTACTCAGATGCATAGTGTTCAGACTACACTTAGGAATAGGAAAGAACTGGGAAAATCCCAAGAGAAGACTTTGTGATTTTCTTACACGAACTTAGAGATGACTGTTATCTGCACCCAGACAATGGAAATTCAAGATGTTATTATCAGGCAGATATTTTTGGAGTCTGACGAGCCCTTCCCTCTGTGCTTTTTTTCTCTCTTCGCCACCAATTATTACCAAGAGAAATCTCTTATGACAGTTGGAGGCATAATAACTAGGAGGGAAAAAGCAAAATTTCCAGAGTATTTTATCAAACACTAATGAGACTGAGCTTTTACTCAACTGTAAAATGGGATTCTGAGTATCACTCACGTGTAGATGGTTTTCAGAATAGAAAGTTCTATGAGAGCCAAAGAAACCTGTATTCCATTGTGTTGGATTTAGATCTGCTAGAGGTAATTTATTTGGCTAATAAAATACAATAATCACTGGGGGCTGAGAAAGATAAACACACAGTTCTGTGTATTCCAGAAACCTCTGTCTCTGTCAGATAACACAGTAGATGGGTTTTCATTGAGACAAGTTACATAAAAAGTACATGCTTTGTTGTTGCTATTGTTTTGTATATTTTTATTCAGTCTTCCAGGTAAGCTTGAAGTTGTTGGATATAAGATCAGAAAAGGTGAGGTTTAGAGGCTACATTTCTTGCAATAGTCCCTTCTGTTTTTTTTAACAGATCTAATTCAAGTTTCACCAGTACAAGTCTCTTGAGAGTGAAGCTTGGGATGGACCCAGGGAGTGTGGGAAGCAGGGTCAATGGGCGGTGGCGGCCTGGCTCAGGATCCATGCTATCACGAGCCTTCCTGAAGCTTGTTAGTATGGCTTGGTCCTAAGAGTCACCCACTCACCCTGGTTGCCAGGTGACTTCCCCAGCTTTAGCACTGAAAATCCCATGTTCTGGGAAACTTCTCAGTCCTAGGCAAACCCTGGCGGTTATCACCTAAGGATTTCCCTCCCTTGCTTTAAGCTGTATCATATACATCCTGGGTTGGTTTCAAATCACTATAAACTTTTCAGGTTAAATCTGTATGCTTTGTAGACTTTGTCTCTTTATATCACGTACCACCACGGTATCTTTTTCTATCATTGAACAGGACTCACCCTAGTTGCCACAAAAGCATCATTAAATGAGGCAAACGTTTCTACTCTGTTAAAAATCTTTATCTTCCCACTTATTTTTTAAGAGAAAAAAATCCAAATTCACACAAATGATCTTGAATATTTTTTAGAGCTCTCATTTTGTTTGGGTGAGAGATTTATCTTCTGTGCTTATAAAACTTATTTTGTAGGGTGATATCATTGTCCTAATTGAGCTAGCTTTGTACGTCTCCCTTGAGCTCTGGTCCTTTCCCATATATTTGAGTGTACAAAGAAAAGCACACACTGAAATCCTCCTAGAAGGAAACAAACAAAACTGTCCTGAGATTAATCACTAACTAAACTCATTAATTATAAATGGAATTCTTTGTAGCTTTATCTGAATTAAGAATCTTATGTTCATAATATTTATATGGAGCTAGTAACTGTATTAGTTTTCTAACAATGCTGTAACAAACTGCCACAAATCTAGTGGCTTAAAACAACACAAATATATTATTTTATTGTTCTGGAGATCAGAAATCCAAAATGGGTCTTGTGGGCTAACATCAAGGCTACATTCCTTCTGGAGGATGTAGGGGGAATTCACCTGTTGCCCTTTCCAGCTTCATTCCTTGGCTCATGGCCTCCCGCTAGCAATCTCTTCTCTCTGACCTGCACAGATGTCGTCACAGGCCTTCTCTAACTACTTCTTCAGCAGCCCCTCCTTAGCATTTTTTAAGGACCCTTGTGAAAAAGCTCACCTGGATAATCCAGGACAATATCCCCATCTCAAAATCCTTCACTTAATCACATCTGCAATGTCCCCTTTGTCATATAAGGGAACATATTCACAGGTTTCAGAGATTAGGACACGGATATGGAGGGGGCACATTATTCTGCCTCCCACAGTAATTAACACACCACCTTAGAAAGTTACCACATTGGACACTAATGGGACTGTATCTTTGGGTCTTATTTTCCTGAGTCCGTTGGATAATCCTTCCAAATATTTAGAACCTAATAGCTGAAAGTAAATTTGAAAAGATATTTGATTACATCAGGGAACAATTGATTACATGCTAACATCAGGGAACATAATGAAATGTATGGGGTTTCCAATAACTCTCACCTCCACAAGCAAGATTTCTCCCATTTCAAGCTTCCCCCACAATCATTATCCCTTAATCTTGGTACACACCAAGTAGTCGAACCACAAAAACAATCCCACATAACATTGCGCACTGATTTAGAGTGAACAAAACAGCTTTACCACATCTGAAGGCTATATAATGAAATAGTTAAGAGCCAAGATTCTGGAATCAGACAAGCGTGGACTCAAATCCTGGCTCAACTGCTTGTATGGACTCTCAGAGTCTGTTGTTCTCCTCAGTGCCTACCTCATGCTTCATGGGAATGAAACTCAGTTTACAAAGCATTTAGCAGGGTCTTGGCTGTTGTTATTACTATCATAAAGACAATACCATACTTGACACCGTAACACTGACCTCCATTTGACATATAAAGAAACACACTGCCAAAAAGCTCTAAGGATGCACAACCAGCAAATACCCATATCCCAGTGCCTGGCACACACAGGACCCATTCCTGAATACCTTGTTTTCAGTGATAGCAGACCCGTTCCCTACAGGTCAACCTCACAACTGCTCCATTACCTCCTGAATTGCCAGCTTTATCCCCTATGCATCCTCTATTCTCTGTCGCCTTCCAAAGGGGGTGGTGCCCGAGGTCTTTTTTACATCCAAGACCAAATGTCACAGGCACTTGGATTTCAAAACGCAGTTACAGAAAAACATCCAGTTGATCAGCAAGAATATCATACTTCCCATTTTCTCCATTTCGATAACCTGTAATCCCCCCTACAATGAATGAGAGAAGACATTTGCAGAGCATAAATCTGATAAGAAATTGTACCTAAATACATAAGGAACTCTTAAAACTTAAAGGGGCAAATCACTCAATTAAAAAATGGGCAAAGGAGGGGCGCCTGGGTGGCTTAGTTGGTTAAGCTTCCGACTTTCGCTTAGGTCATGATCTCACGGTTCGTGGGTTCGAGCCCCGCGTCGGGCTCTGTGCTGACTGCCAGCTCAGAGCCTGGAGCCTGTTTCAGAGTCTGTGACTCCCTCTCTCTCTGACCCTCCCCTACTCATGCTGTCTCTCTCCTAGAAATAAATTAAACATTTAAATAAATAAATAAAAAATAAATAAAAAATGGGCAAAGGATCTGAACAGACATTTCTCCAAAGATGTACAGACTGACCAATAAGTATATGAAAAACTCAATACCATTAAATATGGAAATACAAATTAAATGTATATACAAACATTCACATATTTGAGTATGGGTAGGTTACAGTCCATATTGGTTATTTTCAGGGATCGTAATGAGCTATTAGAGAATACTTCTTGTTAAAGGAATGCTGGGTTGGATAGGGTTAGGATGCACAGAGGATTATCTGTGATCAGCACATGGCCTCTAAGAGAAGAGTCAGGGTTTTTTTCCCTTCTGTAGCAGCTTCAGGCTTGAGGACTCCATGGGGAAAGAAACAGTAAAATTATGAAATAATTTATTCCTCACTTTTGCTACCAACGTGTTCTATATTTAGGGAATAGGCTGTTTCTGGAGGTATATATAATTATACATTTGGACTACATGTATCTGTCATTATGTTATACAATGACGTATTTCACAATGTCTATGTGCCAGATAAGTAAATCTTACATCTTTAAATGCCTGAACATTTAATTGAAACTTTTTTTTTTCATTAAAGATACTCCTGAACAAAGAATACACCTTCATCTGACAAGCCTTTTATGGCTCAAGACCATTGTAACAAACATCATTCTTACCATGCTATAACCAAATGATGCCCTACGGGACACTGAGGTCAGCCACCTCAAGCCTCTCAGATAAATGGTCCCAGACTGATGGGCTTTTTTGGAGTTTTGGGCACTACTTTTCCCAACGACTTGTTTTTATAGGCTGTTAGTTTATTTATTACTGCTCTCAGTATTGGTGGCTTCAGGCAGTCCCCCCGCCCCTTTAATTGGCTGCACTGACACCAACATTTAATGCCCACATTACCAGTAACAGTACATCTTTCACCTCTCGGAACCTAGAACCATAGCCAAAGCCTTTTCAATTCCAAGTTTCAAAGCCTACTAGATTAAGGAGGGGGGGAAATGAACATTAATTATCAGGCTGTGGGAATATCTTAATGGCAAAAGTGAAACAAGGGCACAGAACCAAGAAACAGAAACTCAGCAGAAACCAAAGAGGCCATTTTCTTAGCCGCCCTCACCTCTGAGCCCCTTTGCCCATCTGTCTCACACTTCTGCTTCTGCAGACTCCCCTTCTGGGCTTCTCCATGGACATGACTGCCACAACTGGAAGGTAACATCAACTCAGTTCTGGTCTCTTGCAGAGAACAAAGAGCTTCCTCTCTCCCAGTGTTGCAGTCCCAGAGGAGAGAATCAGGTTGGCCCTTTGGGGTTAGGTTTCCTGTGTGGCCCAGATGGCTGTTGGGGCCACCTCTGTGAGGAAGGGCAGTTTTTAGAGGAAGAGTGTTGTGGCAAACTGGTGGCTTAATGTGCAACAAAGGACCCAGGTGATCCAGATGTAAGAACTCAATCTAAATTAAAAATAAAGCTCTGTGTGAGGGCCTGAGGAGCTCCTATGTGAAGAAAAAAACATGAGGTTTGGCCCCGTTCTTGTGTATGTATATTGTTTTTTTCTGAGGGCTTGGTTGTCTACTCCCTGTTGTTGTTTTTTAATTTGATATGATTCATACACCATAAAAGTCGCCCTTTTAAAATGTGCAGTTTGGTGATTTTTAGAATATTCACAAGGGTTCTGCAACTATCACCATTATGCAGTTTCTGGAACATTTCATCACCCCAAACAGAAACTTTATACTCATTAGCAATCAATCCCCAATACTCCTTTCCCTCAGCCCTAAACAACTGCTAATCGACTTTCTGTCTCAGTGAATTTTCCTGTTCTGGACATTTCATATAAACAGAATCACATAATATGTGGCCTTTTGTAACTGGCTTCTTTCAATCAGCATTATGTTTTCAAGGTTCATGCACATTGCCACATGTATCTGGGTTTCATTTCTTTTTATGGCTAAGTAACAGTCCATTGTCCGGACATACCACATGTGCTTTTCCGTTCATCAGCTGATAGACGGTTAGGTGATTTCCACTCCTTGGCTATCATAGATGATGCTGTGACACTGACGTACAAGGTTTTGCATGAACTTATCTTTTCGATTCTCCTGGGTATATAGTACCCCTAGGAATGAAATCTCTATATCACACAGTAATTGTGTAACATTTTGAGGAACTGCCAAACTGTTTTCCAAAGGGGTTGCACCATTTTACTTTGCTGTCAGTTATACAGCAGTGTATGCGGCTTCCAGTTTATCCACACAGTCTTCCCATCTTTTTCATTGTCCCTCATCTTAATTATAGCCATGCTAGAGGATGAAATGATATCTCACTGTGATCTTGATTTGCATTTCCCTAGTGGCACTGAACATCTTTTTATCTTCTTGACCATTTTTGTATAATCTTTGTAGAAATGTCTATTCAAATCTTTTGCCCATTTTAAATTGGGTTGTCATTTTACTGATGAGTTATAAAAGTTAAAGAACTTTTATTTAGGATATTTAAGATGCTACGGGGCGCCTGGGTGGCTTAGTCAGTTAAGCGTCCGACTTTCCCAACTTTCGCTTAGGTCATTATCTCGCAGTTCGTGGGTTCGAGCCCCGCGTTGGGCTCTGTGCTGACTGCCAGCTCAGAGCCTGGAGCCTATTTCAGAGTCTGTATCTCCCTCTCTCTCTGATCCTCCCCTGCTCACGCTGTCTCTCTCTCTCTCTCTCTCCTAGAAATAAACAAAAAAATATTTTAAAAAAAAGGATATTTAAGATGCTAGACCTCTGTCAGATACATGATTTGTAAAGACTTTTCACATTGTATCGTCTTTTCACTTTCTTGATGTCCTTTGAAGCACAAAAGTTTTAAATTTTGATGAAGCCCAATTTGTGTATTTTACATCTGTGCTTTAGGTCTCATGTCTAAAAAACCACTGCCTAATCCAAAGTCATAAGGATTTACACCTATATTTTCATTTGAGTCCTACAGTTTTGCTCTTACACTTAGGTCTTTGATCCATTTTGAGTTCATCTTTATACACGGTAAGGGATAGGGGTCCAACTTTATCATGTGCATGTGGATATCCAGTTGTTTGAACACCATTTATTGAAAAGACTTCTTTCCTCATGGAATTATCTCAGCACCTTTGCTGAAAATCTCATTTTTTAAATTCCTAAGGTTGCTCAGTAACTGACCATACTCAGTCAAGTATACAACAAATGTGCAACTGGATGTGATTTAAGATGTAGGTATGTGAAAAGTCCCTGCTGTAATCAGCAATTACTTTCACTTTACATAAACTAAGATTACTCTAGCTACTACAATGGATATATTTTTTTAAATATATATAAATTTATTTATTTTATATTTATTTATATAAATTCTTTTTTATTTATTTATTTTGAGAGAGAGCATGCAAGCAGGGGAGAGGCAGATAATCTGGGAGGTAAAGAGAGAATTCCAAGCAGATTCTGGGCTATCAGTGCAGAACCTGAGGCAGGGCTTGATTTCATCAACCTCAAGATCATAACCCGAGCTGAAATCAAGAGTTGGACACTTAATCAACTGAGCCGCCCAGGTGCCTATATATTCATTATCTTAACTGGTCATGGTCCTCTGGGTATATACATATGTCAGACTTATACACTTGTACACTTTAAATATGTGCAGTTTACTGTAAGTCAACTATGCCTCAAGAAAATGGTTTTATTGTTTTTTTATTTATTTTTTAATTTAAATCCAAGTTAGCTAACATACAGTATAATAACGATTTCAGGAATAGAATCTAGTGATTCATCACTTACATAGAACACTACACTCAGTGCTTATCCCAACAAGTGTCCTCCTTAATGCCCCTCACCCCTTTAGTCCATCCCCCCACCTAACACTCCACCAGCAACCCTCAGTTTGTTCTCTGTATTTGTCTCTTTATAGTTTATCTCCCTGTTTTTATCTTATTTTTGCTTCTCTTCTCTCATGTTCATCTGTTCTATTTCTTAAATTCCATCAGTGAAATCATATTTGTCTTCCTCTGACTTATTTCACTTACACAACATCCACGTTGTTGCAGATGGCAAGATTTCATTCTTTTTTATTGCTGAGTGATACTCCATTGTGCGTGTGTGTGTGTGTGTGTACACATCTTTTTTAAAAAAAAAATTTAACATTTATTTATTATTGAGAGACAGAGAGAGACAGAGCATGAGCATGGGAGGGGCAGAGAGATGGGGAGACACAGAATCTGAAACAGGTTCCAGGCTCTGAGCTGTCAGCACAGAGCCTGATGCGGGGCTCCAACTCACAAACCACGAGATCATGACCTGAGCCAAAGTTGGATGCTTAACTGACTGAGCCACCAAGGCACCCCTATACCACATCTTCTTTATCCATTCAGCAGTTGTTGGACATTTGGGCTCTTTCCATACTTTGGCTATTGTCGATAGCGCCGCTATAAACATTGGGGTACATGTGCCCCTTCAAGTCAGTACTTCTGTATTCTTTGGATAAATACCTAATAGTGCAATTGCTGAGTCTTAGGGTAGTTTTATTCTTAATTTTTTTTGAGGAACCTCCATAATGTTTTCCAGGGTGGCTACATTCCCAACACTGCAAAAGGGTTCCTCTTTCTCTGCATCCTTGCCAATATCTGTTGTTGTCTGAGTTGTTAATTTTAGCCATTCTGACTGGTGCGAGGTGGTATCTCATTCTGCTTTTGATTTGAATTTCCCTGATGATGAGTGATGTTGAGCATTTTTCATGTGTTTGTTAGCCATCTGGATGTTCTCTTTGGAAAAGTATCTGTTCACGTCTTTTGCCCATTTCATCACTGGATTGTTTTTTGGGTGTTGAGTTTGACAAATTCTTACAGATTTTGGATACTAACCCTTTATCTGATATGTTATTTGCAAATATCTTCTCCCATTCTGTCAGTTGCCTTTTAGTTGTGCTGTTTCCTTCATTGTGTAGAAGATTTTTATCTTGATGAGGTCCCAATAGTTCATTTTTGCTTTTATTTCCCTTGCCTCTAGAGACATGTCAGGTAAGAATTTGCTGTGGCCAAGGTCAAAGACATTGTTGACTGTTTTCTCCTCTAGGATTTTGATGGCCTCTGTCTTAGGTTTAGGTCTTTCATGCATTTTGACTTTATTTTTTTGTGTCGTATAAGAAAGTGGTCCAGGTTCATCATTCTGCATATCACTGTCCAGTTTGCCCAACACCATTTGCTGAAGAGACTGTCTTTTTTCCACTGGATATTCTTTCCTGCTTTGTCAAAGGTTAGTTGGCCACATGTTTGTGGGTCCATTTCTGGGTTCTCTATTCTGTTCCATTGATCTATGTGTCTATTTTTGTGCCAGCACCATACCGTCTTGGTGATTACAAGCTTTGTAATACAGCTTGAAGTCTGGAATTGTGATGCCTCCAGTTTGGTTTTCTTTTTCAGGATTGCTTTGTCTATTCGGGGTCTTTTCTGGTTCCATACAAATTTTAAGGCTGTTTGTTATAGCTCTGTGAAGAACGCTGGTGTTATTTTGATTGGGATTGCTTTTTTTTTTTTTATGTTTATTTATTTTAGAGAGAGAAAGTGCACACATAACTGTGTGAGCAGAGGAGGAGCAGAGAGAGAGGGAGACAGAGGATCCAAAGCAGGCTCCACACTTATAGTGTAGTGCCTGATACAGGGCTCAAACCAACAATCATGACCTAAGCCAAAGTCAAATGCTTAACTGACTGAGTCACCCATGTGCCCCAGAAAGCAGTTTTTAAAAACAGATAAACTAAGGGCAAGAATTTAAATGTAATAACTTTCTTTTCCTAATCTTTTTTCAAGATCAACTTCTCTGGTTGGTCCTACGGGCAGATTACCAACTAGTAATTTAGAAACACTTGTTTATACTTTTCTCTTACCTGCTTTGTTCCCAAACACAAGCAAACCATTTAAACTCAAGATTTTTAAGGCTGAGACCATCTCATTACTATGGGCAAGGGTTAATGAGACATGGAACTGAGTTTGGGCCCTTAATTGAAAGCATTTTTAAGTCTCCTTCCAATGAGAATTTAGCAACTGGATTTTCCTTTTCTACATAGAATTTAAGACCTCCAAACGGCACCAAGCTCCATTTTGGCAGAGACTTCATCTATCCGTTCACCCTCATACCCCTAGCATCAAGAACACTGCCGAGCACACAATAGGCACTCAGTAAATGTCTGTCAAACGAATGACTAAAAATCCCACTTCAGCTGTCACTACCTTTTCTAGGGACCATTTTGGACTGAGGCAGGCGGCAGCTCTATGCCTCCTTCTAACTCAACAATTCCATCTCTAGAGGTAGATGCTGTCTATTTTCTTATTCTTTGCTTTTTTATATATGGAAAAACAAGGCAGTGTGGCTTCGGCAACTCACTTCCAGGAAATGAACTAAAATATTGTATCAAAGATTATGCCTAGGATCCGCAAACGACGCAATCAGATTAAGAACAGTTAGGAAAATCATGGCATACCTTCTGCAAGAAACAATCCATTTATTAAAAATGAACATTATAACGAGTCTGCAGTAATATAGAAAACCAGTAGTGTAAACGAGGAAAAACATCATCATTGCCTGTGATTCACAAACTAAAACCTTAGCCACATCTACCTGTGAGAAGTTACACTCCACGAAGCCAGGCTGTTTGGGCTTGCTCTGTTCACTGAACAGTGCCTAGCATACTGAAGGCGCTTATTAACGCTTGTTGGATGAATTAATGAAACTAAATATAAAACATATCTTTGAAAACATACCTGAAAGGGAATGAACAAACGTGGAAAACTATGTTCGAGTAGTGGTACTGTGGGTGTTTCCTCCACTTGCCTCTATTTTCCAAGTCTCCCTAAAGTTGTGATAAAACTTTCTCAGTTGAAACAAGGATGGCCACAGAAACCCCTCCCTCGTCCTGCAACTAAGAAAGCATCTGATTTGGATGGACTGGCTTCAATCCCAAGAGGGCCACTTTAAACGGTGTGTGACTCCAGTCAAGGGCTCCTCGGGCACCTGACATACAGGTTTTTCCTCCAGACGTTACGGCACAAGTTTGGACCTCCTGAGACACTACTCTTTCTTCTAAGCTGTCCCCTTCCCGACAGGTCACTCGTACCTCCTACCCACCTAAAGGCGTCGCTTTCTACCCACCCCTCACCTCAGCCGCCCTGACGGGTAACGCATTCCCAAGGGAGAGGTCACCCTGTTCTCGAAGGCTCTATCTCCACTAAGCCGGTCACTTGTTCTCCCCGGCCCTCCTGAGGGTCACTGATTCACGGAGACGTCACTCCTTCCTGTTAGAGCCAATCCCACTTTGCAGGGGTTCACCCCGGCCCTACTGACGGGGTCACTCGTCCTCAAGAGGGGGCTCACCCCTTCCCCGCGGGCCCCACTCCCCGCGGAGAGAGCCGCTCGTACCGAAGCGGGGCGTCGCCTTCGCCCGGCCCCAGCCCAGAGGCGCAGTACCGCCTCCTTCCGGGCCCTGCCTCGCGGGTGGCGGCGCCGCGGGCTCCCGGCGGCCTGGGCGGGGCTCCCGGGCGGGAACGAGGCGGCAGACCCGGCGGCCGGGCTCAGCGCGCAGAGGCGGGACAGCGGGGTGGCAGCCGGCGCGGGCCATGGCGGGCTGCTGCGCGGCGCTGGCCGCCTTCCTGTTCGAGTACGACACGCCGCGCATCGTGCTCATCCGCAGCCGTAAAGTGGGGCTCATGAACCGGGCCGTGCAGCTGCTCATCCTGGCCTACGTCATCGGGTGAGCGCGACCGCAGGCGCTGTTCCCGAGGGGTCCCGGGGTCCGGAGTGTCGGGACGGCCGGCAACTCCCCTTCCGGGTCCCGGCCGTGTACCTGCTCCTCCGGGGCTAGGTCGCCCGGTGAGCCCCGCGGGCGGCCCCCGGGTGCTGCCCGCGAGGGGAGGGGCGGCGACCCGAGACGGGTAACACACCCCTCCCCGGACCCTTGCCACCGGGGGACCGGGCTCTGAGTCAGGAGACCGCTTTGATGTTGTGTTTTCAGGGCAAAGCCTGGCAAGACCTTCATCCTTCCTGCTGCTTGTTCTCTGACTTGCTCCATGTTGTCCTTTGGCGGCAGGGGCGTGGGGGGCGGGCTTTGTCCTAAATGGCTCAATCTTTGCACTTCACTTCCCATTCTGATGATCAGCTGACAGAAAACAAGCCTTGGAATTTCCATTTGGTTCTTTTTGGGTCTGTGGCTTCCGGTCCTTTCCTTTAAGTATCATGTGGTAATCCAAGATAGTGAAGAGGTCACACTTCAGAAAAGCATTGAGAAAGTTCAGTTCTTTTGTTTTGTGGAGTGGTTGGGGTTCTGGGTATAAGTACCTTACTTCGCCTCATCGTTCTCCATGCTCCCTTCTGATGCTTCCATATGACCTGCCACCTTCTAGTCTCACCAAGTGCCTAATTTTAATTGAATGCACCCATTACGATTTAATGAAACTCGAGAGAGGAGGTAAAAGTTAACAATCGGGCCCACTTTCAAGGCACACCTGGGCGTTACAATGCCTACAGCTGCTGAGCTGACAGAAGTTATCTACTCTGGCATTCCTTTTCTCGAAAGGTTTAATGTTGTGGTCCCCAGCTGCACATTACAACCTTTTGGGAATCTTTTAAAAAAATGATTGCGGACTCCCAGCCTCAGACCTGATTTCATTGCTATGGAGTATGACTGACTCCCCAGGTGATTCTGATGTGCGGCAGTTTGAGAACTAATGCCCTAGTGTTTCCTAACCCTACTGATCGCAAAAGATTCACCTGAGGAACTGTATAAGAGTAGTAGATCCTCCACCCTGGAGTGGGGTTTGGATCTGTTAACCCTGCCCACGGGTATTCACATGATCAGGCAGGTACGGCTTCTAACAGCTGTCAGCCCAGCAGCAGTTAAGTACTGACAGGAGTCAATAAAATGGCTTCCCAGGTATGGGCTCTGCATCATAACCACCTGGCCCACTCCCAGGTTTGGATGTAGTAAGTCTAATAAGTCCCACCGCCAGTAACTCCTTGCCCCCAGCAACTGTGATGCACCTTTAAATTTTGAGACCTGCTGCTAGCTGGTTAAGTAAACTCATGTTGCTGAATTAGTTTAAATCTACCTTAGGGTTTCTGTAAAGTTCTAGACTACAGAAAATGTCTATAGCTGCACTGTATGATATAATAGCCACTAGTCACGTGTGGCTGTTGAGCACTTGAAGTGTACCTACTCCAAACCAAGATATATACTATCAGTATAAAATACGCATTGGATTTCGAAGACCTCGTACAAAAAAAATAAAGAAGTAAACAATCACATTAATACATCTTACACTGATAACATGTTAAAATATTTTGGGTACATTGGATAACATAAAATATATCATTATAATTAATTTTACCTGTTTTTATTTATTTTTTTTACTGTATAACATGACTATTAGAAATTACATTGCATATGCAGTTTGTGTTCTATTTCTTTTGGGCAACACAGCTTTCCAGGGTTCCTATGGAGTGAGTGTTACCTTGATCATGAGGATTTATAAAGCAGTAAATACTTTGCTTTTCCATCTTCCTATGATCAAACCTGACTCAGGAAATTAAGGGCTTTTCCCTTTTTCTTTCTTCTTTTCTTTTCTTTTCTTTTCTTTTCTTTTCTTTTCTTTTCTTTTCTTTTCTTTTCTTTTCTTTTCTTTCTTACTCATCTCTTAGCTTCCTGATCCAATTCATCTTAGACTGGACATTGATTTCTCAGTTATCTGGTTCTATTATCTATCATATGATGAGACTGTAGGTAATCACATAGTGATTCGTGTGAAACCATGTGTCTCTGGTTTAGCAACTCACTGTTGTCTGTAGTGAAATAAGCTTCTGTGTGTCTCAGTAGAATTAAATGAAAGCTTATATTGCAGCTAAATTCCTAGAACCCCTGAAGAAAAGGACTTGTTTGGGGAAGAGCTTGCCTCCAGGATGGACAATGAATTTGGAGACTCCTCAGACCAGACAAACCCATAAATAACCAAAGCCACTGATTTTTTGGAGTCTTGGCAGCTAGAGCTTATAAGGAGAGGAGAGGGATGCTAGCATTTCTTGATTCTAGAAAAAATAACAATAATAGTTGCTGGTAGGTGTTTAATAACAGCTCTGGTGGGAAGGAGTTCTCATTTGTAGTATTAGCCAACTTCCATGGCATAAACCCTCCCACCGTGGCCAAATTTAGCCTACTGATGGCAACACAAACATTGTTCTGAACATTTGACATGCATTAACTCATTTAACCTCACAACTATCCTATGAAGTCCTATTATCATTCCCATCTTATTGATGGGAAAAACTGAGGCACAGAGAAAGGCCAAAGTTAATGCCTAGTGAGTGGTAGAGCTTAGAAATGAACCATGATCACTGGCTTCAGTCTATGTTCCAGTGTCCTAACCACTATGCACTAATGCCTTTAGATTTTTTTTAAGTTTATATTTTGACAGGGGAAGGGGAGGAGAAGAAAACACAAGTGGGGGAGGGGCAGAGAGAGAGAGAGAGAGAGAGAGAGAGAATCCCAAGGAGGCTTCATACTGTCAGTGTAGAGCCCACTGCAGAGCTTGAACTCAGGAACCGTGAGATCATGACCTGAGCCAAAGTCGGACACTTAACTGGCTAAGCCACCCAGGACCCCCCCTTTAATTATTCAGACTGGTTGTAACGCCCTCAATTCTCCCCAGAGAAGAGAAGCATATATGGGACCTGAATTCTTGGAGAAAAAGTATGAACTAGTATAAAAGTTCCTTGAAAGTGATATTCTCTTTTCTTGAGGGAGTATAGCATGCAGGACAAGAAAAGGGGCTTCAGAGGCAAAAGACTTGAGTTCAGATTCTGACTTTATCATTCACTAACTGTGTGACCTTGGGCAAATCACTTAACCTCTCTGTGTCTTAGTTTCCTCCTCTGTAAAAATAGAGAATAATAGGGTTGCCTGGGTGGCTCAGTCAGTTAAGTGTCTGACTCTTGATTTCGGCTAAGGTCATGATCTCCCAGTTCGTGGAATTGAGCCCTGCATCAGCCTGAGCGCTGACAGTGCAGAGCCTGCATGGGATTCTCTCTCCTCTCTCTGTCTCTGCCACTCTGTTGCTCATGCACACATGCGCTTTCGCTATCTCTGTCACAAATAGATAAACTTTAAAATAAATAGAGAATAATATCTGCCTTATAAAGTGGTTAGGATTAAATTAGTTAATAAATATATAGAGTTTAGATTAGCACCTGGCACTAAAAACACCCACATGGTAACTATTATCATAATTTTTATTATCTCTTTGGTGATTCTGCAGGTCATAGTGCATTGAAAGTGCTCAAATATCTAATAATAAAGACATTCGTTGAGTACTTTCTTTGTGCTGATCGCTGTGCTAAGTGCTTTACCTACATCATCTCATTTATCTCCCACAAACCACCCTGTGGTTTATGTTCTATATGTGCATTTTGCAGATGTGGGAATGGAGCCCCCAAGTTAAACAGTTTTGCAAAGTTGCATAATTAGTGAATGTTGTACTGTCAGCCTCTGGCTATCAGAGGCTCCCTAGCATCAATTCAAATTAGCTGAATCCTAATGGCAATTTAAGAGGACTGTTTTATTTTGTAGGTGGGTGTTTGTGTGGGAAAAAGGCTACCAGGAAATGGACTCTGTGGTCAGCTCAGTTACTACCAAAGCCAAAGGCGTGACTGTAACCAACACTTCTACACTTGGATTCCGGGTCTGGGATGTGGCGGATTATGTGATTCCAGCTCAGGTATGCTTCCACTGTGGCTTCTAACACTAAAGCTTCTCATTAGTTCCTTTCCCTTTACTGACTTTGCACTCTTGATTAATGATTGGCAGAGTTCTAACATCACCGATGCCCAGACTGATCGTTTTAGTCCAAGAAAGCAATGCAGGCAGATCCGTTTTTGGCTTAGAGTCTAATAATATTCAACCAGCTATGTTGCTTCAGCTCTAAATCATGGTTGGCTTAAACACAGACAACTCGGCCTGTCTCGAGCCCTGAAAGATGGAAGAGCAAATGTTTTAAATCCTGGGGAAAATTCAGGTGGAAATATCACCGTTCCACATTTTGTATTTGCTTTATTGTAAAACACAAGGTAAATCTTTGCAGACAGTGTAAAAAGTTTATAGTTTATCAGGAGTTAGAGACCAAAGCCAAACCTGGAGGAAACAGACATAGGATTTGGTCAGGAACAAAGGTAAGGAAAGAAAGTGTTTGATACAGCATCCTTGTATCCAGTCTGTTAATTGACAAAGCTCCAAATTAAATATCGACTCTCTTTAGCCATGGCAATTGCTGTGGTCCATTTGTGGGGCGCCCAGAGAGAAGACCAGAACTAATGAGCAATGAAGGTCAGTCAGACCCTTCTGCTTCTCTGCGTGCAAACATTTGTTTGCAGCGCTTCTACTTGGCTCACCTCCAGAATGATATTTCCCTAAGTTGAAAATAGATGAGAAATGGGGGGGCCTGGGTGGCTCAGACAGTTAAGCGACAGACTTCAGCTCAGCTTAGGATCTCATGGTTAGTGAGTTCGAGCACACTTCTGGCTCTGAGCTGTCAGCCTGTTTCAGATTCTGTGACTCCCTGCCTCTCTCCGCCCCTCCCCTGCCTGTACACTCGCTTGTGTGCACGCACTCTCTCAAAAAAAAAAGCCAGGAGAAACTTGGGCATCATGCCATATTCTCATGCCTCCTCACGACATTTCCTTGTCTCCCAATGTGACTTGTTCTAGATCTTTCTTTGGAAGATGCCAGCTATTCCCAGAGCTTCACCACCTTGTCAGACCTGGGGGTGGAGAGGTCTACAGACACTTTGGTCCCTGAGTTACCTTGATCCTCCAGAGGGTTCCCGGTGCTGACTCCACTCCCACAGAGTACGAAACACTAATAGAAAGTTTCTGGTAATGCCGGTGTTCAGCGAAGAGAATGTCCAATGAGGATTTTTGGACATCTTTTATTCCTTATGTTGGAAGTTCCTTAACTTCAGTCTCATCCCCAGTGAATTTTTCTCTAGAAACCTTTTCTTAAAATATTGATTTTTTTTAAAGTTTTATTTATTTTGGTGAGGGAAAGGGCAAAAAGAGAGAAAATCCCAAGTGGGCTCTGCACTATCAACATGGAGCTCAAATCCACGAACTGCAAGATCATGACCTGAGCCAAAATCTCTTGATTGGATGTCCAACTCTTGTTGGACGCTTGGGGCATCTGGGGGGCTCAATCATTTAAGCATCTGACTGCGGCTTAGCTCATGATCTCATGGTTTGTGAGTTCAAGCCCTGGGTCGGGCTCTGTGCTGGCAGTTCAAAGGCTGGAGCCTGCTTTAGATTCTGTGTCTCCCTCTCTCTCTGCCCCTCCCCCACTCATGCTCTCGTGCGCGCGCGCTCTCTCTCTCTCTCTCAAAAATAAATAAACATAAACATTGGGGAGAAAAAAAAGTGTTGGACATTCAACCAACTGAGTCACCCAGGCGCTCCCTCTCCAGAAACTGTAAATCAACCTTTTGGCACCTTTCTAGGAGGAAAAAAAAAAGCCTTCTCAAATGGAGAAGTGTCAGTTGCTGACTCTAATTTGGTCTTCTCTAGAATGTTTTATTTATTTATTTATTTGCTTATTTAAATTTCAGTTAGAAAAGAAAACCAGCCAAATTTGGGGACTTTGGTGGCCCTGCATTTCTGTACCTCTGAGGAACTCTGGTTGGCAGAGGATGTCTTGAGCACTTTTTGGCGCTTTTCCCTTAAGAAGCCAAGCTTCATTAAGGAACCACTTCAGGTTATAGACATTTTTTTCCATTGAGGTGAAATTCACATGTCATAATATTAGCTATTTCAGGTTGAAAAATTCCGTGGCATTTTGTACCTTCACGATATTATGCAAGTATAACCTCCTTCTAGTTCCAGAACATTTTCATCACCCCAAGAGGAGACCCCATACCCATTCAGCAGTGGCTTCTCATCCTACCCTCCACTTTACCCCCTGCCTCCAGGGCAACCACTCATCTACTTTCTGTCTGTATGGAAATTTCACAGAATCATACAATATGTGGCCTTTGGTGTCTGGCTTCGTTGACTTAGCATCATATGTTTGAGGTTCACCCATATTGTATCCTGTGTCAGTGCTTCATTCCTCTTTATGGCTGAGTCATATTCCATTATAGGTACACACGCAGGTATGGGTAACCACAGTCTGTTTATCCATTCATCTGTCAATAGATATTTGGGGTGTATCCACCTCTGGGTCACTATGAATAATGCTGCCATGAACATATGTAAACAGTAGGCCCTCTTGTCCACAGTTTCAGTCACCCACGGTCAGTTGCAGTCTGGAAGCAGATGGTGCTCCTGACATACCCTCGAGTGGGTAGTAGCGCAACACTGAATCACAAAGCTTCCAACATTCACCTCACTTCATCTCTTCACGTAGGCATTTTCCCATCACACGAAGAAGGGTGAGTATAGTACAGAAAGGTATTTTGAGAGAGAGAGACTACATTCACATAACTTTTATTATAATATATTATTATAATTGTCCTATTTTAGTATTAATTATTGTTGTTAATCTCTTACTGTGTCTTATTTATTCTTTGTTTTTATTTTTTTAATGTTTTTTTAATTTATTTCTGAGAGAGAGACAGCATGAGCAGGGGAGGGTCAGAGAGAGACAGAGATACAGAATCTGAAACAGGCTCCAGGCTCTGAGCTGTCAGCACAGAGCCCGACGCGGGGCTCGAACCCACGAACTGTGAGATCATGACCTGAGCTGAAGCTGGACGCTTAACCGACTGAGCCACCCAGGCGCCCCATATTTATTTATTCTTTGATGTTTATTTTTGAGAAAGAGAGAGAGTGCAAGTGGGAGAGGGGCAGAGAGAGAGGGAGACCCAATCCAAAGCAGGCTTCAGACTCTGAGCTGTCAGCACAGAGCCCGACGTGGGGCTCGAATTCACGAGCCATGAGATCATGACCTGAGCCGAAGTCAGATGCCTAACTGACTGAGCCAGTCAGGCGCCCCTTACTGTTGTCTAATTTAAAATTTAACTTGGTCATAGGTATGTCTGCCTCGGGGGGGGGGGGGGGGTGGTGGTGGAGAAAAACCATAGCAAACGGAGGATTGGGTCCTATCTGCGGTTTCAGGCCTCCCCCAGGGGTCTCAGAACATATACCCTTGCAGATAAGGGGGATTGTGGTACAAGTATTTTCTTGAGTCCTGTCTTCAGTTCTCTCTCAGAGAACAAAGGATCAAAAAAGATCAAGGATTTTTGTTTTTTTAGTTTTTAATGTTTTTTTTGAGAGGAGAGTCCACCCAGGGGGAGGGGCAGAGAGAGAGGGGGACAGAGGATCTGAAGCAGGTGCTATGCTGACAGAGCCTGATGCAGGGCTTGAACTCAAGAGCTGTGAAATCATGACCTGAGCTGAAGTCGGTCACTTAATCGACTGAGCCACCTAGGTGTCCCAAAAGATCAGTTTTTAAATTGTTTTCTGCATGGCACTTGGGAGAAGTGAAAGGTACTGACCTTTTAAATGAACACCTGGCTTTCTTCAGGGCCTGGCCTGACTGCTCTGAAGGTAACACAGTGGTGCTCTCTCCCCCGTCCCCTCTGCAGGAGGAGAACTCCCTCTTCGTCATGACCAACTTGATCACCACCATTAACCAGACACAGGGCCTCTGTCCCGAGGTAGGCAGCTTCTCAGGAAAGAGCCTCAGGCTCCTCTCCCCCACCTCTCCCACCTGACTGACTACGTGGAATTTGTTTTCACTCTTTCTTCTTTTTCCAGCTTCCAGATAAGACCACTGTGTGTAAATCAGATGCCGACTGTGCCGCTGGCTCTTCAGGCGTCCACAGCAACGGTATGGGCTCATGGCTGTGACCTACAGTAGACATTTAGTGTGGGGGGGGCAGCCCCTGACCAGATTGCCTCCCCCGTGGGGCTTCTCTTATAGAGAGATCTGCAGGACAAAGAAATCCCTACATTCCCCAAGTCCTTCATATGACCTTGGGTGAGCCTGGTGTACCCATCAGGCTCTCAGGATCTTCTCGACATTCACCTGTCACCCGTACTCCAGAGGCCACCCCAGATCTTGCCCTGGGCCAGCCTGTCATCACCCTAGCCTTGCTACTGGACTCAGGCAAATGTTTTCCTCTAATTTCTGAAAACTGTATAAAGCCCGGAATCGGAACAGCTCAAGATGGACTGCACAGGATGCTGTGGCGGTGCTTGCACTTCTCCCCCTTGTGAAAGTAGAAAACAGGTGCCCCCTTCCCCTGCAGGAATTGCAACAGGAAGATGCGTGTCGTTTAATGGGACTGTGAAGACGTGCGAGGTGGCGGCCTGGTGCCCGGTGGAGGATGACACACCTGTGCCTGAGTGAGTCCTGCCCGAGGGAAGGCGGCAGGGGAGTTAAGCCGGTGTGTTGTGCTCTTGGTGTCTTTGTGGAGTCAGGCTTCCCCAGGGCCGGGACCAATGACAATGTGGGCCACAGTGTTTGTCACTTGTGAGAAGAGTGCAGATGATTTATGTCTTTGTTTGGACTTTGTCAGTTGCAAGTAACTAACAGGAAACAGTTCTCAGTGCCTCAGAGCAGGACACACACATCGCAGTGGACACACACATCGTTTACTGTCCAACTACCTATGAGGAGCCCAGCACAACGAGCCTGGGGCTCGAAGGACAGCTTCAGAGTCTCCACCTTTTGACTCTACTTCCCCCATATCGGCTTCATTTGCAGGACCGTTGTGTAGTCCTAGGAGGCGGCTCTGGGCTTATATTCCCCCAAGTCTCTCAGCCCAGTTGTCCATAGAGATTCTTCTAGACATGTCCATCATGACATCTTCAGCCACATCCCTCAACCTATCACTGTAGCTGAGACATGGATTTTGCTTCTCAGCTCAGGCCTGGGTAACCTGCCCACCTCTGGAGCCAGGGGCCAGTCAGTCCCACCCAAACCACATAGCCTGAGAGTAGGGAGGTGTGACTTCCAAAGGAAATCGGGGATTTGTTGCCAGGAAAGAGGGGAACAGATGCCGGGCAGGAAAATAATTAGTGTCCACAGTAGTGTGTTTTATAAAGTAGAGCAGGTTCGGGGCTGCCCTAGAATAACATTCTTCCTAATAGTAAATTGCTCTGCTTTGACTGGGGGCAGTCAGAGGTAATGCTCTCAGAATTGCTTGTAACTCCGGCCTTCCTGACCCAGAGTTCAGAGGGAGGCCTGGAGAAGCCTGGCAGGCAGCCAGCCACATGCACCCCATTCAGGGTACCCTGCAACAGAGGGCAGCAGCTCCGGCTAGGAATCCTAGCATTTTTTAGCTGAAAAGGATCTTATGGAGCTGTGCTCCCCAACATGATGCTACTGGCCATGGGTGGCTGTTGAGTACTCAAAGTGTGTCTCGATCCAGACAAAATGCTCAGTGTAAAATGTATTCCAGAGCCTGAAGACATTAGGGAAAAAATTTATATATATATATATATATAATATATATATATATTAGGTATATAATAGTATATACCTACTACACATCTATACTACTATATAGTCTATATATACTATACATATAGTATATACATATATATACAATACTATGTGTTGTTTACCTGGTGAAGTAATACTTCAGATATAGTGGGGTTATTATAGAAAAGTTAATTTCACTTGGTTTTTTTACTTTTTAATGTGACCAGTAGACACTTCAAATTGCAAGGTGGCTTGTATTTGTGTCTCAGTATATTTTTGTTGGACGGCACTGTTATGTATCTAATCGAGTGGAAGAAGATTGTTAAGTGTACACTGATAACATGAAATAACATGAGTCACATGGAGAGAAGGAATTCCCATTTCCATTCTTATTCAGCTTATTCTAAGCTTATATCAAGGAGGGAATCTTGGTTTGGGGCGTCTTTTATAACTTGGTGATTTCCATTTCTCACAAATTACAACCCCCAGATTCAGTACTTTGGGCAAATAGTAATATTAACTACAACTTTTTTTGAGAGAGAGAGAGAGCATGAGCAGGGGAGAGGGGCAGAGGGGAAGACAGAGAAAGAAAGAGAGAGAGAGAGAGAGAGAGAGAATTCCAAGCAGTTTCCATCTCATGACCTGGGCCAAAATCAAGAGTTGGACGCTTAACCAACTGAGCCCCTCAGATGCCCCTAAACTACAACTTTAAATAATATTGTTTTGATTTGATTATATTTATTTGAACAATGACCTCTGACTTGGGGCAAATAATATTTCTTATAATCATGATGGAAAGTTTCATTTCAAAATGAATGTCAGTAAAAAACAGTGAGTTGATCCTAAAGGCAGGAACACCCCAAATGACCATCAACACAGAAAGAAAGAAACAGATTACAGTCCATCCATGCAAAGGAACAGGACTCAGCCATAAAAAAAGAATGAAATGCTAGATGCTACGATGTGGATGAACCTAAAAAATACGGTGCTAAGTGAAAGCAGCCAGACACAAAAGGCCACATATTCTATGATTCCATTTATATAAAATGTCCAGAGTAGACAAATCTGGAGAGACACAAAAGTAGATTAGTGGTTCCCAGAGGTGGGGGAAGAATAGATACTACTGCTTAATGGGTACAAAGTTTTTCTTTGGGGGTGATGAAAATGTTCTAGAATTAGATGTGATAGTTGCACAACATCATGAATGTGTTTAGTGCAATTTAACTGAATTATACATTTTAAAATGGTTAATTTTACATTATGTGTATTTCACCTCCATTTTCTTTTTAACTATGAGTTAGGGGTTCCTGGGTGGCTCAGTGAGTTGGGTGTGTCTGATACTTGATTTTGGCTCAGGGCAGGATCGTGCCCTGCATGGGGCTCTATACTGGGCATGGATCCTGCTTCAGATTCTCTCCCTCTCTCTCTCTCTCTCTCTCTCTCTCTCTCTCTCTCTCTCTCTCTCTCCCCCTCTCTCCCTCTCCGTCTCCCTCTCCCTCTCCCTCTCCCTCTCTCTCCCCCCTCTCTCACTCCATACCCCCCCCGTTCGTGTGCACTCTCTCTAAAATAAAATAAAGTTTTTTAGAAATTAAAAAAATAAAAGTTAATCTTCAAAGTTTTACATATGAGGTAGACAGATGTGAGGGGAAAGCTATGGTATAGAGAATGACAACAGTTTGAAAAACCCTAATATTACCCATCCCTCTCAGAGATGAGGGAATTTGAAGCCCCAAGAGAAGTACCTTGGTCAAGGCCGTGGCATCAGCGGTGACAGGTTCAGCTGTCTTTGCTGTGTGGGCTTGGTTCTGTCTCAGGGTTGAGACAATTATTGATAACTGTTTATAAACTCAAATATTCCACCTGGATCAGGGAAGCCGCACCCCCCCCAGAGGGGTTTGCCTGCAGCACTGGATTCTCAGGTAGAGACCCCCCTAAAGAAGTTGGGGAGGGCCTTGGAGACAGATTCACCGTAGGGCCATCCAGGAGCTGACGTGGCACTTCTGAGAAGAGAGCGTCTGCCACATGATTTTTGTGTACTTTTGTGATGAGATCAGGATCCACCCTGGAGGTGACTTTACCTTTGCCTGGACTTGTAAAACCAGATCTGTAGAGCGTTCCCCTGAGGGCACCTGAATGAGATGCACGGACTTCAGGCTGAATAATTTCAAGGGAAACCACTAGGCATCCTTTCTCCTTAGCTATTCATTCCTAACCTCTTAAAATTCCCGCTGCCTGACAGGAAGACACAGAAAGGCTTAGTTTACTGTCCTCTGTTGACCTAGTGTTTATGCAGAGGATGGTAAAAGATGCTTGAGATATTTTCACATTTTTTTCTGGCCAGATGACATTGTATGACACATGTGCATGGGCTTTTTAAAAATATTATGTAAGGATGTGACTGTACATATATTTGTACTTTTATTAACAGTATGTGACGTTATCTTTTTCAGACCTGCTTTTCTAAAAGCTGCAGAAAACTTCACTCTTTTGGTCAAGAACAACATCTGGTATCCCAAATTTAATTTCAGCAAGTAAGTGGTGGCCTGCTGTGTGAGTTCACCAGTGTCTTAGAGCATCTTCTGACTCCTCTTTGAGGTTTTCCTTGCTCCATTTCTGCTTCCTCCTGACTTTAGGAGGAATATTCTTCCCAACGCCACCACTACCTACCTCAAATCCTGCATTTATGACGTCATAACAGATCCCTTCTGCCCCATATTTCGTCTTGGCAAAATAGTGCAGGATGCAGGACATAGCTTCCAGGACATGGCCGTCGAGGTAGGCGGAGGCCCCTGGCTTTTCGGACACAGCCTTTCACGCGTCATGTTCTAGAATGGGCCCTGAGGAAAGCTTGCTCTGTCTCTGCTCGCAACCCACAGGGAGGCATCATGGGCATCCAGATCAACTGGGACTGCAACTTGGACAGAACTGCCTCCCTCTGCTTGCCTAGGTACTCCTTCCGCCGCCTGGACACCCGGGATGTGGACCACAATGTGTCCCCTGGCTATAATTTCAGGTAGGCGTGAGCTTGGGGCCCGGTTCTCTTGTGGTTGGGGGACAGGAGGGCGATGGTGGCTGGATCGGTCCTGGTGGGGGCATCCGAGCCCACCAAAGACCAGCACTCAGGCAGCCCCCGAGGGCAGGTGGGGAGGTATGTACCAAAGAGAGTGTTCCGAGCAGATCTTGTGCCCACAGTGTCCTGGCCCATGAGAGCCTTCTGTGCCCCTTCTTACTTCAGAAACCACCCTGAGGGACGCCTGCGTGGCTCAGTTGGTTAAGCGTCCGACTTCAGCTCAGGTCATGATCTTGCGGTCCGTGAGTTCCAGCCCCACATCAGGGTCTGTGCTGACAGCTCAGAGCCTGGAGCCTGCTTCAGATTCTGTGTCTCCCTCTCTCTCTGCTCCTCCCCTGTTCTGACTCTCTCTCTCTCTCTCTCCTTTTCTCTCTCTTTCTCTCTCTCTCTCACACACATACAAACATTAAAAAAAAAAATCACGTTGATACAATTTTCAGAGCAGCCCAGGGATGCCGGCTGCTTGTGCTCCCTTGGGCCAGCCTCAACTAGGACCCCTGCTCAGTGATTTTGAGGAGTTGGTGAGCTTGTGATCCTCCAGTCCGAAGACCTCTGGGGCCTGACCCAGGAAGCAGTTTCTCAAAGACCCGAGACTGCCCCTGGAATCCCCAGGGTGCAGGAGATACAGACTTAAGCCTCAGGCCTTTGCTGATATTTCCCTGCCAGAAGTACCATGTACTCCTGTCCTGGGACCGCCACAACAAATTACCACAAGGTGGGTGGCTTGAAACAACAGGAAGTTACTCTCTCACGGATCTGGAGGCCAGAATCCCCAAATCAACGTGTCGGTCGGCAAGGCCAGCTGCCTTCTTCGCCCCTTCCGGGTTCTGGGGGCCCCCCACGGTGCTTCGAGTTTCTTGGCTCATAAGCTCATCACTCCTGCCTCTGCCACTGTTGTGACATGGCCTTCTTCCCTCTGTGCGCATCGCTGTGTGTCCTGTCTTTTTTTTTTTTAAAGTTTTATTTATTTCTAGGAGAGAGAGAGACAGCGTGAGCAGGGGAGGGTCAGAGAGAGAGGGAGTCATAGACTCTGAAACAGGCTCCAGGCTCTGAGCTGGCAGTCAGCACATCGCCCGACGCGGGGCTCGAACCCACGAACCGCGAGATCATGACCTAAGCGAAAGTCGGACGCTTAACCAACTAAGCCACCCAGGCGCCCCTGTCCTGTCTTCTTATAAGGATACCAGTCATATTGAATCAAAGTCCATGCGAATCCAGTCCGACCTCATCTCACCTAATTCCAGCTGCAAAGGCCCTGTTTCCCTATTTCCTTTCCCCACTCACAGGTTCCAGGTGGATGTGAATCTTGGGTGACAGTGTTCAGCCCGGTGCAGCTGGTAATCTGATGGGAGGGCCAAGGAGCCAGGGTCATGTTTGCCACTTTCCCGAGGCAGCCAGCCTGTAGCCATGTACATTGTCGCGTGCCATTTGCGGCATCTCTCCCGCATTTTGCCACTCAGAAAAAGCAGCCCCACAAGGCGCCCCCTGAGTAGGTCTGAGGTGCTTTTGAGTTGCACTTGTCTCCCTCTAGTGGTGATGTGTGCAATCCAGTACACGTGGGATCACAGAAACCTCCGGAATTAAGTCCACTCTCATTTCGAACCAGCTGACTCGCTGATGCTAGGGCAGATATTTGAATTTTTCCCCTAGGAAAGGAATTAGGTTTGTGTTGCTCTGTCTCTACTGTTACAGTTTAGAAACCATTGTGGAAAAACCTCAAGCTTGGGTCAGAACCTCGGAACAGAGAGAAGCCGACGGGAGCTGTCACCAGAAGGAAACCCACCCCCTGACCTCCGCTAGCACCAGGCCTGACCGTGACATAGAGGTTGTGGGCCAGACTGACTGTGGGCCGAGAGTTTAGGCTTCTCTGAATCAATGTCCTGTATATATAACATAGACCGCAAATGGCATCATGGCTCAATAGACCCCACCCCCACCATTCCCCCTGTGGGGTGTTTAATTGTTTTATTGAGATATAGTTCACACACCACACAGTTCATCCATGTAAAGTGTGGGACTCCATCATTTTTAGTCTATTCAGAGTTGTAGGATGATCGGCATAATTTTAGAACATTTTCATCCCCTCAGTGAGAAGCCCCTTCAGCCACCACCTCTGTCTTCCCTTCTGCTTCAGTCCCGGTCACCCGCTGTCTGCCTCCTTTCTCTCTGGACTTGCATAAATAGAGTCGCACACTGTATGGCCTTCTGTGACTGGCTTCTTTCTCTCAGCATCATGTTTTTTTCAAGGTTCATCCATATTGTAGCATTTATCATGACTTTATCTCTCCTAATGGCCAAAGAGTATTCCATTGTGTGGATATACCACATTTTATTTACTCATTTAGCCATCAGTAGGTCAGTGGTTCTTTAAAAAAAAAAAAAAAAAAAAAAAAAAAATGCCCAGGGCTGAATCGGTGAGTTTTGTGGAGTTTCATGGCCGGACCCCATGCCCCTACCCAGAAGGCAGCCCTGGGGCTTGCTGCTGGCCAGCCACATTCTGTCAGTGGCCAGGATCTCCTAGAGAGAGGCAGGTGGTTCTGCTACGTCAAGGGGGATGTTCAGAGCAAGAGGTTCTGGCTCCACTGTAGGAGGTGACAGTGATGATGGAGAAGTTCTGGTACCCCGTGGGCGCTGGCACCCTCCTGCCGACAGCCCAGCCCGCATGCTGCATGACCCACCTTAGCTGGGAGGGGCCCCGAGGTGCTCAGGTTCTGTTTGTCCTGCAGGCGGTGCCAGCTCCCGAGGGCTTTGGAGATTTCTGCTCTGATGTCCCCATTTCCCTAGGTTTGCCAAGTACTATAGCGACCCGACTGGCACCGAGCACCGCACACTCATCAAGGCCTACGGCATCCGCTTTGACATCATAGTGTTCGGAAAGGTAGGCTGGTTGCCAGCTTCTCTCAGGGCTCTGGTTCAGACCTGGGCTTCTGGGTTGGCCAGGCACCAGGGGCCCTCTCCCCGCCTTTTATCTGCTCTTGCCCACCCCTCTCGCAACTTTTTCCTTTTCTGTCATTTGTAGGCTGGGAAATTTGACATCATCCCCACCATGATCAACATTGGCTCTGGTTTGGCGCTCCTAGGGGTGGTGAGTGACTTGGATCGCGCCTTCACCCCACCCACCCCGGGCCTGGGGGCCTCCTCAGCAGTAGTTAGCAGTGACGTGAGACCCTCCACTGGCATCCTGGTTCCTCCCCATGACGCTTGTTTCTGGAATCAACCCTCCCAGCTTGTTACCCCTGCCCCCAGCCCCACCTCCCCTTCCCTTCTCCAAGACCACGGCCTAGGGGCCTTGCCCTTCCTTTCCTTGAAAGATTCCAGGCTTTGTGGGAAGGGGCGCGCACAGAATAACGGGCTAAAACATCCCGGCTCGTCCTTTCTCGCCCTGTGCTGCACTCAGGCCACAGTGCTGTGTGACGTCATAGTCCTCTACTGCATGAAGAAAAGATTCTACTACCGGGAGAAGAAATACAAGTATGTGGAGGATTACGAGCAGGTAGGCCACCTCCTAAACTCCAGCGGGCAGGAAGGTCCGCATCCACTTCTTGTACCAGTGGTGAGCATTGGGGCGCTGGGCCGTCTGGGGGAGACCTGGGCGCAAAGGTGGCGCTCTTTTGGCATGTGGCCAACCCAGGCGGCTGCACACCACTCCTCACCCTTGCCCTCTGCTCCATTTCTAGACCATCTGTACTAGTAGTCACTTCATACTTTTCTTCAAACGGACTCACTCTCTAAAATCTAGCCTCAGTTTTAATTAGTGACAGCTCAGGTTAGGTATATTCATGAATATTATGACAGAATCTATGTCCACACACTACTTAAACTTGCCTAACATAGCAAGAGGGGTTGGGTACCATGCTTTGAGAACCCCTGCACTAGTACTAAGCTGAGTATATGTAGTTGGGGAGGGCTACCCAAAGTCCTCAGGGACAGTGCCTGGCTCTCGCCTGCCCCAGATGGTCCAGGCTTGCCTATGGGCAGGCCATGGTGCGAATACATCTATCCAGAAGCGTATCAGTCAAAGCGTATCACCTTTCTTTGCAGGGGCTTGGCGGTGAGATGGACCAGTGATGTGTCCTCCACACCTGGGCTCCCCACGGCCCTCACCAGAGCACAGTGAGGAGAAAAGGCTGCTGTTGTCACCCCAGAGAAGGTTCCAGATTCTGAGTCTGCCTCCACTGCACAAGAACTTCACAGTCGCCCAGCTGCTCCAGTGTTTTGTGTGTAGGGCGTGCATAGTAAACCACCCTACACAGTGGGTCACCTCAACTCTGGGTTGCTGGGGCGACCTCTGGCCCCAGGGCCATGGGGCTACTGCTGCTGCAGGGCCGGGGCCTCCCACAGGGCAACCTTCCTCAGGGGCTCCCTGAGACAGGTCCAGCTGGGGCCCAGCGAGACAGGTCCAGCTGGGGCCCAGCAGCTCTGTTCAAGCACTTTATAAGGGAAGGAAGGTCACCAGGTGTGTCACTGGCTCTTGATCACACGGGCCGCCATTCCTCCCCCACATCCATTCTGTCACAGAGTTAGCACGTCCCCTCGAGAAGAGGCATGTGGAGGTGATAGAGGACCAAACATTAAAACGATTTTTTCAATCTTTGTTCTCATAGCATGGACTGGAACTTTCCTCTCTTCCCTTTTACTTTGACCGCTAAACCCATTTGTTATCACAGCTCACTGTGCTCAAAGAAAGCTTCCTGAAACAGTCTTTTGTTAGGGCTTGGGCGTTTTCCCCTGCTTCGACCTTCCCTTGAAGGCCTCAGCATCTTGATCTTTGTTAGGCTGTGTTTCTCTAGAATTTACAAGGTTTTGTCCTGTGGTGACTAGTCTTACCTGTGCATGTGCTTTTTACATAAAACTGTGGTACTACACTAAGGCGCACACAATTTTAGGTAACTGAGAACATGGCTTATCCTCTCCCCTCCCCATTTGCTTTCCAGAAGTCTCCAACCACAAGCAGCACCACCTACACCTACCTTGTTTGAAATGTTAATGAAGTTATTTCCAGCTTCCCCTTCACAACTTAATTCTGCAGGGAGTCTACAGGAGCTTCTTAAAGAAAGCTGCTTGCCCCTCCCCCCATCACGAACTCATTTCCAAGTACTGAAGGGAACATTTATTTTAGAAGTGCCTGCTTCTGCTGCATAAAACCTGAGCTTTTCTTGCTTTGGGGGGGAGGGCGGTGGAGTTTACCGAACCCCTCTGAAAAAAAGCTCCAGTTGGTGCTGCCTCTTTGAAAAAAAAAATGCCTGCCTGAACACATGGATCATATGGAGCTGGAATTTTAAGAGATGGCTATTCATCTTGCAGGCTAAGAACTGAGTTACTGGAGTGGAGACCACTTCTTGAGGCCTCTTAGATGGAACGCTATAGCCAGCTGGGGTGAAGGATGGGGGACGGATTGCTTATTTTACTCACCAGGCATCCTGTAGTCAGCCATATTCCCACGTGCTGGCACTCCCTGGTGTGGCTGCTGAAACTTGCACCCATGGGTGGGCTTCCAGGAGGCTCAGGAATCCTTAAAACTCTGCCAAGGGTTGCACCTGTGTGCGCTGTGTTTGGCTTTCATCAGAGTCTCAGTGGGGTCTCTGAACGGTGACACCTGCTCTTGTTGTGCCCGAATCGCGAGTCCCAGAGACCTCCAAGGAGTCGGCACCGATGCAAGTACAAAAGGGTCTTTATTACAAGCTCGAGCAGGGGCTCACCAGCCTACCGGTGTCATGGCAGCAAGGTGAAGCGAAGAACAATAGCGAACAGGGTTTTTAAGGAGTAAGGGATGGGAGTGTTACAGTACATGTAGCATCATCACATAAGCACCAATTACAATTACAGCTTTGACCATTCAGTATCTGTGAGGTGTTCGTTACTTTTGGTGGGGCCCAATCATGACTCTTGAGAATCCTTTGAAAATGACCAATTATGAGGTGAGTTCAAAGGGCCCACATGGGGTTCAGGCAAGCAGTGAGAAATTGGCTAGTTTGTATCTGCAGTTCCCAGCCTTGACTCAGACCACAGGAGTGTTTTTTGATTAACTGATCTGAGGGCCGTCCGAGGATGGCTTTAGCCTTGAACAGTCTGAGGCTTTCCCTGGGACTGGGACTGGGGCTACGTGCAGCCTGAGGTTTCTCTTAATGGAGGACTTAATTTTTGGCTCTCCACTCTTAAAGACCCGTATTCCAATAATCACAGTTCTGCAGCAACAGAATAGGAAGCTTTCAGACTTCATCCGCCATCCCTTCATAACAGAAAACCAAGGTTCAACGCCAGTAAAGCAATGCCCTGGGCTCGCTTCGCGTTTGGAGTGCAGGGAACCTCCAGCCTCTAGTCTGGAAGAAGCATCAGTTCCACAGCAGTCTCCAGAAGCCTTGAAAACCGGCAACTGTCCGGGGTCTGTAGAATGCTGAATTTGCTGACAAGGTCAGAGCTCTTGGACAACAGACTTAAGTAACTTTTCTGAGCCTCAGTTTATGGGTGATGATCCATAAGATGGGCCAAATACCTACGTCATGGGGTGATGTGTCCTATAACCTGCTCACAGGACGTGTTCTGTGTGTAATTAATGCAGCTCCCAGGGCTGCTCCTCTGGTTCGTCTCCACCAGGAGAATCCAGACTGCTAGAGCAGTCTGTCTCAGACTTCAGCGTGCACTTGAGTCATCCAGGGATCTTGTTTAAACAGGGCCTGGGAATTTGCATTTCCAACGAACTCTCAGGAGATGTGGATGCTGGTCCGGGGACCACACTTTTAGTACCGGGATACTAGGACACGGTTACACTAGGCATGAATAATGTAATGCTGAACACAGTAGCCCTGACTTGGGCATCTGATCTCATAGTCAGCCTAAGGAAGGAAAACACCTATGAAGATGGATGTCCTAGAGACATCTATAAACAACAACCAAAAAAAATATCCCCAAAAGGCCCAGGCTTTGCACCATTTTGCTGTTTATTTCAAGTTTACAGAGAAGCTTAAACATCTGTGGAAAAAACACCAAAGGCTTATTTTTCTCTTAAGTTCATGTACTTTTTAAGTGATAAATACACAGTATTTAACTCTGTACACCTGATAAAAGGAAAATGCATAGTAGAAAGGATCAGGAATAAAACAGAAGCATCGGGCATTAAATCAAACACAGAATAGAAAACTTAGCAAGTCCAACAGAACTCAGCCCATAAAGCTGTGAAGACGATGGGAACCGATGACCTTGAAACATTCCCTAGCACCTTGGAAGCAAGTGGAGATCATGGTTCTTCCCCACTCAGCAACGCAAAGCTCCCCTTTGGAAGATGAGTGAGAGCAACAGGTTGAGCCTATGTGTCTAAACGCTCAGGTGTCTGCCTCCTCGCTCCAGAAGGGAGCCCTAAGTCACAGGAAAGGCCAGACCTTGGGAAGTCAGCCTCTCCAGCCCCTAGAGCCAACAAGGGACTAGATAAAGCTTTCTGGGAACCCCCAGTAAGCCCGTGAAAGAGACAGGAGGGATGTGGAGCAGGGCAGAGGAAGGAGGGCGAGAACTTGTGCAGGCCCCAGGTTGCTTACACCAAATTAGTCCCCCAGATGAGCCAGCAATGGAAGAAACTGATAGGGCATCCTTTGGCTCACCTGGAAAAGCTGCCCATGATAGCTTCTCCTCTGCCAACAGAGCCAGCTTCTGAAAAATCAGTGTTTGTGCTCCGAGAAAATGGTAGTTCTACCGCTTTATGGTATGGCCCCCTGCTTTTATTTTCTGGGGGTAGTGATTCCTTCCCACAGCTTTCTTTGGTGATTCTTTGAAGAAAAAAAAAAGTTATGAATATGGGCCTCGCCCTGACCCGCCTAAACAGCCAGCATTACACACGGAGGAAATCCGACATGGGGAGTTTTGTGGTGGAAGAAATGGTCTTGCCCGATACAACTGTGTAAACACAGAAGTTCTAGAACACAGAAGCTCCACATGCTGCCCGCCTTCCCCAGGCGAGCCACTCGGCCAGGCCAGAGTCCACGTGGACAGGCTGAGACTAAAGACAGGTTGACTTTAACTACTGCAAAGTGCTTATTGCAAACTAACCAGATCCCATCTGTTCCCAGAAGGGGTGCTGCCCATATACATAAACAAGCGCAGGAATGTGAGGAAGTGCCAGGTTACAAAAAAGAAAGTAAGCAGGCCAGACAATCCTTCATCTGATGAGTGTCCTTTGCTCTTAGAAAGCAGCATTCCCTAATTCTGTACTGTTTGCAAGACAGCAAGAAAAGTCTGGCTAAATAAATGACAGTCAAGAGCTTATGAAGATCTGTGGAAGCCAAGAACACTCAGGTTCCACTGGGCAAGGCCAGGAACAAGGCCTTGCTTCAGTGTCTCTCTGCAAAAAGTCCTCCGACCAGTAATGATCAGACAGAAACCACAGAAAAGCACGGCCTCTGAGCCCAGTTACTGATGCTATTTCCCCCAAGCCAGAGTCCACAAAGCACTGGGAATTTCCCAGGGCAAAGCCTAACAGTTTTCCTTCCCCTTGAACTTTACACTCACTGGTGTGTGGCTCTGGAAAAAGTTACACTTGAACAGCAATAAAAGTTCCCAGTATTAGTTGGAAGCCAAAAAGGTAAACCTTCTCTGTCTGGACTTCTGGCTACAAAAAAGAACTCCCTGTACCAAGCCCGGGTCCCTCTGGACCCTGAGGACTGCTCTGGGTTTCGACAATCTTCTCTAAAAGGGTGCCCCCAAGTTATTGGGTAGATCCTAATAGAGCTTTGCCTGTAAGGATGAGAATCATAGTATCTCCTAACTGGACCCCAGAAACGGAAGTGTTTCACAGACTCACAGATCACAACAATCAGCTAGTATTTAAGAAAACAGAATCTCGGCGTCTCTAGAATACACAGGTTACAAACAAGGTAAACTGCTAATATACAGGCAGAGGCTCTAACTCGGATCTAACATGCCTGAAGCCAGGGAATGAATCCTGGAAGCTTGAAATGACCCCTGAACTACTCTAGAGTTCAGTCTTGTTAGAGAATTGAAAATATTTTGTTTACTCTTAAGCCATGTAATGTACATGGAAGTGTAGGATTTCACCCTGAAGTTTTTGTAATTTAACAAGAGATTTACCAGAGCTCAGTTAACTAGTTCAGAAACCTGCTGTGAGTGACCATCAGTCATTTAGGTGAAACCACTCCCCCCTCCCCAAACAACCAAGAAATGCCCTTCTGGGGGTGGAAAATCCCCCTTTGTGAAGCAATTAAGCTTCAAGCCCTTTCCCTTCTCCTGACTACAATTC
Source organism: Hyaena hyaena (assembly GCF_003009895.1). NCBI lineage: Eukaryota > Metazoa > Chordata > Mammalia > Carnivora > Hyaenidae > Hyaena > Hyaena hyaena. Next base: position 4,362,413 of record NW_024080632.1, on the reverse strand, counting down.
TACCCATAAAAAAAATTTAGTCTTTCTTACAAATAAGTTGCATCGAAGCTCCCTGCAGCTGCTGAGGGCTGGCCTTGCCCTGACTCCGTGAGTCCACAGTCCTGGAAGGTGCCACTGGCTTGGAGTTTTGGGGTTTCGGGGTTTGCAGGAGGAATCACACCCTTTCTTCCTTTCAAACACAGCAACTAACTCTGTGGTCTCAGCCCACACCGCCAGAGTTTTCTGCCAGTTTTTCATGATTTTCAAACCCCACACACATTCACTTGGTGTATCTGACATGATTCTGAGTTCACAATGAAGGATTTTTGGCATAAAAACGTTTTAAAAAGCAATTGTCCCAAAATGCCTGTGGCTTTGGGTCTGCAACTCCTCACACCTGCCCATTCAGCCAGCCAGCGGCCAAGGTCGATGTCATGGAGTCAAGTCTTTTTTTTTTTTGTCCCCTTTAAAACAACAAAGGAAAAAAAAAAAACACACCAGAGATGACGGTCAAGGCTCTACACACGTGCTGGGTTTCCGTAGGACATGCTGCTATGGAAACGCAGGGTGCAGCCTACATGCGAGGTCGCGCGTCCCGGCAGCTACTCCATCGCCTCGTCGGGCCGCAGAGGATGCATGCGTGCGCGGGGGCGGGGGGCCGGGGCCCCCCAACTCTCGGCGTGGGGACCGCCTTTCACAAGAGCACTTCCTCCTCCCCCACGGGGAGCGGGTCGGGGCCCCGGAGGCTGTCTTCGCTGCCTTGCTTCCTGCTCACCGAACAGAAAACCCACGTTAAGGCAGGGCTGCCGTGACCTGAACCAGCGCCTCCCACGTTCCCACACCACCTAGAACATCAATGACTTAGCTTTTCCTTCTAGATGCTCTCCCCTTTTCTTGCCTATATAAAAGTTTCTAAAGAGACTTTGTATCCCCCTCTGTGAATGGAAAAGCAGCATCATTTGCCACAAACAGAAAGGAACTATAAAAATAGATGCGAACCTATCCCTAGAACACTTCAAATCATCCCACATGAGTAGACTGCAATCAGTTTGGGGCCTGTTCATGGGTTTTTTTTTTTTTTTTAGAGATCTTGATGGGTCCCCCACCCCACCCCAACCTTCCTTCTTTGGGCTAAGATTGAAAGTTTTTCAGTCACCTGAAGGTGAGCTTCTTGCCTGCAGCGAGCAGGACAACCTGGATATGTCTGGAAATGGTGATCAAGAGAACTGCCCCCCCACACACACATACACACGGCCCAAGAGACACCTTGGATGGAGAGAAGTCCCCTCCTCTTGGTGATATGAGTGCTCAGAGCAGAAGAGACCAAGGAGGTAGGAGGAAAGGAGTCCCTGTGTCCCTGAGAGGCCATAGACCCGCCTGGGGGACAGACAGGGCTGTTATAGGAGCCGGGAAGGAAAATCCCTGAGGAGAAGCCTGAATCCCTTGCCACCAGCAAGAGACAATGGCCCCATCTAAGGGAAGCCACTGGGCTTGCCACACCAGACTAACTAACGTCTGCTGTGTGTCCCTGGCCAGGAGGGAAACTCCCTGCACAAGGGAAGAGAAAGTGTGATGTCTGTACATTCCCAGGAAGAAACACCTCTTTGTTTAAAAAGTAAGTTCACTGGCTTTTTATGTTTCTGCCACAGAAGAGGGAGTCAAATCTCCAGGGAGGTAAGCGGTAACTAGATGTCAAATCAGGTCCTCGACTTCTGCTCTAGAAGCACCTGCTTGGATCAGTTGGCTTTTAGTGTAGACGGTCAGCCGCAGGCCTCGGGCCCCAGACCTCCAACACCTGAATAAGCCTCAGGAACTCCAGGGTGCTGGGTCATTTGGACAATTGAAGCATCCCGCCAGCAGGCTGAGGGCAAGAGCAGGGAATCCCCAGGTGTTGCTGGGACTGCAGGTGAGGGGACCAAGGGGTAGTAAAGCCCTCTGGGCCAATCTCAATCTGTTGATATCCTGTGAATTTGAGCTCACTGAAAATAAGAAACAAATGACAGACATGCACATAGACAGGAGGCAAACCCTAAAACTTGAGGTTGAGAAGAAAAAGGCCTGGCTGCCTCAGTCCATTGAGCATGCGACTCTTGATCTGAGGGTCATGAGTTCAAGTACCACATTGGCGTGAGGCCTACTTTAAAAAAAAAAAAAAAAAAAAGGCCCGCCCAGTAGTCTTCCATTCTCTGTCACCCCGGGAAGCTCAAAGAGTAGGCAGGTCTGCCCTGTCATCTGGCAGCAGAGAACTGGGGACCAAGCTGGCAGGGAGGAGGCAGTCTCAGGCTGCCAACAACCAGCTGACTGCTAAGAGCCACCTCCCCTGACCATAAACAGTCTGCTACAGGCCTATATAAGCCCTTGACTCCTGTGACACAGGTGGCCAGTCATTCCATCTCCCAAGTCAAACACAAACAGCTGCTGCTTGGATGTGAATGGGTATAGCAGGATTTGCTCTGAGAGCCAACATGGAAACAATGTCCACCACCTAATGAATGGATGAATAAAATGTGGTCTGTGCATACAATGGAATAGAATTTGACCATAAAATGGAATGAAGTACTGACACCTGCTGAACCTTGAAAAATGATGCTGAGAGAAGCCAGACACAAAAGGTCACATATTGTACGATTCCATTGATGTGAAATGTCTAGAATAGGCAACTCCATAAAAACGAGAGTATTTAGCGTTGGCTGGGAATGGAGAGCTGGTGGTGATAGCTAAGGGTGCAGTGTTTCTTCCGGGGCTCATGACAATGCTCTCAAATTGATTGTAGTGTTGGTTGTACAACCCTGTGAATATATTAAAAACTACTGAATCATACACTCTAAATGGGTGAAATGTGTACTATGTGAATTATGCCTCTATAAAGCTGCTCTTAAAACACAGAAATGGCTTTCCAGTTATTGCCTGGAGCTCCCAGTGGAGGAGGAGCTAGTGAGTGGAGCTCAAGGGAAAGAACACTGGAATTTCTATCTGCCACAGGCACTAACTAGCAGGATAAGAGGCAGCAGGGGTGCTGAGTGTATAGCATCTCAGCTCACAGGAACAAAAATTCTCATCTGCCCTGGGAGGTGGGGTAATGCTGACAAGGCCATGTGTTTAGAAGACAGATGGCCAAAGGGACAAGGTTCGGATCCATCCAGGGGACAGAGGACTCTCACACTGATTTGCGGCAGGCTGGAAGAGGGATTATTTCCTAGGTCCTAAGCCATCAGAGAATAAAGGGGAGATGCTGGAGAGCCCCAGAGCACAGCATGCCTGACCTATGCTCTGACCACATGGACCCAGAGCAGGGGCAGCCACGGGACCCTGCGACACAGCTTCGATGCCGTTGACGTGCACTGAGCATATGTGGGTACCAGACTGGGTCATGAGACCTGGGTGAATTCACAGGCATTCCGGGTGGACGCCATGCACCCGCAGCCCAGCCCACATGCACGACCCGCCATCGGGTCCAAGCCCCTGGATGACCCCTGTTTTGACCCTAGGTCTCAAGGCACAAGGTGAGCCTGGGCACAGCAGCCCAAGCTGGAAGGAGCCTCCGCCTGGGTGAGGGTGCCCCGTGCTCTGCAGCTGCCCCCGCCCCCAGGCTCCGGCAGAGGCTACAGCACAGGCAGGCAGGCATTACCTTGGGCTCGGACAGGGGCTCACACTCCCTGGATGGTTTTTTGCTGGAATGGCCAGAGGGGAGGGAAAAGGGAAGTGAGAAGGGACATGGGATCTAGGAGATGCCTGTCCCCCACCCCAGAGACTCTCAGACCCCAAGCACCAGCTTCACAGAGTTGCTGCCAGGGGGATATTGAGCAGGGCATCTCTGCTGTGACCCACAGGGTCACATGAGAGACAGCCCTTGCTCATCCACCACATGGCTGATAATCCCACCATCAAGCACACATGCTTCTGGGCCACAAAAATGCTTTCTGATTGTCGAGAGGTCCCCCAGTTAAACAGCAAGTCTCCCTGAGAAAGGTAAAACTCCAGTGTGGGTGAGCAACCAGCAAGAGGAGGTGGGCCGAGCCTGGGGTGGGGCAAATCCAAACCCAGCAGCTTCTCTGGCTTCCCCAGTGTGCCTGGAAGGTCTGGTCTGAGCAGCTCCAGGGATGGGCCCAGGCAGAGGAGGCCGGGCAGCGCTGCCCTCCAGCCCCCCCCACCCCACAGGGAGGCAGGTGGATACTCACACGAGCAGGTTTCCAGGCGCTGACAATGAGCGCTCCTCCCGCCGGCTGCCCTCAAATGGGTTCCCAAAGGAGCGTTTCCGTATCATGGTCTTCACCAGGATCTGAAGGAGAGAAGAGGAAGCTGGGCCACCTGGGAGACACTCCAGGCAACATCCTCCCTTGTGCCACCCCACAAGCGCTATCTCCCTCTTCTTTCTCTCCCAGCGCCCAGCAGCTCCCAGGGCTGTGGCTGGTGGCTGGCCTTTGAAACACCCTGGGCGGCATCCCTCCCACCCAGGACACAAAAGCCAAAGCCGTCACCAAATCTGACTAGTCCTCACCCAAAACCATTCATGGCTCCCTGGCTGTCAATAAGGTCCGAACTCCTTGGTGTGATATTCTCCTGTCTTAATCTCGTCTTGGTCTACCTGAGCCCCAGGGAGACCCTGTGCTCCAGAGGAGCTGGCCTGCACTGTCCCTCCTCCTCCCGGTGTCCCTGCATCTGCCACCATTTGTCTCACCTGAGCCATTGCTGCACATGCCCTCCTGGCCCATCAACCTGTCTCATCTTCCAATCTGGGCCTTTATTTTCAGTGAAAGCTGTCTATGACCACCCTGACAAGAAACCCAACTATTGTTTTCCAGGTCAAATTAACAGGGGCCGCACTTTTATTTTAATTGAAATATAATTCACACCGTAGGAAATTCACCATTTTAAAGTGTACAGTTCAAGGGGCGCCTGGGAGGCTCAGGTGGTTAAGTCTCCGACTTAGGTTCAGGTCATGATCTCAAGGTTCATGGGTTCAAGTCCCACTTTCGGCTCTGAGCTGATGGCTTAGAGCCTTGAGCCTGCTTCAGATTCTGTGTCTCCCTCTCTCTGCCCCTCCCTCACTTGTATTCTCTCTCTAAAATAAATAAATAAACATTAAAAAAATAATAAAGTTGGGGCACCTGGGTGGCTCAGTCGGTTAAGCGTCCAATATCGGCTCAGGTCATAATCTCACAGTTCGTGAGTTTGAGGCCCACATAAGGCTCTGTGATGACAGCTCAGAGCCCGGAGCCTGCTTAGGATTGTCTCCCTTGCTCTCTGCCTCTCCCTTGCTCGCACTGTCTCTCTCTCTCTCTAAGATAAATGAACATTAACAAAAATTACAGTTCAATGGTTTCTAGTATATTCACATCACCACTAACTTCAGAACATCTCTTTCACCCCTCAAAACCAGAACCCACACCTCATTTCCCCTCCCCCAGGCGCTAGCAACCACGGATCTGAGTTCTGTCTCTGTGGACTGGTCTGTTCTGGACATCTCATACAAATGCAACCACACAGTGCGTCTGGCTTACCACACTGCGCATCATGCTTTCAAGGTTCACCCCGTTGTGGCTTATACCAGTGCTTCATCCCTTGTCACTGCCAAAGAACATTCTTTGTGGCCTTGTGGGCTGTTTCCACCTTTTGGCTATCGTGAATAATGCTGCTATGAACATGTGACCACACGTTTTTGTGTGTGAACACATTTTCCACACAAAATGCTTTCATTTCTCTTGGGTACAGAAGCAGGAGTGGAATTCTTAGATCATGTTATGACCAAGTTCGCATTCTGAGGAATTGCCAGGCTGGTTTCTACGATGGTCACACCATCGTACGTTCCCACTGGCATCACACAAGAATATCGGTTTCTCAGGGGGCTGCATTTTAGTGGAGGATGGGAAACACCTGACTAGGTCTAAGTTGCTGAGGAAGCAACCCAGGGCACCAGATGGTGTGGTGTGAGGGCGACGGAGCTGAGTGGTACCAAAGGTCCATCCGTGTCTGAGAGGCGCTGAGGGCAGGCTTGTTCACTGACAGTAGTGGGAATTTGCTTGAGTGCACCCTTGCCCACTCTAACACAGACTGGGTCCCCTGCCTGGTTGGCAAACACCTGCCTGAGAAGAGAAACCCTTGGGAAAAGGTACCGTCCCTCGTCACATCCCGCGGCCGTGGCTCAGCTCCCCTCCTCTGCCTCCCAGTCTTCCACTTCACCCCTACTGATCTGTCCCATCCTTTCCAAAACCCAGATCAGATTCTCTCACTTCCTGACTTAAAATCTTTCACCCATACAACTTTGGAACTTATACTGTTGCTGGCCAGAAAGCCAAGGAAGGTTCTGGAGCAAGGGAGCAAATTAGTCACTTTTGGTGATGCTTTTGGCTGCTGGGTCCTGTGAAGGAATTTTCGAGGAAAAGACTTCAGCCCCCTGAAAGGCTCTAAACCCCACCCCCTCAAGGAGAACATGGTTTCTCTTCATGCTATTTTATGTGCTGTACTGTTTTTGTGTATGTGCTAAGAAGAAATCTATTTAAAAAAAAAAAACAAAAAACAAAAAAACACTGATTTACCAAGAGGTGGAAACACCCAGCAACTGAAAAATGGATAAACAAAATGTGGCCTATCCATACTACGGCATATTCGTCAGCCTTGGGAAAGAATGGCGTGTACAAGCCGCATGGACCTCAAAAACACGATGCTGAGAGAAAGAAGCCAGACACGGAAGACCACATCCTGTGAGATTCCACTGATATGAAATGCTCACGGAAGGCATATCCAGAGAGACAAAAAACCAACTGAGGGTCACCAGGGGCCCGGAGGAGGGGAGAACAGAGTGACTGTTAACCGGTTCTTTGGTGGGGGGAATGAAAATATTTCAGAACCACAGAGGTAGTGCCCAAGACTGTAAGTGTAATAAATGCTACTTTACTGTTCACTTTAAAAGGGCTAATTTTATGTTACGTGAATTCTATACTGTTAAAAAAGAAAAGGAAAACATGACTTAGAAAATGAAGGCCATGCCCCACGGCAAGACGCTCGCGGTCCCTCCCTTGGGGCTGTGTTCTGTGGCTGCTGGAACATACCAGCCCCTTCCTTCAGTGCCTCTGCAGGGGTTGGTCCCCTGGCAAGACCACACAGCCCGCCCCTCCCTGTGGCCTTGTCAGAGCAGCCAACCTGCCCAGCCCTCAGGATCCAGCAGAAGGGGCTCCTCCTTTGCGCGGCTTCCGCTCTGGCTTCTGCGCACTGGCCTGTCACGTGACAGGCACAGGAGGGCGAGTGTGTTCACTCATCTTTCTTACGAGGCCAGAAACCCCATGAGGGGCAGTGCTGTGCTCTGTTCATCTCTGTAACCCTGTGTCTGGAACACACCGGGTGCCAGGAGGGGACCTGGACCTCCCCACACCAGCCCCGCCCTCGGAGAGCCACAGTGGCCCCCACTCCCTCCCTGGTGCCTACAGTCCATTTTCCAAGTGGGATCTTTCCAAGGCCAACTCAGATAGTCCTACTCCCCTGACTCAAATCCTGCAGATGCTCCCCACACCCCGTGGGACTAGGATTTAAATCTTGGCCGTGGCTTCAGGTCTTGCGTGGGCTGGCCGCACCGCCTGCTCAGACTCATGTCACTGTCCCCCCACCTTCCTTGCCCTGCTTCAGTGGCCCTGGCTTTCTAAAGCTTCTTGTGGGCCTAGTTTCCTCCCACCAGAGGATCACCATACCTGCCAGGAACACCCTTGGCCCAAAACCTCCTTGGTCCAGTTAACACTCTGCCATCTTCTCAGTGCACACCTGCTCCTTCCAGGAGGCCTCTTCCAACCCGTCACACTGGCCACATCCCCCTCTTGGGCCTAAACATGCTCCCTTACAGGTACACCTTGTAGTCCGCCTGTGACAGTATACACTTATCTGCTGGCTGTTTGCCCAGCATCTGCCTCTCCAGGATGGCAGATGCACCATGTTGGCTTTACTCATCACTGCAACCCCTGCTCCCAGACCCCTAGGGTCAGACACTTTCTCCCAAGAACATCTCGAGCCTGGAACAGAAATAACCCGTGGTGGGCACCTGGATCCGACGCCAGCTGCCTCCCCCTCTGTGGGCACAGGACATGGGTGGATGAGAAAGAGTGAGTGTGGGTGAGTTTCAACAGTGAAGATCATGCAGAGGCCCCCGGTCCGGGAGGAGGAAGATGTGAATGGATGCCCCACCCCAGTGGCTCAGGTTTTGGAAGAAGGAGAGAGAGAGTGTGGGGGGAAGCAGGAGGGAGAAGTGCAAAGCTGGAAGAGAAGGAGTCAGCCTTTGGGCTCCTACAGGGGCAGTTACTTGAGGCCAGACACTGTGTCTTCGTAGAAAGTCTCAGCAGGCCCCGCCCCGATCCCAGGGCCCTGCCTGCCTGCTGGGGCCGGCGTTGGCCAGACACACCCCAGGGCTTTTCAAGGTGGCCATAGTGGGGTGGATTCTGCCCCTGGGACTGCACCCCGACCCCAGGCCCTTGAGGATCCCGGTCTCCCTCCTGGAGCCAGACGCCCCCCTGGGCAAGAGATTGGCAAGTGGGCAATTCCCAGAGTCTCTGAGGTTAAACCTGAGGACTCCACATTCTGGCTCGTTTTTCCTGGGACAGGACCCAAATGTAAGGCCATAATAGGGGCCCAGTAGCTCCTGAGCATGTGAGTTGGAAGCCCCTGCCCCTCGCCCTGGTAGCTGCCCACGCAGCAGATGTGAGATGAGCTAAGCCGTCCACTCTGCAGCCTGAAGAGCCGGCCAGATGGGAATCCCACCTCAGGAGACCTCAGCTCTAACTCCCAACCCTGGCACCTGCGCTGGGCCTCCTCCTGCTCCACCTGACATGCTCTGACAGCGGGAGCGGGAAGGGACAGGAGGATCTGTGGAGGGGAGAACCCCTCTGCACGGTAACACAGGACCTGTCGGGAGACAGAACTAAAGCTACAAGATGCAGGAGCCTCCTGGCCTGATGTGTGTGTGACCACGGCCAGGAGGCTGGTGGCTGTGGGTGAGGGACAGACCCGGCCATCCCCGGACTCGCAGGCCCCATATCTGCTTCTGAGATGCCCGCCTGTGTCCCGGCCCGTCCTTGCCGGCCCGCCTCAGGCTGTCCCTGTGCTGGGTCAGTGGTTCGTCCCGCCTTACCACGGTCGCCAGGCTGGGAATGTGTTTGACCGAATTCTCGACCTCCTCTTCGGTCACCTCGACCAGCGTGCAGTTCTCGTCCTCCGATGGCAACGGCTCCGCCCCGTGCCTCGTGACCCAGGGGTGCAGCTTCAACGAATGACAGGAGGGGTGAGGGGCAGGCGGCCGGCTCCCAGAGGCCGGAGAGCAAAACCAAGGCCCTGCCAGTGAGCGGAGCCACAGAGGGAGTGCAGGAGGGCAGAGGTGGTGGCCTGAGGTCAGGCATGCAAGAGAGCCAGGCAGGGGGTGGGGGGTGAGTGAGATGTGAGGAAATGTGGAAAAGACAGAGAGACAGAATGGGAAGGAGCCACCAGGCCGGGATGTGAGCCAGACCACATTCTCCAGCTGGCCCAGGTCTCAGCGGAGGTGACCAGATTTGGCATCTGCCTTGCATGGTGCCCAAGGAGCACCCATCACCCCTCAGCAACTCTCCCTGCTGCCCAGAAGGCTCTGTTCAGAGCAGGCAGATCCTCCCCATTTCACAGAAGGGGAAAGACAGGCTTGGGGAGGCAGAGTGAGATCACTCAGAAGGACAGAGTCAGGAGAAGACCCAGGCAGGGGGTCTTTCCCATTGCACTACCGAACCCTGGGGTCCAAGACCTTATCTGTAACCATCTGGCCTCCCTCTCCTCAAACCCTAGCTAGCTAGATGCCTAGGAGTTCCTGAAGAAAACCTCTAGATTTCTTAAAGAGTCAGATGTGTGCATGTGGCATTAGCCAGGGTGTAGGGGGTGCACAGGGGTCTCTCCTAACAGTGCTTTCTGCAAAAGGGTGGAATTCAGCAGGTCCTGGAGGTGGTGTCAGATTGCTCACTAATTTCCTCCCACCCTCACTGAGATTCCTCAAAGGGATGGACAGGGTCAAAGAAAGGGCCCAGGACTTCGGCAGCCGGGGTGTGGAGCACACAAGTCCCAGTCTGGTCGGGCCCAGCGAGGGTGGATGCCATCAGCCCAAGCCAATCGGAGTGAGCACTGGCTGCCCACTGGCAGCAGACCCCAATTCCACAATCACAGTGAACGTGAGTCCAAGCCCTCTTCCCCACTCCCCACCACCACCAGCACCTAGCAGCCCAGACACCGAGGGCATGGGAGGGCAGCGGTGCCAAGGAGGGTGCAGCACTGTGGATGGAGGGGCGTGGGGCCCGGCCACGGCAGGGTTGAGCCAAACAATTCCAAGCAGAGGACATAGGCCAGACCCCTGGTGGACATCCCACAGCACAGCAGTGGCCCCAGGTACCTTGATTTCCGGCACCACAATCCTTGATTCTGGGTTCTTATCCAACATGCGGGTTATCAGGTCCTTCAAGTCCTCAGCTATGTCAGGCCTGGGGGTGGAAGACACATCAAGGGTGGGAAACATACACAGGACCACCAAGGACTTGGTGAGGAAGGGGACTTGGGACAGACAGGCAATACTCACTGATCTGGAAATTCCAGGGCCTGACTCTTGATTTTACTGTGTAAACACATAATCCGCTCGTCCATGAACGGGCACTACAAAAAGAGGTCAGGGACAGAGTAGTCATCACTGGCTGGCACATCTGTCCTACAAGGGTTGCCCTGTGCTGGCATCACTTCACATGGGTTACAGTAGAGAAATAAATGCCCCTACAGTAGCCCAGTCTTTTGGGGAAGCACTTCCCATGCCCCCAAGTTCTAGAAGAACCAGGAATGCCCTTCCAGAGGGCCAGAGCCCTTCCCAATCACACTGTGACTTTCCTCTGTAGCTGTGCTTTACTTTACCTACTCATACAGAAGCAAATACACCTCTCCACCCACCTGCCAGGGAAACAATAATAACACTAAGAACAATACATAAGATGTAGCAGCAACAGCAGTGATTTGTGCGGGCTTAACCTGAGTCATGTCCCTGTACGGAGATTCCTCAGAACTAATAGTTCATTGCCTGTTACTCTGCCTGGAATGTTCTTCCCATCAACATCTACATGGCTTGTTTTCTCCCATCATTCAGGTGTTTGATCAAAGCTCAGCTTCTCAGGGAGACCTTCCTGAGCCCCTCTCTAGAGCAGACTATCCCCCCTCAATGCCATGGGATTTCTCATCAGAGCACCTATGCCTGACATGATAATACATTTGTATTTGTTTATTGTTTAATTCTTGCACTGGGAACATCAGCTCCACGAGGGCAGGGGTTTTCATCTGTCTTGCTTCCTGCTTATTCTCCAGTGTCCAGGAATATCCCTGGTGCAAAGCAGGGTTTTGATAAATACCTGTTGAGTTAATGAATGCTTGAATTATTTCTGGTGATCCTCTCAGAGCCTTAAGAAACAATAAATATTCTTCTCATTTTACAGAAGAGAAGAACAGAGGCTCACAGAGGTGACATGTCCTAAGCGCTGCAAAGCTAGGACTTAGTCTAGACTGGGCTGGCTCTGAAGCCCGTTCACAAACCACCTCACAAGTGACAATCAATGCTCTCACTCAGTGGAGGACCTGACCCAGGAGGAGCTCAGGTATCGTGCTGGAAAAAGCAGCCTTCATGTGGGGTGCTCAGAAGGCTGGAAAAGGTCACAGAATGGAACCTGGTCCATTCCTGTCCAAGGAACTATTTCACGAAGAGCAGTTACTTTGAGATCAGAGTTTGGAATGCACAGGGGGTATCACAGAATTCATCATTAACCACTTAAGATCTGTGCATTTCATTATATGTTCATTCTACTCCAAAAGGGGGAAAAAAAAAAAAAGAACCACAAAAAATTTGTGAGCTCTGGCTAATGACTGCATTCTGAAGCATCTGGAGGAAGTGTAGAGATCTTAGTAAGATCTTACTCTGGAATGTGTAAAAAAAATAAATAAATAAGACAGGTTGAAGATGGACAGACATGTGATAAAGCAAGCAGGGTGAATTGTTTATGGTAGCACGCAGGTGTGGCTGTGTGGGTGTTTACCTCACAGTTATTTCAACTTTGCCACATGATTGAAAATTTTCTGATCAAACATTGGTGGGGAGAACATTATAAACCAGGAGGCCGGTCTCTGAAGCTTTCCTCAATTAAAGCACAAGTTTGTGGACAGGAAAAGTCCATGCTTTGATTGCTCACATAATTAATCTGAACTTCAGAGTTAAAAACTGAAGTTCCTAAATATCAATGGTATAAAACAACAACAAAGAAACAAGACAGCATTCCCTAAATCAATAATGCCAAATGGATTTTGACTTCCATTCCAAATCTATCCATCCAAACAACAGCTTCTGGGAACACTCTGCTGAGAAGCACATCAGAGCAGTACTCGGCTCGGAAGAACAAGGGTGGAACAGTGTGTCTCTGGTTTAGGAGGGGGGAGATAGGCAGCACATTTGCAGTTCTTGCCTTAACTTCATCAACTATTTACCACCTCTGAAGCCTCAGCCATTCCCTCTGTTTTAACAGATCATTTTTTCATAGATATGCCTATCATATACAGGCATGTACATTTGGAAAGCCATCCTTACCATATTCAGGTCTAACCGTGGAAATGAAATGATATCACTTAAAGAATAAGCAGTCTCCCTGCAAGGGTCACTATTAACCAGGGGGCCGCCCAGCAACACTCAGGACATAGGACACCCCACCCCGTTACCTGGCCAAACACAAAGCAGTACAGCGTCACACCCATGGCCCAGACATCCAAAGCCTATAAGAAAAAGAAAGCTTCATGTAAGGGAACAAGGGGCAGTGAGGGCTATCTAATGCTTCTGCCCCACCAAGAATCAAAGCTTCTTTTGGGGCGCCTGGGTGGCTTAGTCGGTTAAGCGTCCGACTTTCGCTTAGGTCATGATCTCGCGGTTCGTGGGTTCGAGCCCCGTGTCGGGCTCTGTACTGACTGCCAGCTCAGAGCCTGGAGCCTGTTTCAGAGTCTGTATCTCCCTCTCTCTCTGACCCTCCCCTGCTCACGCTGTCTCTCTCTCTCTCAGAAGTAAATAAAACATTTAAAAAAAAAATTTTTTTTTTAAAAAGCTTCCTGCCTTCCTCTAAGGAAACAGCACCCCTTCTTGACTCCTAATCCAGGGAGTTAAGGTGAGAATGATCCCCCCCTACTCAAGCCTGGCCAATAAGAGCCTCATTTCCACCAGCCATAGTGACTGGCTTAAGGATAGGCACATGACCCAGGCCTGGCCAATAAGAACACCACTTCTCCCGGCCACAGTGATTGGTTCAAAGATGGGTACATGACCCAGGATGAGCCAATCAGAGCCAACCCTAAGATTTTTGCTAGGGCTCTTCCCAAAGAAGAATGCTCTTTCTTCTGAGGTTGGTAAAGGGATAGAAAAGTAGCCTGGAGCTACAGGTGACCCACCCACCTGGGCAGGAAATCAGTTCAAGAAAATAGCTGAGAGGGGTGCCTGGGTGGCTTAGTTGGTTAAGCGTCCTACTTTCGCTTAGGTCATGATCTCACGGTTCGTGGGTTCGAGCCCCGCGTCGGGCTCTGTGCTGACTGCCAGCTCAGAGCCTGGAGCCTGTTTCAGTCTGTGACTCCCTCTCTCTCTGACCCTCCCCTGCTCACGCTGTCTCTCTCTCTGTCTCCTAGAAATAAATAAACATTTAAAAAAAAGAAAAGAAAAAGAAAATAGCTGAGAGGGGGAGAGATGGATTCCTGACTGAATCCCTGTATCTAGCCAAGCCGGAAGCCACTCTTCAACTACATGATCCAATTGATTCAGTTTAAGCCAGTGTGAGTTGGATTTTTGCCATTTAAATGACAGAATGCAGCCTATCAGGCAGGTCCACACCTACCTTCCCAGAGAAGATCTTCCGGGTCTCTGAGAGCGACTCAGGTGCCATGAAGGCGGGGGTCCCCACAGTGTTAGAGAGGAGCGCGTCACTGCCCTTGAACTCGTTGCTCACGCCAAAGTCGGCAATCTTGATGTGGCCATCTTCTCCCACCAGCAGGTTGGAAGGCTTGATGTCCCGGTGGATGATCTTCTGGTAGTGTACTGGGGATCGGGTGGATGCCAGATGGGAGAGGAGGCAGGAGCACCATGTGAGGAGCTGTACATGGCCCACAGAACCCAGAAACACAGACATGGACCCCTCTGCTCTCTCGCAGCCCCAGGCCATTACCAGCCTTCCCCTTCCAAATCTGCTGGATACCCACGGCTTTAAAAGGAAGAAAAGAGTGTCCTTAAGGAAATCCTCCTGTCTTCAGAAATAAGTAGTGAAACACTGACTGCCAATATTAATTAGTAACTGCCTGCTAGTCTAAGTTATGGGTGACGACGGTGCATGGAGAGTTTTTGCTAAGTCTGGCTAGCTTCCAGCTAGAAGTCTCAAGACTTGTGACAGTCAAACATATTTTTACTTTCACCACACCAACAATGACTGGAACAGATCCTGTGGAAGTGTGGACCACAAAGTAGGATCAGGGACTTACTTAACTTGTTCCTGCCTGGATAACGACCCCATGGGAGAGAACAATCTTCGATCTGGAAGACCCATCTGCATTTCTCTGGTGGTAGTAGTGACAATGTTGATGATATCAGTAATAGGGCCAGCAACTCCATTTGTTGAGTGCCCAGTCTGGGGCCTAGCCCTGTATTAAGTGCTTCTCATTTACCCCATTTAAATCTCATGACAATCCTATGTGATAGGCCAGGTTCAAGGACAAAATGTTTAACAACCAGAAGCAGAAAGGACACCTGCCAATCTGAACTACTAATACGTACTGGCTGATTTCAACCCTGGTGAGAGATACTTTATTCTCACTTTACAGATGAGAAAACTTAGGTTCTAGGAAGTTAACAAGATCTCCATCCCAGGATTGCGGGGAGTAAGGGACAATGCGAACAGAGGCCCTAACAGAGTCTGGCACCCACAGAAAGTGCCAGGGAAAATGGCCACTATCACTAATTGCTCTTAATTTTTATGGCAGAAAGAAGGATTTCTGCTCATCAGGGGTATGGCTTTCTGAAGCTGTCCAAGACTGCATCTCAGATAATTCTGTTTCCCACCCATCTGCTCGCACTCCAGGAAGGAAATTCCACTTTCCCATTTGCCATCCACTAGCTGGGGTGCTACCCACCCCTGGATGAGAATACTCCCACAGGCCCCCGCTTACAGTACTCTATGCCTTTGATCAGGTCCTGGAAGTAGAAACGGGCCTGGTCCTCGGAGAGTGGTTTAAGGGTGGGCACTTCCATCACAGGCCTGAAAGGTCGACACATGCATGAAAAGCAAACCAGACACACTGGCCTTCACCCTCTCTCACCAGCAGAACCAAGCGCCACCTCACTCAAGAAGCTGCTGCAGCTCGAGAAGTTTTAGGCGTCATACCCACCAGGAGTGGGGACACTCACCCTTGGTTGACCAGTTCAAACACTGTAGGGAAGAGAAGGGGGTGAATTATTACATTGGGAAATTGGAAATCCATCTTCCTCCTCCTCCTCGACTTCCCAACTGCCCATAAAAACACCAAGAAGCACAGAAATGAATACTGAGGCTGGAGAAAGGAACAGTCCACTCAGCCCAAACTGGTCAAGGTCCTGCTCAGGAGGCTAGGGGTCAGGGACTTCCGATGTCCCTGGGACCCAGGCCTGGCTGTACTTCTAATCCTCAAAACTTCCAAGGACTTCCCGGCCAGGGGAAAGCAAAGCAGGGAGATGAGACACAGGTGGGGATGGCCCATGGGCTCCTTTCTTCTCTCCACTCACACCTTGGAGATTCCAGGGATACAAGTGATACTAAACTAGGTCATCTTAAATCACACCCAGGTCCCAAGCCACCTTATGCCAAAGAACAGGTCTAAGGGGACGCAACCCAACGTCTCTTTACTTAGACACAAAGAAGTAGCCCTAGGGGTCTTCAGAACCCCAGGAAAGTTTTGGCTCAAGAAACAACAAGAACATGTTTCAATAATCCCTCTCACGTCCTCCACACCACCAGGCTGTGTCAGGCTGCAGACCAAGAATGCTTGTAGATTCTTCCAACTCCTCAACACCCCATGGTTGGCACCCTCAGACTCATCCCCGTGACTCTTGATCCAAAACAAGACTTAGAGCGAGAGGTGAGGGTGGAGATTTCCTCACCACCTCAAAGGCCAACCCATCTCCTTCCACCTAAACAGGGCCCTGCTTGGCTCCCATTCACGCACGATGTGCAAATGCCTCCCACTATGCCAGCTTCTTCCCAGTCCTTTATGTGTGTGGGATCCCTGTCCAAACCACCAAGTGTGAGCTAAGCTGTGTTCAGGGAATGCACAAGTTGTTGATGGGGATTTTTGTCTTGTTTTTTGCATTTTTAAAAATGGAGGTGAAATTCCCAAAACGTAAAATTAACTATTTTAAAGTTTACAATTCAGTGGCACTTAGTGTTTATGATGTTGTGCAAATACTGCCTCTACCTAGTTCTAGAAAATGTTCACCCCCTCAAAAAGAAACCCTCCACCCAACCCCCTCCCCAACAACCACTAATCTGATTGCTATTTCTGTGGATTTGCCTTTTTTGGACATCATATCTATGGAATCATACACTAAGTGACCTTTTGTGACTGGCTTTTTCACTTAATATTCATCCATATTGTATCATGTGTCAGTACTTCCTTTCTTTTTATGGCTGAGTAATATTCCACTGTTGGGTATGCCACATTTTGTGTATCTAGTCATCAGCGAATGAACATTTGGGTTGCTTCCACATTTTGACTATTGTGAATAGTGCTGCTATAACATTCATGTACAAGTACTTGGGTGGATATCTGTTTTCAGTTCTTTGGGGTATATAAACCTAAGAGCAGAATCACTGGGTCATGTTGCATAGTTATTTTAATTTTGTCCTGCTTGGACAAATGTAACTGGGACCATGAAGCTGTCCTTTGAGAAGTGAAAAATTCACACAGTGAATTTCAAACTCAAGTGAAAAACAACTCTGGAGCTGTCGTTCTGAAATCATCTACCCACACTGGAGTTTCTTATAGAAGAAACCAAAAGGTTATTTCAAAGATCTCCAAGGGCTAAGGTGGCTGAGGGAAAAGAGCCTGCTCCTCAGATAAAAATAAAGCTTAGGGGTGCCTGGGTGGCCCAGTTGGTTAAGCATCTGACTCTTGATCTCAGCTCAGGTCTTGATCTCGGGGTTGTAAGTTCAAACCCCACGTTGGGTTCCACGCTGGGTGTAGAACCTACTTAAAAAAAGAAATTAAAAAAATGGAGCAACTGGGTGGCTTAGTCAGTTAAAGTGTCCGACTTCAGCTCAGGTCATGATCTCATGGTTTGTGAGTTTGAGCCCCGTGTTGGGCTCTGTGCTGACAGCTCAGAGCCTGGAGCCTGCCTGGGATTCTGTGTCTCCCTCTCTCTCTGCCCCTCCCCTGCTTGTGTTCTCTCTCGCTCTCAAAAATAAGTAACCATTAAGAAAAGTTTTTAATAAAAATAAATAAATAAATTAAATTAAATAAAAAAAGCTTAAAGGTTCTGGCCAGAAAAGGAACTTAACTCCCTAGGGCCCTTTCCTGTCTTCATGTACATCAACCAGCACTGGGCAAACCTGAGTTAGGGCAGATCTGCCGTGGCTTCAGGCTGTGGTTAGAAGCAAAAGCAATGGCACTGAAGGTAAGGTGTCCACGGACAGGAGCTCTGGTCCCCTCAGCTCTGGCCTATCCCACCTTCATTATGGAAGATGTAGCTGCTTCACAAATTTCTATGCTTCCTCCCAAGCACCATAACTTAGGTGGCCTGGAGGAAGCCAGCCTGTTGAAACAGGCCTATTTTTAGTCACTAACAGTTTAACCCCCTTCTGCAGCTGGGGAGTTTTTAGCCTCTAGAAATACTGACCACACTTTTGGGGGGGTCAGGCCTGCAGCTGTGGGACCCTTGCTCATACCTGCTACCTATCTGTCCTCGACACACATGTCTGTACCTGGAAACTAAAAACTAACCATGTCAGGATTTTCACTAGAATCACATACCCAAAGTCAGGCTGGCTCCTGTCTACACTGCTGCCTCAAAACCAGAAAAACTCTGTCCATGAAGCTGCCTGGTTCGAATGGCTTAGGAAACTCCTCTTCCAAGCCTGGGTCAGGTTCTTTTTATACTCATCCAATTTGGCTCAAAACCCCCCAGTAGCTCCCTTCTGGCTCACAGCAAAAGGCAAAATCTTACAATGGTACAGAATGTCCTTTGCCATCTGGTCCCCATTGTCCTGCACAAATGTCACGTTGGTGAAGCATCTCAAGGAGCCACCTATTTCCCAGTCCCCCAAAATGGAACTCCCAGTTCTCCTGACTCTGCTCAGCTTTGCTTTTTTCCACGGTATTGTCACCTTCGAAGGCTAAGCAAAATATTTAGGTACTGGGGCGCCTGGGTGGCTTAGTCGGTTAAGCGTCCGACTTTCGCTTGGGTCATGATCTCGCGGTTCGTGGGTTCGAGCCCCACGTCGGGCTCTGTGCTGACTGCCAGCTCAGAGCCTGGAGCCTGTTTCAGTCTGTGACTCCCTCTCTCTCTGACCCTCCCCTGCTCATTCTTTCTCTCTCCTAGAAATAATAAATTAAAAAAAAAATATTTAGGTACTGAGGCTGTCTGTATGTCCCTGCTGGAGCGACTGAAGTGCCCTGAGGGCAGGGTGTTCTTTTTCGTTTCCTAATAAACCTAGAACAGGCCCTGACAAATTATGTTTGTTGCATGAACAACCAAACTCCTCAGAAATAGGCAAAAGCCATGCGGAGTCACATCAGGAGTCCCAAAGAAGCAAACTGTGCTGAGAATGCCATTCTGGGCCAACAATTATCTTTTACGTTTTATGATTTCTGCTATAGTTCCCCAAACTTCACTCATTTGCCTAATATGTTTACCACATAAACTATTATTTGTTTCATACCTTTCTTTAAATGACTCAGTTTTAAAATTTTGAGATTTATCCTGGGTAGTGACATCCATGAAATCACGAGTTATCGTGCCACTATAGTTTTTCCTACATAATGATAAATTAAATCTAAAAAGGTTTTTTAAACATCCATCCGTGTATCACCTAAAATCATCTCATATATTTAATGTGGTGATGGCAGGGCGTCTGGGAGGCTCAGTCAGTTAAGCATGCAACTTCAGCTCAGGACATGATCTCACGGTTTGTGGGTTCAAGTCCTGCATCGGGATCTCTGCTGTCAGTGCAAAGCCCACTTAGGATCCACTGTCCCCCTCTCTGCTCCTCCCGTTTTCTCTCTCTCTCTCTCTTCCAAAGTAAATAAACTTCAAAAAAACAATAAAGTAGTGATGGTACCACATTTTGAGAAATATTGCAAGTCTCTATTGCTCACAGTTCAGTAACATTTCTCAAATAACTTTTTAAAGTTAACATCTGATATTATTTACTGTGTAGCTTCTAAGTTGTTTCCAAAGGAAGGTTTTAAAAGTTCTAAAATTTGAACATGGACTGCACACTAGATGCTCTTAGGGAACTGAAGTTAAGTTTTTCAGATCTAATAACGGTACTGTGACCACATAGGAGAATGATCTTATGTGAAACGCACACTGAAGTATTTAGGGGCTGGAGTGCCAAGATGTCTGCTAATTTATTTTTTCGACAGTTCAGGAAAAAAAAAAAAAGATGGGTGCGTGGCTAGACTGATAAAGCAAATACAACAAAAAAATTATTAACTACTGAATCTGGATGGAACATATATGGGCATTCACTGTACTGGTTGTTTTTTTTTTCCCAGCTTTTCTATAGGCTTATCATTTTTCATAACAAAAACCTGGAAAGGGGGAGAAGAGGGGGAGTGAAAAATAAAATGTCCTCAGCTACAACATTCTCTTGGAACTGAACCACAGCAACTACATGAGGAGAAACTGAGCTCTGAGCTCTATTTTCAAACCAGACCCCAGATGGTCCATCACTTCTGTGCAACAAAAGATCATCCCAGGATCATCCCCAATGCTCATCCAGGAGACTTCTGGATTCCGGGCTGGGCTCGGCCATGCCCACCCCCTTGCCTCCTTGACATCCCTCCCGGCTGTCATCTGTACCCACTTGAAATGCACAGGCTCAAGTGAATGCCTACATTGCAAGGACACGTGACCTGTTGATCATGCATTCCTGGGCCCAACAGTCTGCTGTCCAGTTTTCAACTGGTCCTGCCCTTCCTTCCTTCATCAATATCTACAGTCAGGGCTGCCCCATGTCCTCACCAGTTTTTAAAAATCAAGTCTCTGGGGACATGCCTGAGTCCTTCCATTTCTCTGTGTAGTGCCCTCCAAGCCTCCAAATGCCCCACTGTGGCCTCTCAGGCTCTCCACCCTCATCCCCACCCCCTCTCCCTGGTTTACTCTGTCCCACCACGTTTTTCTCAATCACACTAAGCTCTCACCAGCCTCAGAGACTTTGCATTTGCTGTTCCCTATCCCTGTAATGTTCTTCCCCAGATGTAACAGGACCATGTCTTTGACATTCAGGTACCAAATCATCACCTCGTATGTGAAGTGGCCCCTCAGTCCCTCTCTCATGTCCTCCTCTTTAACCTTCTTCAGAGGATCTATCTGAAGTTAACTGGTTTATTCAGTTGTTGACTAATCTGTCTTCCCTAATTAAAATGGCAGCTTCTAAAGAGCAGAAGCCTCACCTTTCTCACTCACCAATGCATCCTAAGAGCCTTGAACCTGCCCGGCATTAGCAGGTGCTCAATAAATATTTGCAAATGAATGAACAGGGCCTCCCAATAAAGTCCCAGCAAACACTCCCTTCCACCTCTTACTTCAAAGCAAAGCGGCAGCCTCACCACGTGGCTCAGTGGGGGACCCAGCCTCAGCGGGAAAGGGGAAGCTGTCTGTCCTTGGTGGGAGATGCCAGGGGCAGGGGCTGCTCAGAGGACCCCGGGGCTTTGGCAGACGCAGCTGCCCGAGCAAGAGCAGCAAGGAAGGCAAGGGCTCTCTTACCCATGTACAGATGGTCCTCATTGGGGTCATCCAGGACCTATTGGCACAGCCACACGGAACAGGCCGGAAACACAGAGCAGGGGAGAGGAAGAGAGAGAAATGATATGAGGCAGGGGGGAAGCAGCATCCACATGACTGCATTTGCCAACAGGAGGGCTGTGCTTTCCACTGGCTTTCCTGGTTAGGACGAAGGGCACAGGAAAAAACCCAGTGTGTGTGATCCAAAAGGCCATCTGGAAAATAAACACCTTCTAGCCCAATCTTCAAGGGTCCAAAACACCCAGAAAGGAGGTTACAAAAAGGAGACGAAAAAGTCCTCCCATGGGAAATGGGGGCGCCTGGCTGGCTCAGTCGGTAGAGCATGCAGCTCTTAATCTTGGGGTCATGAGTTTGAGCCCCACATTGGGAGTAGTAAATTACTTTTTAAAAAAATTGTTTTTAATTTCTCCCCTAGAAAATGTCTCCGCTTCCATAAGAATCCCACCTGTCTCCTAGGAGAAAATGGACTGATCCACAGGGTGGAGATTCAAATCCTGTCTGGGCTCTTCCGACTCCTCCATGAAGCGCCCCCATGACCTCCTGCCCCCCAAGCAAAGGACGTCTCCCTGCCTGGAAATGCCACAGCACGTTCTCTCTGTCCTCTCGCGGCCATCCTGCTTTCATCTCATCACTGATTTCTATATTTCTCCCTCTCTGCAAAGGGCTGTATCCACCAAATTTGCCTCCGTGGTGCCCCGTACAGGACAAGGCACAGAGCAGGTGCTCAGGAAGTGTCTGATGCATGGACAAACAGGCAGGCTGACAAACAGCCTTGGATGAAGAGGTCAGATGCCACAGGGCAGTGGGGAGAAGGGAGATCCTGCCAGGACCCAAAGCCACTCACTAAACAGGTGTTTTGAGGGTTCCTCTAAGATGGGTGACTTAAGCATCAGCAAATTGACACTATGAGACAGTGTGACAAGTGGAGATGAGCTGCAGCCACCATCTCTCTCCTTCGAGAAGAAACACAGGTGGGCCCTTGGGTGGACTGATCGTCCCACCTCTCCCCACATCATCCTCACCTTCCCCAGCCAACCAACACCCACAGGACAAGAGCCCTGAGAAAGAGATGTACCCTAGGCAGAAGCCCAGGGCAGCCAACCTGGAGCCCTAAGCCCCACCCTGTGGGAGGAGCCAGACCCAGGGCTCCCCACCTGACAAGCCCCAGGCAAGGCGCAGCTACTAACCCTCACACCCACCAAAGGCAGAGGTGTGCCCCTGAACAGAGGCCACCAGCCCTTTGCACATGCTGTTCCTTCCTCTGTGATGCCTCTTGCCGTCCCTTCCCTGATGTCTCCATCCAGGGAACTACTGGGACCATCTCAAACATCCCTTTCCCTGAGAAGACTTCCTCAGCCATTGGGTTGGCTGGCTGCTCGCACTCCATGCTCCCGCATGCCCTGCAAACACGTGTCTAGTTACATACTTTATCGTGCTGTTTATAAGTCCTGTCATCTAGACCAGAGGTGCTTCAAATGAGTCTCGGGGACTCCTAGGGATCCCCAAGATGTTTTCCTGGAGTTCATGAGGTCAAAGCTATTTTCACTCTAAAACTAAGATAACATTTGCTCTTTCCATTCTCATTCTCTCCTAGGAGAGAAACCAGGAAGCACATCACATGTGAGGTCATAACAGGCTGAATGCAGAAACAGATATGAGAATCCAGCCATCTGCTGTTAAGCCACACAGAAACAACAAAAATTTGCAAAAATGTTGAACTATGCGACTCTTCTCACTATAGATTTTCAGAAACTATAGTTACTTTTCATAAGCATATATTGTTACATAATGGGGTTATTACTGTTTTTAAATGAACTGATAAAAAATTTTTAAACTTCTCAGTTTTAAATTCTAATGTGACAAATAATAATAAATACAACCCACATAAGCAAAACTTTTTTGGGGTCTTCAATAATTTTGAAGAACATACAGGAATCCTAAGACCAAAAATTCTGAGAAGTGGCTGATCTAGAACAGAAGATGGCAAATATAGCATGCAAGCTGAATCTGGCCCTCTGCCTGTTTTTGTAAATAAAGTTTCATTGGAACACAGCCACATCCATTTGTTTACATGTATAGGGCTGCTTTTGTGCTAAAATTTTATACATATATATATACATATAAAATTCATATATGTGTGTGTGTGTGTGTGTATACAGGACCCACAGGAACCACATCTGACCCTCAATTCCTCATCTATAAAATGGGAATCATAAATAGTCTTAGGGAGGGGCATCTGGGTGGCTTAGTCGGTTAAGCGTCCGACTTTTGCTTAGGTCACGATCTCGCGGTTCGTGGGTTCGAGCCCCGCGTCGGGCTCTGTGCTGACTGCCAGCTCAGAGCCTGGAGCCTGTTTCAGAGTCTGTATCTCCCTCTCTCTCTGACCCTCTCCTGCTCACGCGTGCACGCTCTCTCTCTCTCTCTCTCCTAGAAATAAAAATATTTAAAATATATATATATAAAATAAATAAATAAATAGTCTTAGGGAAGGGGGAGAATAACATGAAAGAACAGCAGTAAAGGAGCCTGGAGCAATAACTAGTACTCAGCCTTGCAATAAGCTGTTTAATGCGGTGTGGCTCTCCCTAGAAACTACTGGTGTGCCATTTGGGTAATAACAGAGCTGGGTCTGGACCATCACCATTCCTGCCTCCCTCCTCCCTGGTCCCCCAGCTCACCTCTACCAGCTTCACCACATTGGGGTGGTCCAGTTTCTTGAGGATGGCAATTTCCTGGTACACCTGCTCAATGGGGCCCCTAGGCTGGATGCAGCCTCCAGGCGCTGGCCGAGTGCCTCGGGGCGGGGGACGACCTGGAGGAGACACAGGATCAGGGCAAAGAGCTTTTCCCCTGCAGATGACAGCCGAAGATGGGGCAGCCCAAGTGGGGGAGGGGGGGAGGCAGGGGCGGGGTCTTGGCAGGGATGGAGTGGCTGATGCCAACAGGGGCCTTAAGCAGCCTGCTTGTCATCTGTTTCCTCTGCTGCTGGAAGTCAGTGAGGCTGGAGACCCAGCCCCCTTGTTCAGCCTTCTGTGAATCCGTTCCTTCCTGCCCCATGCCCTAGTGACAGGAGTCTGTGGGGCATCTACCTGGGCACTCTCTGTAGGGGACACAATTCAATAGGATTTTCTCTGTCTTGCCCCAGCCTGCACCTACGAACAAAGGCCTGGCCCACCAAACTCACGTGGAAAGCCTGCCTGTCGGATCAGCTTCTTTTTCGACAGCACCTTCATCGCCTGTGGAAGACAAGACCCCATATCTCGGTTAAAATGGAGAGGAAGTGAGAGGGAGAGCTCCTTCTACTCCTAGGGCTGCCAAAGCTCTTGGCGCCCTGGGGACCTCAAGACAATGTAGTGAGCGTCTCATCATCGGAGTGAGTCAAGCAGCTGCAGGCTGGAGGCTGAACTGCCAGGGTCCCCTCAGCCCTGAGAACGCTTCCAAGGCTCCAGGTCCACTCTCCTGACTGGGATCACGAGCCTTGGGTCTCACTACAACTAAATCAAGACATGAGTGAGCTGGAGTGATGGAGAGGGGCTGGCTGTTTTACACATGGGGAAACTGAGGCTCAGGTGTGTTGTCACTTGGCCAAGAACACAAAGCTGGCAAATGGGAGAGCCAGAATTTGAACCCAAATTGGACTGACTTCCAAAGGCAGATGAGGGCAATTTGCCTCACTACCACCTGGTTCTTGGTGCTGTGAAGCCCAGAGTAAGGATAGGAGACATTTGCTGAATTTAGCCATTTTCTTTCTGAGCCAATCACTTGCCTCCCCATTTCTCCATCCGTATAATGGGAACATCACTTCCTTCCTAAGGCACAAAATGAAATGACCTAAGGATAAAATCAGACAATAGCAAAGAAAATTTTTCAGGAAGCTAAGTTCTGGAAAGGAGGGTTTTGCTTTGGACACAGATAGGGATGGGGTGGGGGATGTGGATACTTACATAATAGGTATTGTCATTTTCATTGTAGGCCAACTTGACCACGCCATAGGAGCCCTAGATAAAGGGAGATGGCCATGACATACTATCCAGAAGTTATTATCTGCAAAATGAGGACCCTAATACAGGGGCTGCAAACCAGCAACTGATGTGCCAAATCTGCTATGCAATTATATTTCGTTGAATCTGCAGTTTTTAGAAAGTTTGGTTGAGTTGCCAACATTTAAAACCAGAAAGATCAGATATAAAAATCTAAATTCTCAACTTCTTTTGAAAAAAATCAGAAGATCTGGCCATATGGACCCATAATCATTTCCACATGTTGACAGTTTGCCATAGTCTTCTCCACTCCCTAATACCTCACACCTACCAGGCTTTGGTCATTTATATTGCTCACTTGCTTTCTACTGGTGTTTGAGTTTTTGACCCCTGCAATAATACTGCCCATTGGCTGAAATAAAAGCAAAAATAGATATGAGAGTATCTTGGGGAGAAAAAAAACAACAACACTAATGTTGGTGATATGGAATTCCCTTAAGGCTGTCTGGGCTTCTGTAGAAACACATTAATATTATGATGTAGAAAGAAAATAAACCAGATGGTCCACTGATGACAAAACCCTCCCCCACAACTTTGCCTCCAAGGACTCCTTCCCACTCCCAGCTCCAGCGGGTTCTCTCCACCATTATCTGAGACATCCTTGGTAGATGTATTAAACCAGCCTGGCTCCTGGGATACTTACCTTTCCAATTTCATCCTTCAGTGTGTACTGATTCAGTTGTACACAATCCTGGAAAGTTAAATAGAAACACACAGAATATGAATTGTAAGTTTGCAGCTCGATACCTTTTTCACAAAACAAACAACCATGAACCAGGACCCAAATCAAGAAAGAGAAACTTCCCAGGACCTTGAAGCATCTCTCAGACACTGGCCCCTCTCCAGGGTGACCACTACCCTGACCTTTAACAGCACAGATTTTGTACGTTGTAAAAATATGGGGCGCC
The DNA here is from genome assembly GCF_003009895.1 of Hyaena hyaena. NCBI lineage: Eukaryota > Metazoa > Chordata > Mammalia > Carnivora > Hyaenidae > Hyaena > Hyaena hyaena. The sequence continues at coordinate 4,336,449 of NW_024080632.1, read as the reverse complement.
TGGGTGGCTCAGTTGGTTAAGTGTCGGACTGCAGCTCAGGTCGTGATCTCACGGTCCGTGAGTTTGAGCCCCGTGTGCTGACAATCAGAGCCTGGAGCCTGCTTTGGATTCTGTGTTTCCCTTTCTCTCTGCCCCTCCCTCATTCAAGCTGTTTCTCTTGGTGTCTCAGAAGAGGATAAATGTTTAAAAAATATATTTAAAAAAAAGTGATCATACAGTATATACTCTTTTAATACCCATTTTTACAGAGGTGTTCTTAAAACAATGATTTAAAATTAAACAAAAAATCTTATATAAGGACCATGTGGTCCTATAAAAACAAAGCAACACAAGTGGAAAAAATCTGAGTGACTGTGGAGCAGAGAATGGCTTCTTAACAAGGTTTCTCAAAGATTATTTTTGTACAAAAAGTAAAAAAAAACTCATTAATAACAACACTCTAAATTTAAAATGGGCATGGGGTGCCTGGGTGACTCAGTAGGTTGGGGGGCTGACTTCAGCTCAGGTCAAGATCCTGCAGTTTAAGAGTTCGAGCCCCATGTCGGGCTCTGTGCCAAAAGCTTGGAGCCTGGAGCCTGCTTCCGATTCCGTCTCCCTCTCTCTCTGCCCCTCCCCTGCTCACGCGCTTGCTCTCTCTCTATCAATCTCAAAAATAAACATTAAAAAAATTTTAATTAAAAAAATAATAAAAATGGGCAAAAGACTTGAACAGTTCTCCAAAGAAGATATACACAGATGATCTGTAAGCACATGAAAAGAGGCTCAAAAAAAAGAAGATGCCTAAAAACATCATGATTCATTGGGGAAATTAACATCATACCCATTAGACTGGCTAAAATCCAAGACTGACCATACCAAGTGTTGTCAGAATGTACGGCATGGAGAACATTTACACAATGCTGGTAGGAAGTTAAAATGGTGCAGCCTCTTTGGAAAGTAAGTGGGCAGTTACTTAACAAACACCTCCTCTATGACATAGCCATTCTGCTCCTAACTTTATCCAAGAGATGTGAAAACTTGTGTCTGCAGACTTGTATACAAATGTTCGAAACAGTTTTATTGGTAACCATCAAATACCGCAAACAACCCAAACGTCCAGTGACAGGTAACTGGATAAACAAACAGTGGTCCAGTGCAGACCGTGGAATGCTAGTTAGCAATAAAGAGGAAGCATGCAGCAACACAGACAAATCTCAAAATTGTCATGTCATCAAAGAAGCTAAGCCAAAAAAGAAAAAAAAAAGAGTACATACTAAATAATTCCACTTACAGAAAATTCTTCAACTTGCAAACTAATCTATAATGATAAAGAACAGGTCAGTGTTGACCTGGGAATGGGGAAGAAGGGGGGAGGGATGTGCTCTCAGGTATGCTGGAAATATCTGTGATCCTGACTGGGGTGATGGTTTGAGAGATGTATGCATGTATCAAAACTGATCATATTGTACATGCGAAATATATATGGTTTGTTTTACCTCAATTGCACCTCAATATAGTTAGGGGGAAAAAGTTAAGTGAAAAAAGAATAAAACTGGGAAAAGAAACATTATAGAAAAAAAAACTTCAAGAGTTGCAGATAAGCCCAACACTTCCCTTGAACCTCCCCACCCCAATTCTAACCCTTTCCCCAAACCTTGATATCAGTTTGGTGTATAAACTTCCAGGCCTTTTTCTATGTAAACGCACGCATACATGCACCTGTTGAAAATACAGAGCACTGTTTTGGGATAGGACTTTGGGGAGGCAAAAATGATGTCACACTAAGTCACTTCTCAACCTCTTCTCTCACTCAACAACATCACTGGAGACAGTTCCAGGTCAGTGTGTACACACAGACCCGCATCTCTGGACCTGCTGGATAGCACTCCATGGCTCACCGAGCCCTCCCTTCACTAAGTTGGTTGCACTGTTTCTTTCCAGTGTTGATTTCATTCCCCTGAGTCCTGAAGGGATGTGACAAGCAGAAGTGGGATCCTGCAGAGCTGTCCGAAGGGGCCTCACGGGCCCCTAATCCAAGCCCCACACACTGCTGAATTCATCTTCCAAGATTACACTCTGATCACATCAGCCCCTGATGCTTCCAAGGTCAAGTCCCGACTCCACTCTTCTGACCTTGGTGGAGTCGCCTAGTTGCCCACCAAATACCAGTCTCCTCTTTCTTCCTTATAAATGGATAGCTTGGTGGCAATGGCCCAGGCTGAAAAACTGCATTTTCCAGCCTTTCTTACAGCTAGGGACAGCCACATGACCGTCGGAGGTAGGCAGAAGTTGTTGGGCTGAGCTTCCAGGAAAGAGGACAGACTCAGGAGGCAAATGCCTTTTACTCTTCTCTGCTCCTTCTTCCTGCCTGGATTGGAGCTGGGAGGGCTCCAGTCACAGCAGCCATCTTGAAACAGTAAGGTTTTCAGGACAACAGAATCACCACACTGGTCCCCACTCCTCTAGATTTAGTTTACGTGATAAACGAGGCCTATTGTGTTAAAGCCACTATTGTGGTGAAGGAGAGCAAGTGTCTGTTTCTCAAAGCTGACTCAATTCTAACTGAAATAAAGCCAAACTCTCCCTCCAGCCCTGTTGCCACGGACTCTACACATGGGCCCCATTCTTCAGCTAGCTGAACCCCTGACTGCTCTTTCCCCCACATCCTGTCTTCTACGTCTGGGCCTCTGCTCACGCTGTGCATTCCCCCTGCGGGGAGTTCTCTGTGTGCACCCCTCTCCAATTTTGAAAGTCCTAGCTCGCCCTCAAAATACAGTCTAATATCAGCCCCTTTAGAAAGCCATTCTCGATGTCCACACTTCTCCCAATTAAATCCAATCATTCCCTCAACAAATATTTTTGTGCTCCTACTATGTGCCAGGTACTGTGCTAGGTGCTGGGGAACATGACGGTGGACAGTACTGATCCTCCTGAGCTTACACTCTAGCTGGGGAGATAGGCCAAAAGCAAGTCAACAGAAACACAAACAATCAGATGGTGATGAGTGCTAGGTCAACAGGGCGACAGGGAAGAGGGGCTGCAGCCTGAGGTTGCTTACAGAGGGTGGTCAGAGAAGCCCTTCAGAGGAGGAGACATGTGAGTTGAAACTTGGCTGTGAGCGGCAGATGGCCCTGTGAAGAGCGGGGAGGTTCCAAGCAGGGAAGACAGTTGGGGTAAAGGCCTAATGGAGGGAATGAGCATGGATACCTGAGGAATATAAGACAGTGTGGATGGAGTTCTGTGAGTGCAGCAGAAAGGCAGGAGATGGGGCGGGAGAAGGGGGCAGGGGCAGATCTCTCAGGCCAGGCGAGCCCTAGTGGGGCTCTGAGTTCTAACTCCCAGAAGTTTCCATATGGATCAAATGAACAATGCACACACAATGCTGAGGGCAGTGCCTGGTGCCCTGCTGCTAGGCCATGAGGCCCCTCACTGACCCCCATCCCCAATACAACTCCCAACCACCAGCACCTGCCTCTCCCCTAGCGGCTCTCTGTGGCCCCAGAGCTGCTCTGCCCACTCTCAGAGCAGCTCACCTGCCCCCGAGCCGCCCTCACCAAGAGCTGGTATAAAAGGCCCAGCTCCCTTGGCCCTCAGGCGGGATGCAGAAATTCTAAGGTACAGTATTTTCTACATTGTCTAAAAGGGTCCCCCAGAGACAGAGCCCCAGTTGCTCATGGTGCTCATGGTGACAACCAGCTCCATCATGCACTCTTTCTCGACCCCCTTCTCTTCTGCTCTCACTTCCCACCCCCACCAGGGTCTCCCAGGGGTCACCTCCCAAATCACCGCTCTGCGGGAGCCCCACCTAACAAAGGTCCTCCGCCGGCCGGGCCGGCTCACACACCTGCATGCCAGTGATGGAGACGTGGTGGGACTCCACCGTGGGCCTCCGGGGCAGCCTCGGCGACGACTGCGGGGAGCCCACGGGCGAGTGGGGCAGGACCGGGTGGACACAGCGTCCGTTCGCGTCCAGCTGGGACCGCTCCTGCAGAGACAGCTTGCGACCGCAAAGCTGCGGCCGGGCCTGGGACCCGGAGGCGGAGGCATCGAGGGGCACCTCTCGGCCATCGGCCTCCATGGGCCGGTCCCGGGCCAGGCCGCGGTCCACCGCGCAGCCCGGCTCACACTCGGTGACCACGATGAAGGACTCCATGCCCAGGCGGATGCTCAGGGACGAGAGGCCCTGCAGGGCCTCACAGGGCTTCTGGCCTTCGCTGCCGCTGCTGCCCCCGCCCCCCAGCTCATCCTGGAGGGCGGCCCGGTCGCTGCTGGGCTGGCTAGAGACGCATGATGACATGGTGCGCGAGCCCGGGCACTCCCATCCGGCGGCAGCGCCACCTGCGGAGAGAGGAAGGGTCAGCGCCCCCTGCCGCTGGGGTCTCCTTCCTGCCTCCAGGTGACATCCTCAAAAACTCTAGCAAAACATGATGCGATGTGATCTCTGAGTCTAACCAGAGGAGCATAGTCCATATTTCCGTATTTGAAAGGCCCCTCCTCACACACTTACAAGAGTCCCAAACTCTCCCCAGAGGAAAAAAGTAGGAGAAAACCCCAAAACAGAGGACGCATGAGCCCTACATAGGTGGCAGCTACTTTCAACTCCAGCCAATTGTTGCTAAACTGAGATTTGAGCCTAGATTCCCTGTTCCCCCCATCACTACCACCACCTTTTTATTATTATTACTATTACTATTAAAGAGAAGTTCTGAACCTACACATCAGGTGAGGCCTCTTGATTCTTTTTTTTTTTTTTAATGTTTTATTTATTTCTGAGAGAGAGAGAGACAGCGTGAGCAGGGGAGGGTCAGAGAGAAAGGGAGACACAGAATCTGAAGCAGGCTCCAGGCTCTGAGCTAGCTGTCAGCACAGAGCCCGACGTGGGCCTTGAACCCATGAGCTGTGAGATCATCACCTGAGCTGAAGTCAGACGCCCAACCGACTGAGCCACCCAGGCACCCCTTGATTCTTTTTTTAACTAGCAATTATTTCAAATATTTTTAAATGCTGGACCAGCCAAATGAAACACTTCCTCATGACCATGTCTAGGGTGAATCACAATGGCAATGATTCAGACAGAATTTTACAGTTTACAAAACACCTTCTGCACGTCTGCATAATCTCACAAGCACCCTAGGTTTGCTATCACATTCCCATTTTGTAAATGGGGAAACTGAGGCTTGAGAGGGAGAAAGGGATTTGTTTAAGCAAAGCCCACTGGCACAACAGTCGGGTCTCCTGGCCTGGCCTCAGGCCAACTGAGGAGCAGGTGTCAAAGGGCACATCAGAGGAAGGAAAGGCACCCCAGAGAGTGGGCCAGGCCGCTTGTGTTGTCTGAGAGAGCCAGGTTCAACATATCCGTTATCTAATGTTTTCTTAGTTCAGCCACTAGTTGGTGCCTGCCAGGCAGAAGGCAAACATGAAATCAAAAGATTAGCATCAGGGCGCCTGGCTGGTTCAGTCCATAGAGCACACGCCTCCTGATCTCCAAGTTGTGAGTTCAAGCCCCACAATGGGTGTTTAAAAAAAAAAAAAAAAAAAAAAAGTTGACATCAAATAGCTTGGTAGTTCCTCACAAAACTAAACATACATTTATCACAGACCCAGCAATTCTGTTTCTAGGTAAACACTCAAATAGCTCTATTCACAATAGCCAACAGGGAAAACAACCACAAGCCCATCATCAGATGAATGGATAAGCGGGGTGTGGTCTATCCACACAATGGAATATCATTCAGCCATAAAAGGATGAAATACTGATACATGCTACAGTCTAGATGAACCTTGAAAAGATCATGCTAAGTGAAGGCAGCCAGACCCCAAAAGGTCACATATGTATAATTCTATTTGAAATTTCTAGAACAGGCAAATCCATAGAAACAGAAAGTAGATTAGTGACTGCCTAGGACTGAGGAGGTACTGGGGAGAACAGGAATGGCTGCAAATGGGTAGAGGATCTCCTGGGGTGCTACACACGATCTGAAATTAAACAGAGGTGGTGCCTGTACAACACTGTCAATGTACTAAATACCACCGAAGTGTTCATTTTTCAACGGTTAAGTTCATATTAGGTGAATAAAAAAAGGCTCACACTTCCTTGACTGTCAATTCCTTCGGTCTCTGAGACAGAATATTAACCTTTGGTTCATGTGTTTGACAAATTCTGCTGGACAAATGTCACAGGTGTCACTAGAATTCAGGGAGTACATCCACGGATGCTAATGGTGGTGGCTCTCCATATCGACCGCCCACATCATGAAGATGCCGGGCAAACAGTGGTGCTGAGGAGAGAGATGTTATGAATGAATGAAAGGATATCTCTTGATGATAGTGGGTGGCAGTGAGGGGACAGAGAGGAAAGTGTAGATGGGAGTGGAGGAGTTGGATGAGAGGCTGAAAAATGCCACTTGCCCTCTTAGGATAGTCTTGTAAGAAGTATTCATGGAACAGCTTCTGTGCCAGGCATTCTGGACGGTGATGCAAGCAGGTGGGGTCCCTGCCCTTGTGCAGCAGGGAAGAGCAATGGGGAAAGCATGGCTAAAACCGCTGCAGTGGCCTCGCCCAGACACAGGTACAATTTAGGAACACAGAGTTCACAGTAAAAGATCGACCAAGAAACCCATCATATGACAAGGTGCTTAGCCTTAGTTATAGTAAGACATGTACAAATTTAAACTACAATGAAATGATTTGATGGGTCCTCAAAAAGTTAACTGTAGACTTACCATACGACCCAGCAACTCCTCTCCCAGGTATGTACCCAAAATAATTAAGACTACGGATCCAAACAGATATATACATACGCTTGCTAATGATAGCACTGTTCACAATAGTCAAAGGGTAGAAACAACCCAAGTGTCCATCTACTGTGAATGGATAAAGAGAATGTGTTCTATCCATAAAATGGTATATTATTCAGCCATAAAAAGGAATTAAGTTCTGACACATGCTAAGTGAAACATGCCAAATTTTAAAAGACAAATACTGCATGACTACAATTATATGAGGTACCTAAAATAGACAAAATCATACAAACAAAAAATAAAGGTTACCAGGAACTGGGGAAAGGGGAACAGGGAGTCATTGTTTAAGGGGTACAGAGTTTCAGTTCGGAGTGATGAGAAAGTTCGGGAAATAGTGGCTCGACACTAATGGTAGCTTGACATTGTGAACGTAATTAATACCACTGAATTGTACACTTAAAAATGGTTAAAATGGTAAATTTTATATATATATTATCAAAATTAAGAAAATAATAAACTATAAGGAATTACTACTTTTTCCAGCTACCAGATTGTCAAAGACAAAAAAATATAATAATAGCACTATTTTGGTGAGGGTACGGAGAATATGAATTGGTACCACCCTTATGAAAGGAAATTCACCAGGACGCCTGGGTGGCTCAGTAGGTTAAGCATCCAGCTTCAGCTCAGGTCAAGATCTCACTTCGGATCCTCTGTCCTCCACTCCTCTGCCCCTCACCCACTCACACTCTCTCCCTCACACTCCCTCTCTCACTCTCTCAAGAATAAAAAATAAACAAACAACAAAAAAGGAAATTCAACAGTATCTAACAAAAAATTCCAAATGAACATACCTTGGACTTAACAATTCTTCACCTGAGTATTTACCCTACAACCTCACATGTGTAAAAACTGATGTATTGTGGTAGTGCGATTTGAAATGACCATCCACAGGGGACTGAGTAAATAAGACGAGGTACATGTGCTCCCGGAGAAAACATGCATTTATTTTAAAAGAGGTGACTCTTGGGGCGCCTGGGTGGCTCAGTCGGTTAAGCGTCTGACTTTGGTTCAGGTCATGGTCTCACGGTCCATGGGTTCGAGCCCCGCGTTCGGCTCTGTGCTGGCAGCTCAGAGCCTGGAGCCTGCTTCAGATTCTGTGTCTCCCTCTCTCTCTGCCCCTCCCCCATTCATGCTCTGTCTCTCTCGGTCTCAAAAATAAATTAAAAAAAAAAAAAAAAAGAGGTGACTCTTAGGGTCCCTGGGTGGCTCAGTCAGTTAAGCATCGACTTTGGCTTGAGTCATGATCTCACAGTCCATGAGTTCAAGCCCCATGTGGGGCTCTAGCAGCTCAGAGCCTGGAGCCTGAGTTGGTTCTGTGTCTCCCTCTCTATCTGCCCCTCCCCTGCTTGCTCTCTTTCTCTCTCTCTCTCTTAAAAATAAATAAGCATTAAAAAAAAATTAAAAGAAGTGACTCTACGCAGCCTACTATGAATTAGCTCCATGACACACTGTTACATGGAAAAAAACAAAGCATTAGTATGCTGTTTTGCAGTAAGAGGGAAAAGGCCATACATGTGAAAATAATTATATATGCAACAGCATATTTCTGGAAAGGTATATAAGAAAATGGTAACGGTGGCCTCAAGAGAAAATGACTAGTTTGCAGAAGCAGGGGGATAGGGTGGGAAGGACTAAACTTTCCACTGGGACCATGCATAAGTAACTGCAGAAATGAATTCCTATAAGAAAGAAGACAGCTGTGACCATGACAAGAGTTGGGATAAGCCTAGAGGACTGAGGCAGGGGGAGGAGGCAGCTGGTCCCACTCCTGTTCCTCTATCCCATCCTTACTGTGTCTGAGAAAGAAATCCTAAATCGTATTCCTGTCTCGGCTTCCCTACCCATGCAAGAATCCAACCCAAGTTCAAGGTTCTCTGCCGCCCAGCTTGCTATGTTGGGTATTCCCCCCAGGGAAAGAAAAGCAGGGCCTTTGAAGTTCAACTATCTGGGCTCACCACACACAAATGACTCAGCCCCCCTCAGCCTTGGTTTTCTTATCTATAAAATGGGCAGTCACCCATTATTCACGAGGATTAAATGAGCCACGCACTCAGTATCATGTCTGGTAATTGGTTAAGCACTCAGAAAGCTAAACTTCCAATTACCTATTGAATACCTACTAGGCTAGGTTTTGCCAGCTGGGTTCCAGAATGTTCCTAAGAGCTACTGATGTCCAAGCGAGCCAGCCTGCTCTTGTGTGGGTTCCACAGCCCTCCCAGGGCAGGGGAGCAGAGCAGCTGCGGTGGCCTGTCTTCCCTCCCAGAGCCACCTCTGACAGGGCTGCGGTGTTCCTGAAAAGAAAACCGGTCTGGCAGCACCTGAGAAAGTTAATGGAGAATTTGTTTCTTGCCAAGAGAAAAACAATTGCGTATTGATCTTCACTCCAGGCCAAGGACACAAAGCCATCTGCCCCCAGGAAAGCTGCTTTTAATCAGTCTCCTTGACAAACTGGCGTCTGGCCAGGGCCTTGGCCCTTGAGGTCTGGAGGAGGCAGGAGAGGAGAAACGCTCCAGCTGAGATGGAGATGGAGGCCTCTGTGCTGGAGGGGCGGGTGTGTCCAGACCTCAGGAAAGAGAGCCCAGACCCTGGGCCTCAAGGCCACCCCACCCATGGTCTGCAGCAGGCCTAATAGGCAAGCCAGTCAGTCAGCCTGAGGAAGGTGATCTTCTACCACTGACCCCTATAGAGTCTGGCTCTGACCAGCTTTGCGGACACAGACTCTACAAGGTCACATGCTCTATAAGGATCTGATGAAACCTATCAACACTCTGCCCAGGAGAGGGGAGTCTGGGTGCCTCAGTTGGTTAAGCAACCTACTCTTGATCTCTGCTCAGGTCATGATCTCACAGTTCGTGAGTTTGAGCCCCGCCTCGGGCTCTGTGTTGATGGTGCAGAGACTGCTTGGGATTCTGTCTCTCCTTCTCTCTGCCCCTAACCTGCTTGTGCTCTCTCTCTCAAAATAAATAATTTAAAAAAACCAACAACAACAACACTCTGCCCCGAGGAAAAAATCATACAAAGACAATGGTTTGCATAACAACAGCAACAGCTAATATCCAACTGAGCACTTACCATGCACCAAGCATGGCTCCCCACAGGCCTTCCACAAGGGAGGGACTGCTAAGCATGGCATTTAGAGGGGGCAGCAGAATAAGAGGACCTTTCTGCAAAGCTCTTTGGGTTTGATAAAATGCCAAGAGTCCTCTCCCTGGAGCCTCCTGCCCCAAACCTGGATCCTCTCTCCCTGCCCTCAAAGCTCCCCCCCCCGACCCTCCCACCCCCGTCTCCCCAGGGCTGGCAGTGCCAAGTTCCCCTACCTCTCACGGGGCGGCTCAACAGAGCAACCAGACCCTTCCTGAAGCAGATGGACCAGGCTCAGGGCCAGGATGAAGGGAAGCGCTCCTTCCTCTGCCAGGAAGCCAAGTGGCCCTGGCCTCCTGGAAGCATGTTCCCATTTCCTGGGGGCCGTTTCCAACCTGTCCCTGCTCACCAAATGCAGAGCCACCACGGGGCTCAGCGTAGCAAGGAGCCAGTGTGCCAGGGACGTGTACCCCAACCTGCAAGGTCCCAGGCACCACTGGACAACAAAGGGGCCCCAAACTGCAGTAAGGATGCTTTGCCAAGGCCAGCGATGATGTCCTCCCTGGGAAAACCGGCCTGGCCAGCCACATCATCTCTTACGTGAGGAAACTGAAGCCCAGGGAGGTCCTAAAGGAAATTCACTCACCCCATTTGTTCTTTCATGTAAATACTGAGGACCTACTATGTGATGGATAAACAAAACAGATGTGATTTCTTAAAAGCACATATGACTATATAAGTACAAGTGGGGAGAAACCAAGACAAAAAAGAACAAATCAGAAGGGGGACGCGGGTCAAGGAAGGCCTCGCTTCAGGAAATTATATTTAGGCTACGACCCACAGGGTGAGTAGGTGCTGAGGAGGCAGGAACTTGCTCCAGTACGAGTGAGCTCTGAGAAGTCCCCAAGGCAGGGAAGGCGTGGGAGAGCTGAGGAACAGAAAGAAGCACCACCCCACCCCTCCCGGGACTGGAAACACATGTGAGCATGAGCGTGAGTGCATGCAGGGGATGCGGAAGGGAAGCTGGAGGGGCTGGACACAAGAACTTTGTAGGAAGCTGATGGAGAACACATGGGCAGCCCAGGGCAAAGTCACAGGGACTCCATTAGGCACCTGTTATAGACTGGATTGTGCCCCCCAAAAAAGATATGCTGGAGTCCTAATCCCTGGACCTCAGAATGTAACTCGGTTTGGAGAGAGGGTCTTCACAGGGATAATCAAGTTAAAATGAGGTCATGAGGGTGGGTCCTAATCGACTATGACCAGTGTCCTTATAATAAGGAGAAAATTTGGGCCCAGGGCCACACAGGGGAAAACCTCATGAGAACAGGAAGGTGGAGGCCCAGCACTGCACATTTAAGCCAAGGAAGGCCGAAGATCACCAGCGAGCCACCAGAAGCCAGAGAGGGACATGGAACAGGTTCTCCTTCCTGGCACCTAGGATTTTTGGCCTCCAGAACCGTGAGATAACACAGCTCTGCTCTGGAAGCCCCCCTCCCCAGCCTGCGGTCCTTCATCACAGCGGCCCCAGCAAGCTAACGTGGCTCCCACCCACCCAGGGAAGCCCGCTGCCTCAGAAGCCGCGGATTCAGAGGTGTTTCCCAGCGCATGAGCAGGAGATCCCCCAACACAGCGCTAAGGTTTGATGCCAGCAGGAACATTCCAGATGCGGGCCTCAGCCCAGCCAGTCATCAATTCAGTGACACCAACCCTTAGCAATGGCTCTCCCTGAGCACTCTTTAGTCTGGAGGCACCGAAACTGTCTCTCCAGAGACAAGGGCCCTCCCTCGGCAGACAGCAGGACAAATAATGCTGGTGTTAGCGTGCACAGGCCCCGTACCTGTCACAGTCCCTAGAGCAAAAAGGTGGCAAATGTTACTCAGGTGACACCTGGCCACCAACGTATTTTGCTTGGCCTACCCTGTGTCTAAAACTATTTTGAATGAGATGTCAACATTTCAAAGCCAGGACATTTCAGATAAAAGTCATAACTTCCAGGGGCACCTGGGTGGCTCAGTCGGTTAAGCGTCCGACTTCGGCTCAGGTCATGATCTCACAGCTCATGGGTTCGAGCCCCACGTTGGGCTCTGTGCTGACAGCTCAGAGCCTGGAGCCTGCTTCAGATTCTATGTCTCCCTCTCTCTCTGCCCCTCCCCTGCTCACACTGTCTCTCTCCCTCTCTCTCAGAAATAAATAAAACATTAAAAAAAATGTTTTTAAGTCGTAACTTCCAGAGTCTCTTAAAGTACTAGACACTCTGATAGCACTGGGTGCATATTCTCTCCTGGCAACAACTCATCGCAGCTTAGGACAGGAGATAAAGTCAGTCCTCACACTCCCTCTTGCCTCCCCAGCACCGAGGACAGGCTGAGTCATACGCCCCCTCCCCCTTTTCCACATCTCACCCTTACAGGCCCTGCTTGGAGATGGACAGGAAGACAGTACTCAATTAGGGCACACATCTGTGGTCACCTGCTCCAACCATTTCATTTCAACAATGAGAAAATGAACGTCCAGAAAGATTTACTGATTTGCCCAAAGTTAAGTGGTGGTTCCAGGAAAGGCTAAAATTAGTCTGAGTTTTTCAATAAGGGGCTAAAAATTACAAGTACAGCCTTGCAATGTCCACATGTTGCATACTGAATAAAGCCCAGGCTGGGCAAAATCCTCTAACAAAGGGGAGCATACAGCCCATTCCTCTGACTTCCTAAGACCTCAGCCTGCTTGAGAGGGGAGTCCGAAGACATGGGGTCTTAGGGTGGTCAGAAAAGAAATACATAGGATTTGGGAATGGAGACATCAACCTGACTTAACCTGTGAGTGCCAAGGCTCTGCCTTTCATGTTTACTGCCCAACTCCAGGACCTAGAACTTTCCAGAACACTGTTGACACTCAGTAAATATTGGCTAGAGGCTAGAGGCCGTTGTTTATATCACTCATCCCAAGGCTGCTCAGTTTTCTTTACTTGGCCTTGAATTTCTCTATGTTCCTTTAGTCTAGTAGCAGCAGCCTGATTTACATCTGGGAAACCATTCTTTCTTGTGAAAGGTGACTCCATGTAGCTGTGCCATCAACTTCAGGGCTTCCCATAGAACTTAAGCCTGCTCAATCAGGCATGAATTTCTCTGGTCAAGTGACTGGATTCAAAAGTAGGTGTGTGACTTAAGTCAGACTACCAAGTCTTATCCTGGAAGTCAGAGGAATGGGCTGTATGCTCCCCTCTGTTAGAGGATTTTGCCCAGCCTGGACTTTATTCAGTATGCAACATGTGGACATTGCAAGGCTGTACTTGTAATTTTTAGCCCCTCATTGAAAAACTTAGACTAATTTTAGCCTTTCCTGGAACCACCAGGCAGAAGTATTGTGAATGTCTCTTTCGGTGGTACTTGGAGCAAAAAGGATGTATTTCTAGAGTTATGAAGGGCTGGGAAGAACCCTGGCTTAGAATAAAGTCGACAGAGAGAAGAGAGGCAACAGATAGAGAAGAACTGAGGCTGAAGACATTGTTTCGATACCTGGACCCAGCCATGCCTGAAGCCCATATATACCGGATACTTTTAACTACATGAGCCAATAAATTCCCATTTTTGCTTAAGTTAGTTTGTGATTGGTTTTCTGTCACTTACGACCAAGGATCTTGACTGATAGAAACCCAGAGCTGATTGACAGAAAAGTTTCCCCACTGAGCTTCCTGCCAAATCAACAGTTCAGTTCCTATACCTTAAGGCTCTCAACGAGGCCAAACCACCAGGCCTGGTTTATCCTTAAAGAAAAAAATCAAGATAGGGAAAGGAAGTGCCGATAAACAGGACAGAGCAAAGGAAAGAACGCGACCAGCACCTTCAATACAAGAAATGTATCACTGTAGCAGTGGCCATGGCAGCTTTAGGTGGGAGCCAGCCATCTGCAGTGCTGGCCAAGTGGCAGGCACTATTCTAAGCACTTTGGATGTATCTAGACAGTGGCAGAAGTACTGAGAATGTCTCTTTCTGCAGTACTTGGAGCAGGAAGGATGTATTTCTAGAGTTATGAGGGGCTGGGGAGAACCCTGGCTTAGAATAAAGTTGACAGAGAGAGAAGAGAGGCAACAGATAGAGAAGAACTGAGGCTGGAGACATTGACATCTGTCACAACAACATTAGAAGTCATGTCCAGTTATCACGTTTATTTCACTGGTGAGGAAACTGAGGCAGAGAGTCCAAGGGACTTAACCACAATCACACTGTACTTTGGGAAAGCACAGGTGTGAAACCAGAAGCTCCTGGAGAGGTGGGGCATGGTGATCAAGTGCACATCCCTTCGCCTGCACACAGCAAATGCTCCCTACACTGAGGCTGTTGCCAAGGAAGCATTGTGCGGCTAGCAAGTTCAAGCCCCTCAACTGGCTTGAATTTATATTTTAACAAAAATTTTTATCTCTGATCCCACCACAATAACTTTATTCTTTTCATCCTCTCCTCTTAACTCTTGTCCACAGGCATCACTTTTCACAAGATTTAAATTAAAGTGTGCATATAATTTTGCGTCCTTGGGTGGCTCACTAGGTTAAGCTTCCGACTTCGGCTCGGGTCATGATCTCACGGTTCCTGGGTTCGAGTCCTGTGTCGGGCTCTGTGCTGACAGCTAGCTCAGAGCCTGGAGCCTGTTTTGGATTCTGTGTTTCCCTCTCTCTCTGACCCTCCCCTGCCCACGCTGTCTCTCTCGCTGTCTCTCTCTCTCTCTCAGAAATAAATAAAACATTTTTTAAAAATAAAAAAAAAAAGAATTTGTGTATGCTCCCAAGGCTTTCGTATCAGTGCGCAGGACTGCAGATGGAGTCCCTGAGACCCAGGGAGGTGAGGTGACTTTCACAAGGCGGCCCCGCAGGACCCCAGGTCTAGAAAACCAGGAGTCCTGACCCCCACAGCCCCGTGTGCCCAGGAGGCCAGGACACTTACAGAGCAAGAAGCTCAGGTGTCTTCCTCCGAGGCTACTGTTTGGTTGATAACGGAGTATTGGATGGCTGCAATCACACAGCCAGGTGCACACTGGTGGTCCCCACCTTGACAAGCTAGGAAGTGTGAATGGGTGGGTGAGTGTGGAGTGGGTGTGGGGGTGTTTGGCAAAGACAGGTTGGAACCATCTTGCTTCTTTCCTCCTCTCCTGCTGCACCTTTCACTGAACCACGAAAGGAAGTGACAGGGAGACAACTAGAATTTCAGTTTGTAATGAAAAGAAAAAGACCTGGACTCCAACATTCTGCAGCTTTGCAAGTAGGAGACAGAGGGGGCCAGCTCAGAATCCACAAGCACCCCTGCCTTGCCCACCCACGGGGCTCCTCCCTCCCTCCCTCTTCCCTGTCCCTCGGAGGTGATGCTAAATGTAGTTCCCTCCCTCTGCAGCCTCCAGCACAAAGCAACCCCAGCTGGTAGGGCAAAGAGGGGCTGGGAGCTGGCTCTGCCTTTGAGGAGCCAACCCTGTCCCCCACACCTGGACACAGAAGACGGGAGAATTGTCTGGAATGAATCTAAATCTTTCCATCAGAAGCCTCAAAAGCAAAAATCCCAATGCACCTTTAAAAACCCATAAGGGAGGGGGCGCCTGGGTGGCTCAGTCGGTTAAGCGTCCGACTTCGGCTCAGGTCATGATCTCACGGTTCGTGGGTTCGAGCCCCGCGTCGGGCTCTGTGCTGACTGCCAGCTCAGAGCCTGGAGCTTGTTTCGGATTCTGTGTCTCCCCCTCTCTCTGACCCTCCCCTGTTCATGCTGCCTCTCTCTCTCTCACCACATTATCTGGAGGGTCAAAAACATACAGGGTTCAGCATGCTCTGTAAAGTCTGGATTTGAGCTTGGGAAGGACTCGCTGAAGAGATGAAGTGGTTTTCCTTCTGGTGAGTTACTACAGCAACTTTGAGGATGGAGGGGAAGACTGGAAAGAGGTTGAGCTATGGAAGGTTTGAAAGCAATATTTGACCAGNGCGTCGGGCTCTGTGCTGACAGCTAGCTCAGAGCCTGGAGCCTGTTTCAGATTCTGTAACTCCCTCTCTCTGTGACCCTCCTCTGCTCACACAAACTCTCTCTCTCTCAGAAATAAATAAAACATTAAAAAAAAATTTTTTTTTAAAAACCCATAAGGGAAGTGTTCTTTCTTCCATACCCCGCCCCCACCCAAACCACTAGTTCCCCATTTAAACTTCTCCAGCAGAGGCTTTTCTCTCGCACCACCCACGACGCCTGTCCCCCTCATCCACTCACCTCGAGCTCACACCCATGTGGGCAGAGGGGCAAGACCTTGGCCTGGGGAGGATGAGGGGGCATTTCCTTGAAGGACCAGCCTCTCTCCCCTCCAGGTTGGAATTAGCATTTTTATCTCTGCAATTGCCATCTCTCAACTATTTACAGAAGCCAACGGGATAAAAAGAGACAACATAAAAATAGTTGCTCAGCAGCTTTCAGGATGGGGTGGGGGTGGGGGTACAACAGACTCTTGGAATTTTCTTGCTCTCCTTTTCAAAAGGGAAAATGCTAGAATTGTTTATCTTCTCCAAAACACTCCCCGAGAGTTCACAGATCACTCCCTTAGGAGCTCTCTGGGGACAGGGACCAAGTCCCAGTGTCCCTCAGCTCCCAGGACAGGGCTTGTCACCAATCCCCCCCTCCAAAAGTGTAGGTTCAGTTCAGTGAAATATCATCAAAGTTCCAGAGCCAGTACTAAGTGAAACACAGCGCCCTGCTCTGCCCTCTTTCCATCCAGCCTTCCAAAAACACGAGGCAGTCAAAAAAACAAAACAAAACAAAACTTGGCGTTTCTCTACGCTTAACATGTTTCATAACTGAAGAAAAAAATTACTACCAACATGACAGAAATGGAAAACGCTGGTGGCTGAAATCGCTCCTTCCCATTTTGGTCACTTACGTGCCCAGCAAGGAATGCCAGGACCAGAGGTCTTCTGAGAAGCAACGGCACTCACCTCTTTTGAAATATGCCCGATTTGGGGTGGTGTTGAGGAAGGGATCCAATCACTTAAAATCACTTAAATCTTATTTTTTTCAGAGAGCAAAACCATACCCTCCTGGAAAAGGGGGATTGCATTCCATGAGAAAATAAGCATCATCTGCCAGCATATTAAAAGGAATGAGAGAAAACGATAGGGGCGCCTGGGTGGCTCAGTCGGTTGAGGGTCCAACTTTGGCTTAGGTCATGATCTCACAGTTCGTGGGTTCGAGCCCTGCGCCAGGCTCTGTGCTGCTAGCTCAGAGCCTGGAGCCTGCTTCGGATTCTGTGTCTCCCTCTCTCTCGGCCCCTCCCCCACTCACACTCTGTCTCTGTCTTTCGAAAATAAACATGAAAAAAAAGAAAACAAAGAAAATAATACAGATCCCAGGGGCCTGGGCCTTGATTTTCTCATCTGTAAAACGGAGTCTCTGTGGCCTAGCTAGAGGGTAGCTATGGTGGCCATCTTCTGTGTGAAAGTCAGCTCATACTCAACCCTCCCAAAGACAGTATTCTCTCCTCCTCTCTGCACTCCTACTCAGCTGTCAATCGGGGGGAAGGGCTGAGGGGCTAGTCTTTCCTGGGCTTCCTCCCAGCTCTGCTTTTGCTAGATTTCCAATTTCCGTGGTGGGCATTTCTGGCCAAGCTGTCGGGAGACTGAGCTGACTCCATGCCTGGCCACAGGGTTAGGGCTCCATCTGTCTGGTAAGGCTTTCTCTGCTTTGTGGATTTCTTTACCTAGAAAAAGTCTCATAAAATGCATACTGATAAGATGACCTGGGGACCTACATTTAATAAATCATCTCGACTGAGAACAGAACTGAATGAAATCCACGCTCTCCCTGAAGATCACATTCGTCACACCTGGGCACTGACCCTGGCGGCACTGAGCTTTGGAAGGAAGCAGGATTCTTGTGGAGGAGAGGGAGGGGGCGAGTAAGACGGAGGGAGTTCTGAAAACCCTATAGCAGGAAGCTGTTCCTCAACTGATTTCAGAGATCCTTCCTTCCATCACCCTCTTCCTGCAAACAAAAGGACAAAATAATGTCTTATGCCTAGAGGTTTACTAATTGGGGGCTGAGAAGGCAGAGGAATGCACTAAGTGGCCTTAAGAAACCCACATGGTGGAAACAACCCAAATAGCCACCAACTGATGACAGGATAAACAAGATGGGGTCTGTCCATACAAGGGAATATTACTGAGCCATAGAAAGGAAGCACTGATAGAGTCAACAGCATGGATGGACCCTGAAAACATGATGCTCCATGAAAAAGAAGCCAGACACAAAAGGCCACATATTATTAACAGGTCAAGAAAGCGACAAGCACAGCCTGAACGAAGAAAAGGCCATTCCAAAAGAGAGGTGCAATTTCCTTAACTTCCAGGAAAGAAGACGCAGCAATGAGGGAGAAGGCCACTGCAGCACAGTGGGGCTCGGCATGCCTGAACCCCACTCCCGGGGCCTGTAACCCAAAGGGGAGGAGCTAACTGGAAAAGCAAAACATGGAGGGGAAAATAGAAACATGAGCTCTTGTGACCCAAAGGAAAATCTGAAACAGCATTTGCCCCAAGTCTCCAGGATCAGGAAAGGAAATGGAAACTCTGCTTCCCCTGGCCACTGGGAGGCAGCCTGCCAGAAGAGGAAGGTTTCAAGAGACCCTAACCAAGCTACAGTACTTTGCCTCTCTGAGCCTTTTCATTAAATGGGTTCATGATGGGGGGAGGTCGGCTCTATGACCTATGTTAAAATCTGAGCCAAGGGGAGCCTGGGCGGCTTAGTCGGTTAAGCGTCCAACTTTCGCTTAGGTCATGATCTCGCGGTTCGTGGGTTTGAGCCCCGCGTCGGGCTCTGTGCTGACTGCCAGCTCAGAGCCTGGAGCCTGTTTCAGGGTCTGTCACTCCCTCTCTCTCTGACCCTCCCCTGCTCACGCTCTCTCTCTCTCCTAGAAATAAATTTAAAAAAAAAAATTAAAAAAAAAATCTGAGCCAAGATGCCTTGCAAATAGGCCTGGCCTGCCCCATCCAGTCCATCCCTTGATGAGAGCGCTGTCTTCCCACCCAGTGGCCCATCTTGGTTCCAGGTTGAGGTTCTCAAGGAGAGAACTCTAGGTTACTGCAGAAAGTTCCCTCTGCTAGGTCAGACCCCTCCCCTCCTACTCCCATCCAATCTCCTTGGTTTTTCTTTTAAGCCCATCCCTCAAGGCTGAGCACAAAGGACACCCCTTTCTGGGAGCCTCCTGGATTCATACCAGTCAAAATAGATTCCACCAGAACCTCCATGGCCCTCGGCTTCCTTCATTGCCACGGCACTTACTCCTGGTGTTTCTGAACAGGGATGCTCCTGGCATGCAGAGCAGGACAATTCTTCAAGCCCGGGATCTGGCCTGCTTGCTGGACATTTGGCATCCCTGGCTCCTGCCTACCAAAGCCAGGGGTGCTCCACATCACTCTGACAACCAAAGTCACCAGACACTTCCAAACTCTTGCCAGGAAGGTAGGACCATCCCAATGGAAGCTACTGCAAAGATATGAGGGAATATGTTTGGCTTCTGGCCCCGGGAGCAAAGGGAAGCCCATGTCAATAAGCATCAGCACCATGCCTGCTTAGATCTGTGTCCGCATAGACTGGCTTAGTAAACAATTCTGGGCCTCTCAAAAATGCTGAGGGACCTAAACGAGTGGTAAAGTGCACAGGCTCTAGCTCTAGGGACTGACATGCCTGGGTTGGCTGTGTGACCCTGGGGCAAGTTACTCAACCGCTATGACCCCTCTATAAAATGAGGCTAACTCCCAGCAACACTGCAGGATTCTTTCTACCCTTGATCTCCTCATCTCTACAATGGGTATCAAAAATTCTGCCTCTAGGATTTTGGTAGGCATTAAATGAGAGGATGCATGCAGCACACAGCACAATATTTAGGGACTCATCAAATGACGGCTATTACTTTTTATTACAAAAATACACTGTGCTCTCACTACCAATTGCTGTTTCCTGTGTCGGAAGGGTTTATGATGAACAATCTGGAAGGTGATTTGAGGGCTCACCATGAAGCTGTATTTGCATAGCATATACAGGTTAATTCTTAAATTGAATGTTTCCCATATACAGGTTAATTCTTAAATTGAATGTTTCTGTGGAGTGGCCTGAGAGGAGGGGGTATAACAGCCCCAAAGCCCTCCCCATGTTGCCCTACCTCCTGAGAACAAGGGAGCCTGTGGGGATGAAGAGCTCTCTCTTCCCTCTCCCCTGGGGGCAGAGCCAGGGGAGGGGGTGTGGTAAAGACGGTACCACTCCAGGGCACATGCAGTTTCCCTCTCTAGGGCTGTGGAGACTCCCAGACTGAGGAAGATAAAAGTTGCCTCTATGGAAGTGGACACTACATGTCCCACCCCAGGCCAGCGAGCCCTCTCTGAGCTCCCCGCCCCACGGATGCCGTCCCTCCGCCCAACCTTCTGAGGGAAACAGGAGGGGCTAAGGTGCAACCTCCTCAGCGCCAAGTGTGAGCAGCAGGGCGGCTGGCAGAGCTGTGAAAACACCCCGCTTCCCAAACTGGGCAGTGCAGAGTGGGGAGAGCCGGCCAGAGCTCTAGGCACCAAGCCCCAGTGCTGAGCGGCGCTGGGCCCAGAATCCCCGCGTCCCCAGGAGTCAAGCAGAGGGTGCCGGTGAAGGCACCTCTCTGCACTCACTGAGTGCTGCGATCCCGAGGTAAATTTAGGTCAAAAGGACCAAGCCAGCGCTGTTCCGGAGGGCGGAGGCAAAGGGCCGACTAAGAGAGGCAAAGGTCCCCAGGCCCCGCAACTGCTGATCCAGGGTCCCGCCGCCTGGTGATCAACCCACCAGGGCCTGGACTCGCCCCCAAGACAAGCGGGAAGCGGGGATGGGGTGCTCAAAGTCCGTCGGCCCCCTTCTCTCCTGCGCTCAGTAGCTTGCCCCACCTGTCAAACGCGAGGGGGTGGGCCTAGGCCGCCTCCAAGATCCTTGCCAGCCCCGGCCCCGGGTGACACACGGTTTCAAACTCCGGGACCGCCCCTGCCACCCCCGGCCGGGCGCGGCCCAGCCGAAGAGGCCACCCCGAGGCCTCAGGCGCTCCGAAGACGTGGGAGAAAGGGGCGCCGGGGGGCCGGGTCCCCCCACGTGGCGGGGCGTGGGGCGGCGCACGTGGGGTCCCTTCGGTGGAGGGAACCTGGGGCCGGCCTCTGGGCTTTGTCTGCAATCCCGGCAGCGGTCCCCGACCCCGAAAGGGCAAGGGCGCCCGGGGCTGCGGCCGCTGCAGCCCCGGCCCGCGGCCCCGCTCCGGTCAGCTCACCTGGGCTCCGCGCCGCCGCCGCCGCCGCCGCCTCTCGCGCTCTGCGCCCCCGGCTCGGCTCCGCTCGGCTCGGCTCGGCCGCGCGCTCCACTCCGCGGCCCCCGCAGGCGCGCAGGGGGCGGGGGCGGGAGGAGCCGCCCGGTCCCAGCTCGAGCGCGACGCCGCCGCGGGCCGCGCGGGGATTGGCCGCGGCCGCTGGAAACCGGGCCCGGAGTCGCCCTGGGCGCGCCCCCGGCGGCTCGGCCCCGCGCCGCGGAGGGAGGGGAGGTGGGAGCCGGCTGAGACGAAAGTAGCGGCGAGGCGGGGGTGGGCGGGGGAAGGAGAAGAAAGGGGAGGAGGCGGAGGCGAGGGGAAGTGAGGCGGGGCCGGGAGCGGAGGAAGGAGGGGAGAGACCTGCTGGGCGTCCGAGCGCTGGAGGCTGCGCGGCAACTTTGCCCCCGCCCACGGCGCGCCCCTACCCGGGTTCTCTCCGCGGCGGCTGCGGCACCCTCGGGCAGGCCGGACGCGCTGGCGGCGCTCGCGTTGTTTGGCCAGAGGCGGGCACTGCAGGGCGGCGGCTGAGTCGTGGAAAGTTCCCCAAGCCCGCGGGACACCCGGGGTCCCGCCTCGCGGCCTGGCTTGCGTCCCGGGGCTGCTGCCTCTGCACCAGCTGCCGAGCGGTGGATGAGGCCTGAATTTCGGGTCACCGCCCATTCGGGGAACCCCCTTCCTCACCCGCCTCTCCACTGACCACTGCTCTGGGCCTGCCCTAAAGGTTAGGGAACACAGTTCCTTTCCCACCCCCACTCCACCCGGGTGTACCAAACTACTCCAAACCCAATGAAGTTCTGGCTTTCCCCCAAAACTACTTAGATGCTTTTTGTGGGATACATTATATTCTTCCCAAACATTCTACCCCTTTGGGTGCCATACTTTGCTGGAGCCTTAAGAGTGGGTTTAGTCCCCCATTTGGGACTAAACAGCACTGCAGAGAGAGGGAGAGAGAAGACCTCAAGGGTTGCTTGACCTGCTGACCTTACATGGTTTTGAAACCCAGTCCTGAACCAAAAGTTACCCAAGGGATGTCTCACTGACCCTGCCAAGAAGCCAAAAGGGAATCAAGAGTCCAGAGGGGAGGGGCGCCTGGGTGGCTTAGTCGGTTGGGCGTCCGACTTTCGCTTAGGTCATGATCTCGCAGTTCGTGGGTTCGAGCCCCGCGTCGGGCTCTGTGCTGACTGCCAGCTCAGAGCCTGGAGCCTGTTTCAGTCTGTGACTCCCTCTCTCTCTGACCCTCCCCTGCTCACGCTGTCTCTCTCTCTCTCTCCTAGAAATAAATAAAAAAACATTAAAAAAAAAAAATTAAAAAAAAAAAAAAAGAGTCCAGAGGGGAGTCAAAGGCCAAAGTAATTAAAGATTCAAAGTCTTCTTGTCAACCGGATGGATTTCCAGTCCCCTTCTGTTGAGGTCCTCAGGTGTTTCCATGCCACAGGGACACTCACAAACAATTCAGAGCTTTTGCATAAGATGTCCATCCCTTCTGATATTCACCACCTCTCATGTTTTCGTGGTAATAGTAAAAACCCGGAAACAACCTTCCTAAATGTTCATCAGGGGACTGGATAAACAAAATGTGTTATGGCCATTTGATGGTATACTACGCAATAGTTCAAAGGAGTACATTAAATAGATCTATTTGCACACATATGGGAAGATCCCCAAACCAGCATGCTGAGTAAAACGGAGCAAGTTGCAGAATACAGTATGATGTACAATTTGTATTTAAAACCCCCCACGTAGTGTATCTTGTTTATGGACACATGCTTATACATAACAATTTTTTAAAAAGGTCAATAGGGACTGAGTGTAAATTAAATTCATGACAATCTGCCAGAAAGATGGAAGTCAGAACTGAGAATAGGGATAGGCAACATAAGGAATGTTGGGCAGCTTTATACCTTTCACTTATGAATGTATTTGAAGCAAATGGTGAAATGGTAAGTCAGTTCTGGATGGTGGATGCATAGTTCTTTATTTTTCTGTATTTTGCTATATTCTCCCCAAAAATATGTATTAGGGAGCATTCTGAACAAACTTTTTTGGTAAAGGGCCAGATAGTAAATATTTTTGGCTTTCAGGCTATGTGGTCTCTGTGGCAAGTTCTCAGCTCTGCCCTTCTAGCAGCCATAGACAAAAACAAATGAATGGGTGTGGCCGTGTTCCAATAAAACTCGTATTTACAGACACTCAAAGTTAAATTGTATTTAATTTTCCCATGTCATGAAAAATTATTGTTTTGGTTTCTCTTCAACCATTTAAAAGTGTTTAAACCAATCTCAGCTAGCAGGACATATAAAAACAGGTTGGCATGCTAGATTTGACCCATGTGAGCAACAGATGGGCAACCCCTGCTTTATTAAAGAAACCAAAATAGATATCGGTTGTTGTCTGTACCTGCTACTTGTTAAAATACACAATTCTGTATGTTCATATCATGTTACTAAATTGCCTATGTCCTACTAGAACACTATAGCTAACAGGCAGAAACTTAGATACATATACAGCTGTATAAAGCGAGAAGCCAATTATGTGAGAAAGGCAAGAAAGTGCCCATTTCAAATCCAAACTCTAGCCCAAGAGCCACTACTTTCTGCAAGAAGTTCCTGAAATGTTATGACTCAGGCCCTCCTTGATATCTCCCCTCTCTGACCTCCTGTGGCAAGAATTGTACCACGTAACGGATGCTTGGCCACCAGCTTGTCTCTGTTGCTTCCTTTTCACTAATGGGTTCTGACTTCCCAATAGAGCTATAAATTCCTGGAGGATAGAGGAGTACCACGTCTGAAACATTTGTTTACCTTCAGCATTGTGGTTGAAAGCAGTGACATTGGAGTCAAGACAGACATAGCTCAAATCCCAGCTTTGCTAGCTACCATGTCTATGGCCTTGGACAAGGGATTTTGGTTTCATCAGCTGTCAAAGGAAGATAATAAACCTAGCTCACAGGTTCAATACATGTTCATACAATAACGTGTGTGAAGTTAACAGCTCAGTGCCTGGCACATATGTACTCAGAGGTGCTAACTATTAATATACTTAGTACAGAGCTTAAAACCTCATCAATTCCATGCCTTCCTTATTGAAGTGAATTAGAAAAAAGCAGAGAACATCATAATTGCCTTTTATTGACATTTGTTTGGCCTTTCTTAGGACAGGAATCATCCCACTGAAGGAAACCATTTTCTTCTTAGAGATACGAAAATAAAAATTGGCTTTGCTCGGGGCATCTGGGCTGCTTAGTTGAACATCCAACTCTTGATTTCAGCTCAGGTCACGATCCCAGTGTTGTGGGATCAAACCCTGTAGCAGGGTCCATGCTGAGTGTGGAGTCTGCTTAAGATTCTCTCTCTCTTGCTCCTTCTTCCTCTCTCCCTCCGCCCCTCTCCCCTGCTCATGCTCTCAATCTCTAAAATAAAAATTTTTTAAAAAATTGGCTTTGTTTTTTGCGTTCTTTCCTCTAAGAACACTAGAAAAACCTATTTTAGGCAAACAGATCTTGTTGTCTTGACAACACAGATTGCCAAGAAAATAAGTAAACAAAGCATCTGAATCTTATTTTTAAGAAAACTTGGACAGTACAAGGGAGGGGTTGAAAAGTAAGACTTAAAAATTATCTCACTGGAGCGCCTGGGTGGCTCAGTCAGTTAAGTGTCCAACTTTAGCTCCAGTCATGATCTGACAGTTCATGGGTTTGAGTCCTGCATCAGGCTCTGTGCTGACAGCCTGGAGCCTGCTTCAAATTCTGTGTCTCCCTCTCTCTCTGTCCCTCCCCTGCTCATACTCTGTCTCGCTCTCTCAAAAATAAACATTAAAAAAATATATTTTTTTAACTATCCCACCCCATAGGACATCATAAGCTCCTGCCAAGGCTTTGTCTTTTCCTTTAGGAAATGTTCTATGTTCTACTCATGGTGTTCACTGGAATATTCCACTGTCCAAACCTTGAACATCCAGGTAGAGAGAGCAGGATTAATCACGATGATATACTTAATTCATTGAATTCCTTCCCATTCAACAGGAAAGTAGAAAAACACTGGCAAAAAAAAAGGGGGGGGGGGAGAGGAGGAAAGAGCCTGGGAAGTTTCCCTTCACTAGGCAGTGAGATTAGTATGTTTATTAGTCTCAAACATAAACAACAGCATAAAAGGAGAAGTCTGCAGGGACACAGATGAAACTCTTCGTTTGTCTTACCTGTGCTATGAGAAAGAAAAAAATCAGTGTAACACCCAAAAACATCAGGGTAAAATGCAAAACGCTCTGAACAAGTAGAAGCATTCAAGGCATATAGGTCAACACGAAGGTGGTCCCTTGATGAGGCTGAGAAGCCTGTACACCAGGACTGAATCCTCACTAGTGAGAGGAGATTAGGCCAACTCTCTGAGGCACTTTGCTCAACTGTAAAATGGTATTGGGCTGACAAGCATTAGAGATGGTATGTGTGGAAGTACTCAGCATAGTGTCTAACCTATACTGCGCAGGAGATAAATGACAACTGGTATTGCTAGTTAGGTGCCCAACAAACTGGAAAAGAATGTACACAAAAACATTACAGTGCTTTTCAAAACTCCAGGAACAAAGAGCTCTAGGGTAATGCAGTGGCTGGGTTGGAATCCCAGCTCTGCAACCTGTCAGCTGTGTGGCCTTGGGCGAATGAGTGACCTAACCTCCTTATGCCTCAGTTTCCAGTCTGTTAAATGGAATTAATGCTATTGCCTACTTCTTAGGATTGTTGTAAATATTAATTGTGTTAGTATATTTACATAAATTACAATAGGGCACTCTGTTACGTGTTAAAATATTTGTTTCCATTTGCCCCAGGGCTGGAAACACTCAACACCAAACCTGCTGATAGAGTTCCCACCATGCCACGCCACTGGCTAGGGTCATTACACTTCTCTCTGTTAAGTTCTCTGGTATAGACCCAAATGGCCACTGGCTATACAGCTTCAATTCCCTCCTCACCAAACCCTTTCCCCATTTAAACAAATCATCATTTTGTTACATTCCGATATTAAACCACCCATAATTACATCTGACCCTTTCCCCACCAAATGCTCCACCAGGAAACAAGCCAATTAGCTGTAACCTAGACAGTTATGAATGTGGGGGTGACTCTGCTGTTTCCAACTTTCCATTTAAGGCCGCTATTCCATCCTGAAGGAGACAGACCTCAGCTAATAAATCTAAGTCACAGGTGGCAACAGGCCACAGACTCTTTATATTAGCTAATATAAAGTAACTAATATAATGCATTCAGTTCTACAAGGATGAATGTGCAGGCTGAGAGCTGGGCCGGGCAGGATGGCTTCATGGGCATGTGAACTCTGTCCCTTACCTGGTTTCATGCTCTACTTAAAAGAGGCTTTGTATTTTTACTTTGCACTGGCCCCCAAAAATCATGTAGCTAGTCCTGGTCAGGTCTGATGATTTCTGGGTTTTAATGTTGATGTATGAGGGATCAGCTGAGCAACCGTGTCCCATCTCTTGGACCTTCTTATGCTGAGACAGAGTGATCACTTCTTAGGCTGGAAATACTGTAGTTTAAATACATGGCCCAAAAGTGACATCAGATGAGAGAATATATTTGGAAGAATAAAAACAAACTGGTAATCGTGGTTACTACCTGGGAGGAAGAATTACTTTTTACTCTACAGCCTTTAAGAGTATTTCATTTTCACTATCTCCATATATAATCTTCCAGATTAATTTAAGATTTTTAAACGTCAACATACCAATTATGGTCTCTATCTCTACACTGAGTCTCTTATTTCCAGAGCAGCTGTCTTTAGCAAGCAAATGTTCTCTATGAGTGGGAGTTGTTTTATACTGTTTCAAAGAGCCCTGGAGATAAATTATTTCCTATCAGAAGGTTTAAATTTAACGGAGAAAGAGCCAATGATAGAAGCTGGAAATTTTGGTTGGTTCCTTGTTGCTGTTTTGGAGTTGAAACACGGTGATTTTCCTGTGAACGCTGAGGGATAAGATAAATTCACAAATAGACAAAGCAGTAACTGGTTCTGCTTAATGGCAGGGTTGAGATACATAAATTAGATACTCTACATATTTGAGTGATAGCACCCGCACACCTCTGAGGTTAAGACCTTTCCTTTATTTATAATCCCCTCATTTATAATGAATTCCTAGACTTGTTATCATCATCCCTCATTTATATAGTTAGAGAAGTACACTAATGTAGAAGATAGAAGAAAACAAATACCCAGAACGTGATTGAAATCTGTTTCATGTCATTGGTCCAAAAACCATAAAAAGATATTTTCCTTCTTATTCTCTGGTCAAGAACTAACATGTGCTTACCAGCACACACAGGCCTACCACAACCCCCCAGCTCAGTCCAGCAAATCAGGGAAGCTTCAGAAGGAAAATCCAAGACTTAGAGAAACCTATACTGACCCCCTAGAGAGATCTGCCGATACCCAGAAGAGCTGATGTCTGAGCACAGATGCTAAATACAAATTCTTGTGATGATAGACAATGTGCACAGATTCTAAGATATTGACACCTTTGCTCAGAGAGAATATAATCTTTAACACTTACAATAGCTTATTAATAAAACAGCTGTTTATCAGCAATAAGTTGGTATCTTTTCCTATCAAAAAGGGAGAAAACAAATACGTATACTTTAACAACAATATAAGACAAACTAATCAGAATGCAGTTTATTGACAAGACAGACATCAAACACATCATTTACATGGAGGGAGGGGAAGTCCAAAATCTTATACTCTGTATAGTGGCCCAACAGGGACGCTCTCACTAGAGGTGATTTATCAGGGGCACCCCATGAGAGGGCAGTTCTTGATGTAGCTGCCGGAAGAGCATCGCACATCGGTTCCTCTCCTGGGTCTTCCCCAGGGTATGGTAGAGTCTCGCCTGGAAGTAAACAACATCTCTGATTTGCTCTTTGCAGTCGACCTTTGCAAAATAGTTCTTGGCTTCATTGAGATTCTCGATGGCTGCCTCCAGAGCTGATGAAAAGTGGGAAAATAGCACACATGTTTAACTCAACACTTCACACGTAGTTTTCAAAACCTGACATCTACTTTCATTGATTTAACATGTACCAGAGATACTTTTATACTCTACTCTTTGAGAAGAAAAGAATACACTAGGGTGAGGTTTTAAAAAAGGTCTTTAGCCCTGATTTCCAGATTGGTACTTGGTTCTATAGGGTTAAAATAATCATTCACTTGCCCTCCACCTTCACGCCAAACATGTATTCAAAGCACTTTAAATACTGCATGAAATTTTAACATGTATTTGAGAACTTAAATACTATCCCAGATTTAATGTTTTCTTTCTTCATAACCTAAATTTAATTTTTTTCTGCAGTAGTATTGCCTAGCAATATTTGTATGGTTCCCTACCTTCTGCTTTCTTCAGTGGATCATAAGAAGCTGCTGAAGCCACCTGGCACTTGGCCACCAAGAACATGGCACGGCCTTTGTCCAGGACAGCCCCATCAGCCAAGATGGGCTCAATGGCCATGTGGAGAAGACTTAAGGCCTGTTCTGGGATTCCAAGGATGAGCTGAAAAAGAAACATTGTGGTACTATACATACCCACATCCACTGCCCACTACAGAAAAGGCTTCATTTCTGGTTCTCTCCTGAGTTGCCATGTCTGGCTTATGTTCTCCCTCACATGTACTAGATTTAAGATGCATCACACTCCTAGAAAACACTGTGACAGTCCGACTTCAGATTATGATGGATATAGTAGGTAGTAGTTATTCACACTATAGGAAGGTTTTCATCTTTACAAAAACATTCAGAATGAATATCCTTTAGCTTGATGATTCCAACGGGTCAAACATACTGTGCAAGAATCATTGGGAGAAAGAGAACCACTAAGAAAAAACTCAAACTATACAGTAAAATAAACAAGAAACATCCATTTAACACAAATGAAACAGTAATGGAGGAACTGAGAAACAAAAAAGATGTAAGACATATAGGAAAAAATAGCAAAATAGAAGTCCTTTCAAATCCATAATTACATTAAATATAAATGAATTAATCTTCTCAGTTAAAAGGCAGAGATTAGCAGAATAGATTTTTAAAAAACATGATCTGACTATATGCTATCTACAAGGAGACTCACTTTAGGTTAAAAGACACAAATAGGCTTAAAAAAAAAAAGACACAAATAGGCTGAAAGTAAAAGGACAGAAAAGAGATATTCCATACAAACAGTAACCAGAAGAGAGTTGGAGTGACTATACTTATATCAGACAAAACAAACTTTAAGTCAAAAACTGTTACAGGAGCACCTGGGTGGCTCAGTCGGTTAAGCGGCCGACTTTGGCTCAGGTCATGGTCTCACGATTCGTGGGTTCAAGCCTCACATCGGGCTCTGTGCTGACTGCTCAGAACCTGGAGCCTGTTTTGGATTCTGTGTCTCCCTCTTTCTCTGTCCCTCCCCTGCTCATGCTCTGTCTCTATTTCTCAAAAATAAATAAAACATTTAAAAAATAGTTTTTAAAAAACTGTTACAAAAGACAAAGGTCATTATATACTGCTAAAGGGTCAATTCATCAAGAAGACACAATTATAAACACATATACACCAAACAACAGAACCCCAAAATATATGAAGTAAAAACTGACAGAACTGAAGTGAGAAATAGACAATTTAACAACAATAGTTTGGGAGTTCCAGCACTCCACTTTCACTAATGGATAGAACAACTAGACAGAAGATCAGCAAGAAAATAGAAGACTTGAATAACACCATGAGCCAGCTAGCCCTAACAATCACTTGTTAGGGAGCACACTCTACTCAACAATGGCAGAATGCATTTTCTTCTTCTCAAGTGCACATGGAACACCTTCCAGATAGATCATATGTTAGGTCACAAAGTAAAAGACTGAAGTCATACAAAGTATCTTCTCTGATTGCATGAAATAAAATTAGAAGGGAATCTGGAAAATTCATAAATACAGAGAAGTTAAACAACACATCCTTAAATAACTAATAGGTACAAGAATAAATCACAAGGGAAATTAGAAAATACTTTGAGATGAAGACACAAACAACATACCGAAAATTATGGGATACAGTACTCAGAAGAAAATTTATAGCTATAAAGGCATAAATTAAAAAAGCAAAAAGATCTCAAATCAGTAAGTTGAACTTCCACCCTAAGAAACTAAAAAAAAAAAGAGGGGTGCCTGGGTGGCTCAGTCTGTTAAGAGTCTGACTCTTGATCTCAGCTCATATCTTGATGTCAGGGTCATGAGTTCAGACCCCACACTGGTCTCCATGCTGGGTGTAGAGCTTGCTTTAAAAAAAACAAAAAACCAAAGAGGGGCACCTGAGCCCTGGGTGGCTCAGTCGGTTAAGCATCCAACTTCAGTTCAGGTCATGATCTCATGGTTCGTGGGTTTGAGCCCCTTGTCGGGCTCTGTGCTGACAGCTAGCTCAGAGCCTGGAGGCTGTCTTTGGACTCTGTGTCTCCTTCTCTCTCTGATCCTCCCCTGCTCATGCTGTCTCTATCTCTCTCCCAAAAATACATAAAACATTTTTTTTTTAATTCTTTAAAGAGAAAAAGAAAAGAAACTGAAGAAAGAGCAAACTACACCCAAAGCTAACAGAGGCAAGAAAATAATAACAATTAAAGTGAAAATGAACAAAATAGAGAAAAGAAAAACAACAGGATCAATGAAACTAAAAGTTGATCCTTCAAAAGGATCAAGAAAATTGACAAACTGTTAGCTAGACCAAGAAAAAAGAGAGAGAGGACTCAAATGACAAAAATCAGGAATGAAAGTGGGGAGTCAACTAAAAACAACTTTACAGAAATAAAGAGGATTATATGAGAATACTATGAACAACCGTACGCCAACAAATTAGATAAATTAGATAAAATGAACAAATGTCTGGAAAGACACAAATTGCCAAAACTGAGTCAAGAAGAAATAGAATATCTAAATGGACCCATGATAAGTAAAGACACTGAAGTGGTAACCAAAAAAATTTCCATAAAGAAGAGCTCAGGACCAAATGGCTTCACTGGTAAATTCTTCCAAACATTTAAGGAATTAACACTAATCCTTCTTATTCTTCCAAAGAAGAGAAGGGAACATTTCTTAACTCACTTTGTAAGGCCACTGTTACCCTAATACCAAAGTAAAATAAGGATATCATAAGAAAAGAAAATTACAAACCAATATTCCTTATGACTACAGATGCAAAAATCCTCAACAAATAATACTAGCAAACCAAATCCAATAGCATATTAAAAGGATCATGCACTGTGACACCTGGATGGCTCGGGTGGTGAAGTGTCCAACTCCTGATTTGGGCTCAGGTTATAATCTTACAGTTGTGAGATCAATTTTTGCGTTGAGCCCCACACTAGGCTCTGCACTGGCCATGGAGCCTGCTTAAGATTCTCTCTCCCTCTCCCTTTGCCCCTTCCCCCTCCTAAAAAAAAAGTCGTACACCATAACCAAGAAGGATTTATCCCAAGAACACAAGAGTAGTTCAATATGCAAAAATCAATGTAATATACAATATTAATAGAAAAAGAAAAAACACCACATGATCTACTCGATTAATGCAGAAAAAGCACTTCACAAAAACCCAACACCCTTTCATGATAAACATTCAGGGGTAGAAGGGAACTTCCTCAACTAATACTGGTACATCTATGAAAAACCCACAGCTAACATCATGGTTAATAATGAAAGACTGAAATTGTGCCCCTAAGATCAGGAGCAAAAACAAGGATATACATTCTTGCCACTTCTATTCAGCACTGTTCTGAAAGTTCTACATGGGGCAATTGAGCAAGCAAAAGAAATGAAAGGTATTCAAATTGGAACGAAGCAAGTAAAACTCTGTATTTGCAGATGACATGATCTTATATACAGAAAACTTCTAAAGAATCCTTAAAAACCTGTAACAGGTATTAAACAAGTTTGGTAATGTTGCAGGATTTAAGATTAATATATACTAGCAATGAACAATCCAAAAATAAGATTAATTTTTAAAATTCCATTTATGATAGCATCAAAAAGAATAAAATACTTAGGAATAAATTTAACTAAGAAACTGTAAGAATTGTACACTGAAATCTAGAAGACACTGCTATAGACATTAAAGAAGACCTGGGGGAGGGGGGTTGTCACCTGGATGGCTCAGCTGGTTAAGTGTCTAACTCTTGACTTCAGCTCAGGTCATGATCTCTTGATTCATGAGTTTGAGCCCTGCATCGGGCTCTGCACTAACAGTGTGGAGCCTGCTTGGGATTCTCTCTCTCTCTCTCTCTCTCTCTCTCTCTCTTCCCCTCTCTCTGCTCCTCCCCTGCTTGCTCTCTCTCTCTCAAAATAAATAAATAAAATAAAAAATAAAAATAAAAAAGAAGTCACTGGGGCATCTGAGTGAGTCAGTTGGTTAAGCATCCAACTCTTGATTTTGGCTCAGGTCATGATCTCATGGTTCACGAGTTTGAGCCCCACACTGGACTCTGTGCTGGCAGCAAAGAATCTGCTTAGGATTTTCTCTCTCCCTTCCTCTCTCTCTGCCCCTCCTGGCCTCAAAATAAATAACTTAAAAAAAAAGAAATAAAGAAGATCTAAAAAAAAGACCCTGTGTTAATGGACCGGAAGAATTAATAGTGTGAAGATGGCAACACTCTCCAAATTCTATAGACTGGAGGGGCGCCTGAGTGGCTTAGTCGGTTAAGCGTCCGACTTTCGCTTAGGTCATGATCTCGCGGTTCGTGGGTTCGAGCCACGCGTCGGGCTCTGTGCTAACAGCCAGCTCAGAGCCTAGAGCCTGTTTCAGTCTGTGACTCCCTCTCTCTCTGACCCTCCCCTGCTCACGCTGTCTCTCTCTCTCTCCTAGAAATTAAAAAAATATATATATTTAAAAAAAAAATTCTATAGACTGGATGCATTCCTTATCAAAACTCTAAATACTATTTTTACTGAAATGGACAAGCTAAAATTCATATGGAATTGCAAGAGAATACCAACACCCAAAATGATCTTGAAAAAGAAGCACAAAATTAGAGAACTCTTACTTCCATCCTAATTTTAATTTTACTACAAAAATACAGTCATCAAACAATGTGGTCCTGGCATGAGGGCAGATCAATGGGATAGAACTGAGAGTGCAGAAATGAGCCCATACATTCATGATCAGTATTTTTGATAAAGATGCCAAGACTATTCAATGGGAAAAGAATAGTCTTTTCAACACATAGTGCTTGTTGATATCCATATGTGAAAGAAGAAAGCTGCACTCCTATCTCATGCCATATATTAAAATTAACTCAAAAATGAGGCCCCCCCCAGGTGGCTCAGTTGTTTGGGCGTCTGAGTCTTGATTTCAGCTCAGGTCATGATCATATGATTTGTGTGCTTGGGATTCTCTCTCTCCTCTCTCTCTGCCCCTCCCCCCCCAACTCTCTCTCTCAAAATAAACAAATAAACTTAAAAAAATTAACTCAAAATGGATCAAAGACCAGAATGTAAGAGTTAAAACTATTAAAATCCTTAGAAGGAAACATAGGTATAATCTTTGTGAATTTGGATTAAGCAACAGTTTCTTAGGGAGAATACCAAAAGCACAAGCAACAAAAGAAAAAAAGAATAAATTGGATTTCATCAAATTTAAAAACTTCAGTGCATCAAAGGACATGATCAAGAAAGTAAAAAGACAACCCTGAAAGCAGAAAAACATTTGCAAATCATGTATCTGACAAGGGTCTAGTATTCAGAATATACAAAACAGTCTTACAACTGAACATCAAAAAGACAAGAATCCAATTAAAAATGGGTAAAGGACTTAGACATATCTCCAAAGAACATATACAAATGGCCAAAAAGCACACAAAAAGATTCTCAGTATCATGAGCTGTTAGAAAAATACAAATGAAAACCACAATGATAGAACTTTATAGTAGGATGGGTATAATACAAAAAAAGGGAAAAAAAGGAAAAAGCAAGTACTGGCAAGGACATGGAGAAACCAGAACCTCATACATTGCTGGTGAGAATATAAGATGGTGCAGTTACTGTGGAAAAATGTGGTGGTTCCACAAAAAGTTAAATATAGGTTTATCATATGACCTAGAAATTCTACTCCTAAGTATATCCAAGAGAAGTGAAAACATATAACTACACAAAAACTTATACATGAACGTTAAAAAGCAGCTATTCAGGGGCACCTGCGTAGCTCAGTTGGTTAAGCATCTGACTTTTGATTTCAGCTCAAGTCATGATCTCATGGTTCATGGGATCTAGCTACAAGCTGGGCTCTGCACTGATAGCATAAAGCCTTCTTGGGATTCTCTCTCTCCCTCTCTCTCTACCTCTTCCCTGCATGCTCTCTCTCGAAATAAATAAATAAACATTAAAAAAAATTTTTTAAAGCAGCTATTTATAATAGCTGACCCAAATGTCCACCAACTGATAGAAGAATGGATAAACAAAATGTAGTCTATCCATCCAATGGAGTATTATTCAGCCATTAAAAAGAATGAAGTGGGGCACCTAAGTGGCTCAGTTGGTTAAGTGTCCAACTCTTGATTTTGACTCAGGTCATGATCTCACAGTTCGTAGGTTCAAGCCCCACTTCAGGATCCATGCTGTTGGTGTGGAGCTTGCCTGGGATTCTCTCTCCCCTCTTTTTGCCTCTCTCTCTCTCTCTCAGTAACTAAATAAGTAAATAAATAAATAAGGAATAAAAGAATAAATAAATAATAAAAGGAATGAAGTGGTGACACATATTAAACATTCATTCAACATGAATGAACCCTGAAAACATTACAGTAAGTGAAGAAGCCAGACTACACAAGGCCAGATATTGTATGATTCCATTTATATGAAAGATCCAGAATAGGTAAACCCATAGAGGCAGAAAGTAGACTGGTGGTTGCCAGGGGTTCGGGGGAGGGAGAAATGGGAGTGACTACTTAATGGGTACAAGGTTTCTCTTTGGAATGATGAAAATATTCTGGAATTAAACAGTGTTGATGGTTGCAAAACACTGTAAATATTCTTAAAACCATTGAATTGTACCCTTTAAAATGATTAAAATAGTAAATTTTATGTTATGTGAATTTTATCTTAATTAAGGAAAAAAATCACTAGAGCTGGAAAACAGATTAGACTCCTCTGCTCCTTCCCTAGAGATTCTGACTCCGTGTTTCAAGGCAAAACCAGATACATAAATATATTTTTTATTTTTATTTGCATATGTTTATTTTTGAGAAAAGGAAAGCACAAGTCGGGGAGGGACAGAGAGAGAAGGAGACAGGATCCAAAGCATGCTCCATGCTGATAGCAGAGAGCCTGATGTGGGGCTCGAACTCAGGAACTATAAGATCATGACCTGAGCTAAAGTCGGACGCTGAACCAAGTGAGCCACCCAGACACCCCTAGATATGTAGCTATTTTTTAAATCTTCCCAATTCTTTTTTATGGTTTTTTAGGTTTTTTTTGGGGGGGGGGGAGAGAGAGAGCGCGCACGTAGCGGGGGAGGGGCAGAGAGAGGGGGACAGAGGATCTGAAGCGGGCTCTGCGCTGATAGGCTGACAGCAGCAAGCCTGATGCAGGGCTCAAACTCACAAACCTCGAGATCATGACCCGAGTCAAAGTTGGATGCTCAACCAACTGAGCCACCCAGGTGTGCCTTTTCTGTCTTTCTTTAAAGTTTATTTATTCATTTTGAGAGAGAAAGAGAAAGTGGGAGCAGGGTAGGGACAGATAGACAAAGAGAGAAAGAATCCCAAGCAGGCTCTGTACTGTCAGCACAGAACCAGCTCACCACAGGGCTCGAACCTACAAACCATAACATAAAATCATGACCTGAGCCAAAATCAAGAGTACAACACTCAACCAACTGAGCCACTCAGGTGCCCCTTCCTAATTAATTCTAATGCATGGTTTGGGAAATCTCTGCTTTAGTTAGTAAATTCCCCTAGTGCCAGTGAGTTCAAAATGCATTCATTCAATAAATATTTATTAAAAGCCTACTATGTATAGGTCCTACTAGGTACCAGAGGATACAGGAGGGAGAAAACAGTCTCTTTTCTCACGGGCTTTACATTCCTCAGGGGGAGACAGTAAACAAACATAAAATAACATTTTAACTTCCAAAACCTTTCAATAAACACACAACTTCCTCATTTCTTTATTTATCCCCTTGTTAATCAAGCAGAGCTCTGGGCCAGCTAAATCATTAATACGAGGCAAGTGTCCTCAATGAATGAGTGCATCCCCTTTATTAAATACACGGCTCGATACAGCCAGTGCCCCTGGGAGGTGTCAACTTGCCACCAGGTTCACAACTTCAGACTTCCCTGGAGGGCTTACACGATGGGACTGTATTCCCAGACCTCAATATTAAGAAGTCAAAGCTCATTATTACCCCTTTCAAAACCAAAGAGCAGTAACAGACGAAGCAGTTCTTGAGCACAAATATGTGCTATAAAAGCAGAGATCAGCTTACCTGAGCAAAAGCCAAGTTCAGCACCGTCTCAGAGGCCAAGTACTGTAAGCGGTACTCCTTGGAGAGGGCCAGGGCCTGCAGCAGCACGGGCAGCGCAATGGTAGGGGAGGAAGATCGCCAGTATAGCTCGGCCACAGACAGCAGGACGCTGCCCGCAAAGAGGAAGACACGGCATGAGAAGATCCACCACAAAGGACCACGTGCAGGAGATGCTCACGGGACCTCCCTTACCTGATCACCATCTCCGTATTCCTGATTTTCTGACAATGAATCAACAATTTTTGTAAAAGCTTGTGCGCCTCTGACATCTGGTTCTGAGCTTGTAGTACAATTGCTTTTCTGACACGGAAACAAAATAAACACGAACGGTTATGCTAATGTTTTGCCAGGGTTGCAAGTATAGTCGCTTTCAGGGTCAATTAGACTGTAAACCTCCCAAGGGGAAGAACTTTGCCTGATACAATTTTTATTAAAAGAGGAAAAAATAATGTGTGTGTCTGTGTGTGTAAGCACATGTGTATACACCCACCCTGCCACCCACACAAACACACACGTGAGAAAAAGAAGTCTGAAATTATAAATATTAGAATGTTTGTGATTATCTCTGGGTGATACTTATTTTCTCCATATCACTCATCTTTATTTTCTAATTTCCTGTAACAAGTAGAAAAAAAGTTTTTTCCTAAGCTAAAGTTAATAAATTAAGCACACAAAACAAATAAAAATAAAGCCATTTGAGAATTACCTTATTCTGGGGCTGGAGTTTTCAAAGTTTCTCACCTGTACACGCCCTCTATGCTGTTAAGAGCTGTAATTCCTGTAACAAGTGAATCAGCCAAATGGTATTTGCCATCATTCATTGCTCTGTCAAACTGTATTTTTTGATCACATAGCATCCATAGCTAATAAGAAAAAAATTTTTTGAGAATATAATGCAAGTGTTGACCTCATTATTCAACAGATATAAAAATATTTTAACATTTTTGAGATTTAAAAAAATTTCATAAATATTTCAAGGATGTAAAAAAGCCCTAAGAATTAAGTAACAAATAAATAATAAACATATGTGTTCCAATCACCAACTTTGTCAAAACACAACATTTTGCTTCATTTGCTTCAGATATTATTGCATACTAATGAAGTCCTTTGCAAATTTCATCCCTTCTTTCTTTGTCCTAAGTAAGCATCTGGGGCGCCTAGGTGGCTCACAATTATTAATTGTCTGACTTCGGCTCAGGTCATGATCTTATAGTTTGTGAGTTCGAGCCCCGCTTCTCTCTCTTTCTCTCTCTCTCTCTCTCTCTCTCTCCTCTCTCTCTGCTCCTCCTGGGATTCTTTCTCTGCCTCTTGCTCTATGCCAGTCTAGAGCAAGCAGTGGAAACACGGGGAGAGGACATACTCACCTTCAATTCAATACAGTGCCCATTTGTTCTTCAAGTGGGTTATACCAATTTACACTTCCCACCAGCAATATGACATTCCTTGTCGCTCCTCATCCTCACCAACACTTGGTACCGTCAGATATTCTACCTTTGGCCAATCTGATAGATACGAAATATCTCATTACTGTTTCCACTTGTACTTCCCTGATTGCCAGCCAGGCTGAGCATCTTGCCATATACCTACTGGCCACATAGGCTTTTTCTGTGAACTGTGAATTGTCTTTTTTTTTTTCTTAAACAGCTAGAACTGTCACCAAAACTGTGCCATTACATTAGCACTGCCACAGAACCACCTTAATTCTTTCTTTCCCACATCACCCATAGGTGCTATCTCCTATCTTATGTGCAGACCGTCTTTCCAGCTGGGCACTTTGAATTCAGATCACAAGCTGCTGAGGCAATGATGAGGCCCGAGCACACGTCACATGCAGAGGGGCACCCACACTATAGCCAATGCCATGGAGCCAACAATCTGTGGGAGTGGCAGCCTCAAGGACGGGCACTAGGAGATTCCCAGGCCACAGTCTCTCAGGATTTCAAATTCTCTAATCCACTCAAGACTAATCTTGGAAAGGGAAGGAAGGAGAAGGGGCCCCTGTAATAGCTTTCTCAGCCCCATTAGAGATGGATAAAGTACAATACGGAACACAGGGCCTGGGACTGCTTTATAAAACTAATTCAATTCCCTCTAGGTACAACATCTTCCCAAAAGGTTATTTAATTCTGGGAGGAAGAGATTAGAGTTGCCAAGTAAGAGACACAGCACCAAGGTAAGACCTAATTCTTGATCTGTCCATGGACATGGATGATTTCTTTTCTTATTTCCGTAGTTAGAGATACAAGGAATATTGACTTAAAACCATGAAGAAAAAAATTACCCTAAATAAACCTTTAAATCTTTTATCAGAGTTTATTTCTCTGCCTTTTTTTTTTTCTTTAATGTTTGTTTATTTTTGAGAAAGAGAGAGAGAGCGCGCAAGCAGGAGAGGGGCAGAGAGAGGGAAAGACACAGAATCCCAAGCAGCCTCCAGGCTCTGAACTGTCAGCACAGAGTTCAACATGGGGCTTGAATTCACGAACTGTGAGATCATGACCTGAGCCAAAGTCAAACACTTAACCAAATGAGCCACCCAGGCATCCCTCTGCCTTTTTTGTTTTGAGAGAGAGCAAGTGTGGGAGAGGCAGACAGAGAGGGAGAGAATCCCAAGCAGCCCCTGTGCTATCAGCCTGGAGCCTGATGCAGGGTTCAATCCCACAAACCCTGAGATCATGACCTGAGCTGAAATCAAGAGTCAGACACGTAAATGACTGAGCCACCCAGGCGCCACTCCTCTGCCTTGCACAGAGCTTAGAGTCTGGTACGCACCTATATTGACCTCAACGCACAGATGACACAGAAAGGAACCAAGACACAAGAAATCGACGGGAGACCCAACATATTCCACTCTGACAACAGTACACTAAAAACAGTTTCTTCGGAAATAAATTGTATGCCATGTGAAAGTCAGATTACCTGGGCATGCTGACTATTTGGCGGGAATCGTTCCTTCAAGTGTTTCAACACTTCCGAAGCTGCAGCAAAACAGCCCTAAGTAGAAACACACGAATTGATGAGCACCCCCGTGTTGAAACCACATCTGCCACACCACTCAGAGGATGTTGCTAGGATTCACCTGCTTGTGGTGCAGCACCCTAGAAGACATGAAGCAGACACTGGCATCCATCAGGGGGTCATTTTTGTTTTTTTAGGTTCTAGTATATTTTGTTCGTTAAAAAATTTTTTTTAATTTTTTAAAATTTATTTTTGAGAGAGAGAGAAAGAGAGACAGAGTGCAAGCAGGGGAGGGGCAGAGAGAAGAGGGAGACACAGAATCCGGAGCAGGCTCCAGGCTCTGAGCAAGTTGCATCATCACAGTATTTTATTAGGTAAATGAACTGACACATCAAAATGACCTCCTTGTTTGGGATAGTTTGGTCGTTTCTAGTTTTTGCCATTTTAAGGACGCTGCAGTGAATACCTTGGTGTACACAGCTTTGTGTAACTGTCCATTTGTCCAGTCCTTTCCTTAGGCTGAGACCTTTGAAGTGGAACTGGCTGGTCAAATGGTAGGCGCTCCTAAGCCCTGTGATATACATTGCTAAACTACCCTCCAAAAATGTACCCAGGACTTTCATACCAGTTCTATGCCTTTGTCCTACCACAATATTTAAGCATTGCCTGTTTGATTGGTGAAACTAGTATTTCACTGTATTAATCTGAATTTCTTTAATGACTAGATTGAAAATTCTTCATGTTTTCTCGTCATTTATATTTTTTTCTGTGAATACATGTTCATGTCTTTTTTTTTTTTTTTTTTTATTTATTTCTAGGAGAGAGAGAGACAGCGTGAACAGGGGAGGGTCAGAGAGAGAGGGAGTCACAGACTGAAACAGGGTCCAGGCTCCGAGCTGGCAGTCAGCACAGAGCCCGACGCGGGGCTCGAACCCACGAACCGCGAGATCATGACCTAAGCGAAAGTCGGACGCTTAACCGACTAAGCCACCCAGGCGCCCCTGTTCATGTCTTTTTTTTAATACCTTTATGTTCTTGGGCTTTTTATAGATTCCACAAGCTTTTCAATGTGTCCCAATCCTGT
This sequence comes from Hyaena hyaena, assembly GCF_003009895.1. Taxonomy (NCBI): domain Eukaryota; kingdom Metazoa; phylum Chordata; class Mammalia; order Carnivora; family Hyaenidae; genus Hyaena; species Hyaena hyaena. The sequence continues at coordinate 4,295,710 of NW_024080632.1, read as the reverse complement.
GATTAGATGATATGCCTTCTGTCTACATAGAAGCTCAGTTAGACCGAAAGTGAACTTTTATTTGAAGTAAATTAAGTATAAATTAAACTGAATTATAATAAAAAGTCAATAATCTTTTTATTCTTATGATTTTAACTGACCAATCTTGCCAATTATTTCCATTGTCTGCCAGAGGGAGTTGGGCATGTGGATCGAGATGGGTTGTCAAAACTTTAGGCCAAGTAGAAAGACATCCATTGCAGTATCCCCCCAAATACCCGTATTGCGACCCACCTCTCCTTAGGCTGGAAGAAGAATACTGGACGGTCTAGAATCACACAAAAAGAGCGAGGGGGCCAGCTGTCTTAGTACTTCCTCTGGGTTACAGGAGGAAGGTCAGAATCAGCAATTCAGACCCTATGACTTTTGTAAGTTCACTCATGCTCAAGTCACCACCATACTGAAGTGCAGCACCCAGTTTATTTGGAGGTCAATGTCAGAACACAATTTGAAGTATACATAAAGGAAATAAAAGAGCAAATGGAGACTCATGATAAATCTGCCTTCTCCACAGTTCGCCAACTCAATTTCACAGGTGCCTCTCTAACGTGTGTAATTAAAAATGTGACGATCATCAGTCCCGTGGGTATAGCTACCTGGTTGATGTTCTAATACTAGAAAAGTCTTTCCAAGACAGGTTGAGGAAAAGGGGGGAAGGGACTGAATTGAAATTAAGTAGCCACTGCCTATGTTGTAGCTGTGTGATCCTAAGGCTTCCCAACATATCCTGGCCACCAGAGCCAAGCAACGATGGGTCAGCAGGTTTTTCACATAAGCCTAGGGATGTAAGGGAGATGAAGACAAAAATGCTAATACAGATCCAAACAGCAAGAAAAATCCCCCAGGAAAAATCACAGACTTCTAATAACTGACCTTGGAGAAAGCTTCAAGGCTTAGATATTGAGCCAAGACCAAGATTTTTATAAAGTAGTTTTTCAGTCCAGAAGAAAAAAAAATCATTTCTACCCTACATATCTCAAAAGGAATCGAAAGGAAGTTACCCACCGTGTAAGGTTGGGGTCAGTGATGAGAATCTGACTTCAAACAGCCATATGGGAAAACTTAAAGTGGATGAATTGTATGGCGTGTGAATTATATCTCAATAAAGTTGTTAGGGAAAAAAACATCATAGGAGGCTCACATCAGATACTTAACTAAAGGTTCACGGACTCATTCATTACCAGATGCTCCACTTAACCATGGTACCAGAAGAGGTAAAGAGGAGATGTTAAAGAGGTTCCAGTGCCATTAACGGGGGCGGGGGGGAGGTGGGTACAAGAATGAGATGAACATGGAGATTCCTGGGGGAAAGCAAATGGCAAGTGCAGCTGGCTGCTGTTTTGATGTCAGAAAGTGTGGGTGATGCTTCCCAGGTACAGGAAGAAGGCAGCTGATGAAGGTGCATGTGGGACCCATCAGCCAGAGCCCATCTATCCCTTTGTTTCCACAGATACTGAAAGGATAGTAAAATGTTAAAATAAGTTTAGTAGAGGCAAGTATTTATAGACTTCTGAAAGGGTGGACACCATCCAAAGATCCTCAGACTGCAGATTAGGGAACACTGAGTGCTATCATACAACCTAACAATAATGGATGCCACAGAGTAGAGGAGAAATGTCATACGATCAAGGAAATGCACCTATAGCCAAGGCAGTGTTTAGTGAGGTAGAGCGCTTGGGTAAGAAGTTTCCCTCACTTCTTTCCCATGAAAGGAGACATTTTGGAGCAAAGGAGAGACAAAGCCTCGAGCAGCAGGAGAGACCTTTTAATCAATCCCCTATAAACACAATCATGTAAAATTACAAGGTTACATCCAATTCCCACTGTTCTTCTTAGGAGCCAATCAGACTTGGACTGGAGACTTAACATTAACTGATGTGGATATAGGACTTAGCTCCCTGGACCTCAGTTTCTTGTTCTGTGAAATAGGGAGAGTAATAAGGCTGAGCATAATGGGGCTATTATAAGGATTCAGTAAGATAATACAAGTCAAAACCCAAGCACAGAGCCTGGCACAAAACAAAGGTACATCAAACACCAGCTATTACCTTTAGCAATACTTCTATTATCCTTTTCCAGTTCCTAAACATGCATAGCTCTACTACCTTAAATTTCAAAGATCCCTTTTTATTCCATTTGCTATATGAAAAAATAGCTGGCCTCTTATTCCCCTCGCCAATGCCACAAGAGATCCCAAGTTCAACAAGCTTTGTAGACTCCACACCCAGTCCATCTCCGCTGACGGGAATTTACCCTTCCAGACCCTTGCATCCAACCAAACCCGTCCAAGACATACCCAGTGCTTTTCTCGAGCAGCAGAGGAAAGAAATGGCAGAATGCCCAGTGCCCCGGAAGCACAGAGGCCCAGCCGCCTGCCTACCTGCTCTGCGTGCAGCTCTGCGAGATGGCAGAGGGCGACGGCAAACGACTCTGTGTTGTTCTGCTGCACGCCTGCATTCACCGACTCCAGGCTGTTCATGCTCAGCAACATCTGGGCTTGCTGCAGGGCCATGGTGCTGGGTGAGGACACAGACAGGAACTCCCTTCAGTCAAGAGACCCAGGCTGCCCCTCAGCCACACCCCACAACTACTTGAGTGGAAATAAAAGGGAGGTGAGCCCCTCTGCAGGCTCTGGCTTAATGGGAGCGGCTGCCTCCCACCGTCCGCCTTCCTGACTTCAGCACAGGGAGAGCAGAAAAGCACCCTGGGTGTGCAGCCCCAAAGGAAACATGGAGAGGTCATGGCACAACTGAAAGTTCCAAGCCTCAGACCCCCCAAGTGCCTCTAATTTTCCCTGTGGTCACAGCATGTTAGTTAGTTTTCACGGATAAATTCAGACCTGATGCCATCCCGGCACCAGCTGCTCGGGCAGTGCAAGCAGTGGCCAGTGTCCGCAGCTGTCTCAGAGCACGTCATGCCAAAAAATCATCTCAAGCACAAAAACAAGACTGGCGAAGGAGGCACTTCCTGTCATTAGCGAATTCCTAGAAAGAGCAGATTGTCTAGGTGGGCGGTGAGGTAGTGACAGGGTTCCAGGATTCAAAACCTGGTTCATGAAGTTGATTTCCAAGCTAAATGAGGCCAAATGGAAAATTAAACCTGGGACTAGAGACACTTCAGAGAACACACCTTGGTTAACAGAGAAGCTCAGCCCGAGAACGTGGCCCATGCCTCCCGTGGACAGGAAGAGGCATTCTAGAGATTCCCATCTCAGACCACAGGGGCAGGTGCTTGGAGTCAGACCACCGGGGTCTGAGCCTTGGCTCTGTCACTTACTAATGGCATTTGTGATCTTGGGCAGACCAGATGTGTGAACCTGGGAGCTCACTGACCAGGTACCTCACAGAGCAGTTGGGAGGAGTAAATATGAATGAGCCTAGGGAAGAACTCTTTGAAGTCTGTGCAGAGTACAAAGTGTTTTAGAACTATAAGCATTTTCGGGGCACCTGGGTGGCTCAGTCGGTTAAGTGCCAACTTCGGCTCAGGTCATGATCTCACGGTTTGTGGGTTCGAGCCCTGCGTCGGGCTCTGTGCTGACAGCAAGCCCAGAGCCCGGAGGCTGCTTCACATTCTGTATCTCCCTCTCTCTGACCCTCCCCTGCTCACGCTGTCTCTCTCTTTCTCTCAGAAATAAAAAATTTAAAAAAAAAATTACAACTTAAAAAAACTATAAGCATTTTTCTTTAATCCCCTGCATGAACAACTTTCATCAGAGGGGGAAATGACTTGCCCGTTTGGCCTTGCATAGAACCACTCTGCTAACTTCTGCTCATCGCTGGAAGGATTCATGCCCTTCGGCCTTGACGGTCGGCTTAAAGACCCACCTGCGGCCATAGAGTCTCCAGATGGCCGTTTTCTGTGCGATGCTAATATCGATGAGCTCTGACAGGCTGTGTTTCCAGTGTAGGAGGTCAGAGTCCTTTAGGGCATCCATCAATTTGTTTGCCGTCTTCCCAGCAAAAGCCCTCTGCTGAACGAGGGACTGGATTCCCAGGGAGGCTAGGTACTGAGGGGACAGACATACCCATGATGCAAGGTAGAGATGACATGACAGAATTTGTTTCGGTCTTCAGAAATTTGGCATATTTCACGTTTCAGCACACATAAACTGAAAGCATTATTTAAAAGGAAAATATCTGACCCTAACCCATATGAAATGTGTTCCCAAAAAACTAGAGCAGGAAGAAAAGCGGATGGTATACCTGGAAGAGACAGGGCTTTGACAAAAAAGGAGCCTGGACTTAAACACTGTCCCTGCCATTTATTCTGTTACCCAAGGGTCAGTTAGCTTCTTAGCCAGCCTCAGCTTCCTCATCTGTAAAATGGGCATCAACTCTATCATAAAAATATATTGTAAAAATTAAAATAAAAGAGTATGTGTCAAACAGTGCTGGGCACATTTTAGAGTAGGAGATTTTTTAAAGGATGCCTATTATGAGCATAATTATCTTATCATTAATTTCTGGTATAATTTTCAAAGATGAAAGCACAACTTTAAAAAGTCAGCTCAGGGGCACTTGCGTGGCTCAGTCAGTTAAATATCAGACTCATGATTTTAGCTCAGGTCACGACCTCACGGTCCGTGAGATGAAGCCCCGCATCAGGGCTTTTCTCTCCCTCCCTCTCTGACTCTCCCCAGATCGTGCTCTCTCTCTGTCTGTCTCTGTCTCTCTTGCACACTCTCAAATAACTTTAAAAAAAAAAAGTCAGCTTAAATTCATAACAAAAATTGTACTTAATGAAGTCTATCATTTATTTTAAGGGGCACCTTACTTTCGTCATTATAATCAATTCTGTAGTTTCCTTTTCTAAAATGAGTCAAATGGATAATTTACAGATTTAAAAAGGATATACAGGTGTCAACTGTACTTTAATTTAAAAAAATATATACATTAAATTATTACACGTATTACTTTCAGTTTTTCTGAACCTTGCTGCAAACCTCATAAGACGGAATGCTTAAATAGTCTCACTACCCATCATGCAGCTGTCAGCAGATGTTTCTGAGACAGAAGAAGGTTCTCTGAGCAACAGTAATCTAGATCCTGACCATCATTACTACTACATGTACAGAGACTATGCCCTTTCACTGCCCCTGAGTATTTACCACCAAGGACTATAAATCAGGCTGTTTCTTGTCACTCAAAATAAGAAAAGACAAATGTTCCTCTCAGGTTTACTGTTCCTGGCTTTGTTTACTTTTAGAACAAGGATAAGCAAACGTTCTATAAAGGGCCAGGTAGTAAATAATTTAGGCTTTGTGGCCACATTTGGTCTGTCACATATTCTTCTTTGTTGTCGTTGTTTTTACCCCCAACTATTTAAAAATGTAAAACCCATTCTTAGCTTGAAGGACACATAAAAGCTGGCAGCAAACCAGATTTGACCCAGGGGTTGCAGAGTTTGCCAATCCCTGATTTAAAAATAAGCCTTTCCTGAAAGTTTTCTAAGTAAATATGTGGAAGTCAATGCTGATCAATAAACTAAACAAGGACCTCATCAAATTGATAAATGGAACTTTTATAGATGCTATTAAGATAAAGGGAGAGGGAGAAACCCTTCAAATACAATTTAGTGATTTGATTAATAATTAAGGTCATATGAAACTACCAAGAATAAAACCACACCACTTATTTAAATAATCTCACAGGGAGATGAGCCTTACCGGTAACCCAAAATGTACTGCCTTCTTCACAGAATGCTCTAGCAGAACATAGCTGTCGGATCTCTTCTGCCCCAGTACATACAGCCAGCTCTGTAGGAGAAATCATCAGGATATATTCTAACTGTGATAATGCTTAATGATACCTATTCAAGTATCAGTGTGGTTATAAGAAAGATTTAACAAGAGACCAGACAAATCCTCTAAAATTCTCTTTCATGAAGTATGAACCTAAACGAAAACTGTTGAACACATTAAAACTGTCAGACTGGGGGCGCCTGGGTGGCTTAGTCGGTTAAGTGTCCGACTTTCGCTTAGGTCATGATCTCGCGGTTCGTGGGTTCGAGCCCCGCGTCGGGCTCTGTGCTGACTGCCAGCTCAGAGCCTGGAGCCTGTTTCAGTCTGTGACCCCCTCTCTCTCTGACCCTCCCCTGCTCACGCTGTCTCTCTCTCTGCTAGAAATAAATAAAACATTTAAAAAAAAAAAAAAACTGTCAGACTGAAATAAACAAGCCATTGAGCCTCACCTCTGATGGCAGTGAGGGGCAAATATTCCAGGAAAAAAAAACCCATAAAGCCCCCATATAGCCTTTAACTGAGAAATCGAGATTCTCAGGGGCTGTTAGATGAAGTGTGTGTTCTACCTATGCTTGGTGTTTATGCTTTCACAAGACGACGTCTCATCCAGTTACTAGGTGCTGTATACACCTTTTTGTTAATGCCAATGTTTACTGTGGTAGCTTTGCATTAATGTATGTAGACAAGAAAATCCCCCTCAAAGCAAAACAGAGACGGTGAATTAAGAAAGACAATAATGATGGGTTGCCTTTTCTGAATTTCCATAACCACCTAACTAGTCTCATCGCTAGGGACCTTCCAATGGCAAGACAACCCATTTCGAATGGGCCCTTCAGAAGACCAACTCAACTCAGGGACAGAACTTCCGGGACAGAAGGGGGTGGCTCACCAAGCAATGCTGGAGACACACATGATCGTTGGACTCCTGGGCAATCCTAATCGCCTCCTGCAGGGCGAGCTCTGCCTGCTGACTAGAGACAGACTGAACATTAATAACTCGTTAACAATCACAAACATGTTCAAGCATCTTAACAGGAAGGCGTCTGTACAGTATTTCATCTGAGGTTGGGAGTCGTAACAATGAGCTTATTCCCTCAGGAGCACTTCCTCCCCCTCAGTGAGAAACATTAACAGAGGAGACACAGAACATGTCCGTTTTAAGGTGGATTTCTACTACAAAGGGCAAGGAAGGGCTTTTCTTGATCTCAGCTCTTAAGATTTTTATTTTAGTTGTTTACCACTGGGAGGATGAACAAGGAGAGGATACAGCATTTCACTCTTCACTACATCTCCTTCTGCATTATGTGAATTTTTTTTTTTTACAATGGCATTTGATAATTTTGTATTTTTTTCAAAACTAGTTTTAAAAAGTATTTTGAGGATACTTACCTCTGAGATTTTTTTCCTGCTGACATGGTTCCCCTCTATCTGGGAGATCTGCCCTAATCTCAAAATCTGCAGAAATTCAGCCAACTCTCGTTGGCCCTACTGAGCTCTCACCTCTGAAAACACCCACAGAAAGCAATCTGCAATCCACCTTGAGTTCTCAATTAAATACTACTGTTTATCACTTTCTACTTATTTAATCTATATTAATTTTATCTCTTCAACTACTTTATAAGCCTGTAGAGGGCAAGCTCTTAAACTTTGGGTTTTCCAGTGGCGAGTCACAGAAAAGAAGTTCATAAATGCAGGGTTACCGAAGACCTCAAAATAGAATCAGAAAGTCTATGGTATCACTTATTTAAGAAACATTTACATACATAAAAGAATTTTCTTCCAACAATCCATTTTAATTGGGGAGAGCTGATGTGTTCCTCAATAACCACTTGTTTGAATAAAGAAACCAGATACATCTACCAAAAGGTAGATTCCCATGTAGATTAAAGACTGCTTTAAATCTCTATTCAAACATTAGGTTAGTAGGGGCGCCTGGGTGACTCAGTCAGTTAAGCGTCTGACTTCGGCTCAGGTCATGATATCACAGTTCATGGGTTCAAGCCTTGCGTCAGGCTCTGTGCTGACAGCTCAGAGCCTGGAGCCTGCTTCAGATTCTGTGTCTCCCTCTCTCTCTGACCCTCCCCTGCTCACGCTGTCTCTCTCTCTCAGAAATAAATTAAAATAAATAAATAAATAAATAATAAAAATAAAATAAGACAATGAGAAATTACCAGAGGAGCACCTGGGTGGCTCAGTCAGTTGAGACTCTGACTCTTGATTTCTGCTCAGGTCATGATCCCAGAATTGTGGGATCGAGCTATGTCGGTCTCTGCACTGGGCTTAGAGCCTGCTTAGGATTCTCTCTCTCTCTCTCTCTCTCTCTCTCTCTCAGGGCACCTGGATAGCTCAGGTGATTAAGCATCCAACTCCTGATTTTGGCTGAGGTCATGATTTCAGTTTCTTGAGTTTGAGCCAGAGCCTGCTTGGGATTCTCTGCCCCTCCCCCACTCATACTCTCTCTCAAAATAAAAGTTTCTCTCTCTCTCTCCCTCTGCCCACCTCCCCCACTCAGTCTTTCTCTAAAATAATAAATAAATAAATAAATAAATAAATAAATAAATAAAATTAATAGAATTTCTGACCTATACAGCAAGCAGTAGAAGTCTCAACTCTTGAACTCTGGACACCATATTTCCGTTAACATACCCTACAGTTTCTATTCATTTTTTAAAAAATTTTTTAATATTTATATAAGTTTTGAGAGACAGAGCGTGAACAGTGGAGGGGCAGAGAGAGAGAGACATGGAATCCAAAGAAGGCTCCAGATTATCAGCACAGAGCCTGACGCAGGGCCCCAACCCACAGACTGTGAGATTGTGACCTGAGCTGAAGCTGGTGGCTTAACCGAATGAGCCACCCAGGTGCCCCTACAGACTCTATTCAAAGATGCCTATAGCCGAGACCACACTTCTCTCAAATGGGAAAAAGTCACAGAGGGCAGGGAGATCCTTTCAATTAATAATTCCCTGCTTTTTCACCCTTATTCACAGTATTTCATTATTTCTAAAATAGCCTCCATGTTTTAAGATTTCACTGATATAACTCTATTTACTAAATAATTGGGCAATTTTCTTATTTTTATTCATCGAAATCATAAGCATATCTTAGCAATGGCATAATCCAGTGTTACCTCACCAAGCTGCCTGAATTCTGGTCAAAAGCACAAATATGTGGCTTTTGATGAGCCCTATAGTGTTTTATCCAGTAAAGGTACAACTTCCTTTTGGCTTGTTGAAATAACTGAAAATAGCTTTTGTATCCCCATTATTACCCCCAAAAAATCCTTTTGGGAATCTCTGGCCTAATGACCTAATTTCCTTTTAATTCAATGGCTGTTCTGAGAAGTAAGGAAAGAGGCCATGCACTAGCCAGTAATGCTCACTAGTGACACCAGGGGGCAGACTGCTTAAGCAGAAGGTTTTCATTAACTGCTGTCTAGGGAGCTTCCCTTGGGAAGTTATTGACAAGCCCAGGCAGGATGGTATCTTTCTTTTCTTCTCTTCTCCTTCCCCTTCTTTTTAAATTTATTTTGAGAGAGAGAGTGCATGCAAGCAGGAAATGGGCAGAGAGAAAGAGAGAGAGAGAATTCCAAGCAGGCTCCGCTGTCAGTGCAGATCCAGACGGGAGCTCAATCCCACCAACCATGAGACTGTGACCTGAGCCAAAAATCAAGGGTTCCAGGTTTAACTGACTGAGCCACCCAGGCGCCCCTTTTTATTTTTCAATACTGCATTTAAACCCCCAATTCCGTTAACATGTAAGAGTTGATCTCTCCAGGTCTACAGAAACAAAAACCTATCAACTCACTAGTGACCGAAGCGGCAGTGCAGGGCGGCCAGGTTCAGCGCGGCATATCGCAGGCTCCGACCGTAGCCCTCCTCCCCATTGCTTTTGCTTTCGGCCCCAGTAAGAATCAGGCGATCAAAATAATGAAGGAGGCTGTGTGTCGAACTGAAAACATCTTGGACCCGGAGGTTGTTCAAGTAGCTGAGATAGTGCTGAAACAAGAAACAATCCACATATTTTAAGTGTTTGGCTTCCTCCAGCTTGAGACTAATTCAGAGCATCCAGCTAGCTGCAAATACTTGTGTTCCCACGCCCTCAGCGCAAGAGGGGTTAGCTTCATCTTTGTCCCGCTGGCAGGATAAAGCAAGTTCAAGACACAGTGGTTTGTTTCCTCCCTAGGAATGGGCTAGGAAGTCCTCAAATGAAAAATGGGAGCCCCATTAGGATCTGTGTCAGAGTTTTATGCCAAATATACATCCACTATGGCATTGGTTATATTAGGACCCATGGGTGACGGAGGGGGGTTATTTACCTACCTCATGTATTAAGGAATACTGTGAGCTCAAATATAAAAATTTTTTAATTTTTTAAATGTATATTTATTTATTTTGATAGAGAAAGAGAGAGAGCAGGGGGAGGGGCAGATAGAGAAGGAGACAGAATCCTAAGCAGGCTCCGCACTGTCAGCATGGAGCCTGATAATGGTGCTCAAACCCATGAACCAAGAGATCATGACCTGAGCAAACTCCAGAGTGAGACACTTAACGAGTGAGCCACCCAGGCACCCTTCAAATATAAAAATTTTACAATCTGAATTCATATAAAATTATAAAGGGCCCCTGGGTGGCTCAGTCATTAAGCGCACAACTTCAGTTCAGGTCATGATCTCACAGTTCATGAGTTCAAGCCCCACACTGGGCTCTGTGATGACAGCCCAGAGCCTGGAGCCTGCTTCAGATTCTGTGTCTCCCTCTCTCTGCCCCTCCCCCACTCGTGCTCTGTTCTTTCTCTCTCAAAAATAAACATTTTTTTAATTTTAAAAATCAATTTTTTCCTCTAATAAAATTAATTTCTCTAAATATCCAAGTCAAAACACAGTGAGTGTAACTAGTTTACTAAGTTAATTGTCACGTATTTTGACACTATTTTCATTTCACTTGATTCACTGAATTTAATTTCCCTCCAATAGGCAGATCACAGTTAGTATGGAGCAAAGCAGACATATTTCTGCATGTGAATAAAGTTAGATGTCAAATCCAGGTGTTATTAAGAAAGATTTTAAAAAAGAAAAGAAAGTTTTCAGGGTAAAAATCCAGTAAGGAATGGAATTATTTGAATTTAGAAAAAAAAAAAAACTTGACAAAAGAAGAGAAAGGAAAAGAATTTTTAGCCCCAAAACTTGAAAAAAAAAAATCTACTCTATCATCTATCCATAACTCACAGCCTCGGAGAGGTGAGGAATACACAGGAACAGCAACAGACAAGGGACTGGAGAAAGCCCTACTGGCCCAGGGATGAGGGCGTAGGAGGGATTGCTTTGCAACCCAGGCTTGCTGACTTGCCAACAACATTTCTTTCTAAGAAACTGGGCCAATGGGCCAATCCTCATTTGCACAGCTCTTCAATATAAACAGTAGCCTTGCCGTGGCTTTCCAACTCAAAAGACTCACCGCTTCAGCAAAGTCAGGATTAAATTTCAACAAGTTGTTCAATTCTTTCTGCAAAGAAGCTGGAGTGAGGGCTTTCGTCTCATCATTCTTTAACAAAGAAGCCTGAAATTTAAAAACGACACGTGAGTAAGCATATGGAAATGTATACTGACTAGCATCCCCTACGTTTTTTCCCACTGCTGTTTTCTCTCTTTGGCCACACCAAACACTGTTTCCTCTTCAGGAAACAAAAAGCCTGCCAACCCTCTCTCCCCATCCACACACTCCTCACATGCCTTGCAAACTCCTACTTATCCTTCAGGACCCAGTATAGAATTTAGCCACTTGCTTCTATCAGCTTCTAGACCAGGTAAGGTCCCTTAAGCCCCTACATGCAAGCCCCCTGCACTAACCTTTCCTGTAGTACTTATCAAACTACATTAAAAGTGCCAGTGTGACCCCACCCTGGTCTGTGAGCGCCTTTAGGGCAGGTAGTGTTCACTGGGAAAGGGCCTCATAGCACCCATGCGCCCTACTCCTGGCTATCTATTTCATGTAGATGGTACCAGCAATGATTCTACAAAGTACGTAGAAAACTAGTCCTAAATTAGTTATGAGTCCTTAACTTGATTATAAACACTTCAACTTTACCTAGGCAAATTTTTATGTGTAAGTAATAATAATTTCCAATTCCATTTGAATTCATTATATTATTACAGAAGATTCCAAAAACATGGAAAGACACACAGAAGAAAACAAAAATCATCTGTAACCCCTCCACTCAGAAATAACGCTATTGATGTCAATGTCTTATTCCAGTCCTTTTTCTACATGTGTATACATACACCATATTTTTTTTTACATACACCATATTTTTAACAAAACTAGAACATTGTATATCATTTTACTTCTGCTCTTTTCATTTTATAGTATAAAGTTTGTCTCATCATCAAAGTCTTTGATAATATGATTTTTAAAGCAAACATATTAACCCTGTGACTGTGATATATATTGCAAATACTTTTTCCCATTTTATTGTTTGCCTTTTAGTTTTGTTAGAATGTGTTCTGACATGCAGATGTTTTTAATTTTTATGCTGAAAAATCAAATGATATTCACCTACATGGTTTCTTCCACAGCTTTTATGTTTAGAAAGTCTTTCCCCACCCAGAGATCAGTTAAAAGTTAATATGTAGCTCCTTCTGGTCTAATTATAGCTTTAAATATTCACATTTACCCTTTAATCCACCTGTAACGGACTGAATCGATGTGAACATGAGGTGAGAATCTATCTGTACTATCTCCATACTTTACCAGTTGTCTAGAGGGTTTTATGCTAATCTGTTTGAAATTCATCTGCAGGGGTGATTCTATCACTTTTCAACTAGACCTAAACATCTTTCTGCAGAAAGAAAATGAATAACAAAATTAAGGAGAATTAGAAAAGTAGGGCAAAATATCAAAATTCTGTGCTCGAAAATAACCTGGGAGAAAAATATTCAGCTTCTGTTACCAAGTAAATGAAAAAGTATGGCTCAAAAGCACCAGCAAAAAACGTTTGGGTTAAAAAAGAAAGGAAGAAAGAAATGTTTGAAGTGTACTGTACTGATGTCTGCAACTTGAAATGCATCAAAAAATAAGATGAAATGGTGGCTGGATAGAGGACATGTAGTTATGTGATAAAGACAGAACAAAATACTAATTGTGGCATCTAGGTGACGGGTATATAGGTATTTATTGGGCAATGCTCTTCAACTTTTCTTTCTGTTTGAAAATGTCCATAATAAAATGTTGGGGTGGGGGGGGCGCCTGGATGACTCAGTCAGCTAGGCGTCCGACTTCGGCTCAGGTCACGATCTCACGGTTCGTGGGTTCGAGCCCCGCATCGGTCTCTGTGCTGACAGCTAGCTTAGAGCCTGGAGCCTGTTTCGGATTCTGTGTCTTCCTCTCTCTCTGACCCTCCCCTGCTAATGCTGTCTCTGTCTCTCAGAAATAAATAAAAAACATTTAAAAAAATTTTTTTAAATAAAATGTTGGGGGAAGAGAAGTTAAGTCTTCCAAAGCATGTTTGCTGTGTTGGTCACACACTATTATAAAATGAGCATGCATTATAACTTTAAGAAAAATAAAATAATGGAGCGCTGGGTTGGCTCAGTCCATAGAGCACTCAACTATTGATCTCAGGGTTTTAAGTTTGAGTCCTACGATCGATGGGTGTAGAGATTACTTAAAAATAAAATCTATTAAAAAAAAAGAAAAGAAAAAGAAAATCACACACAAAATCGGAAAGACACAAAACCACAACTATATTGTTAGTGAAGAAAAGAGGACCAAGAACAAGGAATAATGCGGATTCACTAATTAGCCTACTAACAAAACAGGCATGTGATGACATTTTTTTAAAAGTTCGTGATAAATAACAGAATTAACATACCTGTTGAGAAAGAAAAAATTCTGCTTGTTTTTGGGAGAGAGGCCCACTGCAAGATACCTCCTCTTCTCTGGAAAAAAAAAAATAAAACAAAAATAATAAAGAATTACTCAACATGGAAGAGTGAACTAGGTGGTGGGGATTAACACATTTGTGTTAAGCACCGGGTGTTTATGAAATGTTGTATCACTATGTTGTACACATGAAACCAATATTACGCTATATGTTAACTATACTGGAATTAAAAACTTAAAAAGCCAAACAAATAAAAAAAGAATTCCACCACAGCAAAAATGATAATGCGAACAAAGTCAAGTGGCTTTATCAGAAGATATCAAAAACTTGCTACTACCTCTGTCCTTCCCTTTCCTTTCTCACCCACATCCCCAGCCTGACAACTTCCTCACAGATTTCTTACGGCGCCAAGATACCCCCGGTGCTTCCTTGGCCTGCAAAGCCCACTGTCCCGCCCACTGCTGGACTATGTACACCATCCATCACTCAAGACAAACTGACATGTGATGTCCTCCAAGAGTCTCTCCTGAGCTGCCATTTGAGCTGCCACTGTCTCCTACTAGAGAGGCTGAGCACAGCACCCAGGCACTGCCACACCTGGCCGCTCGTACTTACAACTGGATGCCAATACCCAGTGCCATGCCCAGGAATAAAACAGGCACTCAAGAGTCTGGGAAATGAATGAATGCAGAGCTCCTACCTCCTTGCTACAGATAGAAGATGTGCTACACTTCAGAGCAGGAAAAAGTGGCTATTCTAAGACAACCATTTGCCCAGAAGTTTAGATTATGCAGAATCAACAGACAAGGAATATATGGATATAAACCTAGACTTGAGAAATCTGCAAAGGCACATTAGAAAAGTCTTATTTTGAGAGCAGAAGTATGAGGAATCCCTTTTGCCACATGACTCTGAAGAAATGGCTTCTCTACAGGATTTTGATAAGTATAAAAATCAATAGTTACTCATAAATAATGTTTTCATAAGCATTCTGCACTTAATACAGCAGTTCTCAAACTTTCATATAAATAATGGATAAATGGATATTCTAAAAGAAAAAAATTCTTCTGAGGTTATGTAATTTGGGGACAGTTATATACTCTGTTTTGCTTCGAGATTAATGATGCACCTGAGAGAAATCCAACAGAAAGAATTTCATTTACTTTTTTATTATTTTAATGTTTTATTTACTTCTTAGAAAGAGAGACAGTGCGAGCAGCGGGGAGGGGTCAGAGAGAGAGGGAGACACAGAATTTGAAGCAGGCTCCAGGCTTCAAGCTGTCAGCACAGAGCCTGACGTGGGGCTTGAACTCATGAACCCTGACATCATGACCTGAGCGGAGTCGGGCACTTAACCAAATGAGCCACCCAGATGCCCCTATTTTTTTGTTAACATTTATTCATTTTTGAAAGACAGAGAGAGAGAGAGGCATAAGCAGGGGAGAGGCACACAGAAAGAGGCAGACACAGGATCTGTGGCAGGCTCCAGGCTCTGAGCTGTCAGCACAGAGCCCAAGGCGGGGCTTGAACCCACTAACCGCCAAGATCATGACCTGAGCTAAAGTTTGTTGCTTAATTGACTGAGCCACCCAGGCACCCAGAAACTTCATTTACTTTTGTTAAATGTATCATTTACCAAATTGACTGAACAAAGAATCCTTTACTCATATCTTTTAGAAAGTACTAGTGTTCCACAGAAAACACTTCGGAAGACACTGCTCTAATATTCTCTTGGTTTCATTTCTTTCTTCTTCTTTGTTTTAATGTTTATTTTTGAGAAAGCATGAGTGGGGGAGGGGAGGGGGGGCCCAGAGGATCCAATATGGGCTCTGCACTGACAGCAGCAAGCCCCATTCAGGGCTCAAATTCATGAACTATGAGATCATGACCTGAGCTGAAGTCACTCAACCTACTGAGGCACTCCAGGCACCTTTCTCTTTTTATTGTTTGTTTGTTTTTTTTAAGAGAGAGAGAGTGCAAGGGGGGAGGGGAGAAAGAGAGAGAGAGAGAGAGAGAGACAAAGAATCTGAAGCAGGCTCCAGGTTCTAAGCTGTCAATGCAGAGCTGGACCGACATGGGGCCCAAACCTACAAACCCTGAGATCATGACCTAAACCGAAATCAGACACTTAACAGACTGAGCCACTCAGGCGCCCCTCTTGGCTTCATTTCTGATAAATATTACCTAATAATCCCTAAGCAGTGTATCAGATTCTGCAACCATCAGTCAGAGCTGCCAAGAAGCAGCTCCAGCCCAGGTCTAACAAAGATCAGTGACACAATAGTGATCTGGAGGGAAATGGAAAAAAATTCACAGGCCAAGTTCTCAAATGGAAAACAGTTAAGTATCAGGACAGTAAGAAGTCTTTTTCTCTTAACACACCACTTTAAACAAGGTAAAGCCAAGGCTTGGGATAAATATGGCTGCACGCAAAAAGGCTAGAGACAGGTGAGAATCTGAATGAAACTAGACACAGGCTTCTGGTCCCATCCATCTGTAGTGTCCACAATGCTCGAGGCGCGTAGCTGCCTTGGTCAGTAGAACATGCGACTCTTGATCTTGAAGTTGTTGTTTTTTTTAATGTTTATTTGTGTGAGAGAGAGAGAGAGAGAGAGTGTATGTGAGAAAGGGAGAGGCAGAGAGAGGGAGACACAGAATCCCAAGCAGGCTCCAGGCTCTGAGCTGTCAGCACAGAGCCCTACACAGGGCTCAAACTCACAAACTATGAGATCATGACTCGAGTCAAAGTCAGATGATCGACTGACTGAGCCACCCAGGCACCCTTTGATATCAGAATTTTAAGTTCAAGCCCCACGATGGGTATACAGATTACTTAAAAACAAAATCTTAAAGTCCACGATGCTCAACAGTTACCAAATGCTTTATTTAAACCCTTCCCCTGCCCCTGAAAATTGGGGGTAGCTTATAAGGAAGGACACAGGAGCAATAAGGTTAACAAAATAGAGAAAATCCGCATCATGCAAACTGATTCTATAAGAAAGGGAAATACAGTTCCCATAAATGAAGATCAAATTTGGTTCTGGCCCCTATGGTGGCCATTGTGGCTGGCATGAACCAGCTTGGGAAGAGCAAGTAAAAATCCCATGGCCAAACCTTCCTTTACTGCTGCCTCCTTGGTTTCCTTAACACCTCATAAATATATGCAGAAAAAAAGTAACTCTTAAGAAGCCACAGAAGTATTTAATTTGGGAAAAAAAGCTATCCACTTAGGAAAAAGGTTCAAGTATACCTTGCTTATAAATTCAGTTATTAGCTGAGACAGAATTTTAGACTTACTAGTCTATAAACCAAGGGCACTTAAGCTGGGCTCTAAGAAGTCCATGAATCTTATAAAACTCAAAAGTTGTCAAAGATGTGCATTTAAAATATGTTTACTTATTTATTTTGAAAGAGAGAGAAAGAGAAACCCAAGCAAGGGGTCTTGATCTCGATCTCATGAACTGTGAGATCATGACCTGAACCAAAATCAAGAGTCAGATACTTAACCAACTTAGCCACCTGGGTGCTCCCACAAAGATGTGCATTTTTTTTTTTTAGTTTATTTATTTTGAGAGAGACAGATACAGCATGACAGGGAGGAGTAGAAAGAGAGAGGAACAGAGGATCTGAAGTGGACTCTGTGCTGACAGCTCGGTTCGAGCAGGGCTCGAACTCTTGAACCGTGAAATCATGACCTGAGCTGAAGTTGGATGGTTAACCAACTGAGCTACCCAGGTGCCCCAAAGATGATCATTTTTAATATGGACCTAGTACATGGCATTTGTAAGATTCTCAGGAGTCAGGAAATTCTTCTAAAGGGCTTAAATCTACCACTGTAATTGAAACATTTTAAATGTGAGATTAATCAGGGAACCTTGGGGGAAGGGAGCGCCTGGGTTGCTTAGTCGGTTAAGCATCTGACTTCAGCTCACGTCATGATCTCATGGTCTGTGGGTTCGAGCCCCATATCAGGCTCTGTGCTGACAGCTCAGAGCCTGGAGTCGGCTTGGGAGTCTGTGTCTCCCTCTCTCTCTGCCTCTCCCCTGCTCATGCTCTGTCTCTCTCACTCTCTCAAACATAATATTAAAAAAAAAAAAATCAGGGCACCTGGGTGGTTCAATCAATTAAGCGTCAACTTTGGCTCAGGTCATAATCTCGCAGTTCATGAGTTCGAGCCTGCATCAGGCTCTGTGCCGACAGCTCAGAGCCTAGAACCTGTGTCAGATTCTGTGTCTCCCTCTCTCTCTGCTCCTCCCCAACTCATGCTCTGTCTCTCTCTCAAAAATAAACACTTAAAAAAGTTAAATATGAAATTAATTAATTAACAAAGGTTTCATTTTTTGTTTTTGAATACTTGTAATACATAAAACACCAGTTTAGGTCCCGGAGGATACACAGAGCGTTAACAGGCTTCCTCCTAGAGAAGGCTGAGACCAGCCTGGGTAAAAAGGTGACAGTAAATGGTAAATGCCAAGGGTGATATGAACTCTGTACTAAGAAATAGGAAAATCACTTACAAGTTGGGAAGGAGTAGAGAAAATGATAAGGAAGGAAGAAGGCATTCCAGGAATCAGAAACAAAAGATGCCAAGGATCCAAGCTGAGAAACTGAAGGTAAGGTCAGTGAGGTCAGCTGTGGAAGGCCTTGAACACCAGGTGGGGAGACTTTGTGGAATCTGGGGAGGTTTCTGAGCAGGGTACTGACAGAAGCAGGGGAGATGATGGACTGAGACAGAAAGTTACTAAATATCCAGAGGAAGCAAAGGCCCTAGACCTTCCAAGGTGTGAGACCATAGGGCATGATGCAGCCCCTCTCCCCAAGCCACATCACCCTCTACCTATGCCTCCAATATGTCAGCTTCTCCTGTCTTGGAAGCTGTGTGTCTGCTGTGTCCTCTGGCAATTCCTCCTGACTCCTTCATTACCTAGCTCCCAGTCCAAAGGCCCCTCCCCAGCAGAACCCCCACTTACTTTCTACCCATGGGCTCCCTTTCCTCTTGATTGCACTGCATTGCTCTGAAACTACATTCCTTACCAGGTGCCTCCCTATTATCTGACCCTCCCCCATGTAACCCCATGGGAACTGGACTTTTTCCTCCTGACTGACAACACAGCACCTCAACGGGGTGCCTGGCACATTGGAAGCACTCAATAAGTATTTGTTGAATAAATTAACAAATTTGGGAGATTTATATTAAATCAAGTGAAGAAACACCAGAGAATTTCTACTTCTGTTAGTTCCTTTTAGGAGTAAAGAGAAGATGTAACTGCAGCAGCTTGCAGACCAGAGGCATCCACTGCAGACCAAGGCGGGGGGGGGGGGGGGGGGGCAAACCTATCAGCCGGCTCCTAACTGCAGTCCCTTGGCAACTAGAGGCTCAGTTTCAGTGTGCCCTCTCTTCTGTGATTAACTTTTTTAGTTTTAAAAAAATTTTTAAACATATTTTTTAAAGTTTATTTTTTAAAGAAGGAAAGACAGAGCATGAGGAGGGGAGGGGCAGAGAGAAAGCGAGACACAGAATCTGAAGCAGGCTCCAGGCTCTGAGCTGCCAGCACAAAACCCGATGCGGGCCTCGAACCCACAGAATGCGAGGTAATGACCTGAGCCGAAGTCGGCTGCTTAACCAACTAAGCGATCCAGGCACCCCTGTGACTGGATTTTTTTAAATGATAAACACTTGTTGACTAAATATTTATTCCCTCCTTTCTAAATTAACAGTTGGGTTCCTCTTTCTAAACAGAAGTGATTTCACTGGAGGACAGGAGATTTACAAGCTATACAATGTTTCTTTCCCCTTTCTAATTTTATTTTTTTTATTTTTATTTTTTTTTTTTTTTTATTTCTAGGAGAGAGAGAGAGACAGCATGAGCAGGGGAGGGTCAGAGAGAGAGGGAGTCACAGACTGAAACAGGCTCCAGGCTCTGAGCTGGCAGTCGCCCAGAGCCCGACGCGGGGCTCGAACCCACGAACCGCGAGATCATGACCGAAGCGAAAGTCGGACGCTTAACCGACTAAGCCACCCAGGCGCCCCTCCCCTTTCTAATTTTAATACAAATATCTGGGGCAAGAAAAATAACTTTACTGAAGAAAAGAGGCCTGAACACATTCCAATGACTGAAAAAAAAAAAGGAAAGGAAAGGAAAGGAAAGGAAAGGAAAGGAAAGGAAGAATAAAAGGGCTAAATTGAGAAGCTTTTCATAATGCAATAAAACATTAGAAAAGATCACCAGAAAATGAAATTTTCCTCTTTAAAAGAACAGAGAAATGAATATAAATATATTCTTTTTTTTTTTTTTTAATGTAAATATATTCTAGGGGCACCTGGCTGGCTCAGTCAGGAGAACATGCAACTCTTGATCTCAGGGTAAAAAGTTCAAGGCCCACAGTGGGTGTAGACATTAAATTTAAAAAAAAAAAAAGAAACTTTATTATGATACTTGATGAGAATATTTTAATAATATATCTCTTAATTTCAGTGACAAAATTCAGTTTACTATGTGTATGCTATTTTCTGATACTATACACCTTTTTGTTTTGATCCAGAAATGTCATTTACTGACAAATGATGAAAATTTACATTGGTGTACATTTTTTTACCATTACAGAGCACTCTGCATGTTGTACATTTTAAGTGAAATAACATTCCAGTTACATCTTTGAAGATATAAAATTGTAATATGTACACAATTAGATTTTCCATTCTTATTGTTTCAAATTGTTCACCCCTGCTCTTTAAAGTTTTGTTTTGTTTTGTTTAAGAGAGAGAAAGCACGAGTGGGGGAGAGGGGCAGGAGAGAGAAGAATCTCAAACAGGTTCCACGCTCAGCACAGAGCCCAATGTGGGGCTCAATCCTAGGACCCCGAGATCATGAACTGAGCTGAAACCAAGAGTCAGTGCACTCAAGTGACTGAGCCACCCAGGCGCCCCCCAAGATGTTGTATATGTTGTAATTCACTATACACAAATCTTTTTCTTTTTCACACAGTGTTATATTAGCTTCTGGTGTACAACATAGTGATTTGACATAAAATGATATGCCTTCACAGTAAATATACTGGGTCACGCACAAATGAATTCATCGAACAGGATAAAAACAAAAGATGCAACTAGATCTAATTAAGTGGGATTAATTTAGGAGAAAGCCAAAGCAAAATAAGTCTGAATTTTAACTTTTCGCAAGAAGTGACATTCTGTTACTTGAAGCATATAAAATAGCTAGAAGAAAGACTACAGGGCAGTCCCCGTGTACTCCTTAGGGGATCTCAGCTAAAAGAGAAACAAGAGAATAAGAATAACCAGTATTTGCTGAACATGTATTGCACACCAGGCACAGTTCAGGACACTTACGCGGACTTGACATTTAACTGTCACTGCCAGCCTCTGAGGAAGGAATCAGATCCCCCACTTTACAGATGAGGACACCGAAGCACAGCGAGGGTAAGTAACTGGCCCAGAGTCTCACAGGGGATAAGTGGAGGGGACGGAACTTAAACCCAGCGCTCTAATATCAGAACCAGACTCTTAACCCCACACTTTCCTGCCTCTCCGCTAGAGGAGAGGCATTTGTAAGCAACTCCAAGTAAGGGAGGTTTGGAAGTACGTAAAGGTACTATAATCCTTCCAGGCCAAGCCCAAGCCTGTGCTAAGTAAATCATATAACCATACAAAAGCCACTCACAGGAACCCCCCTCCCCGAGGCAGTTAGCCAGCCTACTTAGGGCAAGTGAGACTCACTTCAATCAGAGCTGAGCACACTGCAGTGTAATGATGTTAGGTGTCAGTCTTCGACACCACACCGTGGGCTCCCTGAGATCAGGGAATATGGAATATACATATATGTATACACACATGTGTGTTTTTCCCTCCAAGTAGCAGTAGTTTATTTGGGAGGTGATTCCAGGTAATAGCTGGGTTGAAGGGGATGCGGGACAGCAAAGTGAGGGAAAGCAATAAAAAGTATTATGGGACCACTCACCAGCATGAGTGACAGACTGCCATGTTGATTTTCTGCATTCACTCATCCAGCACGTACCCAAAAGTACATTCTATGAGTCACACACCACACAGAGCACTGGCAAAAATGCAAGGAAGCAAGACAGAGAAGGGTCTTAGACTTGAAGGGATGCCAAGGCAGAAGAAACAGATACAAACGAGGGAACACAAAAATGTTAACAAGTTACTTGGTGAGGAGCGCTATAAAGGAACTAAAAGCAGCCAGAAGTATTTAAGATGGAGGTTACTTCAGGTATGTGGTCAGTGAAGGCCTGTGAGACGACACTGGAGCTGAAATCGGAACAAGTCAGCATGGAGTGTTCACAAATCCACAAGCAAGCCCAAGCAGGTGGGCTCCTGAGAGTGAAGTGGAGAGAGTAAGCAGCAAGAGGCAGGGAGAACGACGGGGCCAGATCATGCAGGCACTGAGGCCCTGAGGAGCTTGGATTCTTATCTAATTCAAGGACAGTGGCTGAGCATGTGGGGCAGAAGGGTGCCAAGGAGTGATTTACATGCACAAAGATCCCCCCAAGTGCCGCATGAAAAATAAAGTACAAGGAGGGGCGCCTGGCTGGCTCAGTTGGTAGAGTCTGAAACTCTTAATCTTAGGGTTGTGAGTTCGAGCTCCATGTTGGGTGGAGTGATTACTTACAAATAAATAAATAAATAAATAAATAAATAAATAAATAAATAAATAAGAAAAAAGAAAAGAGAAGAAAAACAGATTGCAGAGAGACAAGAGTGGAGGCTATGAGTCCGGTGAGGAGGCTACAGAAGTCATCCACTAAGGAAATACAGTGCTTGGGCTGCAGGGGCAGCAGTGGTGATGGAGACAAATGAACTAAGTCCACACTATCATGGGGGCATCGGGGTGGCTCGGTTGCTTAAGCATCAGACTCTTGATTTCAGCTCAGGTTGTGACCTCACGGTTCAGGAGTTCAAGCCCCGAGTCTGTCTGTCTGTCTCTCTCTAAAAATAAGTAAATAAATTACAAAAAAACAAAAACTACTGTGGAGGAACAAGTGACTGGCCTGCTGAAGCACTGGCCGTCAGGGTGACAAAGAGGGAGGAACCAAGGACACTCCAAGGTTTTGAGCCTGAACCACTAGGGGAGCAGTGGCACCTCATCCCCCAAGCTTCAACTTCCATATGCACTTGAAACATGTTCACTGAACCAATCGCTAGCTCACACTAGCTGGTTGCTGGTCTGGAACACTATCAGTGGGGGTCCTGGCAGGAAACAAATGGCACATGCAGACGGGGTGATTTGAGAAGAGTTTAAAAAAGGACCATTTACAAAACCAGGCAGGAGACAGAGAAGCCACCAGGGGCAACACAGTCCCCAGGACTGGTAACAGTGGGGCACCTTACACCCCAGGCCCGGGAAATCTTCCTATCTTCCCAACCCCAGAAGAATGCAGAGAGGACCACCTGATAGAAGCGTGACCCTACAGCCAGGCTACCATGACCCTGAAGTTGAAGCCAGGCTACCAACACCCTGATCCCACTCTCCTCACTCTGGACTTCCCACCAGTGCCTCCCAATCCGATGTCAGGGGGCAAGGAGGCCACTCACTGCTGCAGCCCATATGGGTCCACTTCTTGGACCTGGACAGGCACAACGACAGCAGCCTGCACATGAACTCTGAATGAATGAGGATTTACTGAGCCTATAATTATTCTATTTCACAGGAAAGGGATTCCTGTCCGAAAAACCCAAATTACCTTATAGACACATCAAGTTCTTCTTTTTCCATTTTTCTTTCACTCTCCTCTCTGCTGGTCAGTTCCATGTCAGCATCCTCCACTGACTTTTTCTCACCATTTTGGAAGTACTGCTGAAGGGCAGTGTACAATTTAAACACTTGACTGAAAGAAAGCTTACTGTAGGCCAAGATCATATGGCGCAGAAATAAACCTACAAAATAAGATGTACACAGGCAAAGGCATTAACTGAAATCCAGGTTACACAGAGTTTATACTATTTGGTGCAATCTTCCTTCAAAAGAATCAAAAAGAGACATTTGCACTTTCAATTCCCTCCACCCCATCATTTACAAAATCGGTTTCCTCTTCTTATGCGGTGCTCAGTCCCCAACCCACCCCCCAACCCCATTCTCCATCATCTTTATCCATCCAATATGTTTTTTCATGGCTACTGGAACTATTTGAACTACCTTATTTATTTATTTACTTTTCACCATCTGGCCCCACCCCACCAGTAAGTGATCTCCATAAGCAGAAGGTCCCCATCTGTCTTATAAGTCCAGAGCCCAGTACACAGGCGATCAGTATAATAGCTGATGTTGAATAACATAAAAACTGCCATGCAAAAAAGCCAAATAGATGCAGCATGATTATAAAGCTAATAGAAAAGCATAGAGAAATTTCACGTATGCCCTCACCTTATAAACTACAGCAAAAACATATTCTTACTTAACTCTTTTCATAAAAGTTTAGTTGGTGACCCTGACTTAGAGTTGCACAATGCAGACCAGGAGTCCAGAGAACTGTGAGAAAGAGCCGTGAACCCCAACAAGCCCGCAGGACCAGGCTAATAGTTGGACTACTACAGACAAAATAGAAGACACTTTTCCACAAGACAATTATTTAAACATAGAACAAAATGGCAAGGTAATAAGTACGAACTAAAACATGTCCAACAGCTCTACTGTGTTTGTTCAGATATAGCAGAGTGAGGACAGACGTGACTTAGAAAGCTGCTCACTTCAATGAAAACATCCTCTTCTCTCCTTAGAAGAGTTTCATACCTACGACACTCGTTTTATGAACCTCTGGTTCAGTTCCAGAAAAAGAATCTGAAAGGTCATCAAAAAATTGTTCCATATCCTTCAATTCGCCTTCAGCCATCAATTTGATTCTGAATGAGAAAATTGAGAAGTGTATTTTAGGAAGGCCCTTTAAACATCTTCCCATGTTTCATATTCCATAATTAACTCCAATAAGTCTATTTTAAAAGCAATTCAGAGATTCAAAGAAAATGGTGGCACATAAAACTGGATAATCCAAAATGTCACTCCCATTATTCTGAAAAATATCACCATTTTCATCATCATAAAACCTGTCAAAGTAACACATCAGCTAGCAAAATGGAATTCCCTGCAACAATTAAAAAGAACAAGGTAGATCCATATAGAAAAATAAATTTTGAAATAATAGGTTTAATGTTAACAACCATTTAAAAAAAACAAAAGAGTAGGGGCTTGGGTGGCTCAGTCAGTTAAGGATCCAACTCCTGGTTTGGATTCATAGCTCAGGTCATGATCTCGTGATTCATGGGTTCGAGTCCCACATCAGGCTCTGAACTGACGGTGTGGGGCCTGCTTGGGATTTTCTCTCTCTGCACTCTCTCTCTCTCAAAATAATAAACTGGGGAAAAAAAGTAGGGGTGCCTGGGTCGCTCAGTAGGTTGAGCATCTGACTTCAGCTCAGGCCATGGTCTCACGGTTCGTGAGTTCAAGCCTCACATCAGGCTTGTTGCTGTCAGTGCAGAGCCTGCTTCAGATCCTCTGTCCCCTTCTCTCTCTGCCCCTTCCCCACTTACACTCTCTCTCTCTCAGAAATAAATAATTTTTTTAAAAAAGTAAAGTACTTAGGAAAATATTTTTGTTTCTGAGAGTAACAAAAATATGTTTTTAGAGAATTCATTACCATGTGTGCTTCTCTAATTTTCATCTACATAGACGTATTCTCATATATAAAGAAGAAAAGGAACCTTACCTGATCTGTACTGAATTTGCCAGCTGGGGACAAGATTCTTCAATTAACTTGTATAGTTTAGACAGTGTAATATCTGGGCCCTGGGTAAAGCAGATAGGGAGGTTATGGATAAATTCTAAGGAGCTGGAGAATGATAAAAAGCTGTAACAATTATTCCAAACGTGAAATCTCTCAAGTCAGGATTTTTAGTAAAAAACTAAAGCACTAAAGTAATACTTTACATTTGCATAGCATTTTTGTTTAATTTGCAGAATGGTTTAAAATGGAAACAAAACAGAGACTCTCTAGTCTAAAGACCTGCTATTCCTTTCTTCTTAATTTTGTAATCATGGCAAAGCTGTAGCCTCTCCAAGCCCTAGTTTCCTTCATCAGTGAAATGGAAATAAAAATAACCATCTCCCTTGTTTGTGGCAAACAGTAAAAAAAGGCAAAGTGCTTTGTAAACTGGAAGACATCATACATAGGTGTCCCATTTTTCACAAACATAATCTCACTTGATCCTTCCTCAAACCTTGTTAGGTAGGCAGACATACTCTGTGTCCAAGTCCATTAAATGTACCAGTAGAGACAGAGTACACAACCTCAGCTGTCAAGGAGACTACAATCTAGGAGCACCTGGCTGGCTCAATAGGTGGAACACGTGACTCTTGATGTCAGAGTTGTGAGTTCAAGCCCCACCCTAGGTGTAGAGATTACTTAAAAATAAAATCTTAAAAAAAAAAAAAAAAAAAGAACACAATCTAAATGAGGTTGAAAACTAAACACTGGGGGCGCCTGGGTGGTTCACTCAGTTTGGCGTTCAACTTTTGGTTTTGGCTCGGATCGTGATCTCACAGTTGTCAGATCAAGCCCCACATCATTGGACTCTGTGCTGATGGTCTGGAGCCTGCTTGGGATTCTCCTTCTCCCTCTGTCTCTGTCCCTCCCCCACTCTCACTCTCTGTCTCTCTCAAAATAAATAAATAAACTTAAAAAAATAACGAATTTTTGGGGCGCCTGGGTGGCTTAGTCGGTTAAGCGTCCGACTTTCGCTTGGGTCATGATCCTGCGGTTCGTGGGTTCGAGCCCCGCGTCGGGCTCTGTGCTGACTGCCAGCTCAGAGCCTGGAGCCTGTTTCAGTCTGTGACTCCCTCTCTCTCTGACCCTCCCCTACTCACGCTGTCTCTCTCTCTCTCCTAGAAATAAAAAAAAAAAAAAAAACGAATTTTTAAAAATTAACTGTTTAAAGCCAAATATTAAGCAAAAGAATTGGGAGTCTGATTGGAATGTTACTAGCCCACGTACTATTTAGCCAAAGAACCACAAAGGAGAATCTAGGGACAAAAAACCCAGCATGAGCGAAGGCAGAAAGATGTGTGAGTTAAAACATAAAAATTGCTTTGTTTCTTTTCTCTATTACCAAATCTTTTAGTATTATAACTTACTTCAACCATGGGGGAAATCCACTTGTAATACTAATAATGTGGCCAGGACTGGGAGCTACAAGTAATAGAAACCCCATTCTTTTTATTCAATCAGTTGGACAAGCCACTTAATCTCTGTGTCCTCAGTACCACGTCTTCCCCCCAACTAATACCGGCGATGGATTGTAAAAAGTCCTTGATCAAGTAATTGATAATGTGGGCGCCCGGGACCCCAGATCTTTGTTTCTGCCACCACTGCTCAATAAACAACTGCTCATCCTTCAGTACCAGCTTAACATCCACTTCCTCTAAGGCCCCCCATTCACCTGAGTCCACACATCTGCGGCAAGAGGGTTTATTCCATTTCACTTATTCTACACTTTAACTTAGGCACTCTACTCAGCTGTGGGGATATGAGAGTGAACAAAAGTAGGATAAAACACTGCCCTCATCGAAGCTAGTCTAGTGAGGAAGAGACATTAGTCATAAAAATCACACAAATAAATGAAAAAAAACCCACAACTGATATAAAAGAAGACATATGCTCTATGAGAATACACTGAAATAAAAATAGCTAACACTGAGCATTTACTATGTGCCACAAACCATGTGCTTTCCATGGATCTTCTCGTTTAATACAGCCATCCCCAAACATAGTTTCTATTATTGTCCTCCTTTTACAGAGAGAATCCAAAGACCCACGTAGATTATGGAATTTGCCAGAGTCGCACAGCCAGTAGGTGGTGAAACTATAACCTGAGTCTGCGATATGAAATAAAACATGTGAAGGGCGCTTGGGTGGCTCAGTCGGTTAAGCATCCGACTTCGGCTCAGATCATGATCTCACTGCCTGTGGATTCGAGCCCCGCATCGGGCTCTGTGCTGACAGCTCAGAGTCTGGAGCCTGTTTCAGATTCTGCGTCTCGCTCACTCTCTGTCTGTCTCAAAATAAAATAAAGACATAAAAAGAAGGAAAGAAAACATGTGAAGTGCTAGCAAACAGGAAGTGTTCAGTGAAGTGTTCAACGTTAGTTATAGGTCATTATTGCTACTTATTGTGGTCCTCGAAGAGCCTGTAGGATTCATCTGTCTCCAGCGCTCAGGACTACGTGTAGCCCCTTTTTACAGCAGACAGAGGATGTGAGAAAATAACTCTTCCCCCAGGCACTCAGCTTAATAAATGCTGGAGCCAAACATGAACCAGGAAAAAAAATGCATGTAAAGCGCCTAGCTCCTGTTAGCAGGTGGTATTAACTCCTTATTTATTTTTATTGTTTCGGTCCTCCAGGGCTGAAAGAGTATCTGATGTACACTCGCGCCCCCAGGCCCAGTGAGGTGTCCGGCACAGGGCAGGTGCTCAGGAAACGTTTGCTGAATGAGCGGGAACCGGTGGGGGCCGCTCACCTGCAACAGCGGCAGGAGAAGCTGGTTGAGCCTCCGCCGCTCCATGAGGCTGACGGCGCCCTCGCCCGTGCGGCCCATCTCGTTCAACAGCACCAGCACCGCGATCTTATACGGAGTCACCCAGTCCTTGATGCCGAACACGTTGGCGTGCACTACCCCGTTGGTCATCATGGGGTTGAAGTAGAGGCTCTCGTGGACGCTGGCCATGGCGCCCCGGGACTAAGCCCAGGAGCCCGGCCGAGCGCCGGGTTCCCGCTTGAAACACACCACAGCCCGCCCCAGGCCTCAGCTCGTCCGCGCCGCAGCCCAGGATACGGGCATCCTCGCCGTCGGCCAATCAGAGAGGCCAGACCAGAGCACGTGGAACGACTGCAGCCAATCAGAATGTCCAGGAGTGCTGTGCAGGGTGGGGTAAAGGCGGTGTACTTAAAGATTGAGTCCCTACAGAAACTCGAGTGAAAGGAGCAGGTTCCGGGGTGACTTGGGATGGGACCGTGAAAAGGAGGTGACGCTTGAGAACCGAAGTTGAACAGGTTGTGGTGAGGCGACTGCCCATTTGTTTAATTCGAAAACAGTTAAAATTGAATTTTGAGGCGAAGCAAATTACATTTGTACCTTTAAAATTTGTACTTGATCCATTATGTTAATTTCTTTTTTTTTTTTAATGTCTTATTTATTTCTAGGAGAGAGAGAGAGAGACAGCGTGAGCAGGGGAGGGTCAGAGAGAGAGGGAGTCACAGACTGAAACAGGCTCCAGGCTCTGAGCTGGCAGTCAGCACAGAGCCCGACGCGGGGCTCGAACCCAGGAACCGCGAGATCATGACCTAAGCGAAAGTCGGACGCTTAACCGACTAAGCCACCCAGGCGCCCCCATTATGTTAATTTCTAAACTCAAAATTGAGAGTTTCATTTAACTCTTTTAAGATGTGATGAAACATTTTTTTCTCAGTATTTCATAAATGTCATTTGGAGACAGCCAAGTCATGTTGCAAGTGGGCTTGCATCCTTACATGAAATGGAAGGTAATAGCACTTTAATTTGGTGAGTCTCTGTTTCCTATCTAATAAAGTACAAGTTCCATAGTCTGGTATTCGTAGCCCTCCAAAATCAATACCTAGACAATGTTTTCAATCCGATTTTTTACAATTCCTCTTCCATCCATCTATATCTCTCCCAAGACACTTCTCTATATCCTGAATTATTATTAATAATGATTTTCCTGTGTAGTAGTCTCTATGACCCTTGAAAGAAAAACTATGTCTATTAAACTTTGGCTGTCCACATGCACTGTGAGTGCCTTGTGTTTGTTTGCTTGTTAGTTTTTTAAGGTTTATTTATTTTTTTTGAGAGATAAGGAGAGAGAGAATCCTAAGTAGACTCCATGCTCAGGGTGGAGCTGGATGCAGGGCTCGATCTTAGAACTGTGAGATCATGACCTGAGCCAAAATCAAGAGTCCCAGGACTTAATTCACTGAGCCACCAGGCGTCACCTAGGGCCTTGTTTTTGTTGTCTCAATAGCTATATTGTTGGATAAGTAATGAATGAATATGTGGTCTTAGTTCACAAAAACAGAAAAGGAGGCAGGTATATACAGACTAAATAACTGTGCCAGAAAAGAAGCTATCGATAGCTGGGAATACAAGACCTTGATGCCATATCTTCTTTTTTTTTTTTTTTGTAAAATTTTTATTTTTACATGTATTTATTATTGAGAGACAGAGCATGAACGGGGCAGGGCAGAGAAAGAAGGAGACACAGAGTGTGAAGCAGTCTCCAGGCTCTGAGCAAGCTGTCAGCACAGAGCCTGATGCGGGGCCCGAACCCACAAACCATGAGATCATGACCTGAGCCAAAATCAGACGTTGAACCAACTGAGCCACCCAGGCGCCCCCTTGATGCCATATCTTGATATTTTAGACATACAATTATGTATATGTTGTACGTACGACTCTGTGCATTTCACCACATAGAATCCCTTTGTAACCGTGTCTTATTTGTAAAAGGGGAAACTGACTTTTTGAAGGATGTTTAATATGTAAATAACTTCTTTCCTTGTCTCACTTTTTTTTGTAAAACTCTCCCCCTCCCCTTTTTTTTTTAATGAAAAAGCAGACTTAACATTTTACAACTTCCTCAGAATCTTTTTGCATAGTGGATATAGCATAGAATAAAGGTTTTAGTGGTTATAGCATAGAATAAAGGTTGGCGAAGGACAGTTTTTGAACTTATATTCAACCTTAAAACCCTGAATAGAAACACATTAGTGAATGTAAAGAGGAAAGTAAGTGTTCTATAATCCTAAATAACAGTTTTACTCTAAATTGATAAGACTTTCGAGTCATTCATTTATTTATTTAATAAATATGTACTGAGCTCCTACTATATTCAAGGCTGTTCTAGATGCTAGAGATAAAAGTGGTAAACTTCTAGACTAAAAGTTGCAAGCTGGTGGCCTCTGAACCAAATGTGGCCCATCAGATGTATTTTATTTGCCCTGCATAGTGTTTGCCAATACCTAAGTGCCTGGGTGGCTCAGTTGGTTAAGCGTCTAAGTTTGGCTCAGGTCATGATCTCTCAGTTTGTGAGTTCAAGCCCTACGCGGAGCCCACTTCAAATCCTGTCTCCCTCTCTCTACCCCTGAGCTCTCCTTCTCTCTCTCTCTGTCTCTCTCTCTCTCTCAAAAATAAACATTTTAAAAAATTAAGAAATTTCAGCCCTCTGAAAAAGTCTATATTTCCAGCTTCACTTGAAAAATTAGAATATTTGGCAAAATTATTTATTCCTGTGGGGTAATAATTCACTGGATATAAGCAGCAAGAGCCACCTTTATTCAGGATATGTTGTCCCCAAATCACAATAGTCCTGGCCATTCATTATTGTCTCTTTAAAGGCAGTTCCTGTCACCCATTTACCCTACTTTATCCATCGATGCAGCTTCACCTGCAGACATTTGGGTTGGAAATTCCTGTTTCCATCTGTATATATTTGATTTTAAGAACATGGTTAAATGTTATCAAAATTCTGAAAACGTTTTAACTGTTAGGAATGTACTGCATCATCATCTCTTTGGAGGTAATGTGACCATTTTCATAGCATTTTGTTCAAGCCTTATTACATATATTGTTCTGTTTTTTTCTTTTTGCCAATGATTTGCATAAGTAACTACCTCTGATGGACTGTGTGAGTGCCTCGAGGCCAGGCACCAGGTTTTGTTTTTTTCAGTCTCTGCAGTGACATAGGCACTTGACGTCTGGGATGTGCTCATTATTGCCAAGATTCCTTTGAGTCAGCTATGCCTCAAATCCTTAAAATTCACTCCACA
Organism: Hyaena hyaena; assembly: GCF_003009895.1. NCBI lineage: Eukaryota > Metazoa > Chordata > Mammalia > Carnivora > Hyaenidae > Hyaena > Hyaena hyaena. The sequence goes on along the minus strand of NW_024080632.1, from coordinate 4,264,187 downwards.
AATATTTCTGAGGACCTATCATGTGCCAGACATTGTGCTAAGTCCTAGGGATACAGCAGTGAATATAGAAACTAGTTATTTGACCTTATAGAGGAAAAAAAAGTGGCATAGGTCACGAGTCAAAAATCTCTGATGAATCACTCTGTTTCCGGGAGACTAAGAAGGACATGCTGTTAGAGATGTGTGGTTGGCCTCCCTTACTTTTTTTTTTTTTAAGTTTATTTGTTTATTTTGAGAAAGAGCATAGGGATATGTGCATGAGCGGGTGAGAGGCAGAGAGAGAGAGAGAAAGAGAATCCCAAGCTATCTGCGCAGAGCCCTCCAGAGGGCTCTAACTCATGAACTGTGAGATTAGAACAGTGAGCCAAAATCAAGAGTCAGAAACCTAGCCGACTGAGCCACCCAGGCACCCCTAACCTCCCTTACTTTTCATTGTAAAAACTGAATGCTGGGGACACCTGGGTGGCTCAGTCCATAAGCATCTGACTTCAGCTCAGGTGATGATAATCACAGTTTGAGATTTTGAGCCCCATGTTGGGCTTTGGGCTGACAGCACAGAGCCTGCTCTGGATCCTCTGCTTCCTTCTCTCTCTACTGTACCCATGCTTTCTTTCTCTCTCTCAAAAAAAATTGAAAAAGAATTTAAAAATAAGAAAAAAATGAAAATTGAGTGCTGATCTCCTACACCTTTCACATTTCAAAGCAGCCTTCCATGTCAATAAAAGAATCAAAGATTTATAACTTGCCATGGGCTTTGGTTTATTTATTTTGTGTATTGAGCATTGTCTACTATCATCCCCCAAAATGTGTTGTCTTTGATTTGAACAAAGTTACAGAACATGCCCCGTCTGAAGATAGGGATGGGCATATGGCCTTCTTAGAGCCCATCAGATCCTTCTCCAGGACTGCTGTGTGGACTATGGAAAAAAGAAGAACCCTCCTTCTCCTGAGGATGCTAGGTGGGGCTGTTGATGCCATAGTCCCTGTTGCTAGAATAAAAGTCACTGTAGGAAAAGAGAACAAGGCCAGTTTGCAAAGAGAAACAGAATCAAGCAGAGTTGAGGTGTGTGGGAGGGGAGAAAGAAATAGACAGCTGTGGGGCGTCTGGGTGGCTCAGGCAGTTGGGTGTCCTACTTTGGCTCAGGTCATGATCTATTGGTTCGTGGGTTCAAGCCCCATGTCGGGCTCTGTGCTGATAGCTCGGAGCCTGAAGCCTGTTTCAGATTCTGTGTCTCCCTCTCTCTCTGACCCTTTCCTGCTCACACTCTGTCTCTCTGTCTCTCTCTCTCAAAAATAAAATAAACCAAAAGAAAGAAAAGAAATAGACAGCTGTGGTGCATTGACTTCTGTTTCTACCTTGAGATCTTAGTTCTTGCAGGTCATTCTTTATCTACATCAACTTTCCTAGCAGATAATCCCCCAACCACAAAACAAATGTTTGTTAGTTTGCTTTGGGGCTTTTGTTTTGTTTGCTTTTCACTTCCGCTTGATTGAGGAAGGTTTCTGGCTTTTGCAACCAAAATCATCTTTCTTAATATATATTTGAAAATACTAAAAGCAATTTATCCTGGCAGACCTGTTTAGTTCCCAGAAAAACCTTCGGGCTCCTTGATTTGTTCCTATATGAGCTTTCACCTCATCTTATATGGTATTCAGTGACTGTCCTCTTTCCTTCCCCAGTCACCAATACTCTCCTGCCAGTCAGAGAAAACATGATTCAAATGTAGTCATGATTGATGAAACAGGAAGAAAGTTGGCCTGGGAATCAGAACCCCCAGGGTCTAGTCTTGGCCTTAAAACCAACTACTTCTGTGATTCAAGTAGCCACTTAATCTTCCCTGGAACTTGAGCCAGTCATATTGACAAAGAAAGGTTTTCAGGGCACATGGGTGGCTCCGTCAGGTAAATGTCTGACTCTTGATTTCAACTCAGGTCATGACCTCACAGTTGGTGAGTTCAAGCCCCACATCGAGCCCCCCTACTCACCTCTCAGGAATAAATAAATAAACATTTTAAAATAAAAACAATGAAAAGTTTGGATAGTATCTAATTCCAGAATATTTTCTAAAGTTTATTTATTTTGAGAGAGAGAGAGCGTGCAAGCACACACGGGGGAAGGTCAGAGAGATGGGAAGAGAGTGAATCCCAAGCAGGCTCCACATTGTCAGCACAGAGCCCAATTTGCGACTCGAACACACAGACCATGAGATTATGACCTGAACCAAAACCAAGAGTCAGAGGCTTAACCAACTGAGCCATTCAGGCACCCCTCTATTTCCAGAACATTTTAATGACCCCAGAATGAGACCCCAGACCCATTAGCCGTCACTCCTTGTCCCCCCCCCCATTCCCAACTCCTGGCAGCCACTAACCTTCTTTCTGTCTCCATAGATTTGTGTATTCCGGACACTTCTTATAAATGGAGTCATATAATCTGTGGCCTTTTGTGTTGACTTCCTTCTTTTTTTAAGTTCATTTATTTTGAGAGAAACAGAGACAGCATGAGTTGAGGAGAGGCAGAGAGAGAGAGGGAGACAGAAGAGTCCACACTGTCAGCATGGAGCCCAATTTGAGGCTCAAACTCATGAAACCATGAGATCATGACATGATCTGAAATTCAGAGTCAGGTGCTCAACCAACTGAGCCACCCAGGCTCAGTTCTTTCATGTAGCCTAATATTTCTGAGGTTCGTCCACGTAGCTTATGTCAGAACTTCGTTCCTTTTCAAGGCTGAATAATACTCCACCTTAAGGATAGACTACACTCCCATTTGGCTCTTGTGAATCAAGATGCTGTAAGCCTTCATGCCCACATTTTTGTGGGAACATATGTATTCCACTCTTTTGGGCATATTCCTATGAGTGGAATTTCTGGATCATACAGTAACTATATTTAACTTTTTTGGAAACTGCCAGACTCTTTTCTGTAGATGCACCATTTCACATTTCCACCAGCAAGGAACAAGGGTGGCCTCTACATTTTAATGAGCATCAGGAAACCAGCCTGCTATTTAATCAGAAGTCCTAATTAGCAATGTCATGATTATGAAAGAACTGAGTAATTACCGAGATGTCTTAAGTTATTTTGAGCAATGGATGACTGTACTCATGATTTTCTGTATCTCTGAACACCAGATTCTCCCAAGTAGTAGTACGCCAAGTAGAACCAGTCTCCCCCATTGCTCATTAGATAGTAGCTTTCCAGCAGCTAAGTGCTGGCACATCCTCTGCACGTCCCAGAGCAGATGGGAAAGCCAGCGGTGTCACCGAACACAAGCTTTACCTGCTGATCAATTCCAAAACTTCTGAAAATGACAAACCCTGACCGTGGTTTGTGTGCAATTCTAAGACAGCTCGTTAGAGGACACAGCTAATTGCTCTGATTGCCCTGAGCAAGGAAAATGTAATGTGTGAGCCAGGTCTCCTGTGTACGTGCATAAACAGCCTCTTTTGATAATCCAGGAAAATCCAGCTGAGAGGGAAGAAAATATCTCCTATTAAGTAAAATGAGCCCCGACTTTGAAAGTCACATAGAGTCTCAGGGCTCAATTAATACAGAAAGTTCTGGGTAATTAACTGAGCTGCTGAGGAAACTTGATCACCAGCCTGACAAGCATCACTAAGTATTTCCAGACCCAAGGTAACATTCCAGTTTCTCAAAGCTCATGACCTGAATTGACCTCACTCCCTGGGGAAAGAAACTCTCCTTATTGTCTCTGGACCTCTTATTTCATCTAAAGGAAACCTTGCTGACTGCAACTGGAAGGATCAGTAAACAAATGAATTAACTGGGGTTGGAGTTTACACTTCTGTCAACTCTCATCATTTGTTTGCTTGAACCCACTTCATGTATCTCTTAATGCTAACTTACAGAATTTTCACAGGCATATGAGTATATTTTGCACATCATTTTCACTTCTTTGAGGATACCCTGACTCACTCTCAATGCTTGACTAGATGGCAGTTTCCAGAATCGGCTGCTTTCAGTAATAGAAACAGAAACTATATTTGTTAATTGCTTTTCCTTCTTCGCTGGATGTTAATTCCTTGGTTTGTAAAAACTGCATATCTTTTAGTTTGGAGGAGTTTCTGGATCTCTGATGTTTAATGAACATTGAGCGCCAAATAGCAGTAACGTAGAGTTCCCTACTGCAAGAGTAATGCTGCAAAACCTGCAAGGCAGAATAAAATGCTCCCACATCCGGGGCGGCAGGCTAGGGAGCTCTGCCAGTCTTGTTGGAGCTCGATCATAGATCTGGAGGCTGGCTGACCGTATGATCGGGAACGGCCGTGACTGGGACACCTGGAGTGTGGCTCTATGTGTGCCTCCTCCTCTGGCAGGCTGTCCCAGAGAATGTTCTGTGTGTAAGAAAGCAGAGACAAGTCTCTCCTAGAGTACTCGGCTCAATGGTGGCCCACAGCAGTATCCCTGCCACATTCTATTAGCTAAAGCTTAAGGCTAGCCCAGGTCAGGAAATAGGCTCTGCCTCTTTAGCAAGAAAAGCTGCAAAGTCACATGGTGGCAAGTGTGGGTACAGGGAAAGGTAAAGAATTGGGGCCAAAGGGCTGTCTACTAGAAGCAGTCCCTTCTCATCCCTTTGGAGTCTATCCTTGGACCTCAGTTTATTTAGGCAAAAGGGAAAATTGGGTCCAAGAGGAATCAATCTGTTATTTTATGTTTTTAATCTTACCAAATAATTGTATAAATAGATGTCTGGGCTCTCTTAGCTTGTTCAGGCTGCTGTAACAAAATGCCATAGACAGCGTGGTTTAAACAACAATATTTAAAAAATTTTTTAATGTTTATTATTTGTTTTTGAGAGAGAGAGAGCACCTAGGGGTGGTGTGGCACAGAGAGAAAGGGAGACACAGAATCTGAAGCAGGCTCCAGGCTCCGAGCTGTCAGCACAGAGCCCGATGTGGGGCTCGAACCCACAAACCATGAGATCATGCCCTGAGCCAAAGTCGGACGCTTAACCAATTGAGCCCCCCAGGTGCCCCACAATGAGATTCTTTTTCGCAGAGTTCTAGAGGTCGGGAAGCCCAAGATCAAAATGCCAAAGATTCGGTGTCTGGTGAGAGCTCTCTTCTTGGCTTGCACATGGCCACCTTCTCATAGTGTTCTCATACGGCAGAACTGGAGAGAGCTCTCTGGTGTCTCCGCTTATAAGGATCTTACCTTTCATGAGGCTCCACCCTAATGACCTCATCTAACCTGAATTACCTCCAAATACTTTCATATTGGGGGTTAAAGCATCAACATGTAAATTTGGGGGGCACACAATTTAGTCCATAGCAAAACTTAAATTTAATAATCTTCGTATTTTCATTCCTTTTTAATTCTTTCCTCCAAGTACACCTCACTTCATATTGTGACCAGCTGTGAATAAAACGTCCTAATATTAGGGGTGCCTGGGTGGCTCAGTCAGTTAAGCTTCTGACTCTTGGTTTCAGCTGGGGTCATGAACTCACAGTTTGTGAGTTCAAGCCTTGTGTCAGGCTCTGTGCTGACAGTGCAAGCCTGCTTGGGATTCTGTCTCCCTCTGTCTCTGCCCCTCCCCTGCTTGCTCTCTATCTTTCTCTCTAAAAATTAAATAAATAAACTTTTTTTTTGTTTGTTAAGTCCTAACATTAGAGGGGCAGCTGGGTGGCTCAGTCTGTTAAGCATCCAACTTTGGCTCAGGTCATGATCTCACAGCCCGTGAGTTCGAGCCCTGTGTCAGGCTCTGGGCTGGCAGCTCAGAGCCTGGAGCCTGCTTAGGATTTTGTGTGTGTGTCTCTCTCTGCCCCACCCCACTTGTGTTCTCTCTCTCTCTCTCTCAAAAATAAACATTTAAAAAATTTTAAAACTCCTAATATTAGAAATCAAAGTCAGAACTTAAAGTTGGAATCTCAGATTGATCAGAATAAATTGGAAACATATTCATAGCATGTCTTATTTCGTTTAAGAAGATGCCAATTTCTACTTGAGTTGAGGATATAGTGTGTACTTGATCTAAAGTTTGAGAGAATGATTAGCCAGTCTTTGTCAAGCCAGGTTTGTTTGAAAATTCAAAGTGGTTTCATGCTTCCCAGCCAAAGCATTGGAGGTCATCTTTCCCATAAGATTCTGGAACTTCTGAGCATTACTCGTTCAATCTTAAAACCTGCATGATTCTTCCAACCTTTATTTTCAGGCTCTTAATGGCCTTGAACCACAAAAGCAATTAAGTTGCCAGAGAAAGTTTCTAATATCCTGTTCACCTGAAGTTTTTTGAACAGGTATTTTATTCACTGCATGTGTATAATACTAAGAAACACTTCTTAGTATTTTCATTTTGTTGATTAATTAATAAAAGAATGAACATCTTGGGCACCTGGGTGGCTCAGTCGGTTAGGCATCCAACTTTGGCTCAGGTCATGATCTCCTGGTTCGTGAGTTCGAGCCCCACGACAGGCTCTGTGCTGACAGCTAGCTCGGAGCCTGGAGCCTGTTTCGGATTCTGTGTCTCCCTCTCTCTCTCTGACCCTCCCCTGCTCACGCTGTCTCTCTCTCTCTCTCTCTCAGAAATAAATAAAACATTATTAAAAAAAAAAGAATGAACATCTTTAAGGAGAGGGAAAGGTTTCAGAGAAGAAAGCCAGTATCCTAGAGAAATGATGAGATTAATCTGTTCAGAGAGTATATGAAAAGCAGGCTGATTTATGGGATGTGTTTATACACTGGGTATCCACCCTGGGCCTCTGAAAAGGTGTGGCCCTTAAGACAGGGTTTAGGAGAGCTGTTGTTCAACCCAATCAATATCTCATAGACAAGAACATTATTGATAAGTCTTCAATCAGCAAAAGAAAATTTAGAATTCTCCCTAAACCAGTCTTCATATCAGTATAAGGAAATGAAAATTGGATTTGGGAACTTGTACACTTTTAATATCATCCCTTTTATCAGCCGCATTATGTTTACTGATGTTTCTGACCAGTTCCGGCAAAAGTGATGGATGCCAGAGGAGATGTCTAGGAGGACTAGACATAAAGAACAGTGGCTATTGATTCTTTTATTTTTAATTAAAAAATTTTAAATGTTTATTTATTTTTGAGAGAGAGAGAGCATGAGCAGGGGAGGGGTAGAGAGAGAGGGAGACACAGAATCCAAAGCAGGCTCCAGGCTTTGAGCTGTCAGCATAGAGCCCGAGGCAAGCTATAAGATCATGAGCTGATCCAAAGTAGGATGCTCAACCGACTGAACCATCCAGGCGCCCCTCGATTTTATTCACCACATATTCCGCTGTCATCTAATACATGCTGGCACTGAGCCAGACGCTGCTAAAAGGGTGATGAGTGAGACAACGTCAGCTCGGTTCTCATAGAAGTCACAGTCTGGTTCAGATGAGCCATAAATAGGGACAACCACAATGAGACTGCACTTCACACCCGCCAGGAGGAGGGCTGTAATAAAAAAGACAGACAATAACAAATGTTGGGAAGGATGTGGAGAAACTGGAACACTTATGCATGACTGGGGGGAATAGAAAAGTCTGGCAGTTCCTCAACAAGCTAAGCCTAGATTTACCATATAGCATAGCAATTTCACTCCTAGGTATACATCCAAGACAATTAAAACACACGTTCCCACAAAACTTGTATAGGAACGGAATGTTCACAGCAGCACCATTCACGGTAGCCAAAGGACGGTTATGATCCAAATGTCCAACACCTGATGAATGGGTGAACACCGTGTGGTCTGTGCATGTAGTGGAGTATTAGTCACCCACAAACAGGAATGAAGCACTGATACATACACGTTACAAACGTGGATGAACCTTGAAAACATGATGCTAAGTAAGAGCAGCGAACACCAATGATTCCATTTAGATGAAAAGTCCAGAATAGGCAAATCCACAGAGATGAAAGCAGAGTGGTTCTTTCCAAGGGTTGGGGGGAGGGAGAAAGGGTAATGACTGCTTAACAGGTACAGGCCCTCCTTTTGTGGGGGTAATAAAAATGTTTTGGAACTAGGGTGGAGGTGGTGGTGGCACAGCATGGTGAATGTGCTAAATGCCACTGAACTGTATATCTTTAAATGGTGGATTTTGTGATGTGTATTTTACCTCAATCAAAAAAATTAATGGGGCTGCACACTCAAGATCATACATTTTACTATCAGTTATTCTTTTTAAAATATTTTTAAATTTTATTTAATGTCTATTCATTTTTTGAGAGACAGAGAGAGAGCACAAGCAGGGGAAGGGCAGAGAGAGAGGGAGACACAGAATCTGAAGCAGGCTCCAGGCTCTGAGCTGTCAGTCCAGAGCCCAACACGGGGCTCGAACTGCAAGATCATGACCTGAGCGGAAGGCGGATGCTCAGCAGGCTGAGCCACCCAGGCTCCCCTAAAAGATTCTAAAAATCATTTGAGTTTAATTTTTCAGAAATGTATCTTATTTCACTTTGCAATCATTTTGACTGCATATCTGTGTATTTATACATGTGTATTGTTATTGCAGATTAAGTGGGGCCCAATTCCATAAGGCACACATGAAAAATCTGTCCCTAGTTCCTTGTTGCACACACAGAGAAGAGTCATAAGATCAATTTCCACTTTTTAAAACATGTTTATTTATTTATTAATTTAGAGAGCATCTGTGAACAAGGGAGGGGCAGAGGGAGAAGGAGAGAGAATCCCAAGCAGGCTACCAGGTGTCAGCGTGGAGCTCATTCCCACATGGGGTTCAAGCCCACCCACCATCAGATTATGACTTGAGCTGAAACTAAGAGTCAGAGGCTTAACCGATTGACCCACCCAGGTACCCTGGTCAATCTCCATTTTAAATTGTTTTATCAGGTATGTATTAATACCTCACCTTGTTATTCTAATCAGGATATATAGTACTTAAGTAGTTTTTGCAATAAATAAACTTTAACAAAAGCATAATAGTTTAACAGCTTTAAACATCACTATCCCACTTTCAAATTAAACTGATATTGAATTGACGTGACATTGGATTCTTTTTTAAGTTTACATATCTATGGATTTTTTCACATTATAAAAATGTATGATTGTAGAAAACTTGAAAAATATAAGAATGATAAAACAGAAAAAATAAAATTGGCTATCATTTCACCACCCAGTGATAACTTCTATGTCACTTGGGTATATTTCCCTTATTTTGGTCACAGCTGAGTAGCAGCATCTGGCATATATATATATATTTATATATATATATAATTTGTACCTATACACAATTTATACATATACACAATTATATACATAATTGGCATATAATAAATATGTCAACTATGTTAATAGTTAATAGAAAGTTAAACAAATTTTTCAATAAAATTAGAAGAATATGGTTGTGGGGCACCTGGGTGCTTCAGTTGGTTAAACATCCATCTTAAGCTCAGGTCATGATCTCCCAGTTTGAGTTTGAGCCCCATGTTGGGCTGTGTGCTGACAGCTCAGAGCATGCAGCCTGCTTCAGATTCTGTGTCTCCCTCTCTCTCTCTCTGCCCCTCTCCTGCTCACACTCTGTCTTTCTCTCTCAAAAATAAATAAACATTAAAAAAAGAGAAGAATATGGTTGTCATTGTGTTGACTTTGTATCTTTTGATTTTCAGGTTTAGAATACTGAGGAAAGGCTACAGACAGATCCAAATCACAGAGGAGAGGCAGTGGACTTCAGGCCAAGGAATGGCCCCCTTTAAAACCATCCATTTAGAATCTACTCCAGAAGTGGGACTCTGAAACATGTCACTCCTTGAATATACTCAGCCACATCTCACATACAAAGGCAATCTCCCTTGCTGTTTTGGAAGCTCCATTAACTTTTTCTAGCCCATGGTAGGTGATTTGGATTGTCAAGACTTATTCTTCCCCAAAGCTAAGTTCGTCAAAAGTAATGGGTAAGTGTTTTGATGGCGGATACATTTTCCAGTGCCTTAAGGGGAGAACGCTAATGAAAGACTGCTGAGAACTGGTTCAGCAAGTCATCATGCTGCAATGCATCTTCAGAAAAAAAGTCAAATTATGTCTATTGAAGTTGCCAAAAGTGGGGCAGTCTGAACCACCCCAGTGTCCCATTGACAGTGCTTCTCAAACTTTAAGGTGCATCCAAATGACCTGAAAATCTCAGTAAAATACGGATTCTGATTCAGGTGGGTGAGGACAATCTGGGATTCTGAAAGACACACAAACTCCCACGTGATGCTAAGGCTGGTGGTCCTCTGACCACACTTTGAGAAGTAAGGTCCCATCACACAAAGCTAATGAATGGCCTGACTGGTCTCCACTATTAAAATCTCAGGGTACACAGTGTGGTAGATGTAACAGGGGCATCAGGCCGTGTCTCAGATGGAGTCTATCCCATTAACTGATGTAAATCATCTCTGTCTACATTTGAAGTGCTTTGCCACTGACCAGATAAGGCTACGTTTAATTTCTCTTTTGTAAAAAATTGAGGTGGGATTCATATCATATGAAATGAACCACTTCTTTTTATTTGAGAGAGAGAGAGTGTGTGTGTGTGTGAGAGAGAGAGTGGGGGAGGGGGAGAGAGAATCTTAAGCAGGCTGCATGTTCAGTGTGGACCCCAACACAGGAGCTCGATCCCACAATCCTGGGATCATGACCTGAGAGCTGAAATCAAAAGTCAGACACTCAACTGATTGAGCCACCCAGGCATCCCTGAAATTAACCATTGTAAGTGTACAGTTCAGCGACATTTTCATCACCCCAAAAGTAAACCCTATGCCCATTAATTAGTCACTCCTCATTTCCCCTTCTCCCACGCCCTACTAAGCTACTTTCTGGATGTTCCGTATCCAGATGAAAATGTTCCGGACAAGGGCACCTGACAGTCTCGGTCAGAAAAGCATGCGACTCCAGGGGCACCTGGGTGGCTCAGTAGGTTAAGTGTCCTATTCTTGATTTCAACTCAGGTCATGATCTCATAATTTGTGAGATGGAGCCCTGAGGCAGGCTCCGCATTGACAGCACCACACCTGCTTGGCATTCTCTGTCTCTCTCTCTCTCTCTCTCTTTCTGATCCTCCCTCAATCAGGGTCCCCTACCACCCCTCTCTCAAAAAAAAAAAAAAAAAAAAAAAAAAAACTTAAAAAATAGCCAAACTTTTTTAAAAAAGAAAAAGCATGTGATTCTTGATCTCCAAGTTGTGAGTTCGAGCCCCATGTTGGGTGTGGAGATTACTTAAATTAATAAACCTAAAAAAGAAAAGAAAATGTTCTGGACCCAGATAGTGGTGATAATTGCCAGCATTGTGAATATACTAAATGTTGCTAAATTATGCATTTTAAAATGGTACCCCAAAAAAATGAATTTTATGGTATGTGAATTTTACCACAGTAAAAAAGGATATGGGCTCTGCATTTTCTTTTTTTTTTTTAATTCTTTAATATTTACTTTGAGAGAGAGAGAGAGAGTATGAGCAGGGGAGAGGCAGAGAGAGGGAAAGCACAGAAAATGAAGAAGCAGGCTCCAGGCTCTGAGCTGTCAGCATGGAACTCGAACTCACAAACTGTGAGATCATGACCTGAGCCAGAGTTGGACACTTAACCGACTAAGCCACCCAGGCGCCCCGGGCTCTGCACTTTCTAACAAAAGCTACTTGCTGGTGATCTTTTCAAAATTAACTTGAGGCCTACAGGACAAGGAAACCAAGCCCTGGAGTTACTCAGCTATTTGGTGGCAGAGTACAGCCCAGATTCTTTATTTCCTAATTCCTACCTTGTTTTCTCTCAGACAATGGGATAAAAAAAAAAAAAACAAAAAAACACTTTTAAACACAGAAATATATTGGATGGCAAAAAAACAGACATTAAAATCTGTACCTCCAGGGTGCCTGGGTGGCTCAGTTAACAGTCTGACTTCGGCTCAGGTCATGATCTCACAGTTCATGAGTTCGGTCAGGCTCTGTGCTGACTGCTCGGAGCCTGGAGTCTGCTTCAGATTCTATATTGCCCTCTCTCTCTGCCTCTCCCCTGCTCATGCTCTGTCTCTCAAAAATGAATAAACATTTAAAAAAATAAAAATAAATAAAGATCTGCACCTCGATGCTTGCAATCTTACTGGGAAAACAAAATTGTCACATGAGTGCAAGTGAACCAGCAGAAGTGCAGAGTAAGTACAAATGGAGCACAGCTAAACATCAGTAACAAAGAATGCGTGGATCCTGCATTTATTTGGACAATCGGTTCTGAGGATTCTTCTCTTACTGCATGGGAAGCAATTCTAGGTAAATGAACCATGCAAACCAGGCCATAGTAAGTTCCTCCTAATCTATGTAAAATATAACAAACATCTCTGTCTTTCTGAAATATCTGTGGTGACCCTACCACTTTTCAGAACCTGATTCCAAGTATGGACCCTACAATCAGATGGCTTGTTCTGGAAGCCGGCCCCACCACTTAATATCATGGGGTTTTGGGTGAGTTATTTAAGCCTCTGTGCCTCAGTTTTCTTGTTCGTAAAATGGGAATAAAAACAGTACAAACCTCAGAGGTTATTATAAGAAGATACATATACAGTACTTAGAATAGTGTCTAGGACTTAGTAAGCCACAATAAACATTAGCTGTTATTATTGTTGCATTTAATGGGGCACCTGGGTGGCTCAGTCAGTTAAACGTCTGACTCTTGATTTCAGCTCCGGTTATGATCTCACAGTTTGTGAGTTTGAGCCACATGTCAGGCTCTGTGTCAGGATTCTCTGCCTCTCCCCTGCATAAGCAGTCTCCCTCTCTCTCTCTCTCTCTCTCTCAAAATAAATAAATAAAATTAAAAATTAAAAATTAAAAAATAAAATAAAAAACTGATAAGGTGGGTGACTTGACACTTTCCAAGTCAGTCACTAGCTTTCTTATTACTTCCATATGGAAAATATAAGATGTACCCCCCTACTTCTGCAGAGACTGAGTATCAAAATAAATAATAAAAGCAAAGTATTTTGGAAACAATAAAGCCCTGTCCAAACACAAACTTGTTATTGAATGCAAGGGAAATCATATTTACCTATTCATAAAAGCAAATTTCCAAGAATTTCTATTTTCCTGAATTTTGTTTGGCTTACACAGAACTATTGCAAAGACTCGAATGTGCTAAAATCACTTCTCTTTCAAATTATCATAATTCAGACTTTTTACTAATTCAGACAGGCATTTTCCTAGTCAACACAAATTGTTGCAACTTTATTTTATATCAATAAATACTAGGGCGGATTTATGCTCTTTCAGGGATTTGAACAAGAAAGTTTCTGACTGCATACTAAAGGAATCCAGACCAGAAAGGCCTTGAGTATATAGGCAGAGTTGGGTGAATTTGATCAATGAAAACATTTTAAGTCCAGTAAAAGAGTTGTAATTTGGGAAGAAGGGGAGAGCATGAGCTGGCAAATATACAAGACTACAAAGATGGCTGTTGAGTGAGAAAGAAAAAGAAAAACTGGAAAGAAATGGTGTTATCAGTTATCCTTTGGGTTAAAAGATTCTGGAACAAAGGGCTCGTGGGTGGCTCAGTTGGTTTTAAGTGTCTGACTTTGGCTCAGGTCATGATCTCATTGCTCATGAGTTCGAGCCTTGCATCGGGCTTACTGCTGTCAGTGCAGAGCCCACTTCAGATCCTCTGTCCCCCTTTCTCTCTGCCCCTCCCCCACTCATTCCCTCCCTCCCTCCCTCTCTCTCTCAAATAAATATTTAAAAAAGAAAATTCTGGAATAATACCGATCTTCTTACATGTTGTATTAGCTCTGGCTGCCATAACAAAATACCATAAACTCAGAAATTTATTTTCTCACTGTCCTGGACACTGGCAAGTCCAAGATCAAGGTGCCAGCTGATTTAGTCTCTGGTGAAATCACTCTTCCTGCTTTGCAGACGGCTGCCTTCTTGCTTTCCTCACATGGCCCCAGATGGGAATGGGGATATCTCTCTTCTTCTGCTTCTGCTTCTAAGGCAATCATTCATATCGGATTAGGGCCTCACCCTTATGACTTCATTTAACCTTAATTACTCCCTAAAAGTCCTATCCGAAATACAATCACATTGAAGGTTTAGAACTTCAATATATGAATGGAGGGGGCACATTCAGTCTATAGCATATATATATATATATATTTGTGTGTTTTCCAAGTTTGTAAAAAACAACAATCAGTATTTGTATCATTGGTTTTTAAAAGACAGAAGTGAAAAGAAAGAGGGATCTCCTGAAGCTATTTTGAAGAAAGATATTACAAGAGTTAGTGTTGATTGGGAAGAATGTTAAATTACTCCCCAAACTGAAGCCTAGGGGTCTCGGAGCCCTTTCATCACTGTGATATATTGACTTGTAAGGGTACCAGTGAGAAGGATAAGGCGGTTAGTTTCTCTGGTTTTACTTGAAGTGTGACTCAGTCTCAGTGTCTGCAGGAGAGGCCATGAGGACAACTAAAAAAATACACACATAGGGCAGGTTATATCAAGGTCAGAAGCCTAGATATACTGAGTTGAAGCTTTGCCTGACCACCCCAGCTGCAATGATTTCCTCCTCCCCAGAACAGATGGAGCAACAGTCTTCAACACTCATTTGGCACATCTGCATTTCTTCCTTCCCTCCTTCCTCCCTCCCTTCCTTCCCTCCTCCTTCCCTCCCTCCCTCCCTTTCTTCCTTCTTTCCTTCCTTCTTTCCTTCCTTCCTTCCTTCCTTCCTTCCTTCCTTCCTTCCTTCCTTCCTTCCTTCCTTCCTTCCTTCCAACATATTTCCTGAATGCCCTTTGTCTGTGATCATTCAGGGGAAGAAGGGAATAGAGCAGATTTGAGGAATGGGCAAGGAGTGAGGACAATAGGCAGATGAGGAGAGAGTGGAGACTAACTCCAAAATCCAGAGGCTTTTCCCCCGTAGATTTAGGGTTACCTTCAAAACTACGTACCTGATTCTTAGTATCTTTTGCACAAACAAAAAGCATTCCTGCCTTTCCTTGCCTCTCCAAAAATCTCGTATAAATATTAAAACAGAAAAATACATTCAGCAAAAAGGTGCCAAGCACAAGTCTTGGAGAGAAGACTGAACATCTCGTTTTTTCCCCCTCTTGATAATGAATCCATTTTGGAATGTAAATTTTGGGGTTTTTTTTAAATGTTTTATTTATTTTTGAGAGACATAGGGAAACAGAGCACAAGCAAGGGAGGGGCAGAGAGAGAGGGACACAGAATCCAAAGCAGGCTCCAGGCTCTGAGCTGTCAGCACAGAACCTGACGCGGGGCTCGAACCCACAAACCATTAGATCATGACCTGAGCTGAAGTCAGACACTCAACTGACAGAGCCACCCAGGCGCCCCTGGAATGTAAATTTTGAATTAACCTCTTACCTTCACTATAGCCACTCTAAGGTAATAGGGAAAAAAATGGTAAGCTTCTGGATCTGATTCTTCCTTTCCAAGTACAAATTATCCTAAGTATATAAATTATGGTTTACTTTTTTTTCCAGAGAAAGCATTAAGGAGGAAATTAAGTTGGAAAACATCATGCCAATAATTTTCTACATATAGATAAGCATTCAGAGTAGAAATATATTAGGGAAAAACAAATAAGCTTGGATGTATACTATACTATAGTACTATAATACTATAATGAAGAGCTTATCAAGCTTTAGACAAGGCCAGAATGAAAGACTTTTTATTTATTTATTTCAGTTTTTTTTTTTTTTTTATTTCTAGGAGAGAGAGAGAGACAGCGTGAGCAGGGAAGGGTCAGAGTGAGAGGGAGACACAGACTCTGAAACAGGCTCCAGGCTCTGAGCTGGCAGTCAGCACAGAGCCCGACGCGGGGCTCGAACCCACGAACCACGAGATCATGACCTAAGCGAAAGTCGGATGCTTAACCAACTAAGCCACCCAGGCGCCCCTATTTATTTCAGCTTTTAAAAAATTGACCTGAAGGAGATCCTAACCTGCTCAGTTGGTAGAGCATGTGACTCTTGATCTCAGGGTCATGAATTGAAGCCCACGTTGGGCATACAGCTTACTTTAAACAAAAAATTGAGATAAAATTAAACATTTTAAAGTAACCAATTCAGTGGCACTTAGTATATTCATAATGTTGTGAGCAGAGGAGGAGCAGAGAGAGTCAGAGAAAGAATCCCAAGACTCCCAACACAAGACTTAAACCCACAAACTGTGAGATCATGACCTGAACTTAAATCAAGAATCAGTTGCTTGGGGGCACCTGGGTGGCTCAGTCAGTTAAGCGTCTGACTTCGGCACAGATCATTATCTAGCAGTTCATGAGTTCGAGCCCCACGTGGGGCTCTGCGCTGACAGCTCAGAACCTAGAGCCTGCTTTGGATTCTGTGTCTCCCTCTGTCTTTCTTTCTCTCTCTCAAAATAAATAAACAGTTTTATTTGAATAACAGTTTATTTGAATAAACAATTCAAAAAATTGAATTAAAAAAAAAAAGAATCAGTTGCTTAACTGACTGACCCACCCCGGCACCCTCAGCATGTATATTCTTATATGATACATGAATATGGTGATGGAGAAGAGAGAAAGCTTTTTATCTTGCATAGCATGAAATTGGAATATTTCAAGACTATTTTTCTCTCAACCATCTGAGTGTCTCCATCTCTAAATGTTTACCTTCTTCATTTATTGTTTGTATTCCATTGTGTCTGTCCAGTTTGTCTGTAAGTATGAATGAGCATCAGCCTGTCTGCCCTGGATTGTAAACTGTTAGAGAAGAGGCAAGGTTTAGCTAATTCTCTCTGTGAATCAGTTAGCATGACATAGCACCACACACAATGAGGGATTTAATAAGGGTGTTTATTCTGGCCTTTGGAAAGAGGCTTAGTACCTGCCATCACTTCTCAAAAGGATGGGAAAAGTTGACTTGATCTACTTTTCATATATTGTAAGCCTAGGAGCATATGCTGAATAGATAGCTGAGGCCTACTGCTGATGTCTATTGGTAAATGTCTGTGTGGTACAATAAGAAATATACTTGGTCTTTGTCCCTAGTTCGTGGCACAGAGCTAAACTGGTGGAATTTCCTGATAGGAATGTATTTGGTTATTTTTTTTTAATTTCTTTAAATATTCACTTATTTTTGAAGAAGAGAGAGAGAGAACGTGAGCAGGGGAGGGGCAGAGAAAGAGGGAGACAGAATCCAAAGCAGGCCCCAGGCTCTGAGTTGTTAGCACAGAGCTCAATGCAGGTCTTGATCTCACAAGCCAAGAGATCATGACCTGAGCCACAGTCGGATGCTTAACCAATTGAGCCACCCAGGTGCCCCCTGTATTTGGTTATTTTTAAGGAGCCCCTTTTGAGGACATCGGAGTTTATACTAATGAATAACTTAGGTGGGGCCCTAGATTACCTAGTGATGAGGCAGGTCACCAGAAAGCCAGTGGTTGGTTATCCTTTTTTTTTTTTTTAACTGGTTTCTAGTTTAATTCCACTGACACTATATGATTGCTATTCTTTAAATTTGTTAAGGTGTATTTTCTGGCCCAGAATGTTGTTTGTCTTGGTGAACGTTCCATGTGAGCTTGAGGAAAATATATATTCTGCTATTGTCAGATAAAGTAGTCTATAGATGTCAGTTATATCCAGTTGATTAATGATGTTGTTGAGTTCAGCTATGTCCTTACTGATTTTCCGCCTATTGGATCTGTCCATTTCTGAGAGAGGGGTATTGAAGTCTCTAACTGTGATAGTGAATTCATCTCTCTAGGTCACAGTGATGAAAAAGAGAGGTTGTTTCTGGAGGCTGATTTCAGAGTATAGAGATGAAGAAACTTTTTTTTTTTAACTAGAAAAGACATTTGTAACAATATGGATAGACCTTGAGGACATTATGCTAAGTAAGATAAGTCAGAGAGAGAGAAAGACAAATACTGTATGATATCTCTTATATATGGAATTTTTTTAAAAAATCGTAAGAGAAGAGAGTCAAATGATGGTTACCAGAGGTGGGGGGTGGGAGAATGGGAGAGATGTTATTTATTTATTTAAAAAAATTTTTTTTAATTTTTAAAAATTTTTTAAATTTATTTCTGAGAGAGAGACAATGTGAGCAGGGGAGGGTCAGAGAGAAAGGGAGATACAGAATCTGAAACAGTCTCCAGACTCTGAGCTAGCTGTCAGCACAGAGCCCGATGCAGGGCTCAAACCCACAAACTGTGAGGTCATGACCTGAGCCAAAGTTGGATGCTTAAGCCACCCAGACGCCACTAAAAAATTTTTTTAACTGTTTATTTATTTTTGAGAGAGAGAGAGAGTGGGTGAGGGGCAGAGAGAGAGAATCCCAAGCACACTCTGCACTGCCAGTCCAAAGCTGGACGTGGGGCTCGAACCCACAAACTGTGAGATCATGACTTGAGCGAAGCCAGACACTCAACCAACTGAGCAACCCAGTTGCCCCAAAGTGTTATTTAAATATATATACTGGCAACTAGCAGATGAATAAGTCCAGGAGAACTAAAACACAACACAATGATTATAGACAATGACAGTATTATAAACATTAAACTTGGTAAGAGGCTAGGTCTTTTTTTTTTTTTTTAATGTTTTATTTATTTCTAGGAGAGAGAGAGAGAGAGAGCGTGAGCAGGGGAGGGTCAGAGAGAGAGGGAGTCACAGACTCCGAAACAGGCTCCAGGCTCTGAGCTGGCAGTCAGCACAGAGCCCGAAGCGGGGCTCGAATCCACGAACCGCGAGATCATGACCTAAGCGAAAGTCGGACGCTCAACCGACTAAGCCACCCAGGCGCCCCAAGTAAGAGGCTAGGTCTTAATTGTTTGCAAGATTAGAAGAAATGATAATTATTTGACAGACAGAGCTGTTAGCTAATGCTACAATAACAATCACTGAGATATAAATGTGTCAAATCAATATGTGAAATAAATGTATCAAATCAATATGTTGTACACCTTAAATTTATACAATGTTGTATATCAAATATATCTCATAAAAATATAAATATATACAAGTGTATTTTTATTTATTTATTTATTTTGAGAGGGAGAGTGTGTGAGGGGGTAGGGCAGAACGAGAGAGGGAGAGAGAGAATCTCAAGAAGGCTCCGCACTGTCAGCACAGAACCCACTGGGGGCTTGAACTCAGGAACTGCAATATTATGACCTGGGCCGAAATCAAGAGTCAGATGCCACCCAGACTCCCCAAGAATGTATGTTTTTAATGTTTATTTATTTTTTAGATAGAGAGTGCCAGTGGAGGAGGGGCAGAGAGTAAGAGGGACAGAGGATCTGAAGGGGGCTCCCTGCTGACAGAGGCAAGTCCGATGTGGGGCTCGAACTCACGAACCGTGAGATCATGACCTGAGCCAAAGTTGGATGTTCAACCAGCTGAGTCACCCAAGTGTATTTTAACACAGGCACGATGAATAAAATTACTTCGATTGTGTAGAATTTTATCCTAAAACTAGAGAATGAGAAGGTAGAATACTGAATATACATTTCTCTTTCTTTGGCAGTCTTGCCACTTGTAGTGGGTGGAATGGTGGCCCTGGGAGGGACATGCTCACCCAGAATCTGCAAATGTGACCTTATTTGGGGAAAGGGTCATTACAATTAAGTCAGGGATCTCAAGATGAAACTGTCCTGGATTATACGGGTGGGGCTTAAATCCAATGACTGCTGTCCTTTTTCTTTTAATTGAAGTGTAATTGTCATACAGCATGTTTCTCTCAGGTGTACAACATAATGTGATATTTCTGTATATTGCAAAATGATCATCACAGTAAGTCTAGTCAACATCTGTCACCACATATAGTTACCGATTTTTTTCTTGCGATGGTAACTTTAAAAAAAGATTTATTTATTTACTCTTTTATTTTGGGAGAGCAGGTAGGGGCTGAGAGACTGGAAGAGAGAGAGTCCCAAGCAGGCTCCATGCTGTCAGCGCTGTCTGACACAGGGCTCAATCTCACGAACCATCAGATCATGACCTTAAACCATGCTTAACCAACTGAGCCACCCAGGCTTCCCTCAATACAGTACTTTTAACTATAGTTGTCATGCTGTAAATCATATCTCCATGGCTTATTTATTTATTTAATTTATTTTTCCCCATGACTTATTTTATAACTTCACCCATTTCACCCATCCCTGAACCCCAGTGACCAGTGTCCTCATAAGAAGAGATATGGTACTCATAAAAGTAATAGGTATTATGTATCAATTATATCCCACTAAAGCTGGGGAGGGGGAGAAAGAAGGGAATGTAAACAGACAGCTGTATAAAGACGGGGAGGCAGAGACGGGAGGCATGCGGGCACAACCAAGGAACTATCTGCAGTCACCAGAAGCCAGAAGAGGCAAAGAAGGACTCCCTTAGAGGCTTTGGTGGATGCCAATCCTGCCAACACCTTCATTTAGGACTTCTGGCCTCCAAAGCTGTGAGAGAATAGGTTCTGTTGTTTTAAGCCACCAAGTTTGTGGTTGTGTGATTATGGCAGCCACAGGAAACCACTATACCATTTCTGACATTTTCATTTATTCTGACCATTTAAGCTCCATGAGGAGGGGATGCGTCCCTCTTTTTTGCTGCTTGGCATCACATAGTGGGTGCTTAATATACTCGAATGATATATCAATACCAGGCTGAAATTGGTACTGACTCCACACTTCAGTGGTGAATGAATCATTTCCCCAGTGCTGTATAGTGTTTATAATATCCAGAGTCTGTATGTGAATGTAGATCTAATGTACAGGAGGTAACTAGTTTTACAAGGTGTGCGTCTTTGTTAGAAGAGTAGTAATACAGGCGAGCATAACACGGGGCTGGATATAGAAGTTTTGGCAGCTACTCCCACTTGCATCACTGCCTCACTATGCCTCAGGCAACAGGGCTCATTCTGGGGCTCAGTTTCCCAAGGCTTGAAAAGAAAACCCTGTCCCCCTTCTGCCTACTCATCTGGATCAAGGGGGAGGAGGAAAGCCTGTAAAATGCTCCAAATTACTTTAGAGAATTATAGCATGGCCCCACATTGTTCGTTTTACTCTCTAGAAAACAGTTTAAAGTTCTATTTCACATATGGCATCCGGATTCTTCTATCATTCAGCAAAATCTAAGACATAAGCTGCTAGTTAATAATCATTACCTCTGTTTTACAGATGGAGCTACTTAAGGTAGACAAGGGTTATATGTTCAAGTGGGCCAAGTAATTCACCAGCAGAATTCCAAAAAGATTCTGAGTCCCAGACAAAATGATTCTGTAGAGCCATCTGCTCTCCAGCTGCATAGACAGTTCTATAAAATGCAGTAAGTATTGTTGCAACTATTTTTGCCATAGCAGCAGTCAGTCAGACATCTGCATTCAGATAAGACCTGGCTTAAACATTCCAGTGAAGAAATGCTTTTTCATTCTACTGGAGAGTAGATTTTATACCCTATCTACAACTTTGGTATTTGTAGATGCAGGTTAATTGAGGATCGTTAGAGAACGCTTCAGTCTTCTAAGTCATGAAATTTAAGCAACGGCCACAAAGAAGATGAATTACATTGGGTAAAATAGTTACATTTGTGAAGGTGACACAACAAGCAAATCAGATCCAATTTTCAGATACTTTCATCTGGCTCATATCCAGGCAACTGGTCACATACTAATCTAATGATGTGATATAACTCTGATGGGGGATGGGTGGGGAGTGGGACTGGATATTAGACAATGGCAGAAGGTAGAGAATTGTGAAAAGCAGGTGATGGATACAAGGATTTCATTACCCACTTATCTTTACTTCATATATGTTTGAAAATTTCCAAAATAATAGTATAGCAAGTTGCTAACCAACTTAGCAAAAAGGCTCATATGGTCTTCTATGACTCTTTATCTTTGAGAGGATCCATTGCTAGAATAAAAATAGCTAGCTTTCTACCCTATTGTCTTATGAATACACATGATGTTGAAAGAAATATTCAAGTAGATTTTTTTTAATGTAGATAACATTTGCAGCTTCTTGAATTTGAGACAAGTTTTGCAATTACTTGACTTATAGCACATTGTGAATTCAATATTTTTTTGAGGAATTAAAAAAAAAAACCCAACTCAGATAACCTTCTAACGACATCCTAAGCAAGTAGCTGAGCTGCAACAAATTACCTCATGTGTCTCCGGTAGTACTTTTTGATTCTGAAATACAAAGTACTAGGCTGTTAAGATTACCTTAGCAAACATATATTCCTGAACCACAATTGGTACAATTGGTCCACAATTGATAGAAAGGTGTCATATAAAGTTTGAAACAAAAAAATTAATCACATAATATATCTCTTTTATTGAAAAAGTATTATGTTTAAGTACAAAATGTCTCTCAAGCTTCAGGAGGTCCCAACTTAAAGTAGTTAGAGAGTGTGAGCTCATGTGTACCTCATTTACTCTGTAAAGGGTAGGGTTTGTTTTTGGTTTTGGTTTTATGTCAATACCCTATTCCTTCTTAGTCTTACAGAAGAAAGAATTCACTGAAACATATGTTGGGAGCTTGCTTTTTGCTAGACCCAAAATAAGATATTCTTCCTCAATAATTACAGTTTTAAAATGTTCCCCAGTACTTGGGGCACCTGGGTGGCTTAGTCAGTTAAGTGTCCGACTTCGGCTCATGTCATGATCTTGCAGGTTCATGATTTTTCATGTGTGTATTTTTTTAATTTTTAAAAAATGTTCATTTATTTTTGAGGGACACAGAGAGATAGCTCATGAGTAGGGGGGGGGGGGGAGACAAAGAATCTGAAGCAGGCTCCAGGCTCTGAGATGTCAGTACAGAGGCTGAAACAGGGCTCGAACCTACAGATTGGGGGATCACGCCCTGTGCCGAAGTCATATGCTCAACCAACTGAATCACCCCAGGCATCCCCAACATCTCTATTATTATTAAAGCTTTATTGAGATTTAACTCACATATCATACAATTTATTCATTTAAATAGTAAAATGTAATAGTTTTTAGTGTATTTACAGAGTTGTGCAACTATCACCACAGTTTATTTATTATGTTTAATGTAAGCTCTATGTCCAATATGGGGCTTGAACTCACCACTCAGAGATCAAGAGTCACATTTCCACCGACCCTGCCAGCCAAGTGCCCCTACCACAATTATTAAAATATTTTCATCACCCCCAAAAGAAACTGCCCACTAGCAGTCACTCCATTTCTCCCTAACCCCCGCAATCTCTGGCAACTAATACTTACTTCCTGTCTCTATAAATTTGCCTATTAGGGGCATTTCATACAAGTGGAATCAAACAATATGTGACCTTGTGTGACTGGTTTCTTTCGCTTAGCATAATTTATTTCAAAGTTCATCCATGTTGTAGCATATGTCACTACTTCATTCCTATTTTGTCTAAATAATATTCCATTATATGGATGACACTTTAAATCCATTCATCAAATAATGGACATTTACATTTGTTTACTTTTCGGCTATTATGATTATACTGCTGCTATGAACATTCATGTATAAGGTCGTGGTGGGGTTTCTTTGTTCGTTTAGACATATGTTTTTATCTGTCCTGGGTTTATACACAGGACTGGAATTGCTGGGTCATATGGTAATTCTATGTTTAACATTTTGAGGAACTGCCAGATTGTTTTTCAAATCAGCTGCACCATTTTACGGTCCCACCAGCAATATACTAAGGCTCCAGTTTCTCCATATCCTTGCAATGTTAATTATTTGTTTGATTTTAGCCATCCGACTGGGTGTGAAGTGGAATCTCATTGTGGTTTTGATTTACACTTCCCCAATGGCTAATGATGTTAAGTATCTTTTCATGTGCTTCTTCCTTAACTTTGAGGTAGGCCTGCCAGCTTTTCTTCTTATGAGAAGAGAATTATGGCTTTGTACTACCAGCGAGTTTTTACTGAGTTTCTTTGTGCCTGGATCATTAGAAGAATAAATTTATACTTTCTTTTCCAGCAAAGCTCTCGCTGCTGCTCCAACGTGGTGCATTTTTTCCAAAGAAGAAAATTCAGGACTATACTGGGTAAGAAGTTAAATGGCATTATCTCAGCAGCCCTTGAAGAAAAACAAGTACGCTAAAATAGAAGCTAAAAAATAAGTATTTTTGCCACCTGAGGAAACGGCGTTAAATCCCACATGGTGCATATAAGCAAACCTGTTTAAAAAGGAAATACAACAGTCTTAGGTCCTCATGAGAGGTAAGTGAATTGGCATCTTCCTGTGTCTTTCTCTACATACTGATGGAGTTAGAGGGGAGAGGAAGTGTAGGAAAACCAACGTAATGTCATACAGTCGGACTGAAGAAACCGATACTTTATTTTACAACCTCAATTTTCTCTAAATAAAGTCAACTCCAAGGTCTCATCTGAATTCTCTCACTGTGTTAGGATTTGGTTGTTTTGAACGTCGTTCTAAAAGAGCAGCTGGGATTTGAGAACCGTTGGTTCAAGTGTTTTCAATAAAACCTTGGTTTTAAAGCCGCGTCTTTGAGTGCGCAGCTTGCCGCAGCTCACCTGACCCTCCCGAGAGGAGACCTAAGGTCATTACCGAGTGTTGAGAGGCTTGAAAGTTCCGGGAGGAAATCCGAGGCCCAGCTCTGACAGCTATTAAAAAAAAAAAGCCTTCAATCCAACCGGCGCTTTCAAATTACCACACCCCTTTCTGCCTTCACTGCCCTGGAGACTTTACCACTAGCCCCAAAGCTAAATCTCTGCTTACACAGGTTCCTCAGGGAACGCTGACTCTTATTTCAACGACCCAACCAAGAAATGCGCCCCAGGGGGTACCTCCCGCCAACGCCCAGACCCGCCCAACTCGGCCCCGGACGGAATGGAGTCTTCCTCCGGCTACCCGGCAGGCCGGAGGCCCCGCCCCTTTCCCCCCACTTCATTGGCTCTGGTGACCGGCCCCCCAAGAACTGGCTCCGGATTGGCCGACTCCGCCGCCGCTCGGCGCTCTTCCCGGGGGCGTGAGGCGGGCGTGACTACGCCCCTGACGTCCGGACGCTCGGTCGCCGCGGGAGGCGCCGTAATCGCGGCCCAGAAGGAAGGAGGGCGGCTGTGCGAGGAGCTGCTATGGTGCTTAGTTCCCCGGCAGAGCCGACCGAGACGCGGCGGTCGCGGCCATGAAGGTGAGAGGCCGGTGGGGCCGGGCAGTTCCTCCTCGCCTCTCCTAAGTGGCCGGGACGCCTGAAGTGCCTTCCTTTTGCCTCAGCGGCTAACCCCGGCGGCACCTCGGAGAGCTCTGCTGAGGGGCGTCCCGGGCCGGCGTCCGGGCCCTGACCGGCCCAGAGCGGAGATCCTGGGCTCCGGGACCTCTCCAGCTCCCGCAGCGCCTCCCTGCAGCGAGCCTGAGGAGGCAGGAGAGGACGGGAGTCCCCCGCGGTCAAGCCTGGTTGGCTCGTCTTTGCTCCTGGCCCGGTCCTCTTCCTCGGGGACCTGAGGCAGACCCCCTAGTTCCCGCCTCAGCCCTCCATGCTTTTGCCCACAGCGTGCCCTCTCCCGTCTCGAGTCCTTGAACTAACCCAGATGTCGGGAACACTACGGGACTGTCGCAGGATGCAGTCTGCAGGATGAGGAGAAAAAGGAGTTAGTGTGGAGAGTCGTGAGGCTGGGGCCAGGCTAACAGGTTAGAAATGGCTCGGGGCGCCCTGCTGAAGGATCTCAGGCTTTTCACTGGGGCCGTGACCTAGAGCGCTAGCAAACTAGAGGTGTTTGCATCGCCTCTAGGTACGCAGCAAGTAATTTGACAGCTTGAGTTCTTCAAGGTGGGTGTGAGAGCGTGGGAACAGCAGTGAGTGATAAGTTGAAGGGGAAGGGGGAGACTCTGGCCTACTTTGGGGAGCCGATTTTCTCAACTCGATCGCTGAGAGTTCTGAAGAGCTCTGTGTACGACAGTCAATTCAGGTATTGATTCATTTGCTGAACTCCAACCAAGCGGGATAAGGTGATCCTCTTTGAGACCTGGACAGTTTTATTAGTCCCAGTGAGGAAGTGTGCTCGCCGTGGGTAAGGAAGATAGCCGGGAACCGCTAGCCTCACACCGCACCTTCACAAAACCCCACCGATTCACCGTGGAAGATTGATAGGGAGTGTCAAATGGCTGGAGACATTCAGCAAGTATTTTTGCGGTAGTAAGAGGGAGACTCGCTGAGTTGAAGTAATTGAAAATGCAGCCCCACCTTTTAGGAGTTTGCCAATCAGGAGAGAAAATGGGTCCTCAACCGTGTTACAAAGCAGCCTATGATGTAAGATATCAAAACCTAAATGTTCTGGAGCAAGAAAGATTTCTGGCCGCAGGAAACAAGGAAGGTTTTTGGAAATAACTTGTTTTTTAATGTTTATTTTTGAGAGAGAGAGAGAGAGAGACAGCATGAGCAGAGGAGGGGCAGAGAGAGAGAGAGAGAGAGAGGGAGACACAGAATCTGAAGTAGGCTCCAGGCTCTGAGCTGTCAGTACAGAGTCCGTTGTGGGGACTTGATATCACGATCGGTGAGATCATGACCTGAGCTGTAGTCAGTCGCTGAGCTGTCTGAGCCACCCAAGTGCCCCGGAAATAGCTTTTTGAACAGTGTGTGAAAGTTTGAGGATACTGTAAGACTTTTTTTTTAATGTTTTTAAAAAATTGATTTGAGAGAGACAGTGCAAGCAGGGAAGGGGCAGGAGAGGGAAAAAGAGAATCCTAAGCAGACTCATTGCTCAAACCCACGAACCAAGGGATCATGACCTGAGCTAAAATCAAGAATTGCATGCCCAAACGACTAAGCCACCCAGGCATCCCTAACACCTTATTTTTAACTTCCTGGTATAGTTATAAAATATTTTAATTTAGAATGCCTGTTAAAATACCTAAAACTAGCTTTCTTTCCTGAAAACCATCATCTTGCTGTGTTAAGATTCAGGAACAAAATAGGTGTGTGTGTGTGTGTGTGTGTGTGTGTGTGTGTGTGTGTGATCTCAATGTCAGTATCTTGAGTATTACATTTGTGGCCCATCAATGAACCAGATGTAGAAAGAGAGAAGTAGGGACGGGTCCAGAGTTAACTTTTTTAATCTAGTTCTTTAAAATCAATTTAAGTGGAAGATACTGCTGAGTTGAAATTTTAGAAACAAAGTTTGGTGGTAGGTAAAAATGTAGCAAAGGTATATACTTTTTGAAGCAAAGTGCAGACCTAAATAGACAGCAGTGTGTGCAAAGAGGACCATTATGAAGATTGCTGCTTTTCATTTATGTTTTTATAGAAAGTGGATTCATGAAATACAGGATTTTGGCTATTTATTATCTAAATTTGTTTAAAATTGAAATTGTAGACTATGCTCGTCTGTAGATTTCTGGGCAGGGTCAGTGATTCCTGATGTCCTGGAATTCTAACATGTGAATGTTCACCCAAGCAAGTACTACTTTCAGTAGAATTAAATTCCTTTTAAAAGGTTAAGCAATCAGAAAATTACATCTTCACTCAAACCCAGGAGTAGCTGACTTTAGTGTGTGTGGAATCGGTATTTTCTTACTTTAACTTGTTTATTTAGAAACTGATGTTTTGAAGTAAGTTTTACCACTCAAAGACTCCAGTAACTAGAGTAGCATCTAATTAACGCCCTATATGGGTTTAAAAAAAAAATCCATCTTGGTGTCATATACTAATTTGATTTAATCCTCTTTCCTGTTTTTCCATATTTATACTGATCTCAGGTTTTTGGGTTTTTTTAACATTTATTTTTGAGAGAGAGAGAGGGAGTCGAGGATCTGAAGCAGGCTCTATGCTGACAGCACTAAGCCCAGTGCGGGGCTGGAACTCAGGAATTTTGAGATCACAACCTGAGCCAAAGTCAGATGCTTAACTGGCTGACCCACCCAGTTGCCCCTATATTAGTCTCACCCTTAATTGTACTAATCATGTTCATTCTTCCAAGCTCAAAATGAGAAATTAAGGACAAAGTAATCTGTTGGATATAATTTCCTCCCCCCACCTCTTTGAAAGGTGGAGTGGTGCTAAGGATCAAGTATACTGTTTAAACATATATATATATGTATATGAGGAATGTAACATTTATGATTTCTAGAACACTTTTTTAAAAATGTTTGTTCATGAGAGAGAGACAGACAGAGTGTGAGTGGGGGAGGAGCAGAGGGGGGGAGGGGGAGACACAGAATCTGAAGCAGGCTCCAGGCTCTGAGCTGTCAGCACAGAGCCCAGTGCGGGGCTCGAACCCACGAACCAGGAGATCATGACCTGAGCCCAGGTCGGGCACTTAACCAACTGAGCCACTCAGGTACCCCAGAACACCTTATTGTAAAAATCCATCCATCAGTTTGGCCAAATGGCTTGTCTAAAAATATGCATTTTAAGATCATCATCTGTTTTTGCAGCTTGCTTAATGTCCACGTTGTATGAGAGAAAGAATTTAGAACGTAGAATTTCTTCCTTTGTGGTATATAGTCTGATTAGTAGATAATTAAATAAGATAGTTGATAATTTCAATAAGAAATCCTTTCACATTTTAAGGAGCATGCGCTTCTCATGTGGCTCTACATAAGTTAAAGATTTTTGATAATTATCTCAACTGTCTCTTCTGCTTTGTTTTCTTCTGGTAGTCCTGAGTTCTGTAGGAAACTGTAAACCTTTTTTTTTTTTTTTTTATCATCACTAGTGGTAAGATTTGAAATACTTTTTCATGTTGTTTAACACAAGGACATTAAGTTTTAGCAAACAAAATTGTTGGGAGTTGAAACTCTGGCAAAGTTTTCATTGGTGGAAGAATTGGATTCCTGCTTTGTCCTAGTTAGCTTCATACAACATCCAAGAAAATTAATATTCTTGAGTTTGAAACCTGGAGGTTCATCTTTAAGGTAACTGTATAATGTATTTAATTGAGAGTTATGGCAAGCAGCTCTTAGGAGGTGGCATTATTATTACTGCTCTTTACCTATTTTAATCAAAAGCAAATGATAAAGGGGTAACTGGCTGGTTTAGTTCGTGGAGCATGCAACCCTTATCTTGGGGTCGGGAGTTCAAGTCCCAAGATGGGCACAGAGCTTATTTTCTGGTTTTTTTCCTGCTGTTTTCAAATGCATCAACTTTCTCTTTCATTGACTGTCATTTAATCTTCATGGAAACCAGCATGGCTTTTTTTATTCTTCATTCTAATTTGCCTAGTTACTGCTGTATTTGGTGGAATCATTAAAAAGGATCACATCCTGATGTGGTTTAGAATAGGATTCAAAATTTGCAGCAAACATTTTTTAATTGAGCATTTTGAAATTATTCTACCCCTGCAGGGATTCTAAAAGCATATTAGATCACATACACACATTCAATCAAAGATGGTTGAACCTTGAAGCCATTTGAAAACCTGGCACTCTTCCAGAAAGAAGCCAGAGATACAACATATTTCCTCTTGCTTTTGACTGAAATGATGATCAGAATGGGCTTACATTGTGTGAATCTGAGGAATCTGAGAGAGTGCTTCTAAAACTGGTGGTGTATCATGGAAATAAATGTCACAGCACTGGAAACTCAGTCCCACTTGCAGGCAAATTGTCAAGGTTTGGGATACACTCACCCCCTCTATACTCATACAGAGGGGAGAGACTTTCTAATTCCTCTTCTAGGAAGAAACAATATAATACAAACACTTTCAGCATTTATGGTATCAGAGAGAGAAGAGAACTTTTATGTAGGTAAGTTTTAGCACAGGAGCCACATGGTACTTTCTGGGACTTTCTCAGATCTGTCTTCCTATGGGGTGGTGGCATTCTGATCAACTGGACAGCAAGCTGCTGTTGGTCAGCTGTGCTGGTGACTGGCCTGTTACCAAGACTAATGGGCTACAGAGCTAAAATCATGCTTTCAAATTGGCGTAAGAAAAAAAAAATTTACATTTCTGTTTGTATTATTTCTTAATTAGTTCCCAATTGGGAGTTGTCATTACCTCCCCTCCCCCCCCCCCCAAAATCTTGGTGCACTGGCTTTGGAAAAAACACAAAAACTGGCATTGGATACCAGAATAACATGAGGAGGTCTAGGTGTCTGGGCCAGTCCAGGCAAAAGGCTTTAGACCTTCATTTTTTACCATGGGCCATATGAGTTTTTAGTATGATATCTAGTTCTTAGCCTATACAAGCCAGGTAGGCCATGTCCCTTGAGTATTCTATTCGGGAGTAGTTTTGGCGTAGGGGGGTATATAGGAGAGGGCTTAGATTATCATGAAAATAATTTCACTAGTCATCGGTGAATAGAAAATAAACTGCAAACACAGTTAAATTCCCTGAGTTAGTTTTGTGCCAGTCATAGTAGATAGTTGTCTTATTCAGTTATTTTCCATTTCTGAACTACATTTATGGTCAAGGGAGGAAATGTTGCCATCTTTACAGATTGTTCTTCCAACCTCTTGGATTCATGTGGTTTAGCCTGTAGAATCTTGCTCTCAGCCATGATCCCAAGTAGGATTTAGAATTGTTAGTCACAGATCATAGCTGTAGTTTTCAGAGATCTGGACTTTGGCTTCACTCATAGAAGGGTAGCTTTTTTTTTTTTTTTTTTTTTTTTTTATCAAAAGATGAATGGCGACCCCTGTGTAAATATCACACCTTTATGAAATTGGGGCAGAGTAACAACTCAGTGACTTTAGTGCACATTTAAAAGCCAAAGGGCTGTGCCTTGTATACTGTCTAGGAATTAAGTTTGCTCAGAAAATCTAGGAGGAAATGTAGTAGTTTGGAAAATATGCTCCAGTCTTATTACCAAAAGGTGAACAGAGAATGAACAAAGGAAAAATAAGGGAATGCAGGCTGTTTAAACTGGTGGAAGATCTTAAAGGATAGAGAAGACTGTGGGAAAGAACATGAACCCGGGTCTCTAAATCTAAAGCTTTTAAAGGGAAGATGCAAAAAAAGGGAAGCTCTTTGGCTAATACCAATGAGATAAGGTAACTGGGCTCTAGGGATCTAGAGGCAGAGAGAGTCAAGAGCTCAGCGGATCAACTGGCATGTTCCTTCTCCACACCCCCCTTCAAGAGCCCACATTCCGTAAACTGCTGGGAAAACACTCTCTGAAATACTTTCCTACTTTTATACATTGTGTCATGTGAAAATTGGGACTATTAGACCAAGTAGTAACAAAATCTGGACAGATTTGAAAGGGGAAAAGCAGTGTAGGGCACTTCAAGCATTATTAGGTGAACGTCACGGTAACGGTTGTGAGGTAGGAATGCCTGTGCCCTGAGAGGGCACGCAGAAAAAAAAATTTAGGGACTTGGGAAGTTAAGGAAAAGTGCTGGAAGATGAAACCTACTAAAGGGGAGGCAAGGAAATGGAGCTCAACCAAGCCAGGGAGGAATAATCTTCCAGATGGATTCTTCAACTTGCAGGTGAAGAAGGACAAAAATAGTCTGAACAACGGCTGCTGTTGACCCAGAAATCGCTTTCTTCCTCCCAGTATTGGACATTTCACACAAGAGAACGTGGAGAGGAATACGTTAGGAAATAAGTTGGGGCCAAAAAGCAAAGAGTAAATAAAATGATGGAATAAATTAAAAATGAAAGAAGGCACCAAATTTCAACAAAAGTTCCAGGCCAATATGTGGAAAGGAACTAATTTAAGAATCAGGTGAAATTGTTAAAAACTCAGCCGAACCTTTCTGAAGGGCCTAGGGGAGACCATAGAGGGAGAGGAAACAGCGGAGGTGTGCCCTACTCCTGCAGGGAAGGATTGTCCACAAGTCATGAGGAACGTTTGGCTCAGGTGTTGGTCCTGGGACTCAAGGGGCCCAGGCTTCTAGAAGTAACCACAGCCTCTTTTTGTCCGCACTCTGCTCAGAGTGGTTTTCCAGCTGAAACATGTAGGCAGGAAAGAGAAATCACCTAAACTGAGCAGGTGTTAACCTTGTAACCTCTGCTGTAATTTGAATCAAGTGGGGAGCTTAAAATTCTGGGGGTACCTGGCTGGCTCAGGGGAGCATGTGACTCTTAGTTTCTGGGTTGTGAGTTCAAGCCCTATGTTGGGGGTAGAGATTACTTTAAAAAATAATCTTAAAAAAAATTCTGATGCCTCAGGCTAAACTCAGGCTGGGACCCAGGCATCGGTATTTTTTAAGGCTCCCCTGTTGAATCCAAACACTATTTTTAGGGCCATGTCCCAGGCCTATACGGGTTCCTAGCAGGAGACCAAGGCAGCAGCCCCTGAGGTGCAGAACTAAAAATCCCTGTTCCCAGGAAGTCAGGGAGGTGGAATCACTGAAGAGATCATCTTCACCTGAGTACTAGGGTGCCAGAAAACGTGGGGTTAAAGGGGGGAAATGGAAATTAATTTTTAAAAATATATTGGATGGGAAGGAAAGGTACTTGAAGTAAAACTAGTGACTGGGGCTTCCGCGATTGCAAATTGTTGAACTTTGAAGAAGGCTGGAGTGTTGCAAATGCTATCATCAGAGGGTAACAGTATAAGTAGGTAGGGTTACCCTGAAGTGTGAGTATTATTGGGAAATTTTGTCTAAATTCCCAGTGCTGATGAGGCTGAGATCTAAATCTTTTTTGGTGCTTCTCCTTTCCTTCTGCTATGGTCTTTGGCCAAGTTATACTAAGTATTAGGTTGTAGTAACATACCTTTGCCTGGGACAACACTTTGAGGGTTGCCTTGAGCTTTTTTATTTTTATTTATTTTTTTATTTATTTTTTATTTTTTTAATTTTATTTTAAAATATTTATTTTTTATTTTTTTTATTTTATTCCTTTGATGAACAAAGGAAGATAGGAGTGTTCTTTTACCTTCTGGGGAATGAAGAAGAAATTCCCTCCCCTTTATAGAAACGAGGAATGGGATAAAGTTGTTACTCTCCAATATTGATATCTGTATAGAGATTCTACCTGTTTTCCCCAAGTAAATCCTTCTGTTCCCTTCACAAGAGCTGTGAATATTTGCAGCCTAGAATTGTAATCATCCTACTCATTTATACGGTTTGAAAGTGTGTATTCTTCCTTAATTCTCATTGTAAAACTGCTTTCTGGCAGAAAACAAACTGTGTGACAGTGCTACTTAAGAGGCACCTTCATCTGAGATTTCGTACCTGCTAGGTTAGAGTCCTTCTTACCTTTAATACTTTCTCAGCAAGACACAATTGGATCTTTCTGGGTAGCTTGCAAAATGTAATGTTACGTTGCCTTTTAAGAGGTAATATGAAGAAACCTTTTACACGGTTATTTTCTTATCAGTCATGGTGGTGGAACTAGATGGTGTGGAAGAAGGGAGTCGTGTCCACAAGGAACTTTCCGTCGTGTCTACAAGGATCTTTCAGTTGTTTGGGGGAGGCAGCATCACCGGGAGTCAGAGGGTTATGGATAAAAGCCAACACAGCTATTTAACTGTAGTGTAGCTAGGTCAGCAGGAAGTGGAAGCTTACCCAGAACTTTACTTCTTTAAATCCTGGAATGAAGAAGAGTTTATCCCAGTGATGCTTTCTGCATTTGAGATATTTCCTTCCCAAAAATGTTACGTGCAAATTGAATTTTTAGTTTCCAACAGTAAACTTGAAAACCATTATTTTATATATTTTTAATTCCAGTGTAACTAACACAGTATATTAGTTTCAGGTGTTCTGCAAATTGAAATTTTAAAAACATTTTCAGTTTTAAGAGCTCATTGTGCATGCGTGTGAGAGAGAGAAGTAATCTCTGTGCCTAAAGTGGGGCTCAAACTCATGACCCCGGAGATCAAGAGTCCTGTGCTCTACCAAATGAGTCAGCCAGGCACCCCAAGAGCTCATTGTTTAAAGCACTGAAGGTAAATCTTTTGCTAAAAGAATGCTTTGTTTAAAATGCATTTTTACAATTTTTATTGAAGTATATGCAATGTTGCATTAGGTTCAGGTATACTGCATAATAACTAGATGGATTTGGCACCTCTATACATTATGCTGTGCTCCCCACAAAAAAGAACACTCACTTTAAATGAACTTAATAAATCTGGATTTTCATACTTTTATGTTTGAACATACCATGGCTCTCAAGTCTGAGGTATATATTTAAAGGTATGAACTATTAATTATAATTTAACTGACTTTTAAAGGCATCACTGTTTCTCTAGAATTATAGGGTATGGAGCCATATAATACTCACATCAGTGACCCTGATACTTAAGACTGTTTGAACCTTATATTGTGGTTTCTTATTGCTTTACCTTCCTCCTTTCCCTATATTTAATATAGTATGTTACTTGTGGGAAGTAGCAAGAATAGCATGATCCTTCTATAACATTCTAAATAGCCTTTTGAGGTTGTTTAGAAAAAACATTTTTAAGAGCTTGTTGGACAAATAGTAAATGTTTGATAGAGTTAGATAATAAAATATGAAACTATGTGACCGTTTTAACTAATCAGATCTCACCTACCTGGACTTCCATTACCTATCACATTATCTAGAGTCTAGAATATGCTTAAGAATTAGGACAAGGGGCAAACAGTTCATTGGTTCCAAACACTACATCTTTTATATTTTGCTTGGGAAAGTACCTTGAGCCCTCACTGAAAATATATTTTCATATATACTTCTGACATGCTTGGTTATCAGCTGAGTCTGCAGTAAAAAAGGAGGGTGCTGGACACGAGTATAATGTTAGCAGTGGTGCCGCTCAGAAAGGGAAGATAAGAAGGGCGCCTGGGTGGCTTAGTCGGTTAAGTATCTGACTTTTGCTTAGGTCATGATCTCGCAGTTCGTGGATTCAAGCCCCGCTTTGGGCTCTGTGCTGACTGCCAGCTCAGAGCCTGGAGCCTGTTTCAGTCTGTGACTCCCTCTCTGACCCTCCACTGCTCACGCTGTCTCTCTCTCTCCTAGAAATAAATAAAAATATTAAAAAAAAAAAAAGGGAAGATAAGAGAGAAAAATCCAAAAGGCAGTACATTAATTTCAGGACCTTCAGTGGACAAATAGCCCTTACTCCCTGGAAGTTCATGACAGTTATCTAGTCATCAGAAATTGTTTCGTATTTTCCGTTTGAAAAGATAGGATCACTGCTTTTATGAAAATATGTTTTTAATGTCAAAGCAATGTATTCTTTATAAAAAGTTTGGAAAGTAGAGCAAAACTTGAGAAAATAATTGTATACAAGTTACTTAAAAACCTAGAGCTTCAGTTGCCATTTTGATGTTTTTCCCAGTCATAAAAAAATTAAAAATTTATATATGCCATACTTTATTATACATGGCTATGAGTGAGAACAGAAGTTTAATGAAATTAAGTAATTTGAATGTATATACTTTTTTAAAAATGTTTATATTTGAGAGAGAGCGCACGAGCATGTGGAGAAGGGGCAGAGAGGGGGACAGAGAATCTGATGTGGCAGAGAGCCCAATGCAGAACTCAAACTCGCAGACCTCAAGGTCATGACTTGAGCCACAGTTGGGTGCTTACCTGCTTTATTGTGCTATCTAATACAGTGGCCACCAGCTGAAGGTTGCCAGATGGAATACAGGATGCTACGTTAAGTTTGAATTTCAGATAAGCAACAAGAAGTTATTTTGGTGTAAGCATATCCCACATGTCACAGAGCCGGTACTTCTGTCCAGTCATTTGTGTGTGCGTGTACGTGCGTGCGTATCATTTTCAGTGTGTATGGATTTTTTTTTTAACAAAATTGGGTTCATGTTGTATCTTTTCCTTTTGTTTAACAATGTGTCATGAGTTTACCCATTGCCAAATATTCTTTGAAAATACCAGAAAATTATCTCTTTCCAAAGAGCTTAAAATTGTGATGCTTAAAATAATAATTTCTCGGGGTGCCTAGATGGCTCAGTCGGTTGGGCGTCCAACTTCAGCTCAGGTCATGATCTCATGGTTTGTGGGTTTGAGCCCCGTGTCGGACTGTGTCCCTGACAGCTCGGAGCCTGGAGCCTGCTTCGAATTCAGTGTCTCCCTCTCTCTCTGCCCCTCCCCTGCTCATGTTGTGTCTCTATCAAAACAAAAACAAAAACAAAAACACCTCTGAAAACCACAGTGAGATCTCCCCTCCCACTTACCAGAATGGCTGTTATCAAAAAGACAAGAAATATGTGTTGGAGAGCATGTGAAGGAAAGGGAACCTTAGTACGCTGTTGGTGAGAATGTAAATTAGTGCAGCCACTCTGGAAAACAGTATGGAGAATCCTTGAAAAATTAGAACTACCATAATCCAGCTATTCCACTTCTGGGTATTGATTTGGAGAATATGAAAACACTAATTTGGAAAGATCTGTGTACTCACAATGCCCATGGCAGCATTA
Source organism: Hyaena hyaena (assembly GCF_003009895.1). Lineage (NCBI taxonomy): Eukaryota > Metazoa > Chordata > Mammalia > Carnivora > Hyaenidae > Hyaena > Hyaena hyaena. Next base: position 4,227,995 of record NW_024080632.1, on the reverse strand, counting down.
TCACAATAACCAACATATGAAAACAACCTACGTGTCCATTGAATGATATTCATGTGAATGATGATATTTTGTGGTTAATGCATACAACGGAATACGACTCAGCTGTAAAAAAGAAGGAAATCTTGCCATTTGTAACAACACAGATGGACCTTGCGGGAATTACGCAAAGTGAAATAAGTCAGGCAGAGAAAGACAAATATTATATTTTTACTTATATGTGGAATTTCAAAAACCAAACAATGGACAAACTCACAGATGAACAGACTGCTGGTTACCAGAAGGGAGGGCAGGGGGTGAGACCATGGGCGAAATGGGTAGAGGGGCTCAGTTGTATGGTGATGGGTGGTAACCGGACTCGTGGCAATCACTTTCTAGTGCATCCAAGTATTAAGTACATCCAAAATTCATTATATACCAATTTTACCTCAATTAAAAGAACAATCTCAAAGTTACTCAGAGCAAATGTCTCTCCAGAATGGCATTCCCGGAAGTTCCTAGAAACCCCAAGTTCCACTCAGATTTAAACTGTGGTCTCTACTTATGTCCCTTTCCAGGCGGGTGCCACGTCTATGTGGGCTTCATGCTGTGGGCTGCTGAATGAAGTCATGGGAACTGGAGCTGTCCGGGGCCAGCAGTCAGGATTTGCAGGAGGCACTGGCCCATTCAGATTTGCACCAAATTCTGATTTTTCCACTTACCCACCAACACCTGCGGAAGGGCCTAATATAGTTTGCAAAGCCTGTGGACTTTCATTTTCAGTCTTTAGAAAGAAGGTGAGTTGGATGAGATGTTCTATGCAAAAGACACATCACAATTCTTGATTGTATGTTATTTTGAGTGCTAATGAATCATTTCTTTTTATGAAAAATTCTTTTTTTTTACTGTTACCTTATGTAGAGCATTCTCACTTTAAAAAAAGCTTTAAGTTTATTTATTTTGAGAGAGAGAGCATGAGATGGGAGAGGCAGAGAGCAAAGGGAGAGAGAGAATGCCAGGCAGGCTCCATGATGTCAGTGAAGAGCCTGATGTGGGGCTCGAACTCACAAACCATGAGATCATGACCTGAGCCAAAACCAAAAGTCAGACGCTTAACCGACTGAGCCACTCAGGTGCCCTAAAAATATAAAAAATTCTTATTAATATGAGGGGCTCCTGGATAGCTCCGTTGGTTGAGCCTCTGTCTCCATTTCAGCTCAGGTCATGATCCCAGGGTTGTGGGATCAAGCCCCGTGTTAGGCTCTGTGCTGAGCATGGAGCCTGCTTAAGATGCTCCCTCTCTCTCTCTTTCTCTCTCTCTCTCTGTCCCACTCCCCCACTCTCAGGAGTGTGCTCTTGTCCTCTCTCTCAAATAAAAAAAAAAGTGCTGAGTTGAATGGACTGTATTACTGCTCAAGTTTTCTGACGAGGTATTGTTCTCACATTACTCAGGCGTCTTCTGAGCTCTGTGCTTTCATTCTTCCTGATGATGCTTATGTTCTGCAGCAAGGGATTTCATTGGTATGCAGTTTTGTTGAGGTGATTTACTGTAACTGACCTCAGGTTCCAAAAAATGTAACCCTACCCATATTCTTCACTCAAGTGAAGAAATAAGTGTAAGGTAACTACTGTGTGGAGGGTCAACATACAACCGTTGGGCTAAAACAGTTATTTTCTCTAGGATGGAAAGTCCTTTTTTTTCTGAGAACCACCATATTGCAAGGCCATCTCACAGTCTTTGATCACCAGTTTATCCTCTGAAATACTTCGGGAACAAGGTGTTAGCTGGTGGGAACAGTGCAGCAAGTAGAAAGGGCCACATCTTTGGGTCGTCTCTAAGCTTTGTTAGTCCAGTGGCTTTGAGTGTGATTAGGCCTCGGGCAGGGTACAGATGACTAAAATAGTGAGATCCTCTATTTGCTTGGAATGACCTTGAGATAATTTGTCTTTCTCTTTCTCTGTCCCTGTGTTGGGTCTCTCACCCAACTTGTCTTTATTTTTTATTAATTAATTTATTTTTACATTTATTCATTTTTGAGAGAAAGACCGTGCAAGTGGGGGAGGGGCAGAGAGAGAGGGAGACACAGAATCTGAAGCAGGCTCCAGGCTCTGAGCTGTCAGCACAGAGCCCGATGCGGGACTCAAACCCATGGACTGTGAGATCATGACCTGAGCTGAAGTCGGATGCTTAACTGACTAAGCCATGCAAGCACCCCAGCTTGTCTTTAAATGAGGAAATCATTCACATAGGAAAAGAGCAGGAAGAGTTTGTGGTGGTGCTTTCTTTGCCACGTGGTTTGAGTCAGCTCTGTTCTGCTAATTACATGTTTGCACCAAGGGGTGGAAAGGTTTTAATTCATTAACACAAAAGTGTGTGTTTTTCTTAAAGGGCTGTTCTTGAACTTCTGTGAATCCAAACTGCCTGAGCAGTAAGCGTTTCGATTTTCATGGCTTCCGGAACACCAAAGTGACTGTGAGAGTAGCCAGGTGCCTTGGGAGACTTTAGAAGAACTAAAATTGAATATTTAATAGAAGGCGGGAAGAAAACTAGTGCTTTCCCAGGGGTCTGTAGGTGGCTGTCATTGACTGCTGCTTTTCTGTGTTTCTTCTCCAGCATGTGTGCTGTGACTGCAAGAAGGATTTTTGTTCCGTCTGTTCCGTCTTACAAGAAAATCTCCGTAGATGTTCCACTTGTCACTTATTACAAGAGACGGCCTTTCAGCGCCCACAGTTAATGCGACTAAAAGTTAAGGATCTCCGGCAGTATCTCATTCTTCGAAACATCCCCATCGATACCTGTCGAGAGAAGGAAGACTTGGTAGATCTAGTTCTCTGCCACCACGGGCTGGGCTCTGAGGACAACCTGGACACGAGCAGCCTGAATTCCTCACGGTCCCAGACTTCTAGCTTTTTCACACATTCATTTTTTTCAAACTATACAGCCCCTTCTGCTACCGTGTCTTCGTTTCAGGGAGAGCTTATGGGTGGAGACCGGACCTTGGGATCTGGAGCTCTGGCACAGGTACGAGGCTGCGATTCCCCCACGGGCCTGGCGTGTCCGCTCCGCCCTGCGTGGTGGGGCCTTTATGGCTTTGCAGTCCCCTGTGGGAGCAGAGATTGCACACACCGCTGTCCCCCATGCACTCAGGCTCCCCTTCTGGGGGTCACGGAGCCTTGGTGGTGGGGAGCCCCAGAGTCTGCTCTCTCTGCTCCGCAGTCTCTTGACTCTAGTTACTTCAGTTTCCTTAGAAGTGAAATACTAACTATTGAATTAATGACTGAAAAGTAATGCATAAATATTTGCAGGATTATTTGTCAGGGACCATGTACATGATACTGTAAGTTCACCTCAGGCCCAGTTGCTTTGCTACAGTAAAATTGTTCTAATTCTAGTTAAGATAATGGGAAAAAGCCATCTGAATTAGTCAAAGGATGTGATTATTTACTAACTTCAGAGAAATGCCATGGAAGAATATTGTCCTAGTGGGGTCCTTGGGCATCCTGCTTGAATAACCTGCAAGGGCTTGTAATTAATGTTCAGCTGGTACATGATTCTAAACTGCTGAATGGATTGTTTTGAACAATTCTCTCCACATTTAATTTTCTCCCCTGAAGGAAGCAGTTAAAAGCAGAGGGAAATCTGGCCTACTTCCCTCCTAAATAGTCATAAAGTAAAGAAGTCCAAGCTAGTTTTATTATTTTTCCAAATGAGAGCTGGCATAATAATGATTCAAACATACGACACCTCTGACTTTTGTGCCACTTTTGGTTATAGGACCCCACTCGAGAGGTGTGGGTCTTTGGGTGCCGCGACATGGTACGTGAGAACCAGTGAGTGGGGTGGAATCTGAAACCGGGAACTGACCTAGAGTATTGTAGAGCTATGGTCAAAATCAAGTCTGAAGAGGAAAATCGGAAAGATGGTACATAACCCACACTGAACGTCTTTGTGTTCTTCCTAAAGAAGAGTACCTCTGATTGTTCAGGAATTTCTGAAAACTAGAACTAGCATCAGCCATCAGTGAAGAAGCCTAAAAAGCATTCTTTGGAGTCAGGATGTCTGAGTATGATGTAGTGGGATTGAGGTCTTTCAAATCAATTGGTCCTGCCACCTGGGCTGAACCCAGAGTTTGAGTTTCTCTCTGTATCTTAGAGGCTCCAGTTAGACCAGCCTCCACAGGTCCTTGGAGAACGATGTGGTGCAGTTACATATACTTACAGCTTTGGCATTTCGTGTTGGGACCTTTCTCAGGGAGTTAATGCTCTGGTGAGGTTTTACAAATTCACACACACAAAGGAACTTGGCTTTTGAGATCACTTTATGGAATGTAAGTTGTTTATGCAATCATTTAGGGTCCAGCTCTTTGGATCCAAGGTTGCTGTGGAGTATGCCAGGTGTTGGGGTCATTCTCAGGGGGGACCTGTGGAAAGGTTTTCTCCAGTGATAAATAGTGACAAAAACAGGGTTGATACCGTTAGGAAAATAGGATTCCTGACCTGATCAGATTGATTATATGTGTAGGTACAAAGTGAAATAGCTTCAGCAAACACAGAGGAAGAAGAAGAAGAAGAAGAAGAAGATGATGATGATGATGAAGATGACGAAGATGATGAGGATGATGACGATGACGAAAACTTGGAGGAGCGGGTGAGAACGCCTGTCAATTTGGTTTCCTTGACAGGTGAACCTGACAGGCAGGGAGAGGGCCCGTGCAGCTTTGTGCCACCTTAGCGCAGGCTGTTCCTTCTGGTTTGAATGTAGCATAATCTAGAAAACGCTTCAAGAACTGATGAGATGTCTGGGAAAAATAGCAGGGGCAGGGGTGACTACGAGGCGAGGGGAGTATGTAGTCGCCTAGCTGTGGGAGGGCTGCGTTCACAGAACGAAGCTCACGGAAGCCCTCTGTGATTGCAGATGCCCGGCCTCTCCAAGAAGCAAGTGAGAGCTTCGCTCTCTGACCTGTCAAGCCTCGACGAGGTGGAAGGAATGAGCGTGCGCCAGCTGAAGGAAATCCTGGCTCGGAATTTTGTCAACTATTCTGGCTGTTGTGAGAAATGGGAGCTGGTAGAGAAAGTAAACCGGTTATACAAAGAGAATGAAGAAAACCAAAAGTCATGTAGGTTTCTTTCTTTCTTTCTTTCTTTCTTTCTTTCCCACCAGTAGCCTTCTTTTGGCTTTTAAAAAGTGGGCTGTTTCTGCCACCATGAATGCACGTTTTTTGCAATAACTATCCTTTTATTGAGCGAATTAGATGAAGGAACATGTTTGTCAATCTGTTAAGTAGTAAGTGTATTCTGTGATGTTGGCTCTGAGATCACTAATGGCAGGGGTGTTAGGAAATCATTTGTTCAATCTGATTTCCTTTGCCATAATTTGTTAGAAGTCTAATGAAATTTGTTGTCGCTATAAAAATGCGTGTTTTCTCACTAACCTGGCAGGCCAATACTTCCATTAGCTCAATGGTAGCTTTTATTTTTTATTTAAAAAAAATTTTTTTTAATGTTATTTATTTTTGAGAGAGAGTGTGTGAGCAGGGGGGGTCAGAGAGAGAGGGAGACACAGAATCTGAAGCAGGCTCCAGGCTCTCAGCTGTCAGCACCGAGCTCAACGTGGGACTTGAACTCACAAACCGTGAGATCATGACCTGAGCTGAAGTCAGATGCCTCACCGACTGAGCCACCCAGGCGCCCCTCAATAGTAGCTTTTAAATCCTAACTGAGGGGAAAAATTCCCTAGAGGCAAGATGTTAAGTAGTTCTTATATCAAGTATTAGGTTTCTGTGTGAGTTGTGAGAAGATGAGGTTAAAAATTCCTCAACTATTGACTGATGAAGTACAGAGCAGAAATCCTCAGCCAGTGACAGGGCCAAGCCATAGGGCATTTATAGGCAAGAGAAAAAATTTTAGTGGTGTTTAGACTGACCTACTGTGTTCCTCTCTAAACAGCCCTCCCATCACTAACTTTTCCATCTTGAGTTTTTTTTCTCTAAATCTGGTTGTAACACAGCAATTATTGATGAATAGGTTTATGCCCTAAACATGCAGGAAGTGTTAGGGCATACCTAAGGCGATGGCACCCATGGTGGCAGATACAGGATCTTAATCCTCAGAGGTCCCACGCCTTGGCTGGGAAACGGAATCCTCGCAGTGAGAGAAAAAGCTCATTGACTTCGTAAATATAAATGCCAGCTGTGTATGGTGCATGCTGGTCATGTATAGCCATCCTCACCCCCGCCCTCCAGGAGTTTATGGTAGAGGAAGCCATGACAGGCACGTTTGCCAAAGTGCCTTTTTTCAGTTAATCCACTGCTCACTCTATCCCTGACCCAATCTCCAGCCTTGTGGAATATTCCTTTTGTTGGGAGCACGGCTGGAATCTTCCCTAGTTTGACTGGCTGAAACCACTTATGTTGAGACTCACCCCAGCAGTCTTCCCTAATACCCTTGACAGACCCTGGCTTCTCTGCTTTATGCTCAGAACTTGTAAGAGTTGGAAGGAGATTTCCATGCGGGAGAGGGGACCAAAGCCTAGCCTCTGATTCACTCAGCAGCCCTCTAGTGTCTTCTCCTTTGGCTCATCCCATGAATCCTTTTTCCCCAGTCCCTGGTTTTGATTTGAGAATCTTCTGATTGTTGTGGCATTGTTATTTCTCTTAAATTCAGAGACTACTGGCCCTTCAAGGCTGAATTCCTCTTCTTTTCTTTCTAACTATATTCATGATATATTGATCCCCTCTAAAACCTGTAGAAAGGGAAGCCTCAGTGTCCATGGCTCCAGGGACAAATCTCAGGCGGAGGTGAACTTTGTAAAATTCATTCAGCACTTTTCTTATTCAGAGGTTGGATTTTCTCAGAACCCAACTGGGGCCACAGAGCAAGGATGGCTTATCCATTTTGAGTTAGAGAAACTCCAAATGTACCTGGGTGGCCAGGGATACAGTTGGTCTTTAAGATACTTCTAAACTTCCCCCCAGGTGCAGGCCACTTGATGTTGGGCATTTCATACCTGGCCCTAAGCATTTCTCATTTATTCTTCACAATACAAGGCATAGACATTATTATCACGGCCATTTCCAGCAGATGGAAGGGAAGTGCAGAGAAGTTACAACCCTGGCCTCATTGGACACCTGCCGCAGTCACCCCAGGTGACTGCTTAGCGTGCCCATCAGGCAGCGCGGTGCCCACAGCCCCAGCTCTCTGTTGCCTTTCAGATGGTGAGCGGCTGCAGCTGCAGGATGAGGAAGATGACAGCCTGTGCCGGATCTGCATGGATGCCGTCATCGACTGTGTCCTGCTCGAGTGCGGGCACATGGTCACCTGCACCAAGTGCGGCAAGCGCATGAGCGAGTGTCCCATCTGCCGGCAGTATGTGGTGCGCGCCGTGCACGTGTTCAAGTCCTGAAGCCCCGGTTCTTCCCGACAGGACACTCTCCCCCAGGCTTGATCCCAGACATTTCAATGCACAGAAGGGATTGGAAACTTAACTGTTCAGAGGCTGAGACTATTTTTAAAAATTATTTTCACTATTAACTGGGGACAGAAAGATTCAACCCTAAATTGTGGCCACGTTGGTCCGTGCCATGCGCCTGTCAGCCTGTGGACATGCCGGCTCCCAGGTTTTGCTGGGTTTCATCCCGTGTCCGTGATCACTACTTGCTGACGAAGTCAGGCTGCTTACAGCGTCAGCTTACTGCTCTCTTTGGAGAACATTTATCCTGTTCTCTTATTTCTCCTTCATCCTATTTTTAACTTAAACTACTCAGATGTTTGAAACTTCTGTTCTCTTTGGATGAGATCACTGTCCACAAGTGGCCGACACGGTACACGCTGAGCAGTGGCTCCTGATGTCTACTTTATTAGTCATGTATATTTTAAATGCTACTATTTGATGAATGTAAGTTTCCACATTGTTGCTATTTCTGCGTTTAAACGTAATTGGGAACAAAGGACATTCTATAGTCAACTGCCAGGGCCTTAGACTCAACATGTCCATTTCTGTTCAGGTACAGCTTTTTAGAGCAAGGGCTGCCTCTAGGTTCATTCATTAGAGAGTGTGTGTGTTAAATTCTTTATTAACGTGTAAGCAGTTTACACTGTTTTGTATAGTGAAAGTGTATTTTCAGTGCTACCGCTAGCTAATTTGAACTTTAGGAATAAAATTAGATTTTAAAAAATGCTTTTGCTTACATTGTCCTAGCCAGTTCCTAATTCACTTGGGTTCAGCACGAATGGGTGTCTGCGCCTGGTGTAGCACCTTTCTTCACAAGGGACAGGAGCACCTTCAAAGACCTGCGGTGATCTCCCTTAGCTGCTGACTGACCAGTAAGGTTAACTACAGATTTGCTGTTGGCTATGACCAGGTATTGTGCCGAGTGCTTTCTGGTGCTCTTCAGCAGTCTCAAATAGCTGTTGCCTTGCTTTGTGAATGGGGAAACTGAGAAATTAAAGAACTTGTCTAAGATCTTAAAAAGTGGCCAGGACGCCTGGCTTTCGCATTTGGAAAAGCATGGGACTCTTGATCTTGGGGTCGTGAGTTCAAGCCCCACGCTGGGAGTAGCTTACTTAAAAAGTGGGTAAATGATTTGGAATGTGAATATCTCTTAATAGAGCTGTTACCAAGAAAGTGATAATAAAATATTTGATACTTGAAAAAAAAGAGGGAAGTGGCTAATGTCAGAATTTGAACCTAGCTCTGATTTTAATGTTAACTCCTCCACAACCACCCAGCAAATGAGAAACCCGATAGGAGCTTATGCAGAAAGGTTCCTGGGACACGAATGATCTGAAATCACTTTTATGTCTAAGCCTAAGCAGGGTGGTGTTGAGACCGGCTGTGGACTCAGTCCCCTTTCCCACTGGTAGTGGGCAGGTGTGTTTGTAAGCAATGCTGGCTTCTCAGCTGAGTCCTGTTGGGTTTTATTTGTTGATTCTGCAGTGGGTAGCACCACCTGCCTTTAAGTGCTCAGGATCTACAAGTCCATCAACAGATCTGCAAGGGAAGGGGGGGAGGGTGTCAGATAGGGGAGAAGGCCTAGTTGTGAAGAAAAGCATACCTTTCCACTTTTCCAATTCTTAGGGTCAAAGCATGCAAACCAAGGCCTCGTGGATATTTCAAACACCCTTCTCTCCTGTTTGCCTGCAGAGCGCAGGGCAGGTGCGGGCCATAATTCACGGTAAGCAGATCATGACCTCACCACAGAGCCAATGAAGCTCATCCCCCGCTGAAGCACCTACCCTGTCTGTACCTCTCAGACCATGAACTCCAGAAGTTCAGCCTTGTCCACAAATCACTAATTTGGTGGAAAGAAGTCTTCAAATACAGGCCGGCAAGTGATAGTAAACAAACTGAGATAGAAGCTGAGCAGTGGGTCTTAAATTAGGAAATTGAGATTTATTTGCATATGGTCTCAGCTTCAACCAGTGTGTTTGATGTTTCCTCTTAGATTTATAGACGTTGTCTCAGGTGCTTATTTTTAGCAAGAGAATTAAAAGTTTTAATGGTGGATTTTTTTTAAGAGCGTTTTGAGTAGCGCCTGGGTGGCTCAGTCCACTAAGCGTCCAACTTTGGCTCAAGTCGTGATCTCACGGTTCTTGAGTTTGAGCCCTGCATCTGGCTCTGCTGACAGCTCGGAGCCTGGAGCCTGCTTCTGATTCTGTGTCTCCCTCTCAGTGCCCGTCCCCTGCTCATTCTCTCACAAAACTAAACTTTTTTTTTTTTTTTTTAAATTAAAAGGTAATGTGAAGGAATCTTGTGTTAGGGAATAGCCAACAGAAATTTTTAGTCTAACAAGCTCGACAACTGAAATAACCACATCCTAAGTTAGGTACACACAGACTTGTTAGGCAGAGGGTAAACGTTTCTCTCTGCAATGTGCATTTTCTAGCTGGCATGTGCGGCCTCTTTAATGTTTTTGAACAGGTAATATACGCATAGAAGTCTGAAGGTCTACAGTGGTATACAAGGACATCTCTTTGCTCCTGTCCTCACAGTACAGAAGGAGAACATTCGAGGCTTTGGACATGCCATGGGATTATCCTTTGTCACCCTCAGGTTCCCTGGAAGAGGAGAGATGGAGCCTATTTTCTAGGGTAGGAAGTTCTGCCCTAATCCACGAAGCACTGCCTCTGGCTTAGGGTCCTTTTTTTGCTTCATCTGTTATGGTCTATGGAATCAGAGCAGCAATTTGCCAGCATTTAACTCAGGCTGGCTGCCTCTGAAGCTCATTTTTTTTTTCTGTTTTGTTTTTTTTTAAATGTTTTATTTATTTCTAGGAGAGAGAGAGAGACAGCTTGAGCAGGGGAGGGTCAGAGAGAGAGGGAGTCACAGACTGAAACAGGCTCCAGGCTCTGAGCTGGCAGTCAGCACAGAGCCCGACGCGGGGCTGGAACCCACGAACCGCGAGATCATGACCTAAGCGAAAGTCGGACGCTTAACCGACTAAGCCACCCAGGCGCCCCTGAAGCTCATTTTTAAAAATGACACGTCTATAGAGAAACTGTCCTGGGCTCTAACCTTAACCGGTTTGTTGAGTACACTTGGGAGAGCTCCCGAGCAACCATCACAGGACTGAGCCTGCCTCAAGCCTGCAGAGAATATGGTCTTGGTTCTGAGGCCTCCATCTGGTAGCTGTGATGCACCCCCCCCCCCCACCTCCGCTCGGCAGACCGGTGTCCTCCTGGAAACGTGACAGGAGAAACCGGGCCCTCTAACCCCGAGGACTATTCACCTAGAGAACACGGTTACCCGTAAAGCAATTCCCAAGCAAGAGGATGCCTTCACTGGACATCAGGGTAACGCTCATTCTGAAGTTCAGAGAACTCGGGCTGCCAAGAAAATGGAAACGTGGCCTCCTGTGTGGATGTTCCATGATGAACGAACAGGCTTGCAAAGGTAAGCCGCGTTTTTATAAACAAACAATGTTAAACGAATCTTACCTCTGTAAAGTGCATCTCCCCAGTTAAACTCTGGGGTTCACCAGCTGCAGATGTCTCCAGTTTGAGTCACAGGATCTCTGGGTTTAAACTAACTGGACGCGGCATGAGACCAGATGGGATCTAAAACCTTTTGCCGTGGCCAAAAACTAAGGGGAGCGATAAACTACCAAGGAAGGAAGCTGGGTTATTTTCTCCATTTTCACATTCACCAGAAATATGAAGTTGTGGGGCCCTGTTGGTTAAAAAAAAAATTTTTTTTTCTACGATCTAAAATTATTTCCACTAGTTTTCCTGTCTGCTAGCTGGGGAAGTCCTATCCAAGTGCCTTCAGCCACCCCGGCCAGAGGACACTGAGCAGTGTGTGGCCTCCATGGGCGGCCTCCAGGGAGAGGCTGAGGAGATGGACGTGCCCTACCGAGGAGGAAATGCCCAGTGGTCACGGAAGTTACTTCCTACAGGGTGGTCAGCGACACCCAATCAGGTAAGCCACCTCGCCCCTTCCGGCAGTTTGTACCAAATCCCTCCCTGAGACCGCTGGTGCAGCGGAGCCCTCCCCTCACGAGGCCTAAACCGGCTCTCTCTGAAGACGGGAAAAACATGGACCAAGGGGCCACTGCTTTTCTCCAGGGAATAAGAAATGACCGGGAACAAGAAGTTGTTTATGCCAGTGTCGAGACTACAGCCTCTGGATTTTTCGGTCGAATTTCTAGTCCGCTCCGAGAACAGAAACTCTCTAAGTCCAAGGGTGCTTTTTTGTACAATTGTTTATACAAATTCAACAAAGGTAAAACCGCGTCAGGAAAGGTCTAGGAAAACAACACCTTACAACAATGGCACTTATGGAGGCATAACTTTACAACTAGGAAACAGCCATGTTATAAACCTCGAACGAGAACTCAACTCACTTCAAAGGAGAGAAAAAAGGAAAAGAACGGCTATGTTGGATCATTTATTCTACTTGACTCACTGTATAAATTAATTTGTGTAGGTACAACAGCTCATGCGCTGGCTGCAAAACCCTCCTGAGTGCAAAGGCTGAAGTCTGAATTTTAAAATTTTGAGAAACAGGTGAGTTCTGTACAGAGGAAACTTGGCAAAGTGTCTTACTTCGACTAGAATTAACATAGATCCACATGCTTAGGTAATTCTTGACGTCCAAAGCGGGCTCTCAACTTCCAGTTAAACATGCTTTTAACGAGAAGGTCTGGGCCTGCTCTGCCAGATCCGGGCACGTGTGTCGATGAAGTACAGGTTAAGTTCTCTCCTCCCTTAGGGAAACCAGGAAAGTTGGCAATCTCAAAACAATAAAAACACAGGTATGCATTCAAACCTTGCATAAATAACTTTTAAACAATTTGTACAAAAATAGTTCTGCATAATGTAAGATGTAACAAAACCAAACAAACAAAATGTCAAGACGGCAGATGTGGTGTGTGGTCCACTTTACGTTGACACCAGCCCCGGAGCTGCAAGGACTGAGGCGTCCAAGACAAAACACCACCACCAGCAAAAACTACTAAGCTCGTGCTTCAGCAGGAGAATTTCTCCAGAGTCCATCCTCCTCTCCAGCGGGAATGTCTTCTTGGTAAAGGCCGCCTTAGAAATGGTCCAGAAAGCAGTGCAGCTATCGTTCAGACAGACCAAAGGAGAGTGTCCGGTTCACTCATCCCCAGAACAGGTGCTGGAGCGGCTTCTCCCTCGGCGAGACTTGCAAATGGAATCGTTCTGGGGTCTGTTGTTCCAAGTTCCAAATTGAAAATAAAAGCCCTACTTTTTTTAAAGTTTCTTCCCTTCCCCTGCCATGTCCCCTCCCCCCACCCTTCCCTTATTTACATACTTGTCCTCAGACTAACTCAGTTTTTGTAGGAGTTTTTCTTCCACTTGCCCAAACTGGACACTCACAGACATTTCAGCTATGAACTGCTCACAGCCTTCCTTGGTAACCTGCTTGCAGTACCTCAGGTCAATATGACAGATATTTCCACAGCGTTTGAAGAAGGACAGGCACTGGTCAGTAACCTTATTGCAGTCTGCAGGGAAGAGAAGACCACGTGAGATGGAGGAATCGAGAGACCGAAGGTCCCCCCCCAAGCAGTGAAGACACGTGAGAGCATATTCCCACCCCTCGTGCGAGGGGAAACCTGCACTTGTGTGAAAGCTCTTCAAATGACGAATGGTTCCATCTACCAAGTTATAAAGGTTAATATAGGCCTGAAAAGTGTTCAGAGCGTTTGAAGTGAAATCACTTAGAATCTTACCATTGCTTCTTTACATGTAAATATTCTCACATAAATAGGTCCCCTGTCTATGTTGTTCAACAAAGATAGATGCTATTTGATATATAGTGTGGCCCTAATAATATTGTTGATAAATACCTCCCCATTTGCATTATTGTGCACTTATCTGCTTATTCCCTTCAGATCCGCTCCAGGGGTGGGAAGCACAGGGTGAGAGGGAGAAGATCTCTATGGTCACCTTGGGGTCCTTTTCCCTCGTGGGGGCACCAGTGCTTTGGAGTGAGGTACAGCATGCTCGGGAGCCCCCTTACTAAATGGTTCCTGGAAACCCACCCAGAAAACCCCAAAGTGCTACAAAGGGCTGACGAGAATTCTATCTACGGTGAGCAAACCCAGAATTCGGAATCCTTCATCTCCCCCACCCCCCGACACACTCCTCTGCCACATCTTCTATTAATTTGTACGTTGCTTTTAACACCGTCTTTTGTTTGAGAACTGAATCCACAGTTCTCTGGCTTCAATGCCAGTTAGCATCCAACTGAAGCTCAGAGATCCCCCTCTGGCCAGATGTATTCCTTCGTCTCAGTGGCATTTATCTCAAGGCCTATCTGTAATCATTAGTATCTGCATTTGCAATTTTTCTGTTGAGTAGGAATGAAAACAGTAAAGGCAAACTGCAAATATAATCAGGAGGCCCATGCTAGCGCTGTATTATTGAAGTCCCAGGTTTAGAGGTGGCACACAAAAATAAATTCAGCCAAGTTGCAGGATACAAAATCAACACACAAAAGTGCATTTTTATACACTAGCAAGAACAATCTAAAAGAAAATGAATTCCATTTACAACAGCATCAAACAGAATAAAATACTCAGGAATAAGGTTAACCAAAGAAGTGAAAGACTTGTACACTGAACACTTGAGAACACTGCTATAAGAAATTAAAGATATAAATGGAGAGATTTTCCTGGTTCCTGGGAAGACTTAACATTGTTAGAAAGGCCACACAACTCAAAGCAATCTATAGATTCAATGAAGTTGCTATAAAATGCCAACAGCGTTTTCTGCAGAAATAGAAAAGTCATCCTAAAATTCATGGAGAAGTATAAAGGATCTTGAATTGCCAAAGTAGCCTTGAAAACAAAATTGGAGGACTCACTTGTGGATTTCAAAACTTACTACAAAGCCACAGAATATGTTAATGCATTTAGGACAACAAACAGACTGACAGCCTAGACCTTAAACCCTTGAATGTTCAAATGATTTTTGACAAGGTGCCACAACCACTTAGTGGGTAAAAGACAAGTTTTCCAACAAATGCTGCGGGGAAAACTGGATACCCATATGCAAACGAAGCTGGACCCTCTACCTCACACCATATACAAATTTAACTCAAACTTCTTTAGACCTAAATAAAGGAACCAAAACTATAAAACTCTTCGGAAAATCTTTGAATTTGGCAATGGTTTCATAAACATGACACCAAAAGCACAGACAAAAAGATTGAACTAAATCAAAGTTAAAAACATTTGTGCAAAAGACATTATCAAGAGAGTGAAAAGAGACACAGAGTGGGTGAAAATACTTGCAAATCATGTATCCTGGTAAGGGATTACTACCCAGAATATATAAAGAACTCCTACAACTCAACAACAAAAGAAATCCACAAACAACCGGACTGAAAAAACAGGAAAAGGACATGAATAGACATTTCCCAAAGATGATACACAAACAGTAAATAAAAAGATGCTTAACATCACTAATCACAAGGAAAATGCAATTCAAAACTATGTTGAGGAGGACCTGGCTGGTTCAGTTGGTAGAGCATGTAACTGTTGATCTTGGGGTTGGGAGTTTGAGCCCAATGTTGGGTATAGTAGAGATTACTTTAAAATAAAAGCATTTCAAAACCACATTGAGATATGCCTTCATACCACTAGAATGGCTCTAAAAACTAAGGGTCAGCAAAGATGTGGAGAAAATGGGACCCTTGTACACTATTAGTAAGAATGTAAAATTGCGCCCTGCTATAGAAAACAATATGGTGGTTCCTCAAAAAATATTAAACCTAGAATTACCTTATGATTCAGCTAGTCCTTGTCTGGGTATATACCCAAAAGAACTGCAAGCAGGGACTTGAACAGATATTTGTCCCAGCAGCATTATTCATAACAGCCAAATGGTGGAAGCCACCCAACTGTTCAGATGGATGAATAAATAAAACCGGGTCTATACATACAATGGAATACTATTCAGTTTTAAAAAGACAGGAAATAAAAAAAAATAATAAAATAAAAAGACAGGAAATTCTGACACCTGATACAACATGGATGAACCTTGAGGACATTATGCTAATTAAAACAAGCCAGTCACACACAAAAAAACACTGTTCTATAATTTCACTTGCATAAGGTCCCTAAAGTCAAGTTCACAAGGACAGCATGGGGATGGTCAGGGGCTGGGGCCAAGTGGAATGGGGAGTTAGTATGTGGGTACAGAGAAAGTAAAGTTCTGGAGATGGGGGGTGGGGGTTGCACACAACAAAAAATGAACCTAAATGCTAGTGAACTGTACGCTTAAATAGTAAATTTTATGTTATGTATTTTATAATTTTTTAATTTTTTAAGTTGGAGAAGAGATAACATAGTAAATTTGAGAAAGCTTAACCTAAATAGACTGAAGGGAAAGTAGAAAAGCAGATTCATCCCGTAAAACACCCCAAAGGTTCAGGTAGGGGAAATAATAGGTACACTAGAGGGGCGCCTGGGTGGCTCAGTCGGTTAAGTGTCCAACTTTGGCTCAGATCATCATCTTCTAGTTCATGGGTTCAAGCCTCACTTTGGGCTCTGTGTTGATAGAGAGCAGGCCTAGAGCCTGCTTTGGATTCTGTGTCTCCTCTGTCTGCCCCTCCCCAGCTTCTGCTCTGTCTCTCAAAAATAAACATAAAACAAACAAACAAAAAAAAAAACAGGCACACTGGAAGTGGAGCTAACGAAGGGGTTAGACTGGTGGACGTTTAGACCCCCTCCTTAGCTGCAGAAGAGCAGTTTCAGTCTCTGATGTTGAGAGAAAGTCTCTGGTCTGGGTGCCAGACTGAGGCACCCAGTCAAAATCAGGGTCTAGGGGGAAGCTTACCTGCTGTCGAGATCTCCAGCTCCCTTCCCCTGCCAGGCCCCAGGATACTGGGCAGTCCGGCCTGCACCCTCCAGCTGGGAGGTCAAGGAGAATCCTTTTGGCAACCCTGCCCAGCTCAAGAGAAAAGTCTGAAAGATCTCACGTCTTGGTTTCCCCAAAGAAACCACCCATGCTGACCATACAATGACTGACGTCCACAGCAGAGCAGCTCCAATGTGTGTCACCAGCCTCTGATCACTTTAGTGTGGACAACCACATGTGGACACTAAATCTGAGGAGGATCTCTTATGAGGGCCACTGACTATGTTTGAAGGAAATGATGTAAGCCCAGAGAAAAAAATTAAGCTATCAATAACCTCGGGCCACTCTGCTGAAGTTCAGAGAATGTGAGCACCTGGCTGGCCTAGTTGGTGGGGTATGGGACTTTTGATCTCAGGGTTGTGAATTTGAGCCCCAGCATTGGGTGTGGAGATTACTTTAAAAAAAAAAAAAAAGGCTCAGATAACAAAGGGGAGAGGATAGGATGGGGGGGGGCGGTGCAGAGAGTAAGATACAGCTGTAATATTAAGAGTATCAATTGAGGGGCACCTGGGTGGCTCATTCAGTTAAGTGTCTGACTTAGGCTTGGGTCATGATCTCGAAGTTCCTGAGTTCAAGCTCCATGTCAGCTTTTCTGGTGTCAGCACAGAACCAGCTTTGGGTCCTCTGCCCCCTCTCTCCCTCCCCCTCCCCCTCCCCTGATTGCATGCTCTCTTTCTCACAAAAATAAACAGACATTAAAAAAACACACACACACAACTGGTTGGGGCCATAGAGAGGAGTTTGTGTGTCAGGGAAGAACAGCATTCAGGTCTGCTGCAGAGTCTTAGAGTCTAGACTAAGAGCTTAGAGAGCTTAGAGACTAAGCAAACGAAAAAAGAGGCAATTATTAACTCTAGGAAAAAGAAAATTTATGCAAGAAGAGAAATGTACTCATAATAAACTATTTAGTTCAACAGTGGACAGAAGTTATGTGGCCACAGAAAGAGACTTAAGCATGAATTGGAAAGATAAGGGGGAAGAAGATGTAAGAGGAGCAATCCTGTGTTCTACACAGCAAGCCAGGAAATACAGAATGCCTGAATGGAAAAAGACAACCAAAAACTAGCAACACAGGCATGCTGTGTGCAAGCACGGAGACATACACCGGTAGAAAGAATTTAAGGTGGTTGCCTGGTGGGGTGTGAGCACCCAAATAAATCACCTAGAGGAACATTCGGCCTGAATGACGAAAGCTAGACAACTGTGACTTGACTTTGTCACCAGATCCTTCAAGTTCATAGTTCCTGAAACAGGTCAACTGTCCTCTGTGTTGTGCCACAGACTTACTTTTACCATTAACTAGTTACACTGATGACAAAGGAAAACTTTTTAAGAAGCAACGAAACTAGAAGAGACTGGGTCTCAAGGTTTGCTTTCCCACACAGCACGGCTCTGAACAGGAACGCAGACATCTCTCTGTACCGAGGCGAAGGGGTGAGCTTCGTGGAAAAACAAACACAAAAGCACGTTTGCACACAGGACAGCACATGCAAGGTAGCAATGGACAGTAAACAGAGTCGTTGTAACACCAAGCTGCACCCGGGCCTGTCCATAGTGCAGCCCCGGCATCCGTGTAAGCAAAGCCGGGAGCCTCAGACCAGCACGGCTCTCTGCCTCCACGGCAGCGGGCCAGCCTCCGAGGCACAGAATTCTCTCATACCACCAAACCTCTCCATTCCTTCTCCAAGGTGGCATGGCTGACCGGAAGCTGTTTAGCCATCAAGCATGAGGTGAACATGGCCTTTATTAATTTCTAATTAATTCTAATTAATAACTAATTTCTGGAGGAAAAAAGCATTTTTTGAGGGCTTGTGTAAATCTCACATCCAGAGCCTGACTCGTTCCCATCAGTCATACCCCAGGGCCTTCACACCCGGCGCCAGCCTGGCAGGCAAGGAGAGGGAGCAAGGACTCTGCAGACACAGAACCGCAGCAGCACCAGCTATAGGGGTCTCTCCTCTCTCCGACTGGCCCCTTGTTAGCAGGGCCCCATAAGCAAGGACAACCACAGCACACACTGAGCTACTTTATGGGTCAAAGCCTGCCTGGCCTCACCACCCACCGCTCCCCTGCTCTGTACACCACCCGGGAGAAGTTCCTCAAGCCCACACTGGGAGTCAGGAACCTCTGCTATGTGCTCTCACTGCCACCAGCACTCATTTTTTGGCAGCAAGCATTACCAATCCAGTAATAGCTCCTGTGTTTGAGGTTTCTCCGCCAGCCTAGTCTATGTGTCCGTCTTGTTTACAGGTATGTCCCAGCCCTGAAACTGTGACCCTGTAATAGCAGGCACACAAAGGATTTCCCAACAGGGTGAAATTCCCAGCCTGTCCCCCAGGATCCCAGGCAGACCCTGCCGGGTGCCCCCGACTGACCTGATAGGTTGATTTCAGTTAAGGAGTCTCGGGTGGTGGTGCCCACAGCAGTGAGCAGGTTGATGGACTGGTCAGTAACGTGATTACAGTAACTAAGGTGGAGCTTGGACAGCAGGGGCATGTGGCGTATGATGAGCCGCAGGGAGGCGTCTGTGATGTCCAGGCCTGCTAGACGCAGTTCCACAATGTTCCGGAGCTTGCTCCGATTGTCCATCTGACCTGAGAGGGCAGGAAGGAGAGAGGCAGCATGTCAACCTGACCGGGGGACATGTGGTCACACTCACCTAACACTCTTAACAGGCCTACTGGCCACGGGTCACACTTCGGTTTCAATTAGCCATTGAGTGTTTCCCCAAACTGGTTCCCATGTTTAAAAATAAAAGGATTCCCCATCAGCTCTCACGCTTCTGGATTCTTGAAAAATCAGAACATCTGGAAACACAGTCCATTCAACCCAGCAGTCCTTAGCCAAGTGGAGCAGAGATAGCACAGCATGTCTGATCACTAGGGTTTTCTCATTTAAGCTATAGGTGGTGGCGGGGGGGGGGGGGGGGGGGGGGGGCGCGGGGATGACCCTCACAACCCAAGTCAGGAAGGTTCCATCTTGTGAGCTCATCTCCAACTACGCTGACCCCCGTGCTCAAGGAAGCTTGAAGCCAACGAAGGACAAATTAACAGAGTAGTAGTGAGAACGCATGCAGAGGCCTCACAGCAAAGTCTTGGGTGTGCCAAGAAGCCTCTGCTCTCAATGCTCCCTTCTCTGCCTGAAGCTGAGCGAGAACACGACAGTCTCCTCCGGGAAAGGGCTGGGACCAGAGAAGGCTTGGGAGCCCATGCACCGGCCGGAGCCCGTAGTGAAAAGCAGCTCTAATGGCACAGCCCTGTCAGACTGCCTCCATGTCGACCTCCTTGGGCCTGGCCACTCACCTGGCCTGTTATCTGTGGGCGGGGACAGGAGATCTCGCATCTGGGCGTCCTTTAGTCCTTCTACCCACTGGACATCCAGGGTCCGGAGCAACGGACAGCTGGAGCTACAGAGAGCTGAGACGGCGATCCACGAGCAGCCTGACAGCACCAAGTCTCGGAGCCCTGGGGGACAGGGGGAGGGCTGGCAGGTCAGGCGAGGCGCCCCAGCCCCCACCACTAAACCTCTGGGGTCCCTGGCCCAGCGCTCACCAGGCAACCGGTTGATGAGCCAGCTCAGCTGTTTCTTGGAGATATTGGTCCAGCTGAGGTCCAGGGAGACAGGCTGCCGCCGGATGATGCCGCTCAGCATCAGGGGAGTGATGGACTTGCAGTGGTTCAGATCGATGCGGGTCCATAACCGCTTATCGCAGCACCTGGGGGCCAGGCCCAGCAGAGGGGGCATCATCAGACTTGGAGCAAGCCCCCTGCACTGCTGTGGCAACTCACCCCACTACCATGTTTGGAGGAGGGGGAACTCCTTGACTTCACCCTCTGGATCCTTCTCCGTTTCACGCCTGTCCTGCCCACACCTGGGCACCTTTCCTCTGATTGCCCCAGGCCCCCACGGAAGGTGCCAGTACCTACTCTTCATTAAGTCTTTACTTGGGGCTCTACCACACCCTCTACACACCACTTCTCACAGTAACGCTCCAGGCAGACATCATATCGTGCCCTTTGACAGAAAAAGGTAAGTAACCTGGCAAAGACCAGTAAGTTAGGAAATATGGAAGCTGAAATTAAGATCAGTAACTGGAACACTTGCTTTTAACCTGGGCTGCCTCTTTAAGGACAAGGACTCCACCTGGTCCTCAGTTCATCTTCCAAGGGCTGAATCAAGCAATCAGATAAGGTTCACCTCTTCTGACAAGACCAGCGTGACCAGATTGCTGTAGCCACCTGGAACTCTTTGAGAAGAATAATTAAGCTGGACTGAACTTAGACGGAGAGAAAGACGATCATGAGTGACTTAAGTGGAGACACATTCCACACACGTGCCATTCCTGGGCTAGTCTAAGCCTTAGCCTGGCGCCCAACACAGGGCCAGTCCCTGGCTGCCTCCCCGTCCAAGCTCAGCCCCTCACCAGCGGTTCCAGGTCCTGCAGACCCGCATGCAGACACACAAGTCTTGGTGGCTGAGGTAGCTGAAGACGGCCATCCACACCTCCCTGTGCATGACATGGGCCGCCCCATCATCCAGGGGCAGTGAGTCAGGCGGGGGGCTGATGGGGGGCGGGCGGATCACGTGTCGCTCCATCTGGATGCACTTGGGCGGGGACACGGAGGGAGGGGGCCGGGAGATGACACGGGGTGGGCTTCGAAGGCCGGGCCCCAGCTGGTGCCGCAACTCCCGGGGGGTGCCGGTGAGCCCCTTGCTGAAGCGGTGGGGGCGCTCGCAGAGGCCCAGGGGGCGCTTGGGCTCCTCGCTCTCACTCTCAGGCTCTGACTTGATGGGCTGGTGGTTCTCGTTGGCCAGGCTGTTCTCAGTTTTCTGGATCTCTTGGTTCAGCTCCTTGCTCAGCTCCTTGCTCAGCTCCTTGGTGGGAAGCCGCCTTTTCCGGCGCATCTTCACCTTCTTCTTCTCCTCGGGGCCCTCCGCCCCCTCTGTGCTGGGCCCAGCCGTAGGGGAGCTGGAGCGGGAGTGGTCGCTTTCCCGGGCTTTGGGGGGGGCCTCGGGCAGGTCATCCTCCGGCTCCTGCTTGAAGCGCCGGAGAGGCTTGTTGGCAAGAGCCATCCGGTCCTCGGCGTTCTTCCAGGACCGCCGCTGAGGGAGGAGGGGGAGCGAGGGCAGCTAAGCCCCTAGGCTCAGGGCTGCCTCCCCACCCTCAGAGTGGGCCCCACTGACCCAGGAGTAGGCATGGGGGGGGGGGGCGGTGGGGAGAGGTACCTTTTTCCTGAAAAGCTTATCTTCTTTGCCAGGCTTTAGCTGTCACAGGAAAGAAAGCATGCAGAGCTTGCTCCCAGGGCTCATGGGATTCGGTCCCCTCTACACACTGCTCCCCTCACAAGCCAAGTCTCTAGAGTAGGGGCTGGAGAACCACCTTCCCCACAAATCCCATCTCCTCCACTGAGACTGAAACACAGTGGGCCCTGCCTGCTGCTTTTAGAAGTTGGAGGGGAGAAGTGTGGTCGAACTGTTCCCACCCAACTGACCTCCCGCCCCTGGGCAGACCCTGAGGTGTGCACTCGCCCACTGAGGCTGGACTTGGCTCTGGGAGCCAGTCCTGGAGGCGGGGCCTGCGGGGTTCCCAGCGGAGCCTTAATGGCTGGAGCTGGGGAACGACAACCAGGCGCCACCTTGTGGCCGAAGCGGGAAGAGCCGCTGGGCGGAGCGGGGCTGCCAGGATCCTCAGAGGTTTCCAGATCCACAGGGCTTCCCCGCGGCAGCTTCAGCTTCTCAGGCCCCACGCCAGAACCACCAGCCAGCGATCCGGGACTGGGGCCCGGGAAGCTGCGGCGCACAGACGCCTCGGAGCGGCTCGGCAAGGGGCTGGAGGACCGCAGGGGCGGGAGGGGAGGGAGGGTGGGGGCGGCCGGGACTCGCAAGTCCCCAGGGCCTCGGGAGGGCGGGGCGACGTGGGAGCACCTGCTGCTGGAAGTAAGTGAGACTGGATCTCCACCAGGGGCTGAGGCTGCTGCCTAGAGGGGGCCTCGGCGAGAGGTGAGAGGAGGAACCGGGGGACGTTTGAAGCGTCGAGGCCTAAAGGGGTGGGAAGAGGAGTGACTCGCTGGTTTTCCCCTCCTTTCTTTTGGGCCGGGCTCTCGGGACTTAGGTGACCTGCTCAGGGCAGCCAGAGGCCAGGACCCCGAGCTCTCCCCACCCCCGCCCGTGCGCCCCGCACCCGGGACCAGCCAGGCCACCCCTCGCTGCCCGCTCCTCCCGCTCCGTACTCGCTTGCGTCCACTCAGCTCTTGGGGCTTCTCGTATTTCCGCTTCCTCCTCAAGTGCACGTCGTCTGACTTTCGGCGCAGGATGCCATCCGGGGGCACCTTCTTGGGGTGCTCGTCGGACCTGCGCCGAGGTGCCTCCTCACACTCACTCCTCCGCTTGGCAGGCTCCTGCCCTTCCTTGTTGTCCCGGTTCATCTTCTGCTCCTTGAGCAGGGAGCCGGGCAGGTTGGAGGCATACTTAAAGCCAGGGCCACGCTTTTGCTTGTAGGCCAAAAAGAGAGAAGGAACAAACAAACTGTATATCTTTGGACTTGCCCCCTCCGGGAACCCGCGGCACCCCACGGGCCCACAGCGCAGGGACAGGCTGCATCTGGCAAGGCCAAGGTCCGCCCCTCCCAGGCTGACCCCTGGGACTTGGAGCCCGGCACTCACTTTCCCGGTCTTGCCGGCGTGGTTACACTTTGGACACTCCCAGCAGTTTGGAAGCTCATCGTTGACCACGCCCTCTGACTCCTTAATCTGCGGAGGGCACACGCCAGTCAGCAAGCAGGGAGGGGACAGAAGATGCCACATCTGCCAGGAACACCAACAGCCCCCTCCCAAATGTCACTTCTATCCCATCCTTGATCAAGAGAAAACAAAGGTGGTTAAGACACGTGGCTCTGGATGCAGGCCAGGGGTCCATCCTAACTTTGCCTCTTACTAGCTCAGTGATCCCGGGCAAATCACTCCATCTCTGTGGGCCAGTGCCCTCCATCATGCAATGGAACGTCCCTGTCTCACCAGCATCCTGCAACAATTCAGTGACAGAACTGAGGGAAAGCCATGGGCCCAGGGCCTGCTGTCATTTAGGAGCATCGGGTGCTAGGTGTGAGCAACACAGAGGTGCTGTCCCTACCCTTGAGGGGCTTCTGATCTGGGAGATAGAAGTAACCAAGCAACTAAAACATGAAGTCGGCTTCCAAAGCCAGGGGATGATCACAGTGCCCCCTTCACACTGTGAGGCCTGTGCAGGAGGATGAGCCCCGAGACAAGCTACCGGGGAAAACAGACATTTCAAAGCTGAGGTGATATGTGGGGCAAGCCCACCTCAGTCTTTCTAAAACACACACATAGCGGTGCCTGAGTGGCCCAGTTAGACATTCAACTCTTTTAACTTTGGCTCAGGTCATGATCTCCTGGTTGTGAGATCGAGCCCCATGTCCACCTCCGTGCTGAGCATGAAGGCTGCTTGGGATTCTCTCTTCCTTTCCCTCTCCCCTTTCCTGGCTCATGTTCTCTCCTTCTCAAAATAAATAAATAGACATTAAAAAAACCCACACAGATATACATAGGCTGACACCTGGGCTGATAGGGAGGTGCCAGGTATGATGACATTCTCTGGGGACAAGCCCAGAACAGTCTCTTCCTTGCAGAGGTAGAACCTGTTGCCTAAGACAGACAGGCCCAGCACAGCGGTCGCACAAGAAGGCAGCCCTGCCCTGGGCACACCAAGGGAGCAGGTTCTCGGCACACGGGGACACGAGTGCAACCGCTGGTCGTTCCAGGGTCCGCCCTCCCAGGCCCAGGCTTCGTTCTCCCCAAAGCCCCAAGCCAGGATCCCAGCGAGCTGCACAGCCACCCAGTCTCTCCCTCTGCTCTCGGTGCAAGACTCGGAACTCTCTGTGGTTCTGTCGTATTGGGGGGGGGGGGGGGCGGGGTATGTGTTCATTCCCTCAAAGACACAGGTGGCAGGTCTGAGAGACTCTAGACCCTTCCTGCCCTCGGCTTGTTATCTGACACTCAGAAACCCCCAGACTCAGAGGTCCTCTGGGGGAGGAAGCTCACAGTCCCTCAGCATCAGCACCACCAGAGGCACTCAGCAGGGGTGCCGGGCAGCCCAGCCAGACCCTGCTGGGACCGCTCACCTTAAGGCATCCAGGGTGGATGATTTCATTGCAGATAGAGCACTCCATGAGCATGAGGTTAAACTTTCCTTCTTCCTCTTCCACTGTGTCTTCTTTCCCTGCCTCGCCACACACCAGGCACACGGCGGTGTGGGGCAGCACTGGCTGAGGGGCCGGAGAGAACACAGCAGAGTCAGCAGGGGCCAGGACCCTGGGTAGTAGGTCAAAGGCCAGGAGACGACAGAGAACTGGCCCAGGCACTGCCTGTCATTCATTCATTCATTCAATACTCAACAGGCTACCATCTCTATGTGCCAGATACTAAATGCTAGGAATGGCCCTGGGAAAAGACAAAAATCTCTGCCATCCCAAGCATACATTTTAGTGGAGGGAGGCAGACAAATGAAAACTAACAGCAGATGCTGTGACAAGGGACATGGAGAAACATATAGCAAGGAGGGCCAGGTGAGGGGTGGAAGGGGCTCACCCGGAACACGGAGGTCAGGGACAGCATCGAACACGAGTAAAGACCTGAAGGAGGAGGTGGGGCGTGAACTGAGCCCAGGCCTGCGGGGGTCTGAGGGTATCAAAGCCTCACCACCAGCAGCTATCAAAGCACATCCCACAGACTCCAGGGTCCCCACAACCTTTACAGGGAGGTCCGCAGGGTCAGAACTATCTCAAAGTAACACTAAGATGCTATCTGCCTTTTTCAGCTATGCTGACGTTTGCACTGGTGAGTGAAATCGCCGGCCCTCGTCAGGGCAGGGCTGAGTCTGTCCCTGACACATGCTCATTACACAGAGATCGCCGGTTTCACTGAAGAAGGTCTTTGATGAAAGTCTTGATGATGAAGCAGTAGAAAATTACTAATTTTATGAAAACTTCAACCCTTGAGTACATAACCTTTTAATATTCTGTATGACAAAATAGGAAGTGTGCATCAAGCGCCCCTGCTGCATACCAAAGGACGATGGTTATCTAAAGGAAGAGCACTCGTGACTAAGTTGTGACCTCACTTGGTCATTTTCTGCAAAGAACATCATTCTGCTTGACAGAGCAACTGAATAAAAAGAGTATTGGCAAGTTTCTCAAAGATGAAATGAGCTGGTCACTTCCAGAAAAACTTATGGCATCTGTTGCAGATGATAAAATTCAAACTTTAAAAACAAAAATTAGAATTTTGGAAAACTTACACTAGCCACAGTGGACTGGACAACTTCCTAATAATACTTAAAGACTCTACGGGGTGGGGATTGGGGGGTGGGGGGAGACTAGCAGTGGTGTTAACAAATGTGGTTATTACTTTTTGTTTGTTTGTTTTACATTGTGGAACACTGTATGCCCCTGTTTGGAAAATCTGTATAATTCAGTGAGCCAGTATTTTCCAAATGACCCGATGTGTGATGTGTGACGTTTTAACACCTGATGTTGTAACACCCTGCGCGTGAACAAATGAGCTTTTCCAGGGGCAAGGAAAGACTAATGAATTTTAATGTAACAGCATGACAAGTTCACTGATACAGTTTCAGATTCCACATTGTAACTAACCTTTAAGAAGCTGCCACTTGTTGAGTTCCTGTGGAGTATCAGAGATATCCACCCCTATGGAGGAAGGTTGTGCTAAAATACGCCTCCCCTTCCCAACTAGAGACCTGCACGAGGCCACATCTTCCTCACGTGGTGGCTCCAAAACAACGTATTGCGAAAGAATGAAGACAGACACATATATGAAAATGCAGGTCTTGTCTAACGAACCAAACATAAAAGATTTACAAAAACATAAAACAATGCCATCCTTCCTATTAATAAGTTTTGTTTTGGAAAATGTAGTTATTTCTCATAAAAAAATGTCATTTATGTTAACGGGTAGTAGGTTTGTTCTTTTTATTTTTTATTTATTTTAAAGTTTTATTTATTTAAGTAATCTCTACACTCAACACAGGGCTCGAACTCATGACCATGGGATCAAGAGTGGCACACTCTTCCAACTGAGCCAGCCAGGTACCCGGAGTTTGTTCTTTTTAAACGAATTCAAAGTGTTTTTAAAACTTCTCCATTTTAATTTTGAATAATAATAAATAACCCACATAAACAAAGCTCTTGGGGGGGGGTGTCCTCATAATTTTTAAGAGGGTAAAGAGTTGCCAAGAGCACAGTGTTTGAGAACTGATGTACTAAACTATAAACCCTTTGTAGGCAGGCACAAGCCACTTCTACTCCCCTCCTTTACACACCCACCTCCCTGTATCTGGGATCCAGATGAAGCACACAGTTAATTTTTATCACACTGAATTAACAAAACTTCACAAAGGCTGGGATACAGGCTCCACTACTAAGTGAAAAGTCTAGAAAATGGCACAAACATTTGAGTTCAAGTAAATAGAACACTGAAGGCAAAAGAGCCATCATTTGTTCAACAAATACTTAATAAACATCTGCTAAAGCCTGAAGCAAGCCACCAAAAGGGGAACAGTAAGGAGAAAGGCAGCTGCTCCCCCGAGCTGTTCGTGAAGAGGAAGACAGACATGCTGAAATCCTAGGGAAACATGGCAGTCATGTGCAAGTGCTACGAGGAGCAGCGAGAGGCTGCTTTCCCAGGACTCCCAGGCAATGCGGGCTCCTGCAGGCACAGAGAAGTGAGGAGCAAAAAAGCAAAAGGGACCTCCCACCCACATGAAAAGGGACAGAGAAGCAAGAGCCAGATGCGTTGAGCCACAGGGAGCGGGCCGGGGCACCCGAGACAGGGGAGCGTGGAGAGCCCAAAGCTGGGGTGCTGGGTGAGGAACACCTGGCAGCCAGAGGCTGGTCTGTGATGGGGTGGGCGAGGGTAGGGGACAGACTCCGATACTGGTAGACAGAACCACAGGCAGAGCTACTGCAGAGACTCAGGAGAGGAACGCAGGCCCGAACCAGCAGGGAGACAGTGCTGGACGGTGCGAAGGGAAGGAGTCTCACAGGGAGGACAGACAGTGGCACATCAAGAAAGAAGGCCTGGAAAGGGAGGAGAGGTGCCTTGCATGTGTCAGAGGAGGGTAAACCACAGCAGGAAGAGCCCCAACAATGTGGAAAGGTTAGAAGAGCAAGGAGGACCCCAACGGTCAGGCCACGTCGACACTTTCTATTAGTTCCAAAAGCCACATCAGGTTGGACACCACACACACACACACACACAGTGAGGTTTCCTTCAACCAACACTCACTGTGCCAGGCACCGTGGCTGCAAAGCGTGGGGGACATCAGACACAGGTCCCATAACTGACCCTGGGACACAGGGCAGGGACGGGGCAGAGCTGAAGAGGGAGCGACAGTGCTGGGTCACTGCCAACATGCTGAGTTTTAGGGGACACTGTTCTCAAAACCTCTCTTAAATCCTGACAGCATGCAATGCGTCACATCGATCCTCACTCCAGAAAAATGTACCTAGAGGCATGCACACAGACAAAACACCTGTATTCAATTTCAACGGGACTCTCAACCTTCCTGAAAGCCACTGAAATGACCTGCGTATAGGTAACGATTAAAAACACAAGTGACCCAACAAAAACTGCACAGCAAAAGGAAACAACAGAGTGAAAAGGCAACCCAGAAAATGGGGAAAAATATTTAGAAACCATGTATGTGATGAGGAGTTAGTATCTAGGACACATGAAGAACTCCAATTCAACAAAAACACAGACAATCCAATTTGAAAACGGCCAGACTTAAACAGACATTTCTTCAAAGGAGCTATGGCCAACACACATATAAAAAGATGCTCAACATCACCAATCATCAGGGAAATGCAGATCAAAACCACAACCAAGGATCACCTCCCTTCCATCCAGGCAACTGCTATCAAAACAGTAAATTACAAGTGCTGGCGAGGATGTGCCGAAAACGGGACCCTTGTACGCTGTTGGCGGGAATGTACAATGGCGCCACCTCTATGGAAAACAGCAGAGCGGTCCCTGAAACCATTAAAAATAAGCCACCATATGATCCAGCAATCCTCCTTCCAGGTACATACCCAAAGGAATTCAAAACAGGATCTCAGAGAGATACTGGGAACCCCCAGGTTCACAGCAGCATTTTTCACAAGAGCCAAAAGACATAAAAGCAACTTAAGTGTCCATCAACAGAGGAACAGATAAAGAAAATGCAGCACAAATGATGGATTATTCAGTCTTTAAAAAGAAGGAAATCCTGGGGTGCCTGGTTGGCTCATTTGGTAGGGCATTCAACTCTTGATCTCGGGGTTGTGAGTTCAAGCCTCACATTGAGCACAGAATTTACTTAAAAAAAAAAAAAAAAAAAAAAAGGAAATCCTGACCCATGCCACTACGTAGATGAATCCTGAGAACATTATGTTCCGTGAAATAAGCCAGTTGCAGAAGAAGAAATACCATTTATACGAGGGATCTAAAGCAGGCACACTTACACAGTAGAAAGGTGGTTGCCAGGGGCTGGGGGAGGGGAAATGGAGTTGTTGGATGGATATAGGGTTTCCATTCGGCAAGATGAAAAGGTTCCAGAGATCAGCTTGCACAACGAGTATATAGGTAATATGACTGTACTGGACACTTAAAAATGGTTAAGATGGTAAATTCTGATGTGTTTTTGACCATAAGAAACAAAACAAAAAATAACAACAAAACACGGAACTAAAACAAAATGCACGTGGTACACGTGGAGGGGGAAGGGGAAGGAGTCCCTGGGCTCGGAGGGGGAGGGGCAGCGGCAGCCTAGCCAGGGAGAGGATGCACCCCGTGCCAGGCTGGGCCTTTGGAGGAGCTCTCCTGGGAATCCCGTCCCTCCTGCTGAGCCTGCTTTCCCACGGGAGTGGAGAGATCACCCGTCGCGCAGGGAGGACCCTGGCCTGGGAACAGAGCCCTGCAGAAGGTGGGGGGTGTGCTATAGGGATCCAGGGACAGACCCCGGGACCACACCTCCCAAGTCTGCACCACTGCTCAGTCCTGGAACACGGTGGGGGGTGGGAGGGGCATGTGGGTGGGCTGGCCAGGCTCTGCAGCAGCCCAGCTTCTGGGCTCCATAAATCAGCCCTCTCTATCTGGGGCAGTCCCCTCAGGCGGGGCACTGACCTTCCACCTGGCCCTCTGACTTTGAAGGCAGGACAGGAAGGAAGGGAGGGCCCAGAACCGTCATGAACTGGACCATAAATGTTGGCAATGGGGTCACAGACAGGACAGGCTGACATCTTTAATGGCAGAGACTTCAAAGTACTCGGTCATCTAGGGAAGGAAGGAGTTCTAAGACCATCAGCGGGTGAAGAAAAGGGGGCCTGCCCGGCAAGGTAAGTCTGCCCCCAAGTCCTGCGATGTGGAATCTGAAACAGCACAGGTCAGAGCCCCCTTTCTTCCCACAAGGGAGCCCCTCCTAGGGGTTTCTGCAGCTGGAACATTCTCTTTAAGGGAGAGACTAGGCAGACCAACAAGCAGAACAAGCCAGGGAGGCGGGGTCTGGATTCAGAGGAGGGCCAGGGCCGCCACCCCCACTCTGCTCTCGGGGTGTGGGGAGAGGTCCCTAGGGGCGCCTGCTGCACTCACCGCGATGCACTGCCGCATGATACAGCTCTGCTTCATCCGCCCAGGGCCCCCGAACTTCTTCATGTCCTTGCAGAAGTGACACTCTCCGCACTCGGTCCGCAGGCAGGCCTCGCACTTGCGGCATCGCGTCCGGCGCCGGCGAGCTCCCGCCGTTGTCCGGTTGGCGGCCAACTTCACGGCGGAGGCCGGGCCCAGCTTCCCCTTGGGCCGACCTACCGCCCGGTTCTGCGGGAGAGCACACAGGGCCAGTGAGGCGGGCCGCAGGGCTGGCCGGGCCCCCACTGCAAGGCCTCTGGGGCTGATGTGTTCAGGTCCCAACCCCAGGACCTCAGACTGTGACCTTATTTAGAAACAAGGCCTGTACAGAGGCGATCCAATTAAAACAAGGTCATTAGGGTGGGCCCTAAACCGATACAACTGGCGTCCTTATGAAAGGGGAAGTCTGGACACAGGCACAGAGGGAACACGTGGAGACACAGGAAGATGGCCACGTGACTGGAGTAATGGGTCTATAAGCCAAGGAAGTCAGCGGCCACCAAAGGCTCCACCAAAGTCTGGAAAGAACAAGGCAGGATCCTGCCCTAGGGCCTTCAGAGTGAGCGTGGTCCTGCTAACACCCTGACTGCAGATTTCCGGCCTGCAGAACTGTGAGAGAGTACATTTCTGTTGTTTTAAGTGCCCCAGTTCTGGGTAGTTCATTACGGCAGCCGCAGAAAGTGAACCCTGCTTCTGAGAGCGTGTCCTGGCTCAAGACCCTTCCATGGCCCCCACGTCTCGGCAGAGGCCCCTGCCACTACTTGTACTTCCCCAGAGAAGCCATACACGGCCACATGGAAGACCTCTGTCCCCTCTGCCAGGAATGCAGACTCCCCTCCCCACTGTGCTCGGCTACTGCCTACTCTTCTGCAGGCCCCAGTTTACAACTCCTCTCTTCTGGCAGCCTCCCTGCCCTGTGTTCAGGGCGCCTTCTGCAGGCGGTTTTCTCAGGGGCCTCCCCCCCCCCCACAACTGTGAGACAGAGAACTCAGGAAAGCGGTTATCGAGAGTTCTGTCACCACTGTCCTTTGACAAGATGGCCTGGCATGCCAGACGTGCTCAATAAACCAAACAACCCCAGGTAGAATGAGACAGTAACCCTAAGGGACCTTGACTTCAAGATCTCTAAATGGGCTCCAAATGCTTCTTTCCCTGTGACTCAGAGGAAAAACAGAGAAGGGCGATGAACAGAAAGCGGTATAAAAACGTGAAAGAGTGAACCAGCCAGCCACAGGCCCTGTTCAGGGGTCCGTATGTCCCAGCCAGCTGCCTCAGAGCCTCTTGCAAACCAGGACCCTGGTGAAGCTCTGGGCCGGCCACTGAAGGTGTCACAGCGCCTGCTGAGGGCTCCTGTGCGCCTGGGACTAGAAGTGGGAGGGAGAGGACGCAGCCTGTGTTGTCCGAAGCACCCTTCCAAGTAGCAGGAGAGTTTGCCGAAAAATGATTCCTCTGTCAGGGAGACACACTGCTTACCCCAAACCATCTTAGCGAGTCGACATCAAATGCTTAGAGCCCTTTGCAGCCAATCTTGAGTTCAGTCCCAGCCTTTTAATTTTACTTGCTTGCCACACGTGGATCCCTAATAAAATCCCCTCTTGTCAGCTCCGGGGGGACCCAGAAGCGTGGTTGCTATGCACCACAACAGTGCGAAAGGCCCTCCTTCCAGGGACCCCTCTCCCCCAACACCACAGGGCTATTGAGAAACAAACCACCATATCAAGGAGAAACACCGTCCACCATCTCTTCTCCAGCGCAGTGGTTCCTGCGCAGAGCGAAAAATCTGAAAATCTCACACACGCCCACTTCAGTACTGACACCTAAGTGATCCTTCCCTCCAATTCATCTTCCCGGCAGCCTGTAACATTCAAGGGGGCAGCAAAGCCGGCTGACGGCTGAAGTGCTCGCCTCGGGAAGTGCCGCTCCTCTGACCTTTATCCCCCCGGCTTGCACTGGGCTCCCAAGGGGAAAGGGAGACACGAGCCCCAGCTCTGATGGCCCGTCGGTCCCCGTCAGCCCTGTCCTGGCCCTGCCGCTTCCACAGAGCCACTCCACGCTCACTCAGTCATGGCCACCCTCAACTGTGAGGTGGCCCAACCAGCGGCCCTGTCACCAGGGAGACCCACAGGTGGGCCTGTCACCACCGACTGCCTCAGGGAAGGGGCTGCTCCCACACAAGCTACTCTGCCTTCCAGCAGCGAAGGTCTTGCAGCCCCCTCCTAGCAGTCCTTACACTGCGCCCCAGGGAGGTCTCGGGTACCCCTCGTCACACATAGGAGCTTGGCAGCCCTAACACTGGAAGAGAGATAAATCGGCCTACACATGTCACACATGTACATTCACGTCAGGTATTGCTGCCAGATACGTAGCAAAGAGGGGAAAAAAAAAGAGTCTTCAGAGGATTTGGAGACGAAAATGGCACATAAGGAGCCATGGACCTGAACCCTAAGCAGCTGACCAGAAAGCAACAAGTGTGCCGGGCAGAAGCAGCCAATGACAAGAACGGTGACAGCAGCGATGGTGGATATTTTCTGAGTGCCTGCTACCGTGATCATCATTTAACATACGCGGTTACCTTATTTTCCCCAATAATAACCCTAGGAGACATGCCATTTCTCAGACGAGGGGACCAGAGAGAGGATAAGTGACTTGCCCAAGGTGATGGAGCCAGTAGAAGATGAGCACACGCCCAAAGTGCACTCTGAACACTACGTAAACTACAGCAGAAGGGCAGGCACAGTAGGGCGGGAGTCCCCTGGAGGGGAGTGCACACCCCTGGAAGGGGCCCCTGGTTAGTGCCTTCACGCCCATAGTATGGCAGGTGCCAACAGAAAGTACACAGAAGCACATTCACTTCCAGGGAAATGGAAACCAGGAAGGCTTCTCCCTCCCTTCACAGCCTCTACGAGTCAGATTCTACCCCTACAAAGAGCACATGTCCTGTAAGCGACTCGCTCCTCAAACCCCAGCAATAAGGCAGATGATTCTGAGCCTCAAGTCAGGTACAGATGTGAGGGCAGTGCACACAGTCCAACCTCCAGGGACAAACCAGAGGGAAAGGGCTCAAACTCTGACTCCCACAGCAGAGACTCTAAGGACTAGCCACTTTGGTGAAGGACTGAAAAAATTCCTGGAGTCCAAACACGGTTCTCTCCTCCCACTCAGGAGCGTCAGATATAAACAGCTGCGGGGCACCTCTGTCCTTACCAGCCATGAGGACAGTGTCTCTCTAAAGTCAAAAGTTAGGCCAATCCAGCCAGGGTCACAGAGCTCATAAATGACTGTGAAACAAGTCTACCTTCCAGTGCTTTCCAAAGCACATTCCTATCCAGAGATGCACCCATGAAAAAACTCCTGGATCCCAATGGCAGCTGAGACATCCTGGAAAATGACAAAGCAAACGACAGACAACGTCCTGGAAGAAGAGGTGTGAGGAAGCCCTGTTTCTGAAGACCTTGATTTAGGCCCTCTCTAGCGGGCTGCCAAGTCAAGCTAGAAAAGCTGCTGCTGCCCGCAGCTTTATGGCCAGTTTTTGTGGGAAGTGGGCACCAGCTGGCTTGTCAGGAGTTAACTGAGCAACACCTGAAATGCAGGAGCCTAATAAAGACCACCCAGAAAATCAACAGGTGAAAAAGACAGTGGAGAGTCTCTATTAAGGAAGGTAAACAAGCCAAAGCCCTGTCATTCTGGCATGAAGCTTCTGTCCTAATCTCTCCTGTATAATATCTAAAGGGTCAAAACCCAGGGTGCCTGTGTGGCTCAGTCAGTTAAGTGCCCGACTTCAGCTCAGGTCATGATCTTGGGCTTTGTGAGTTCAACCCCCCACGTTGGGCTCTGTGATGACAGCTCAGAGCATGGAACCTGCTTTAGATTCTGTCTCCCTCTCTCTGCCCCTCCCCTCCACTCTCTCCCTCAAAACTAAATTTAAAAAAAATTTAAATGTTCAAAATCCAATTTTAAATTCCACTCTATGCTAACTTTGCCTCTATTTGTTCAAGTACCCAAAATGCATCTTTGTTAATTTCAGTGTGAACTATTCTCAGCACAAGGGAGTGATGGCATCCACTTTCATTTCCAAACCAGCCTCCACAACCCCAAGGCCACTTGTTGATTTTATCAGCCCAGCTCCACCTATTAAGGAAATCTAGAGTCCACATTTGTCCCCCACACAAATCACAGTATCCTGACACCTCTTCTCCATCAGTTACTCCTAAGCATTTTCCTTAAAAGGAACATATTTTGGCAGTTCTTTCATTCACTTGTTCATTCATTCCACAAATATTTACAGAGTGCCTCCTATCCCTCAGATCCTCTTCTCCTGAATATTCATGGCCAGAACGTCTTCAATCTCTCATCTCTAAAATACTGGGATTAAAATTACTTGGACTGGTGTATCCACTATAAATTCATGCCCATGTGCATCTAATGTACAAGACTGTTCAAAGCTGCTTTACTTGTAGAGCCCTCAACTATACAATGTAATGCTAGTAAAAATGAATTAACTCTAAAAAATTACTTGGACTCACCTAAAATAATGAAAAGACATCCCATGTTCATGGATTGAAAGACTTAATACTGTCATGATGGCAATACTCCCCAAAGTGATCTATAGATTCAATGCAATCCCTGTCAAAGTTCCAGCTGGTTTGTTTTGTTTTGTTTTTGCAGAAATCGACAACTGACCCTAAAATTCATGTGGAAATGCCAGGGGCCCGGAAAGGCCAAAACAATCTTGACAATGAAGAACAAAGTTGGAGGATTAATACTTCCTGATTTCAATACTTACTACAAAGCTACAGTAAACAAGACTATGTGATGCTGGCATAAGGACAGACATATTGATCAACAGAATTGAGAATGCAAAAATACACCCTCACAATATTTACAGCCAAACAATTTTTGAGACCAAGTGATTTTCAGCAAGTGTGTCAAGACAATTTAGAGGGGGAAAAGAATAGTCTTTTCAACAAATGATGCAGGGACATGCAAAAATAATGAAGTTGGTCCTCTACTTCACACTATTCGCAAAAAAATTACCTCAAATTACCTCTTACCTAAATGTAAGGGCTAAAACTGTAAAACCCTTAGAAGAAAATAAAAGGGTAAGCCTTCCTGACCCTAGATTAGGCAACGATTTCTTAGATAGGACACCAAAAGCAGATTCAACAAAAGAAGAGAGATAAACTAAACTTCAAAACTGAAAACTTTAGTGCATAAAAGGAGCACAATCAGATGAAAAAGCCCAGACACTGGAGGAACACACTGCAAATAATACATCTGGGAAGGGACTAGTATCTAGAATATATAAAGAACTCTAACATCACAAAAAGATATACATCCCAATTTTAAAATAGACAAAAGATTTAAATAGGTGTATCTTCAGAAACATACATACAAATGAGGAACAAGCACATGAAAAGATGCTTAACATATCTCCAGTAATGTGCAATGGAGACTCATTCATCAATGAGTCACATATTCACCCACCTGCCTACTCAAGTGTTTTCTGGCTGAGAATTCTGTACCCAATTCAATGCTAGGTGCTGGGACTACAGAGATGAAGATATGTCCCGTACTCTCATAGGCATACAGTCTAGGTGAGGAGAAAGACAGACAACCACGTAAATGCAATGTGATGGTAATGATAATGATATTACAAGTAACACTGACTGAAGTAATCACTCTTTTCAATATTTGTATCAGTAATTATGATCTCCATTCAGAAGTGAGGAAACTAAAAAAAAAGAAAAAAAAAGTTTGGAAACCGAGGCACCGCAGAGTTAAGTCACCTGCCTAATGTCATATTGCCAATGAATGAGAAGCCAAGATGTGAGCCTCAGCAGTGGTTCTATAGCCTGGCCCCTGGCATGCTGACTCAAAAGAAATGCCTCGTCTAACTGGGAAGGGAGCTTGGGAAAATGGTCACAGACACAGAAGGTGATGACTAAGGTGGCTCTTAAGAGAGAACAAGCCGCATCTTCAGGCCAAGGGTAGGGTAGGGGGCAGATATTCTACGCAGAAGGAACAGGAATATGATAAAGACATGAAATGACAGGACACGTTCAATAGCCTGACACAACTACGGGAAAACAGCCTTGAGATGTCAGAAGCCCAATCTTGCAGGACCTCGTAGGACACAGAAAAACGGTGTCCCCTGTAAGAGCAGTGAAAGGACTTTACACTGAGGAGCAACATGTGCAAGTGTGAGCAGTGACTTTCTGGATGGGGAGAGGAATTCAGGAGGGTACTACAGAAGTCCTGGCTGAAGATGATGAAGGCATGAGCAGAAGCCACAGAAGGGTTGACAGGGAGGGAATGATTCAGGACATGTTTTAGAAGCAGACCTGGTTTTAGACGACGCCGAAGGCTGCCTGAACACAGGGTATACAGGCAGGAAGAGCCCTGGAAAGCTCTGAAGTTTATAACTTGAGAACAAGAGGTGCAAGGGGCCTAAGAGAGGGAGGAAAGATGAGGGACTCCACCGTGGACACATAGAATCTGAGGAGCCACAGGACATTCAAGGAAGCCGGCCGGCAGCAGGAGGGACCAGAGTGGATCCACGGCTGGCAGTCAGCATCACATACTGTTAAAACCAGTTAAGTCCATGAGGTTGTCCAGGGAGAACAGGAAGAGTGAAGAGAGGGTCCGGACACTACCTCCAAGACTATAGACATTCAAGGGCCAGTGAGAAAGACCAAGCTGCGGAGGAATGGCCAGAAAGGCAGGCAAAGCAGCAGGAGGTTGTCGCACCCCTGAGCCAGGGTTCAAGAAGGGATGACCATCAAGAGGAGTGAGAAAACCAGTGAAATGTGGCTGTGTGGTTTTACAGTGAAGACTGCTGGATGTTTCCCAGCAAGCTACCCCAGCAGCAGCACACGACACTCAGCCCCACCAGGGGTAGCCATGGCCCCCCAAACATCCGCCATGCCAACGCTGTCTTTTCTGCTGCATAACATAAATGCATCTCAACATATGCCAAATCTTCATGCATGATGGGCATCCCAGGAAAAGCTGGATTTTAGCAGCAGTGCGGTGGGGGCCCCTTAACACACACCTGTAGACTCCAGGGAGGGCTTTGGTTTGTTTATATACTGAGGGTAAGGAGCAAGAGAATAAAAACAGGAGAGCTACCAGAAACCCAGGGGATGGGAGGACCTCTGGAGAATCTGAGGAAAGCTAAGAACCTTTTCCCAGAAAAATGCACACAAAGTCACAAACCTTTGAGATCATTTCAGGAAGGTTCGGGGACCCCTGTCTTAAAATTTCATAAGAAGCTACAAAGAGTAACACAGTAGTTACAGCTGCATAAACTTCTGAGAGATTTTCTTCTTCGTAATTTTCTGATTTTTTTTTTAAACAACTACCACTTTTAGTTTAAGGAACAAAGCTATTTTCACTTCAAGGGTTAAAAAAAAACAAGACAGAACACGAATTCTCATTAACAGCCCCTCTTTTGGGGGCATCTCCTCAAATTGAACACAGCTAAAGAATTTTCTGACACATTCTGCACTGGAGAAGCAAACCAAGTTCATGGGAGAAGGCCCAGCCAAGGGTGAGCTGCCCTGGCAAAGAGCGGGCAAGGGTCTCCTCCTAGCCACCGTCACCGCCTCGCCCCCAGCCCTCGCTGGCAGCAGGGGAAACCCAGGCTGCTGTGGGAAGCCTGATGCCGCCCAGGACCGGACGCCAGCCTTAGGTGGGGACTAGAGAAGGGCAGGGACTTTTACAGTGGAACAGGCCAAATTCTGAGGAGGGGTGGGTGTGAGAGGGGCGAGGAGGCTGCCGGGGGTAACTGGGCAACAGTAACTTCCGACAGGGCCTCCCCGGGTCTCTTCACACAGGTGGGAGTGTACCTGCACGCCTGCTCCTCCCTCAAGGACACTTTACAGAAGAGGGGGTCTAGGGCCCAGAGACTCACTCTCCGGTGGGAAGACACAAACGCTTTCGAGATCCTTAGAGGGAGCCACTGTTCCCAGGCCCGAGAAATCCCGAGGCTGAGTAAACTAGTGAGGAGAGGCTGGAGGAGGCCAACAGCAGTGAGCTACAGCCTGCAGCTTCCGCAAACGCGAGGTCCCTCGCGGACATCCATCTTCGCTGCTGCGAATATGGGGAAAACCTGCTGCCCACCCACCTGGCTTAGGAGTCATTTCAATACACCTGGGCGAAAGAGACCACCTTAGTGTGAACCTCGAGAACTTCCGGTGCCACGGCTCCAGAAGCGCCACACAGGGCTGACTAACGTCAGGAGGAGGGAAGGAGTCTGACTACAGGGAGCACCGGTCCTCTCCTGATGGAAGCCTCTCAGGAGTGGCGGACCTGAAAACTGTTTTTTAGCCCAGAGACATATGAAGTCTTGTCTCAATACCGTGTCAAAGATTGTATCTACCACAGGCCACAGGGTGTGGCCAAATTAAAAAAACAAAACAAAAGCAAGTAACCAGAACCTCAATCCTGAAACACCAAAGCACAGTCGATGATGGATGCAAGTGTCTTCTTGTCAATAAGCAGATGCACAAACAGTAAACTGCTGGCAGCAATGAAGCAGAGCCAAACTGAACTGAAAATTTTTCAAACCAAGATTTGGTGTGAACCAAGAAGCAAGAACTAAGAACCATTCACACACGGGGCTACTGACTTGATAAAAAGTTCCAAGACAAAAACCACTTGGGTTGTCTCTGGGTTCACCCAATGCCCAAGACCAGCAAGATTCAGGAACACTTCATAAGGGGCATGTGCCTGAAAAATATCCCAACGAAACTCAGGAAACAGTAAAATGTAACTAAACAATAAAATTTAACTTCATCTGTTAATAAAACCACTTAATGATGTGATACAATTTAAGTGCAGCATATACAGTGCTTCCTCAATCGCCCCTAATGGACGAAAAAACGGCCTAAACATTCCAAAACATCTTTATTCCACTGAGGAAATGCACCCAGGATTATAAATAAGCATCTTATTCACCTGGTCCCATGCCCACATGATAACCCAACCCACCCCATGCTTAATTCTTCCGACAAGTCCACCTAGCCTGTGTCCTGTTTCAAATATTGTGCAGACTGTACTCCGTAAAACCTCAACTTTCTTCCCCCGCTTCCTAAACACGAATGTTCCCGGAGTAAATTCACGCCGTAAACACACCCAGGGCTTTGTTTTATACACTGATTTCTCCCCGCTCGTCCCAAGAGAGGTTGCTTTCCCTTCTGAATCCAACCGAGGCCAAATACTGCCATCTGGGGTCACGGCTTCCTCCGCCCCGCCGCGGCGGAGCGCACTCGCCGGGTTCCGGATTCCCCGCGCCGGCCCGCGGCTCGCACCCCTTCCTGTCTCCGTCTGCCCACGGCGGGCGGCGGGCGCGCGGCGCCCAGACAAAAGCTCGGGCCGTCGGGCCCACGGGCCCCGGGCCGCGGCGTCCTCCAGCCCAGAGGCCGAGGGTCCCGGTGCAACTTTGCAAACAGAAAAGAGGGAGACGCAGGCGGCCGCAGGTCCGGGTGCGCCCGGGGCGGCCGGCACGCGCGTGGGCCGCGGGCGAGGGCTCGAGGGGAGGGCGAGGCGCGCCCTGGCCGCCAGCGCCGGCGCCCGCAACTTGCCCGCGGGCCGTGGCCCGCGCCCGGCAAGGCCCGCCCGACGGCGAGGCCCACATTGTCCCCGCGGCACTGCCGGCCACCCTCGCGCACGGCCGCTCGCACACGCCCCCTGCCCGGGCCGGCTGCGGGGCCCGCGGCGCCCCGGCGGCCGCCGGCCTGCCGCGCTCCTCCACGCCCCGCTCGGGCCCGGCCCTGGCGGCCCCGCCGGCGGCGGCTGCAAAACTTTCTCCTCATCGCGGCTGCCGCGGCGTCGCGGCCGCCCGGGGCGCGTCAGTCGGGAGGTCGGGAGGTCGGCGGGCGGGCGGCGGGTCCCTCCCTCAGCCCCACCCCGGGCCGCCGACCTGGTCCGGCTCCGATTCATAGTCGTCGTCCTCGGCGCTCACGGACATGGCCATGGCTCATGGTGGGCCCAGGCTCGCGCGCGCTGACATGGCTGGAGCGGCGCCGCCGCCGCCGCCGCCCGCCCGGAGCAGGCTCGGCTCGCCCTGGCTCGGGCTCGGGCTCGGGCTCGGGCTCGGGCGCCTGCTGCCGCGAGGAGGGAGCCGCGCCGCGCGCCTCGCACGCCCGCGCGGGAGGGGGCGGGGAGGGGCCGGCGTGGGGAGGGCCGGGGCGCTCATGCATATGCATGAAGCGAGCCAGGAAGGGGCTGGCCCCCCGGGCCGGCGGGCCAATGGCGCGGCCGCGGCGCTCGGGCCGCACACAAAGGGAGCCCGGCCTGCGGTGACATAGGGGCGGGCCCGCCGAGGGCGGCCCCTCGCGGCCGGCGCGCGGGGACTGGGACTGCGTGGGGGCGTGCCCCACGGCCCGCCCGGCCCGCGCGCCGCGGGATGCACATGGGTGGCTGCACGCCGCCGCGGCTCTAACAGGAAATGCACGCCCGACCTGGGGTGGGGTCTTTTGTGTGGTCCTGCGGGGCGTCTCTCAGGAGCCCCGGGGCGCACCGGCCACGGGGGGCGGCCCTGCACGCGACGCCAGGCAAGACTCCCTGTGCCCCCGGCAGCGGGCACACAGGCTCCCAGGTTTGCACATGCTTTGGGACCGGGACCTGATGCCCACGAATCTGAGAGTCCCGTACCGGGAGCTTTTAGGCCCACTGGCTTGGATACGGTGTGGGGGCTCAGTTCCCCCGTAAGCGGGCAGTTGGGTTGGGTAGGTCCCCTGACGCTGCCCTCCCTGCTTTCAGGTTTGCCTTTCCAGATCAAGAGGCAGTCCGTGTGAAACGTACGATGAAACGTAAGGTGGTGCAGGCGGGAGCTCCCATAGAGCTGCCTGACTTGGAGGCTACCAGAGAGAACGCCCTGAATGCACTCTGCCCCGAAGTGGGCGCCCAGCCATCTTGGACAGGACCCCTTCTTCCAGTGGTACCCTGGAGGTGACATGCCCTGGAGGTGATCTCAGAAGGGGCTGGGCGCTTGCAGGCCTGAATCCAGTTCTCCTATGAGACTGGCAGCATCTGAGTCTGGCCCAGAAGTTGTGGGGTTCTAAATTCTTAAACTGTAAAGGTTCCTCTTAATGCTTAATCCAAAAGCAGCCCACTCCTACAGAAAATTGTTACTGGAAATCCAGATTGAAATTCATTAAAAAAAAAAAAAGTCTATGGGGCACTTTACTCCCCCTGCCCTTATTCTGAAGAGGAGCTCTGACCATTATCTAGAGTAAATATGACACTAAACTTGCATACCTGTGCGTGCTCGTTTCTTCATCTGTAAAATGGGAAGGTATGCCCAACCCAGGAAGGAGCAACTTTTCTGCAAAAAGATCAAAGGCTTTCCCAAGAAAAAGCTCATTTGCTGTGAAATCTGGTAATCAACTCTGCAGTGTTGTCTAACCATTATTCGTGCCCAGGCCACTGGCCATGAAATCCACTGCGAGAACAGAAAGGACCCACAGGCGGTCATGGCCTGGGCTTTCAAGGAAGGCAGAATGTACGTGGCAGAGTCCTTGTAAATAAAACTCAGAAGCTTCCAGCAGGGAGTCAGCAGGAGTGGGTAAGCAGGGATGTAAAGTTTACTGAGTGGATTCTGAAGCCTGTGGGAAATTTACACACCCACTGACACTATGGGGTGGGGGGGAATCCCAGCTGATTTGCTCTTTACTGAAACATATCTATTCTGAGTTTCCTTCCTCCCTTCTTCCTTAGAGTTCCTTATAGTTTCCACAAGCCACTCAAGATTAACAAAAACAAAATGCAAAAGAATATCTCCCTCACTCCATCCCCCAAAGATCTCAGCTTTTAAAAAGCTACAGTGATGGACCTAAGTCTGTATCTGATG
The DNA here is from genome assembly GCF_003009895.1 of Hyaena hyaena. Classification (NCBI taxonomy): domain Eukaryota; kingdom Metazoa; phylum Chordata; class Mammalia; order Carnivora; family Hyaenidae; genus Hyaena; species Hyaena hyaena. The sequence goes on along the minus strand of NW_024080632.1, from coordinate 4,186,082 downwards.
ACCATTCTACCCAGTAGGAAGTCCCTTAAAATAGAGGGGAGGGACTGATAATATGCTAAGCATGCTTTTACTTCATTGTCATTCACTGTGGTCAGAACTGCAAAGGTAAGGAAGTGGGACTTTTTCTTGAAGGTCTCTCCCATTGCTTTGCCTATCAAGAGTGCAAGATTACCTAGACTTGTCTTCAGGCCGATTTCTTTTGAATTCTCAAAAGCTCTTTTCTGTATTTAAGGAAGTAAAAAGACACAGTTCCCATTTACCAAGGCACAAAGAAGAGAAGGGGAAAATGTTGATAAACAGAAGTTGTAGCTAACACAAACTTCCTTCCACCATATCATTTCTGAACTAGAAGGGGCCTCACCAGACCCTCTCACTTCACAAATGAGGAAATGGAGACCTAAAGAAAATAAGGAAGTAGCTCTCAATCCCAGGGTCCCTTATATAATAACACCACCCAGAGACCCCCATCCTTCAAGGGTCCGGGCAATAACAGCAGCTAATATTTACTAAAGCATGATTGAAGGGCTAGAGCCAGCAGGTGCTAAGTGTTCTATAGACATTATCTCATTTATCCCTTTTTTTTTTTTTTGAGGAGGGGTGTGCAAATGAGGGAGGGAACAGGGAGAAGGGGCAGAGAGAGAGAAAGAGAGGAGAAAGGATCCCACAAGGGGCAGAAAGAGAGAGAGAAAGGGAGAACGAAGTGGGGCTCACCCGAAGTGGGGTTCGAGATCCCTGGATGCAGGGATCGAACTCACCAACCATGAGATCATGACCTGAGCCAAAGTCAGATGCTTAATTGACTAAGCCACCCAGGCACCCCTACTTTATTTATTTTTTTAAGTTTATTTATTTATTTATTTTGAGAGAGAGAAAGTGCTGTGCACGCACATGCACAAGAGAGAATTCTCAAGAGAGAATTCCAAGCACGCTCTGCACTGTCAGTGCAAAGCCAGATGTGGGGCTCAAACTCACTGATCTCAATCGAAATCATGACCTAGGCTGAAATCAAGAGTTGAACCAACTGAGACACCCAGATGCCCCTATCCTTTTATTTTTTGTAATGTTTATTTATTTTGAGAGAGACAATGCATAAGGCGTAGAGAGAGAAGGAGAGAAAGAATCCCAAGCAGGCTCCTCGCTGTCAGCACAGAGCATGAGATCATGAACCGAACCAAAATCAAGAGTCAGACACTTAACTGACTGAGCCCCTCATTTATCCCTTTAAATAGTCCTATCAGGTATGCACCATTGTTCACCCATTTTGTAGATGAGGAAACTGAGGCATATTGCTGCTAGGATATGAAAGGACCTGGATCTGAATCTACAGGCAGCTGGGGTCTAGAGCCTCGAGCGTGGGCTGTTAAATCACACCACTCCCATCCCTCATGCCTGAGACCAAAGAGGAGGTCGTCAAATGAGATGGATGAATGAATCCAAGTGAAAAACTCAGACTTCTGTAGAATTAAATTAACTATCCCTTATTAAATTCTGCAAATTCTGTATTCTCGGTTCAAACTGAATTTCAAGGCAGATAGGTATGGTTTTGGTAACCAAACTGCTGTCTAATCAGTCATCTGTCAGGGGCCAGTTCTGGAAGTAGGAAATCAGGATTAAGACATGATAATTCAATGGGTCCTCTCCAAACATTAAGAAGGCTCCTGCCAGTCACTAACTTCTTACTCCTCCCCTCGGTCAAATTTCCTTTAACTAACTGGCACACACAATTATCCAACATTCGTTTTGTATTAATAGGGTGCTGGACTGTATATAAAATACATTATGCTAGGGGTGCCTGGGTGGCTCAGTCAGTTAAGCCTCCAACTCTTGACTTTGGTTCAGATTTTGATCTCACGGTTCATGAGTTTGAGCCCCACATGGGGCTCTGCACTGACAGTATAGAGCCTACTTGGGATTCTGTCTCCCTCTCTCTGTGCCCCTCCCCTCTTGCGCGCACACGCATGTGCTCGCTCTCTCTCTCTCTCTCTCTCTCTCAAAATAAATAAAAATAGGGGAGCCTGGGTGGCTCAGTTGGTTACGCGTTCGGCTTCAGCTCAGGTCATGATCTCACGGTTCGTGGGTTCGAGCCCTGCGTCGGGCGCTGTGCTGACAAGCTAGCTCAGAGCCTAGAGCCTGTTTCAGATTCTGTGTCTCCCTCTCTCTCTGACCCTCCCCTGCTCACGCTGTCTCTCTCTCTCTCTCTCTCTCAGAAATAAATAAAAATAAATTAAATAAATAAATAAAAATAAACGTCAAAAACTATTAAGAGGTGCCTGGGTGGCTCAGTCGGTTAAACATCCGACTTTGGCTCAGGTCATGATCTCACAGTTCGTGAGTTTGAGCCCCACATCGGGCTGTGTGCTTAAAGCTAGAGTCTGCTTCAGAATCTGTATCTCCCTCTCTCTCTGTCCCTTCCCTGCTCACACTCTCTCTTTTTCTCAAAAATAAATAAACACTTAAAAATTTTTTTAACTATTAAAAAGTACATTATGCTAGTCCTGGCCCAGCAGAATTGTCCCCTGAAAATTTAGTGTTTGCAATTGTGCTTCTAGGCTTATCCTTTCTCCCTCTTGGCCTCATCTTTGACCCTAAGAGCTGAATGCTCTCCCAGCTCCACTTATACAACGCTTATATTCTTAGAAAGAGCTTCCCAAAGCTGATGCCACCCAGGCAGTTGGTGCTTGCCCTGAGCCAGGAGGATCCAGAACTTTCACCAAGCAGTGAGGAATTAAACAAAAAACAGATGGGAGCCGAATCAGCCTTGGTCACAGTCGGCACCCACTTCCCTGTTTTCTCTCTGGGTGTCATTTAATATTCTGGTCTGCCTATCAGATCATGAGACACTAGGAATGACCCCTATATGCTGAGAGATTGTGCCCAGAATTAGCCACCTAAGGGCACTGTAGGCTGTCCCTAGTGCAAGCACAAGCCCTAGGCTTATTAGGTTCAAGGAGGGAAGCCATCCTCCCCATTCCCATTTCCGGGAACGTGGACAAGTTGCCCGCTGGACTCTGGACTTCCCTAGGACAAAGGTTCCTCCTATGTGTCACCCCTTTCCTTGTGCCCATGTTGCAAAGGGCATGGCTAAAGCTTGGGAACGTGGTTTTCCCCAGGATCAAGGCAGGGAAAGAGAAGGGATTCTCTGTGTCCAGACCAGTTAACAGGCTGGCACAGTCCTAAACCAATGGACCCCATTTGTAAAGATGCCCCTAAGGAGGGAACAGAAATGACAGAACAGGCACATGAAAGGGTAGTTTCCGGTGCAAGTAAGAATTCATACTTAACAAGTACCAGGGAATGCGTGCTTCAGTTATTTTACTATAATTTACCCTTTGTCTGTTTTTCAGTAGGTTTTTTTTCCTCCTTAACAGCAAGCGGAGGTCTCTTGGAGAGTTATTTTTCTAATAAAATGTGAATAAGAGGATTTTTTTTACATTGTGCCACATAGCAACTTAGGACTGATGCCAGGGTTGCCTGGATGAAAGTACAGTTCAAAGAGTGTCTGTATGACCGGCCAAGGGCTGCAGTGATTTCTGCTGAGGAAATAATAATGTTATTTAATTGCTTTCTATTTTCCCCCTGGAGAGTCATTCATTCCACAAGCATTTAAAAACTATGTATATTTGTCATATGGGTCCTTTAAACAGACTGAGCTTTCTTTTAAATGGGGTTCCTCTCCTAATAATGTCTCCTTACCTGACCAAATTCAACCAACAAATATTTACATTCACTGGAAGATTTGTGACCGGGCACAGGATTTTTTAAAGATTAACTAATTTAACAGGTGACCGGCATTGATCTGAGAAATGTTTTCCCGCCATCCACCCCATTTCCAGTTCATTCGCTGACCTTAGGAAGTTACTCCCCTTCTGTATTCATTGCCCTACAAAAATCCAGACTAAGGCTGAGCACTCAATTTGGACGAAATAAATGAGTTCACTTTACAAATCCCTCTCCCCTGGGACTCCGGAAAATAGGAGGGGCTAAAAATATAGAAAATGCCAGCATAATTCTGGCCTACAACCAAAACTTCTGTACTTTAAAAATATTTCTTCTTAACAAGACCAACTCTCCCCCCTCGGTTTCCTTCCCAACAGACACCCATCCTCTTATCTATCTCCCCATCCTCCAGAGAAACCCCTTAGAGAATCAGAATAAAAAGTTCTATGTTTTCAAAGTTTTCAAAGGAAAAGACTAAATCCAAAGATTACTTAAGATGGGATAAAATAGACAAGAGGCAAAACAGAAGTAAAATTAAGTTCATCACTATTAGCAGCTGTTTACAATAGCGAAGATGTGGCATACCCGTACAACGTACTATATACATACATGCACATTTTTCTACCCACCATCAAGAGCGGTCCTTAGTTCTTATTTCTGAAAGGTAACCTGGTTAGGAAATGTAGGCCCTAAACCCTGGGGCGTGTTGAAACTAACCAAACCAAAGAGAGAGATAGCTGAATCACCTCTTAAATGAGCTGCTAACAGGCACTGGGTGGTCTGATGGGCTCTGATGGTGCTCTAACAATTTAAGTTTAGGGAAGCCTGACAAACATAAAGGTACAGTGATTGGTGTAGTATTGAGTAGGGACGGGGGAACTTTCTCTCTCTTTCTCATACACTCATACACTCATACACACACACACACACACACACACACTTTGGCTGCAGCCATAAGCCCCCCTTCATTTACCATTCTTGCTTTTCTTTAAAAATGGCTCATCTCCAGCAGGCCAATTTGCCTTGAAAAGCCCCCTGGATCTATGCAAATCCATGAGTTTATCATGACACTCAACACAGAAAAAGCCTGACAAGCTTGTCTGTCACCATTTGAAGCAGCCATTAAACCAACTCCTTACTTTGAAAATTGGTATTTAAAAGGGAAAAAATTGAGCATGTATATGGTCTTTTCAGGAGGAACTGTATTTAAGGGTAGCCCTAATTGATGAGGGAAAACTGTGTGGGGAAAAAAAGACAACTCAGTGATGTAATTCTCAACGATTTATATCAGTGATTTATTTCTCAATAAAAACTAGTTGGGGGTGGGGGGGAAATGCCAGCTAATTCACAGGGGAGAGATGATAAACCAAAGTTTCATTTTCATCTCCTGATACAATTATTGATATAAGAAAGAATGATGAACTGGTACAAAAACCATCAGTGAATGACAGAAAGAAGCAGGGAACCAGGGGGCCAATGGATCCCCTTCCAGATTATTCTCTGGAAGAAAGAGGGACAAACATAACTGAATAATGGGGTGTCAGACCACCATCACCTTAATCCACCATCTATGATATTTAACTTTAACCAAGCCTTTAGATCTAATTTCCAGCTTACAGAAAGTACAAGAGATGGGAGAAACCTCTGTGACACACGGAAGCAATCAGAAAAATTCACATAGTGGGATCTTCTGGAAGGCCCCTGGTTTCAGCTTCTCTACAAATCAATATCCTGAGAAACGTCTAGATTAAAATAGAATGAAAATAGATTCAGTGTGCAGTCCTGCGTTGGAGCCTGGTTTAGAGACAGCATCTGCAAAGGACGATTTGGGAAATCTCAATATGACCAGACATTAGGTGGTATGACGGAATTGTAAGTTTTGTTAGGTGTAACTCACATGACTTTAGCTGTGAAAAAGAAAATAGTCTTCTTTTTCAGAGATGCAGACTAAACACTAAGTATTTAGGAGCAGAATGCCATGATGCCTGTAGCTTTCTAAGGTATACTTCAGCATAAAAAACAAAGCAAGTTGAGGGGGGCCTGGGTGGCTCAGTTGGTTAAGCATCCCATTCTAAATTTGGGCTCATGATCTCACGATTCGGGAGATTGAGCCCTGGGTCAGGCTCTGTCCTGACAGTGGGGAGCCTGCTTGGGATTCTCTCTCTCCCTCTCTCTCTGCCCCTGACCCTCACCCTACCCCTCCCAACCCTCCACACTCACATACATTCTCTCCCTCTCTCTCAAAATAAATAAACAAACATTAAAAAAAGAAGAAGAAGAAGAAGAAGGGGTGCCTGGGTGGCTCAGTTGGTTAAGCTTCCAACTTCAGCCCAGGTCATGATCTCATGGTTTGTGGGTTCGAGCCCTCATGTCAGGCTCTGTGCTGACAGTGTGGAACCTGCTTGGAATACTCTCTCTTCCTCCCTCTCTATGCCTCCCCCACTGGTGTTTTCTCTCTCTCTCTCTCTCAAAATAAAAAAATAAACTTAAAAAAATGTTTTTAATGTATTTATTTCTGAGAGAGAGACAGTGTGAGCAGGGGAGAGTCAGAGAGAGAGAGAGAGAGAGAGATACAGCATCTGAAGCAGACTCCAGGCTCTGAGCTAGCTGTCAGCACAGAGCCCAACACAGGGCTCGAACCCACGAACGGTGAGATCATGACCTGAGCCAAAGTCGGACACAACCAGCTAAGCCACCCAGGCGCCCCTAAAAAAATAAACTTCAGAAGAAAAAAAAATAGAAGAAGAAGAAAGTAGGTCCCCCATCTGCAGACAGGACCAAAGGATAATATTTTAAACAAACAAACAAAAACATTAAAAATATTTTAAAAAAAATAAATAAACAAACAAACAAACAAATACAATGGTTAAAACAGTCAATTTTATGTTATATCTATTTTCCCACAATTAAAAACTATGATAAGAATCAATCTAAAGGAAATAAAAGAAACACCCTCCCTCCTCAGGAGAACTGATCAATCAATAGGGAATGCTCAAACCAATACGTCTTGCTCCAGAGTACCATCCCGTCCTATAAACATTAACCAAGGGAGAAATGAATCTAAATGTCTCAACTCCTTCAAAGTGTTTTGCTGTTTAGTTATTTACATGCATTGGTGGAGAAGGTCAGTGGTTCAGAGCAGGTTTTACTACAGCTGTGCCTTATCACCTACTTTCTTCACGTGTAATTAAAGTTCCCCTCATCCTGAGAAATGCACTTGCCCTTGTCACCTTTATAACAAAAAGCAAAGTTAAACGATGCAAATACTTCACCTGTATTCACCTACTCGTACCTTTTTTTCTCTAGATCACCTAAATTTGGAAAACACATTACCTGGCAACATCATTCAGTCACACACATACATACATCCTTCTTTTTTTTTTTTTTTTTTTTTAATTTATTTCTAGGAGAGAGAGAGAGAGAGACAGCGTGAGCAGGGGAGGGTCAGAGAGAGAGGGAGTCACAGACTCTGAAACAGGCTCCAGGCTCTGAGCTGGCAGTCAGCACAGAGCCCGACGCGGGGCTTGAACCCACGAACCGCGAGATCATGACCTAAGCGAAAGTTGGACTCTTAACCGACTAAGCCACCCAGGCACCCCACATCCATCCTTCTTTAAAAAAAAAAAAAGCCAAATGAGAGGCACCTGGGTGGCTCAGTTGGTTGAGCGTCCGACTTTGGCTCAGGTCATGATCTCAAGGTCCATGAGTTCGAGCCCAGAGTCGGGCTCTCTGCTGACAGCTCAGAGCCTGGAGCCTGCTTCAGATGTCTCCCTCTCTCTCTCTCTGCCCCTTCCTGCCCCCCCCCAAAAATAAAATAAAAACATTTAAAAATTTTTTAAAAACAAAAAAGCCAAATGACTGAGTACGGGGGAGGGGTGGTAACATGACAACTTATTCCCCCTGTCAATGATCAAGTGTCCTCCTTTAACATGGGAAATATATGATGATATCTGACAATAAGGAACGTCTGAAGGATAGGCCATTGTTCCAGAAATAAAACAAGGATAATGGCAGGCAATCACTTACAGTGCCTGCCTGGCTTTCTAATTACCCCACCAAAGGCAGGAGCCCACAATATTTCAGTTGCTTTCCAAGAATTTGTCTTTGGCGTTATTAACACAGACAGCTGTGCAGGTTATCAGACTAAGAAAGAAACCTCAGCTCCAGACTTTAATTACAGGTTATTTCAGCTGAATGCTGACTTAAAGTTCAATAAAGCGGTTCTAAAATGACACAGACGATGGCTGAGAAATTCCAGGTGATTTCTAAGTCCAGTCGGATAAAGAAGGTTGCTTAAATCTGAGGGACAGAAGGACTCAAAAGTACCAAGGAGCACTGAACATTCCATTTAGCATTCTTTCACAGTTGGCTGGGGCTGGGACATCAAAGTTACAGTCAAGACAGATCCACGTTCTCACCAAAGAGACACAGGTAGAAGAAAGACAGCCAAGAGCCTGCAACGGAGGGAGTGCAATTTCATCTTTTAGAAATGCTGGGGAAACCCGTGATCAAGTTCATTCACTCAACAGACATTTCCTGGGCCCTTGCTATCTAGGAGAAATCATGCATGACGGGAGACAAAATGGAGAAGGAAAAAATTAATAAGATGAGTTCCAGTCTCAAGAAGCTGGTGAAGGCCACAAAAGGCAGAGTAGAAGGTAGACATCTCATGGAAAGAGAGACTGGGGAAGTAGAGACGTCAGGATCTTGGCAGGAAATGGATGGCACCCTAGCCCCCTCACACCAGGTCGTGCAGGAGAGTTTAACAGAGACTTGATTTACGGAGCGTAAGTGGGGTTAGGGAAATCTACAAGGCACAGTGTTACACCCTGAGCCATGAGCCACCAAACTGCAAATGCAGAGGGAACAAGGTGGAGAAGGCCACAAAATAGGAATTGTGGCCTTCAAAAAAAGGAAGCAGCCAACCTGTAATGGTCCCATAGGGAGGAACTGGGGAATAAATACTCCAGCCTCTTTCTCCTCCACATTTGCATCTCCTGCTGGTACCTCCCGTTGGCTGAGCTCACCCAGAAGGTGGAGAAGGTAAGGGAGCCCATTGACAGAGCCCACTTCTGGAGCAGGTGGGAGAAGGCTGGAGAGGGGCTCTGGAGGTACAAATAGAAAGCACCCAGCCCAGGAAGCTTCCTAGTGAAGAAGAAGTTCGGCTGGGCTTAGAGGTAGAATTTTTGTACATGGGGAAGTAAAAAGAAGGGCATTTCCAGAAGGGGAATAGTGTGAGCAAAGACCAAGGCAACTGAAAGGAAAATATGGAGTAATTCAGTTCCCTTTGCAATGCTGAGAAGAGGAGAAAAAATCATAAGATCTCATGACAGAACCACAACTGAAGACTTGGGCACCTAGAACCGGGTCAAGGATTTGGGAAACAATTTAAAGAAGATGGAAGGCTTGACAAGTTTATAGGCTGAATCTTATTTGCCCAAAGATACATGTAGTGAATCCCTCATACATCAGAATATGACACTGAGTCTTTACAGAGGTGATTTAGTTAAAATCAGGCTATTAGGGCCCTAATTCAGTATGGCTGGTGTCCTTACAGAAGGAGGAAATTTGGACGCAGAAATGTACAGAGGGGAGATGTGAAGACATGGTGAGAAGACAGGACTCTTACCTACAAAGGGTCAGCAAGCAAAGCCACAGTTCCATCCTGCCTAGGTCTCATGTGTGATGTTGACTCTAGAAGCTTCTACCCTCTGGCTTTGGGTCACTCCACCAAAAAGGGAGGACTCTGATGGGATCCCTATCATCCGGCTCACCAGCAAAATCACGGGAGTTCAGCCACTAACCGATTTGGAATCGGAGCTCACAGGAGCTAGTCCAGAGACCTGGGCCCCAGCTTCTCCGTGATGATTTTTCTTCCAACTGGATTTTTCCACTTGTTGATGTTGTATACAATGCTCTCCAGAATAAGCAGGCTATTTTTGTGGGTAGTTTTATCACAGGTTTCTGTGGTGCGCCTGGAAACCTGCCGGACTTCAGAGATGACTCAGCTGTCACTGAGGAAAACCCTGGGGATTCCAGACGAGGGGCCCCAGATCGTTCTTCACTTTGTTCCCCTCGCTGCATCCTCCCCACCATCCACTGGTTTCTCTTGCCTTTCCTTCCTCTCCTGGTGCCAGCGCTCTCCCTGCCGGCCTCCTCCCTGCCTGTGAGCATCACACATTGCCCGCACTCGGAGTCTGCTCTCGGGAAGCTGGAAGGACCGGGCACCTTCCTCCTATCCTGACCCAGCAGCAAAGCCTGTGGCCGCAGCAGCCTCAAGCCCCAAGGGGCACAGTCTAAGGCAACAATCACCTATAGCACCCGCGACTTCTCCCTTCGGGGGAGTGAGGAAGGGATCAAGGAAGGGAAGCACTTTCTTAAACCAGCTCCCTCGTAGGGAACCTCAGCCATTTCAGCAATGCCATGACTACTTCGGGGAGAATGAAGTCACTAAGGGTCTTTGCTTGACATTAAGTGTTTGCACCAGCCAATAGCAACTGAAGGATAGAAAATGTCTCTCAACTGTTCACTCCCTTCCCTGCTCCACGCCATTCCTTCCATATCTTCTCTTTTTTTTTTAATTTTTTTAAAAATTTATTTCTGAGAGAGAGAAAGACAGCATGAGCAGGGGAGCATCAGAGAGAGAGGGAGATACAGAATCTGAAGCAGCCTCCAGGCTCTGAGCTAGCTGTCAGCACAGAGCCCGACACGGGGCTTGAACCCACGAACCGTGAGATCATGACCTGAGCCAAAGTCGGACGCTTAACTGACTGAGCCACCCAGGTGCCCCCATCTCTTTTATTTCTATAGACACCATCACCAGCCTTCTGGAAGGGCAAATTCAGGGTTGTCATTTACTTATAAGCCATAATTGCAAAAAAATTACAATAACTATCACTGGCTGATGGCCTATTGTTGAGGTATTTTACAGAGAGCATCTCACAACAACTCTACAGCAAAGGCACTATTAGCCCTTTTTACAGATGAGTAACCTGAGGCTCAGACTTGCCCACAACCACACAGTTTGTGGCAAAGCCTGGGTTTAATCTCCAGATGCACCTGACCCCAGAGTCCACCCTAGTCATGCATGAGAATTACTTGCAAAGTGTGGACTCTCAGGCCCCACCCCAAACCTACAAAATCTCAATGTCCCAGACCAGGCCCAGGAAGCTGTATTTTCTTTTAACAAGTTCCCCAGGTAAAGCTGATGCCGCCAGCCTCAAGACTGGCTCTCATCAGACCACGATGCTTTTCTGGGAAACTAGCTGGTCCCCAGTAGGCAACAATAAAAGGCAGGCATTACCGTCATCCTCCTCCTCATCATCATCAATTTAATTATTCCGGAGGTGACAGGAATTGAGAGCAGGGCAGAAAAAGAACAGGAAGTACCCGGGGCCTCTTTTTACTGAATTATGTGCCTCTCCTTCAGGTAAGGGCTGTGTGTCACTCCAGAGGGACCCCACACTCACCAGGCCTCCCAGATCTAAATGACCAACTGCAGAAGAAGAGAAACAAAGTAGAACCCAGAGTAACACAGACATCAGGTGTGTGTATGTGGCTTCGTGCTGTGGTTCCTGTGTGGCCGCATGACGTCCCCGTAAGGAAGCTGATCCAATAACCGAAAAGGGCTGTCCCCCGTCCTCCGTCAGGGTACTTGTTCGTACACACCCCAGCCTGTCTGCTCCGAACTCCAGAAAAACTGCCAATAATTGAAATTCAAGTGGCAGCCCTGTTTGGCCACTTGAGCTAATGGATTAAGATGCAGGCAGCCGTGGCTCAGTCTCCCCTCCTTCCTCAGTTTCCCTCTCTGTGAAAGCTAGCTGGGTAGAAGTATCTGGCTGGTGAGCAGAAGGTCAACTTGCTAATAAGGCTGAGGTCAGAGGTCAAGCCTCAAAGAAGCTCAGTTCTCTCGGCTTGGTTCCAAGGTCACAGACAGGCCCCCAAAATCCTGCCACCTGGTCATAAAAGAAAGCAGCCAGAGTGTAGACGGATCAAAACAAATCCATCACCACTGGTGGGAACAGCCAATTGGGGGAACAGTGACGGATGGTGATTCAGTAGCATCTTTGATTTGAAAGACGTGACATCAGAAATGACCTCACAGCACCTAATCAGTTCCAGAAAAGGACTTTGTTCTCCGAGAGGCAAGGTGGGAGATCAAAGCATTTCTTGCTAATCATCATTTAGCATTAATTACTTGTTAAGTAACCTGACCCAGACCCAGTACCGCTCCCTACCTCGCATCCTGACAGCCTCAACGAGCACCCTTGATCTTTCAACCCAACCTGCATCAAATTGGGAGCAAGCAGACTGCAAACCTGGGAACGGACAGACCCCGGGCGGCCCAGGCAGTCAGTCGTTCCGTTTTTTCTCCTTTTCCTGTTAACTTTTTAACCCCACCAGCCAGGAAGTGCATACACAGAGCAGCAGGCATCCCCGCCCCCGCCCCTCCACCACACTGCACAGAGTTCCTCAGATCTAGGTATTAACGCCTCTCTAGTCACAAGCTGTGTGGCCTGAGGCATGCCAGTGTCCCTCTCTGAGACCGGGTTTCAACTGCAGGCACAGAGATAACACTATCCACACCACCCAGCCTCCTTGTAAGGATTAAGTAAGATATAAAATAGACCTCTAAAGATTGGTTTATGCATTGTGTAGGAAACCCCAGGGGGGTTGGGCTGTACTGGCAATAATCTATTTCTAGAGCTGAGTGGGGGGCCATGGTATTCATTATTATATTACTTACATCTTCTTGTGACTCTGAAATAATGTATGATAAATGCTACGGGTTGAATTGTGTCCCCCCCTCCCCCCCCCTCACCAAATTCTTATGTTGAAGCCCTAACCCCAGTGCCTCAGAACATGACTACCTGGAGATAAAGTCTTTCAAGAAGTAACTAAGTTAAAATGGGGTCATTAGGGTGGGTCCCAATTCAGCAAGACTGGCGTCCTTATAAGAGGAGATTAGGACACAGGCGCACACACAGAGGGCAGACCACGTGAGGACACAGAGAGACAACAGCTATCACAAGTCCAGGAAAGAATCCCCAGAAGAAACGCATCTTGCCAACTGACTTCTGGCCTCCAGAACAGTGAGAAAATGAACTTCTGTCCTCTAAGCCACACACACAGTTAGTGCAGCCCTTGCAAACTCACACAATAACCTTCAAATGAGTTGTAGAAACCGTAAGCTGAATGAAAAAGAAAAAGACGGTGCTAGTATGGCTCTGATCAAAAAGACGGATAAGGGTGCCTGGGTGGCTCCGTCCGTTGATCGTCTGACTTCTGCTCAGGTCATGATCTCGGGGTTTGTGAGTCTGAGTTCTGCGTCGGGCTCTGTGCTGACAGCTCAGAGCCTGGAGCCTGCTTCAGATTCTGTGTGTGTCTCTCTCTCTCTGTCCCTCCCCCGTTCATGCACTCACGTGCATGCTCTCTCTCTCTCTCAAAAATAAACATTAAAAAGATAAATAATAAAAGTAAAAAAGACAGATAATAAGTGTTGACAAAGATGTGGGTAAATTGAAACGCTCGCACATTGCCGGCAGGAATGTAAAAGGGTGCAGCCACTCTGGAAAATGGTCTGGCCATTCCTCAAAAAGTCAAACAGAGTTACCATGTGACTGGTCAACCCCACTCCGAGGCATCTACCCAAGAGAAATGAAAACATGTGCCCACACCGAAACTTGTGCACAAATGTTCACAGCATCATTATTAACAATAGCCAAAGACAGGGACAGTCCAAAGGTCCAACAGCTGGGGAAGAGATGAACAAAGTGTGGTCTGCACACACAATGGAATATTATTCAGCCATAAAAAGGAATGAGATACTGACAGAGGCTACTGTGTGGGTGAAGCTTAAAAACATTATACCAAGAGAAAAAAGCCAGTCACAAAAGGTCAAGTATTGGATAATTCCATTTACATGAAATGTCCAGAACAGGCAAATCCATAGAGACAGAAGGCAGATTAGTGGTTGTCAGGGACTGGGGGAGGGGAAGACTGAGGGGTTGGGGACTTGCGGCTGATGGGCTTTCTTTCAGAGGGCATGAAAATGTTCTAAAATTAGATTGTGGAGATAGCTGTACGACTCTAAATATACCAAATATACTAAAAAGTGAGTTGTACACTTTAAGTGGGAGCAAATTGTATTTGTTTTATTATTATAAAGTGTTTAAAAAAAAAAAAAAGACCGGTTCCCTCAAAGTACTGTTGTTTTCTTTTTAGTTTGTGAAATCGCAGATGTTCTCTCTTCACTCCCCAACCAGCCCTAAAGGCTCCAGTCTCTCCCCTACCCCCAGATTCAATACCAGCCACGCGACCTTGTGTACAGACCAGCACTTACACACCGATCCTCCACAAAAATCTTAAGATACGGGCTACTCCCCCCAGAAGCCTGCATCCTGTTTCCAGCCCTTTGGAGGAAAAGGGCAAAGGCTTGGATTTTTTTTTTAACGCCTATAAGCCTCGCAGGAGTAAACTGAGGGTCTCACGCACAAAGGACAGAACACATCAGTAATCCTGAAGTGATTTTCCCCAGAGAAACTCATTTGGACCCCTCCATTAATTCTGAGATTACAGTGGGTCGTGGCAAGTTTATTTTTTAAAGGCCCGTGTTCTGTAAACCCTAATCCCCCTCCCGGAGCAATTCCTCAGCTGGGAGGGGAGCAGTCAGTGAGGCAAAGCCACCGTTTCCTCTTCAAGTTCAGAGCAGCCGTGGGGCCTGGCTGGGTTGCTGCAAGGTGCTACGTTTGCAAATACAGTTTGTGGTCTGAGCAATGGCGGTTGTGTTTTTTGGCCACGTAGGGGAAAGTGAACATTAAAACCCCACACACTTCCATGGGTCGGGAAGCAAACGGCAGAAGCTATGAAGGTGAATTTCTACTGCCACCTAAATTCCCAGTAAGCTTCAAAGAGAATCAGAATTCAATACCACAAATAACAGGGACCCTCTTCCTCAGCAATTCCACATTTAGGAATATACCCTAATGAGATAATCAAACAGAAATAGAAAGAATGACCTAGAAGATCACTGTCCAATAGGAATATAGAGCGAGTCACACATGTACTTTTATATATTTTTTTGGAGCTACATTTAAAAAGGCAAAAAGAAAAAGGTGAAATTAACATTAATAATCTATTTTGTTTAACCAAGATATCCAAAATAGTATCGTTTCAACTAGAGTTGCCAGATTTAACAAATAAGAATAGTGGACACCCGGTTAAATTTCAGAGGAACAATGAATAATCTTTTTTACTGTAGGTATATCCCATGTGATAGGTGGGCTATACTTACACTTAAAGTTTTATTTGTTGTTTTCTTGAAATTCAAATTTAAGTGAGCATCCTTTCTAAAATCTGGCAACCCTAATTTCAACATGCAATCAATATAAAAAACAAATTAATGAGTCATTGTATAGTGTTCTTTTTGCTCTATGTCTTTGAAATCTGTTGTGTATGTTATATTTCTGACACTTCTCAATTGTAGCTTGCCATATTTCAAGTGCTCAATAGCCACACAGTAGCAGCTACCATTTTGGACAAAACAGATCTAGAATGTTCCCTTAAATGTTTATTACAACAACAACAACAACAAAAAGCCAGAAATTGGCAAAATACACATCAACAAAGAGGCTGCTTAGATCACAATTAACATTTAAAGAGCACTAACCACTGGTCAATCCTTGTCCAAAGAACTTTGCATGCATTATTTTTTTTTTTTTAATAGTTAACCCGAAACAAATGCAACAATGCATTATCTCATCTCGTGGTCACAACAACCATTTGAAGTAAGTGCTGGTGTAACCGTTTTTTACAGACGAGGAAAGTAAGGGCCCAGGGAGCTTCTATAATGTGCTCAACAAAGTGGTGAGTGAGTGTCACCAGATGGGCTGACACATACATGGTCTACCCCAGCACACACTCTGGAAGAAGACACAACATGTTACTGGTTTTCTCTGGATAGTGGACTTTGAGGCAGACACTACTTAACCGTCTGGTCTCTGCTGGCACAGAGCTGATCACTCCGCCCTTGGCTCTGCCAGGTGCCTTCACTCAGAGTACAGATGCAGAGTACGAGGCAAAGCTACCTGCTCCTGGTAAGTCCTCCGAGACATTACTATCATTGTCCCTAGGGTCTCTGGCCTCTCCTATTTGATTAGACTTTTTCATGGTGAGCATCAATCAGTTTTACAAAGAGAACGAAAGTTACTTTCAAAAGAGTGGAAACAGTCCTTGAAGCAAGCAAGTAGAGGAAAAAGAGAAGGAAGGAAGGGAGGGAAGGAAGGGAGGGAAGGAAGGGAGGGAAGGAAGAAGGGAAAGAAGTCACCTAAGGCAAGGGAAAGGTGAGCCATCACTTCCCCACAGTTTTCTGAGTGGCCACCAGGGGGCACTGCCTGCAGTTTCCACAGCTAAGGAAACTGCTTTGATATAACAAAAACTTGCAATAGACAAAACACCAAAAACATTCACCTTAACTGGGGTGCCCTCTGCCAAGGGTCCCCACTGAAAAGCTGCCCACATTCATCTTACAGGAGACGTGAAAGGCAGTGGAAGTGGCCCCCCAGCTGCGGGCGATCTGCGTCTTACCTTTGGAGTCTTCTTTGGCCAAGTGACTACAGGGACCCCAGTGATGGCCAGACTGGGGTCGTCATCTGCATGCTCCTTCAGGACATTCTGTGGCCAAACAAAGGACCCATATTAGCCCAGAGGAGAGGGAAGGTCTCTGAAAGGGTTGAGACCGGACCTAACCCAGTAAAAGACTAACAGGCCTCTGCAGAGTCACCCACCACCCACGCACTCAGTAGAAACCCAGCCACCAGGGTCCCTCAGAGGTCACAAGATGCGCCACATCCCCCTTTCCAAAAAAATGTTTAAAGTGCAAATCACTCACCTCCCTATGACTTCCATGAATGTGTCACTCACTGATCATATTTATATATAACGCCACACATTGTCTACAGCGCCAGGGACTCTCACACACACAACCTCATTCAGTCCTTACCAAGTACCCTGGGAGTGGGCTGGGCAGGGCGCTAAGATACTCTAATGTACAAAAACTCAACTATGTATGCGGAGACACAAAAAACTAACACTAACCAAGAGGTCTTGACACCTGTGAGACCTATTTGCTTCCATGAGCCAAGAGCAAGTCAGGTGGATTCTAACCCTGGTATGTGTAGACATGTCACGGTCTACTACATTACTTGCATAAACACAGGCAGATACTCAGTCTGCCTTGACCAAGGATGGAGTCCATCCATCCTTTGGTCCACAGCCAGTACCAAAGTGGGCTGTGACAGACATACACCCGGGCTGGGCAAGGATTGCCCACATGGCGCTCTGTGTTCACATCTTTGTTGGTGGTTTGAAGGCTTTTCAAAGGCGATTCTGACTCTACCAGATTCCGGCCTTATGTGGTGACTAATTTTAGAACCTCATCCAGGTGTAAGATGCTAGTCCACTGAATTATCCCTAACTTAGAGGCATGGCAATCAGGCCTAGAAAGATCCAAAGGCCTTAGACGCTAACCCAGAACAGGAGGCAGAACCCCTGAACCTCACTTTCTGGCTCCAGACTTCCCACCCTACGATCACTCCACACATAGGTTTTTTGGTTGCATCTGAAACACACCATGAAAAATCCTTTAGAGACAGACACAGATCTGTCACTGGCCTTTTCTGACCTTGACCATTAATTTTTAGATTGTAAAAAAGCATTCCTGCAGGGACATTTAAAAGCAGAGAAAGTTGGGGGCACCTGGGTGGCTCAGTTGGTTAAGGGTCCGGCTTCGGCTCAGGTCATGATCTCATGGTTCGTGGGTTCAAGCCCCGCGTCAGGCTCTGTGCTGACAGCCAGCTCACAGCCTGGGGCCAGTTTCAGATTCTGTGTCTCCCTCTCTCTCTGACCTTCCCCTGCTCACACTGTCTCTCTCAGAAATAAATAAAAACATAAAAAATTTTTAAAAAAAATAAAAGCAGAGAAAGTTGCACAGGAGAACTTAGCAGGAAGAACAGAAGAGCTCAGAAGAGAAATGTAGGGAAAGATTAGTTTAACTCATTTTCCCCATCTACCTATTGGAAATGAATCCAACTCCTAATTTATTCTATCTACTGTCTTAGTTTTCCTCATGATCCTTCAGTTGCCAGACTTTTCAAAATGCATCTGATACCCCAAATCCACCTGCGCCTAATACCTCAAATCTACCTCCTCTGCCTATAGGAGGTGGCAAACAGGGCAGTGATCAACGATCAGACTTGAGGCTGCCTAAGGTCAATTCTCAGCCCCTACAGCCTTCTCCAAGCCCAGCATCAGTGTCACTCATCTATAAGTGCTGGGTTGTTTTTTTTTAATTTTTAAACATTTATTCATTTTTTGAGAGACAGACAGAGTGAGAGCAGGGGAGGGGCAGAAAGAGGGAGAAACATGGAATCCAAAGCAGCTCCAGGTTCCAAGCTGTCAGCAAAGAGCCCGAGACAGGGCTCAAACTCATGAACCGTGAGATCATTACTCAAGTCTAAGTCAGACACTTAATCGACAGAGCCACCCAAGCACCCCCATAAATGCTATTTATAAATGTCTTGTTTCACTGCTATATCCCTAGCCTTGCCCAATGACTTACAGTAACCATTGAGTAAATAACTTAAAAAAATAAATAAAGCTACAAATCCCCAAAGAGGGACTTTCTACAAAATCCCTGACCAGTACTCTTCACATCTGTCAAGGTCAACAAAAAAAAAAAGCCAAAAAAAAAAAAAAATCTGAGAAACCGTCACAGCTGAGAGGAGCCTGAGACATGACAATTACGTAGATAGAGGTATCGTGGGTGGGATCCTGAAACAGATAAAGGGCATTTGGTAAAAAATTGAGGAAATGTGAATAAACTATAGGCTTTAGTTAGTAATAATGTACCAATATTGGTTTTAATTGTAACCAGTGTACTCCGCAGATGTACCATGTTAATAACAGAGGAAACTTGGGGGGTGGGGGGGCTGGCTAGTAAATGGAAACTCTCTATACTATCTGCTGAGTTTTTGTGTCAATCTGACACCATTCTGAAACATAAAGTTCTATCATAAAAACAATCTTTAAAATGCCAGTCAGACAGTAGTTAACAGCTACCTTAAAGGAAAACAGGGTAATTAGGCCGCCAACCTTTCTAACATGTATGCAGAGTATTTAAAAAGAAATACAACAGGGGCACCAGGCTGGCTGCCAGCAAAACAAGCAACTCTTGTAAGTTCGAACCTCATGCTGGGTATAGAGATTACTTAAAAATAAAATCTTAAAAGAAAGAAAGAAATACAGGCTGCCTGGGTGGCTCAGTCGGTTAAGCGTCTGACTTCAGCTCAGGTCATGATCTCTGGGTCTGTGAGTTCAAGCCCCGCGTTGGGCTCTGTGCTGACAGCTCGGAGCCTGGAGCCTGTTTCAGATTCTGTGTCTCCCTCTCTCTCTTACCCTCCCTTGATCACTCTGTGTCTCTCTCTCAGAAATAAATAAAACATTTTTAAAAATTTAAAAATATTGCCAGTTCCCAATGATAATAAAAAGCAACCCAATTTTTTAAAATTAGTTTTCGTTTTTAATTAAATGGACCGCAGACCCTGCACCCTTTCATACACGCACCCTAGTGGGTCATTCCCACTGCCCCTTCCTGCCTTGGTCCGCCGCTTGGGGTCAGTGGGACTGGCTAGGTGAGGGATGAAATGGAAACATCGGGAGGCAGGCACCACACATTTTGCTGAATGGATGTGGGAGAATAAGATGTACTGCGTGTCTGCTCTGTGTTGGGCACTGTCATCAACATGCCCTATCCACTCGCTCATCCAAGCCTCTTGACCACACTGTGAGATGGACCACCATCATTCCCAGATGAGAATCCCAGGGCTCAGGGGGTGAAGGAACTGTCCAAGACCACTCAGCCACTAAGAGGTGGAGGCCCCTCCACTCTACAACCTGTTCTCTGACCATGGTATTTCTCAACCTATCCTTAAAAAAAAAAAAGAGGGCAGCCACGTTCCCAGCTGCATTATTCACAACAGCCAAAGGACACTTGGAAACAACCCAAGTCTCCCATCAAAAGATGGATGAATAAATAATACACGGTCTATCCACACCATGGAATATTATTCAGACTGAAAAAAGGAAGGAAATTGTGACACATGCCACAATATGGATGGACCTGGAGGACATTCTGCTGAGTGAAATAAGCCAGACACAAAAAGCCAAACAGCGCATAATCCCAGTTCCATGAGGTGCCTAAAGTAGTCAAACTCATACAAGCATAAAATAGAGTGGTGGCTGCCAGGCTCTAGAAGCAGGGAGTCGCTTAATGCAGTCGTGATGTCTCCACAGCAGTGTGAATGTACTTAATGCCACTGAACTTGACACTATAAAAAATGATTAAAATGGTAAATTTTATTATGTATAATTTACCACAATTTTTAATTTTTTACAATCTTATTTTTATTTAAGTAATCTCTACATCCAACATGGGGCTCGAACTCACAACCCCAAGATTTAAGAGTTGCCCACTCTTCCAATTGAGCCAGCCAGGCGCACTCCACCAAATGTTTTTCTTCCTAAACGTTTATTTATTTATAAGAGAGGGAGAGCAGGGGACAGAGGACCCAAAGCAGGCACAGGCTTCATGCTGTTGAATGTGGGGCTTGAACCTACAAAGTGTGAGATCATGACCTGAGCCGAAGTCAGGCGCTTAACTGACTGAGCCACCCAGGCACCCCACGATTTTTTTAAAAGGAGAGGAGAGAATGGGGAAAAGCAGCCCCTCCCTAAGGAATGGATTCAGAGGTTCTAGAAAGTACACATAGGGGACCTAGTATCTTGCTAGTTAAGCTGTTACTATTATGCCTGCAACAACACTGGTTCTAGGGTCACAAGATCTGGGTTCAAGTTCTACAACATCAGACTGTGTGACCTTGAGGAAGCCACAGCTTAGAACAGTGATATCTAACCTTGATTTTATGCCATGAAGCTAGATGTGGCTTTGCTACCATTCTTAAGAGCATTTGTTGAGTGCTTGCTCTAGACTAATCTTCTCTGTGGGATAGGGCTGATCCTCTCCATTTCACAAAAGCAGAAACTGAAGTTCAGAGAGATCAAGTGACTTGCCCAAGGTCACACATTTGGGAGGCAGTAGAATCTGATACGGACCAGGCCCATCTAACTACAAGCCCGGGTAGTAATAGTGGTGATAAAGACTCAGAAAACCATTCCAGCAACCTCTAGAGCTGACCTATACCTCATTCTTGAAAAATGTAACACCTAGGATACAATCTGGGCTCATATTCACCATTCAATTAACAAATACAGAAGTGAGTCATCCTTGCCTATTCCTTGCAAGTTAAGACCAAGAACGAATTCAGCCACTAACTCCTCTACAAAGCGTTTTTCAAACTTTGCCCCAATCACAGCAGAGGCAAGGATGCCCATTGTGGGTCCACACAAGCACAGAATTTCATGGTTCTTAATAATCCTATGAGGGATGCCTGGGTGGCTGAGTCAGTTGAGCCTCCTCAGGTCATGATCTCATGGTTTATGGGGTCAAGCCCTGCATTGGGCTCTGAGCTGACAGCACGGAGCCTGCTTGGGATTCTCTCCCTCTCCCTCTGCCCCTCTCACGCACATGCATGCTCTCTCCTTCAAAATAAAGAAATAAACTTAAAAAAAAAAAAACTATGAATTTCACACCCTCCTCCACAATACATCAGGCTTCTGTGGGTTTTTTTTTAATAACATTTCCCTACCCCCAGGGGCATCTGGGTGGCTCAGTCAGTTGAGCATCCGACTTCAGCTCAGGTCACAATCTCATGGCCTTGTGAGTTTGAGCCCCTCATCGGGCTCTGTGCTGACAGCTCAGAGCCTGGAGCTACTTCACATTCTATCTCCCTCTCTCTCTGCCCCTTCCCTGCTCATTGTGCTCTCTCTCTCTCTCTCAAAAATAAACATTAAAAAATATATATTTCCCTACCCCCCAAAAAAATCATTTAAAAAAAGACTGTTTATAGGAAGATGCTCCATGTTTAGGCAAAACCTTTTGAGATATATATATAAATCTATCTCACCATATGGTTGCAGGAGGAGGCGGCTCATTACTTCCACAGGACTTCCTGCCCCCTTAACTCAATCGCAAACTCCAGGCGGAGGTGACAAACTCAAATGCTTCCGGGAACCAAGCAGATAAAAGGCAAGATGTCAACAACACTAGACAGTGGTGTGGTCTACGCAAACTAGAAGCCTCGGGCCCAGTTTAAAGAGGGCAAGTGCTACTCAGTTCCAACCTACTACCTCTTGTGGACACGAAAACCCCACCAGATCTCTGCTTTTTTCAGAAGAAATCAAAGATCCAGAGTTTTATCTGAAATCACTTAAATGTTGGCAACTGACTAAAAATTTTAAATAATAATAAGAAGACAAAAACAAAAATTAAAAAACTGTGAGCCAAAGAAGATCTGTGGGCCAGTTTGGGCCAAGGCCCACCAGTATACAAATGCTACCCTGCGTAAGACTGAAAATCATGTCCATTCGCCTTGGTTTTCTTGGAGTTTCTTTCTGAACTGTCTCAAGATTTCCTGTCATTTCAATGTCAAGCTGGAGTCAATCACTCACAAGCAAGGTGAGGCCTCTTTAGAGGAATGTCTGGTTACAAAAAGCTATTACTGGAGGTGTAAGTATTATTAATAACTAAAAAATATATTAGTAACAATAAATAATAATTAAAAATTAATAGTGACCTCCCCAAGTACCGTTGAGTGGATGTCTCACGCACACACTCGCTACAGGAAGCAGTTCCCCTCCATGGCCCTCAGTAGCCACCAGAGGGCGCTCAGGGTTCTGTGCCTCAGAGAAGTATTTTCATTAGCATGTGACAAGCTACAGAAAAAGGAGATTATTCTAATTGGAGATTCCCTCTCTGAGAAATAAATTGTGCAGGAAGAACTGTCACTGGCTTCCCTAGGCTCTGCCAGAATTTATACACTCCTTGGGGCTCTAAGAAGCAGAGACTAGGTAACACCAGCCCAGGGCCCTTTAGGTTACACCCTATAAACCTTCTGAATTAGAAAGCTTGGTTTGGGGAGGTGCCTCGGTGGCTTAGTGGAGCATCCCGCTCTCGATTTCGGCTCAAGTCGGCTCAAGTCGTAATCCCAGGGTTGTGGGATTGAGCTCTGCATCAGGCTCTGCACTAACCGTGGAGCCTGCTTGGGATTCCCTCTCCCTCTCCCTCTCTCTCCCTCTCTCCCCCACTTGTGTGTCTGTGTGTGCGATAGATAGATAGATAGATAGATAGATAGATAGATAGATAGATAGATACACAGATACATAGATACATAGATAGATAAGAGAAAAACTGGGGTGCCTGTGTGGCTCAGTCAGTTAAGCGTTCAACCTCAGCTCAGGTCATGATCTTAGAGTTTGTGTCTTTGAGCCCCACATCGGGCTCTGTGCTGACAGCTCAGAGCCTGGAGCCTGCTTCGGATTCTGTTTCTCCCTCGCTATCTGCCCCTCCCCCATTTGCACTCTGTCTCTCTCTGTCTCTCAAAAATAAACATTTAAAAATGTGAAGGAAAAGGGGCGCCTGGGTGGCTTAGTCGGTTAAGCGTCTGACTTTCGCTTAGGTCATGATCTCGCGGTTCGTGGGTTCGAGCCCCGCGTCGGGCTCTGTGCTGACTGCCAGCTCAGAGCCTGGAGCCTGTTTCAGTCTGTGACTCCCTCTCTCTCTGACCCTCCCCTGCTCACGCTGTCTCTGTCTCTCTCTCTCTCTCCTAGAAATAAATAAAACATTTTAAAAAATAAATAAATAAACAAAAATGTGAGGGGAAAAAAAAGAGAGAGAGTGAGGACACCAGAGGCCTCTTCGGCTGGAAACAGCCCTGCTTTTGACCCAACAAGATGACCACAGACAATGGATGTGCTGGGCCTCTGTTCCCTGTTACTCCAACTCTCTCTCTGAGTTTAATTGGTTAACAATGGATTCAGTCCCCACTGTTCCCTAGAGTGGGGTGTTAATAATATTAATGACAATAAAGCAGAGGCAGGCATCAGGAAAGACTCACCGGGTAAAAGAAGGGGAACAGGCCTGGAGCAGGCCCGATGGTGCTCTGGGGAACCTAGCAGACTACGGGGTCCTCCGCTTCCCACAGGAGCTGGGCTGCAATGCATCTTGGGTCTCCCAAGATCCTTCTCTGCCCCAGCCCAACTATCATGTGCCGCCTGTAAAAACCATCTGTACTGGGTTGAATTGTATCTCCCAGATGGGTATGTTCAAATCCTAATCCCTGATACCTGTGAACGTGACCTTACTTGGAAAAAGGTTCTTTGCACATGTAATTGTTTAAGGCTATCCAGATGAAATAACCCTGGATTTAGGGTGTACCCCCCCATCCTATGACTGGTGTCTTCCTAAAAGAAAGAAGAGAGGGGTTGGAATAGAGACACAAGGAAGAGGCTGTAAGAAGACAGAGGCAGAGACTAGAGGGATGCAGTCACAAGCCAAGAAACATCAGGAACCACTAGAAGCTGGAAGAATAAAGAATCAACCCCCTGGAGCCTTCCGAGGGGGCAGACCAGGCTGTGAGAAAAGAAATTTCTGTTGTTCTAAGCCACCACATTTGTACGCTCCTGGGTAGCTCAGACTCTTGATTTTGGCTCGGGTCATGACCTCACGGTTCATCAGTTCGAGCCCCACACTGAGCTCTGCTGACAGCGTGGAGCCTGCTTGGGATTCTCTGTCTCCCTCTCTCTGCCCCTCCTCTGCTCATGCTCTCTCTTTCTCTCTCAAAAATAAACAAACAAACATACATACATACATACATACATTTTAAAAAAGCCACCAAGTTTGTAATTAATTAGTTATGGCCACAACAGGCAAACAGCACACCACATTTGCCATAATGCGCTGTGGCTAAAAGCCTCTTAGCTGCATGATTTGGGCAAGACACCACATCTCTCTGAATCTCAATTTCTCCATCTAAGAAATGGGATGATAACAGTCCCCACCTTGCCAGGTTGTGGCAAGGATCACAATGCATGGAAGGTACCGGGCATGCGGTAAATGCTCAACAACTTTTGGCCGACCTCTTTTGGCTTATGTGCCGTTTCCTGCTGGAATACACTGTCCCTGTCCTCTGTCTGCAGAATTCTACCGCTTCACAAGTTCTAAGCACAGGAAAATGTAAAGGTTTATTTAGTTGGAAGGACAGTCTTTTAAAAGCTGACTGAGCTGCCTAACTGGGAGGGATAATAATGTGATTCAGGTGCCCACAAGTCAATTTTAGGCCAAAAAAAAGCCCCAACTGACATGGATCAACCTACCCATTTTTCAGGTCTAGGGTTTGCCCTGGAGTCTGGAACTCAGATCTCTGGCCCTTTGCTGTTCTCCCCCATCCCCCTGAGGTGGTGCGGGCAGAGAACTCAGAGTATGTGTGGTTTGTCATCATACTAGGAGGCTGTTAGGTGACAGGCCTGTCTCATTCACCTCTGAATCAACCTCTAGGCCCACTGCCCAACAAAAACACAAAACACACAGCTCAGTATTCCATCTGACCCCCAACAGGAGAGCCTGAGCAACTACTGGAGGCAGCCCCTCGGCCCTGCTCAATCTGATTATGTGGTTCCTTCTCTGTGCTCTGGGCCATCTTGGGGGGAGGGGGGGAGGAAGCCAGGCCGCAGACCTCCCACTGGCTTCCTGCTTTTTTGGCTCTTCTGAAGCAGGCATGGGGGTGGTGGCGGTGAAAAATTAAAACACCAACAGTGCCAGAGATCTGGACTCTACACCTTACTATTCTGCAAAACACCAAGGCGGGGGAGGGGCTTAAACAAGCAGGTGTGTTCCGAGGGGAGGACCAATGACCCCACGAGAGAAAAGCTGTATAAATGTTCCATAGTCGTGGGTTTCAAAAACTCACAACTTGCCTCGCTGAATGTGACGGGGCATGTATTCTTACTCTCCCTGCTTTATCACATTCCCCAAGAGGATTCAGCTGGTTGATGGGGGCACACGGGATTCATCCTGACTCCAGAAACTTTGGTCTTAAAAGATGTCTTCAGGGCGCCTGGGTGGCTTAGTCGGTTAAGCGTCCGACTTTCGCTTAGGTCATGATCTCGCGGTTCGTGGGTTCGAGCCCCGCGTCGGGCTCTGTGCTGACTGCCAGCTCAGAGCCTGGAGCCTGTTTCAGTCTATGACTCCCTCTCTCTCTGACCCTCCCCTGCTCACGCTGTCTCTCTCTCTCTCTCCTAGAAATAAATAAGACATTAAAAAAAAAAGATGTCTTCTTAATTTACAATTATTTTCGTTCCTATGAGGGTTTCGATGAAAGAACGATAGAACTGATTTCTCTCTTTTATCCCTCTCTCCCTCTCCCTCTCTCTCTCTCTATATATATATACACACACACATATATATATATATAAACATCTGAAAACAATGGCCCCTCTCTGGCTCTTCCAACCCCTTAATTCCACGCAGCCCCACAATTCCATGCAATAAGAAGGATGGTTGTCTACAGTGAGTTGGCCTTTGTCATGTAAGTTGACAGGCTGGCAGCCAGGGGAGCCTGGTATTATTTTAATTAACAATAACAGCTGCAGAATAACCTTGCGATGGGCTAATTGACAAAGATCCTCCCACCTCCAACCTCACTGGTCACCATCCACTTAGACCCAAACCCTTCAAAGCCTTGCAATGCACCGGTAATTTTCAAGTCATTTACAGTTAATTTGAGGAGTAGACCTGCCCCCCAATAGCACCAGGCCTTCCTTTCCTCTCAACAGGGACCACAGCTCTCTCTCCCTGAGTTCTGGCTGAAAGTACAGATTCTTCTAGAAGGAACAGCATCCAGGGCAACTCCTGTCTTACTGTGGGCAATCCAAGATGGAAGAGAAAAAGATGACGCAGTGGTTTGAATAGCATGCCTCTCAAAATTCATGTGTAAGACCTCAGAATGTGACCTTACTGGGAAATGGGGTCTTTGGAGACGTAATCATGTTAAGATGAGATCATAGTGGATGCGAGCAGGATCTAATCCAGTGACTGACATCCTTCGAAGAAAAGACATATAGAAGGACAGACAACCATGCAAAGATGGAGGCAGGGATCGAAGGGATCTAGTGACAAGCCAAGGAGCGCCAAAGACTGGTGGCAACCACAAGAAGCTGGGCAAGACACTGGAAGGATCCTTCCTCCCCTAGAGTCTTCAGAGAAAAGCACAGCCTTGATTTCAGACTTCTGGCCTCCAGAACCGTGAGAGAATAAGTTTCTGTTGTCTTAAGCCAGGCTGTGGTTCTTTGTTACGGCAGGCCCTAGGAAACACACAGATGGCAATCATTACCCTGGAAGATGGGAGTGGGGGGAGCTATAGGTGGGACAGAGCTGGGGGTGGGGGGGTGGGAGCTGGCCCAAGCCCACCAGGCTCTCCTTTGACTGTTACCTAAGAAGATCTAATTTTTCTCCACGGGTTTACTAGGAAGGAGCGCTAGGCGTTCATTACCTCATTGTCACTCAAAATAATTCAGTGACACAGGTCCCTGTCGTTAACCACATTTTACAGTGAAGATACTCAGTTTCAACTGGCGAAGCCCTTCAGAATGGCCAAGGACCCACAGAATCTGGTCCCCACCAAGACAAAGCACAGCTAGTCCAAAACCTTTGTTTTACATGCAGGTGAACAGAAGGGTGGAGTGACCTGACCACACAGCAAGCACCAAAGAACAGAAACAGAAATAGAACTCACGGGTCTCGTGTCCTGATTTCTTATTCTCCCCATTCAGTACAGGCCAATAGCCTACACTCCTTCGATAGAACTATCTTGAAAGAAGTTGCTAAAGGTATCTCAGTGCCAAATCCCAAGGATTTCACAAACACGGGGAAAGGAAATGGCTTTCTCAGTTCGATTTTTACAAGACGCTGGAATCCCCTTTCTTTTCACAACATAAATGAAGTTACGGTGGTCATTGTGGTTTGAATCTAAATCCAGACCCCCTCAAGGCAAGTTTTCAAGGTACAAATGAGCTCACTCGGACCTGCCGAAACCACAGGGTCACGGCAAGTATAAGCTCAACTTTCAAAAGTTCTGCCCACAAAAAGAGTAAGCTAGACTTACAGGAAGACACACCAAAAACAGCTTATTTAAGGGACAAAAGCAAGTTGCTTTTGCAACTTACAATCTGATTTTTCTTTTTAATTATGTATACATGGGGGCGAGGGAAAAACTCCAAAAGTATATTTAGCAGATGAGTAACAGGGGTTACCTCCAAGTGGGAGAGCTGAGGAGAGGGACGTTTTTTCTAGCCTCTAGCCTACAATGTTTAATTTTTCTTACATTGACCATGAAACACTTGAAACTTTTACAGAAAACAAATATCCAGAATAGGTAAACCATAAAGACGGAAAGCAGACAAGGGGAGGGGGAAATGGGAGGTGACTACTAGTAGGGTCAGGGTTCCGTCTGGGATGTTGAAAATGTTCTGAACTACACACAGGTAGTGGGTGCACAATATTGTGAATGTACTTAAAGTCACTAAACTATACACTTTAAAATGGTTAAGATTAGGCACCTGGCTGGTTCAGTCAGTAGGGCATGTGACTCTTGATCTTGGGGCTGTGAGTTTGAGCCCCACATTGGGGGTGGAGATTACTTTAAAATAAAAAGTATTGGAGCACCTGAGTGGCGCTCAGTTAAGCATCCAACTTCAGCTCAGGTCATGATCTCACACTTCATGAGTTCGAGCCCTGAGTTGGGCTCTGTGCTGACAGCTCAGCACCTGGAGCCTACTTCAGATTCTCTCTCTCTCTGCTCCTCCCCAGCTTGCACTCTGTCTCTCTCTCTCAAAATAAAAATTAAAATTAATATTTAAAAGAATTTTAATAAAATAAAATGGTTAAGATGGTAGATTCTTGAAGATTTTTTTTTAATTCCATTATTCCTTTTTTTTTTTTTTTGCAGAGAGAGAGGGAGTGGGAGAAAGGGGCAGAGCAGGGGGTAGGGAGGAGAGGAGGAGAGGAGGAGAGAGGGAGAGAGGGAAAGAGAAACAGTGAGTGAGAGACAGAGAGAGAGAGGGAGAGAGAATCTCAAGCAGGCTCCACAACCAGTGTGGAGCCCAACATGGGGCTCAATACCACAACTCTGGGATCATGACCTGAGCCAAAATCAAGAGTGGGATGCTCAACTGACCAAGCCACCCAGGCGCCCCAATTCTTGAAGATTTTTGAAGACTCTAAAGTGGTGATCTAGTAAAAAAGAAGAGAGAATTTTTTAATGTTTATTTATTTTTGAGAGAGACACAGAGTGCAACTGAGGGAGGGGCAGGGAGAGAGGAAGACACAGAATTTGAAGCAGGCTCCAGGCTCTGAGCTGTCAGCACAGAGCCCAATGGGGAGCTTGAACCCAATACCTGCGAGATCATGACCTGAAGCAAAGTCAGATGCTCAACTGACTGAGCCACTGAGGCACCCCAAAAAATAAAAAATTTTAAATCAAAATAGTGTCATGTGTATTTTACCACAATTTAAAAAATACATTACAAATGAAAGAAGAAAATGAGTTTTTCCAATATTGCACTGTATGTTAACTACCTAGAATTTAAATTAAAAATTCTGGGGGGCACCTGGGTGGCTCAGTTGGTTCAGCATCCAACTTCGGCTCAGGTCATCATCTTGCAGTTTGTGAGTTTGAGCCCCACATCAGGCTCTGTGCTGACAGCTCAGAGCCTAGAGCCTGCTTCTGATTCTGTCTCCTTCTCTCTCTGCCCCTCCCCTCCTCACACTCTGTCCCTCTCTCTCTCTCTCTCAAAAATAAATAAACAAGCAAACAAACAGTAAAATTTTTTAAAAATTAAAAAAAATTTTTAATGAAAAAATAAAGAAAAAAAATGGGTTCTTGATAATAAAAGCCAAAACCTAGCCATCTGGAGACGGAGTTGTTTTGGGACCGTCTCCAATCCTAGGGGCTCTGGTTACCATGAGCCACCATCAGCAGCAGTCTCTGAGGTCCCAGAGAAAAGGACAGAAGGAAAGATGTTGTCTTTTTGCAACACAAGCCAAAGATCATCATGGGTCAGTCACCAAGGGAGAACCACCACTGGCCAGAAACACGAATCACTCAACGGTAGGGACACCCGTGGGAAGGGGACCCACATTCCTGAGCTGTGTTTTATTTTTCAGCCAGCACACACAAAAGCTCAATATCTGAGGACAGAGAACAAAGGCACCAAAATGTGTGCAGCCAGTGTCCGTGACGACACTCTCGCTCTGAAGGTCAGTCTTGGATTCAACACCTTTTCTGGGTGTCCAGGGACTGTGAGGAGCTGTCAGCCAAGAACCCCCCTGTTCTGGAAGAGACGTTTGGCCCACTTTCCCCGTACAGACTCCTGGCCACACAGCATTTAAAGACACCAGCAGATGCTCTCGTTTTCCTGAGGCTCTACGGAGACCTGTCTACCCACTTTCTGAGCTCTTTAAGTTGCAAAAGCTCTCCCCGGACAAGGTGCAAGAACATAAATATCTCCAAAGATAGGCAATTCAAGCCCCCTTGGCCTCAGCTGCCATCTTCCTGGAAACCTCCACACCATAAGAGCCAAGTGGAGAAAGAAACAAAAGCAAAGGCTGAAGAGAAAAAGAAGAAAGATGGAGCACAGGTCCCAGTAAACCACTAGCTTGTGTACCACGAAAGCCACGGGAGCAGAAATAAGGAAAGCCAGAGGCGAGTACAAGCTCTCGGACGGCACACCCACTTTCTAGAACTTGACTCAATGGATCTAAAACATCCAGCACCATCTGATCGCATGACCACCTTTGGGAGACACACCTTGCTCATACCAAAAAACAGCCTCTTTGGGTCCTTTGCCCTGGATCTGTGACTTTCGGGACTAATTCTGTATTCATCCGGAACACATATACAATCAATCATGTCTTCTGCTGTCTTAGTAAGGAAAAAAAAGAGATAGGCAAGTTCAATAAGTGAGCTAAGTGATTAGATTATAGGAAAAAGAGATGTGAGAGCCTGATAATAAATACACACTCAGGGAGGCAGTAGGGAGTGGTGGGGACTGGGGTGTATAAGGTCAGTTGCAACTCACTTCCTGCTGCTTATAGCCAGTCCAGAACATGGGCCAGGAGAGCTAGGACACTTTTTAATGACTCTTCTGATATTTTAATGTTGGCAAATAATTACAAAAATGTTTCATATTGTGCAGGCCAAACCTAATGCCTAGAGGCTGGATATGGCCAGGGACTGCCATTTATACTGTCCCAGGGCCTGGGCTGTTGCTTGTTCTGTAAAGAAATCCCAAGCAATCCCCTTCCTACCTTCTCCCTAAATGTAAATGGCCTCTGAAAGGGGAGAAAATTTCTGTACAGAGCAGTATGGTGTAGGGGGGAAACACAAGGACTCCCCCATTGAGTGGCATGTGTGGACTTGGGCAAATTACCTCAATTTTCTCATCTGCAAAATGATGCTAGTAAAAATACTACTGAGGGTTTTTGGGAGATTTAAATGAGTTTTTATATGGGAAACACCTATAAGAGCAGGTAGCAAATGAGATGCATTATCACACATTATCACAACCTGCCACTGAACGCCATGGTGGGGACAGGAGGGAAGAGGTGGGCTCCTTGAAATTTATCCAAACCCCTTCCCCAGGCCTCCTCCACACCATCGACCAGCCTAGGCTGAATCTAGTCTCAGATGCCCATCAGGTGGGTACAGGTGAGAGGCAGGAGGGGCCAAGTTCCATCCCTAGAAAGACATCTGACCAACCGAGGAACCAGGAACATTACACAAACAGATCAGAGACACAAAGATGTGTTTAAAGGAAAAAAAAGAGGGGCGCCTGGGTGGCTCAATCGGTTAAGCGTCCAGCTTCAGCTCAGGTCATGATCTCACGGTTCGGGGGTCTGAACCCTGCGTGGGACTCTGTGCTGACAGCTCAGAGCCTGGAGCCTGCTTTGGATTCTGTGTCTCCCTCTCTCTCTGCCCCTCCTCTGCTCACACTCTGTTTCTCTCTCTCGCAAAAATTTAAAAAAAAATGTTTTTAAGTAAAAAAACAGCTTCCCACAAGCACAGAAAACATTTGCTTATAAGATGAATGTGTTTTTAACTCACAATATTTAGGGGCTCCAGTACTGTTGATGGCTTTATGACTGACGAAAATTCCTTGTTTTACTTTAAAGGACCTCAGAAGAAAAAAAGGAGCCTCATGACAGAATGCTAAGGTTTCCTTTGGGAAACCCAATATACAAAACTCCACACCAGGAGATTAAGGATTCTTAACCTGGGGTCCAGGAACTGGTTCAGGAGTCCAAGACCCCCCTGACCCGGCATGTGGAATTTTGTGTCTATAAGCAAATTTACATAAAACCCTCGGGTGAGGGGCACCTGGGTGGCTCAGTCGGTTAAGCGCCAACTTCGGCTCAGGTCATGATCTTGTGGTTCGTGGGTTCGAGCCCCAGGTCGGGCTCTGTGCTGACAGCTCAGAGCCTGGAGCCTGCTTCAGATTCTGTCTCCCTCTCTCTCTGGCCCTGCCCTGCTCACACTGTCTCTCTCTCTCTCTCTCAGAAGTACATAAAACATTAAAAAATTAAAAAAAAAAAAAAAGCCCTCAGGTGAGGTCAGCAACCTACAAAAAAGTCATGAGTCAATGAAAAAGCACGTAAAGGTTTGCTTTATAGAAATGGTCACCACAGAGTTTTTTTTTATCAGGCAATCTCCCCCAGTTTATAAGATTTTCATTTCATGGCACCTGGAGGAATACCTCTTCTATATAAAGTGAAATATATCTGGATTAATGACTTTGTACACCCTTTCCCTCTGTTGGCAGTGCCCATCAGGCTGCCTGATGGGGATCCCCGGGTCTCACCCCCACAAGAGTTTAGCCCCAGATCACTCAGCACCTTGAGGACAGGACCTTATTAACATTGCTATGTCACAAGGCCTGACACTTGTTTCCTAAATGAGTAAGTGAACACATGAACTAGTTTACAAGACCTGGGTAGTGTTTCCAGGCATCAAAAAAAGAGACTTAATTTCCAACCCCAGCGGGCAGCTGGACTCACTGGGAATCAGACACCGGAAGAGGAAGGCCAAATGCCTCTGAGGCCTCACAGCAAAAAGCCTGACGGATGGTGAAAAAAGAGGTGGTTCTGCGAGGTGGTATACACACAGGAGCTCTGGGGCCACCCCCGGGTCCTCATGCGAGCACCCCGCATTCACCTGCTCTGTCACCTCAGGCACGTCCTTCACCCCCTCTGAGCCTACTTACGTATCTGGTTAAGTGCAGATAGTTGAGGTAGCTTGCCTAGCACAGGTACCTGACAGGTAGAGAGGTTTCAACAAACAGTACGATCATGATGGCTACAGGGCAAGGCCTCTCAGGGTACTTCCTAGGAAATACACACACCGCATGTTTGCACTGTGCCTGTATAGCCTCCCCGTTCCAGAGAACTCCTATGCAGCCTCTACGGCCCTAGCCAAATGCCCTCTGTATAACCGTCTCCGAGCCCTGGCACCTGGTGTGGCTGATGAGTGTCCTTCACCCCACCCCCATGCCCTGGGTACACACAGCAGGCTACAGGCCAAGTAATTCCCTATCTCCTGACTTTTCCTCCTCTGCCTCCTTGCTACTGGGTGAGCTACCAGTGCCATCCCACTTTCTGTTCCCTGAGTGGTCAGCCCAGATGGTGCTTAATGAACATTTGCTCAATAATTCGGCTCTGCTTAAAGACCTCTGAACCCCGGTGGCTACCTCAGCACGCCATCTAGAGGACGACCAGGACGTACAACCTGGCCATGTGAAACATGCACACTCCAGGGGAAGCCAACCCAGAACAGCAAGTGTCCCTGAACAGGATGGAGGGGTCTGTCCCCAAACCTAACAACAGCACTGTGGGCACCCCCATATGTCTTCTGCCAGCAAAGCCTGCCAGAGTTTCAGTAAGTGCTGAGAGAGAGCTCCTTGCCAACCACGAGGCAGCTTTCCCCTATAGCTCTTAGCGGTGGCCTTGGCTCAGGGGCCCGACGCAGGCCTGCTTGGACCAGAAGCCCCTTCCCATGCATAGACATACCCCCAGGACAGTTTGCACCAAGCCGCCCTGGGCTGAGCTGCCCCTGGGAACTGCCCGGCCCTTCTCAGCTGCCCACCTTCACACCCTCCAGCAGTGCCTGGGGGTCCTCGATGCCCTCGGGGACACACTTCTTGTTCTCTGGGAGAGATTCCAGTTTCTCCACCAGTGCTTTCAGGCCCTTCAGCTCAAACTCGGTGAGGTGGGTCCACTTGGCCGAGACCCCCGTGGCAGGGGAGCCAGTGGGCGTCTTGGGGTAGTCTGTGGGCACCGTCGTGGACTTCACGCTCTCCTCCGACTCGTTAGACAAAGTCCTTTGGAGGAACCGCATGGCAGGCGCTCTGGGCTTCTTCCCAGGGGCTTCCTGGTCCTCTGAGGGGGTGCTGGTGGGCGAGGCAGGGCCATCGGCGGGTGGCTTGGGCAACTTATCTGTACCCTCCTCCTCCTCCTCTTCTTCTTCCTCCTCCTTCTCCTCCTCCTGAGGCTGCTGCTCACAGGACTCCTCCTCCATCTCCAGCCAGGAATCGGATGAGAAGCCGTCTATGCTGGGCTTTCGTGGGGCATCTACAGGGGCAGGAGGGTGAGCAGAAGACTGAGATGAATGGCCCAACTCCCACCTGGAGCCTTTACTCACTACGCCTCCCCTTTACTCTGGAGATCAAGCTTCTCTGGACAATTATAATGGTCTATGCCTCCCTCAGCTTCTAGAAACAGTGGGGTCAGTCAGACATCGGTTCGAATCCCAGCTCTGTTTATTCCTAGCTATGTGTTCCCAGACAGACTGCTTCACCTTTCTGAATACACCTGGCAGTTTATTTTTCAACGTATAAAAATAAGGCCAAAAAGTGCATATAATGATTCATACGAAATGTCCAGAACAGGTGGAAATCTATGGAGACAGAAAGGAGATTAGTGGTTGCCTAAGCTGGGGGTGGGGGAGACAAGGAGATAACTCAAGGGTACAGGTTTCTTTCTGGGGTAAAGAAAACAACTCCCAAATTGACTGGTGATGGCTGCACAGCTCGGGGAATATACTAAAAACCACTGAGGTGTATACATTAACTTGTATGATACGGAACTACATGGGTTTTTTTTGTTTGTTTTTTAATTTTTTTAATGTTTATTTATTTTTGAGAGACAAAGACAGAGCATGTGCAGGGGAGGGGCAGAGAAAAAGAGAGAGACACAGAATCTGAAGCAGGCTCCAGGTTCTGGGCTGTCAGCACAGAGCCCAACACGGGGCTCGAACCCACAAACCGTGAGATCATAACCTGAGCCGAAGTCTGATGCTCAACCAACTGAGCCACCCAGGTGACCCCGTGAACTACATGTTTTTAAAAATATAAGGCATGTGTGGCGCCTGGGTGGCTCGTCGGTTAAGCATCCGACTTCGGCTCAGGTCATGATCTCACAGTTCGTGAGTTCAAGCGCTGCATCAGGCTCTGCATTGAGAGTGCAGAGCCCGCTTCGGATCCTCTCTCTCCCTCCCTCTCTCTCTCTCTGCCCCTGCCAACTCACGTTCTCTCTCTCAAAATAAATTTTAAAAACTTAATATATATATATATATATATGCACATATACATAAGGCACAAAATGCTTCCTCTGAACACTTATGGTAAGGATTCGGCAAGGCATCACCGAGCCTGGGTCCTGACGCACAACTGGCATTTGGTAAATGAGGCATCTCCCTGACACCTCCCCTTTTCATTGGCGGAAGGAGTGCTGAGACCACAGGAAGCAAAGACAAGAAATTTTAAGAAAAACTCAGGCACCGACGACCCAAATGCCGCCTCGAGATTGCCTCTCATGCCTGCAAGTGAAATCAGGGATGTTCTCCTACGGCCCTAAATATACAAATGAGAGACGTGCCGCTCAGTGTGCTGGCCCTAAGGACAGCCACAGAATCAAGCCTCCGCTGCCCATAGGAACGTGGAGCTACTACCACCACAGGGGTTATCTCATTATTGCAGGATCACTTCCTAATTCCTACCAAGCTGGGAGCGTCCATAGAGTGGGCTGTGGGGTCTCAGGGCTTTTCCACACCTGAATATTGTATCATCTGACACGTACGAGACTGACAACAGATTTCCCAGACAACACTGAATCTCTAGGAGGGAAAGTAGCACTTCCCAATAAAGACCCCAGCAGAAACATTTGTTCCCCATTATATGTCCAGCGTGAAACCCCTAAAAGTCACCAAGGATGAGAGTGAAGAAGGAAGGAGGGAAGAAGGCTTTTTACAGTGAGGAAAAAAATAGGGAATCTTAAAATCCTGGCAATTGCAAGAGAAAGAAACAGTGCAAACCCTAAAGGAGACAGACCGACCGTATTGTTCTATCCTGTTTTGAGACAGAAACTGTGAATGAAGCTCAGCTGACTTTGCATCCAGGAAGCCCCGAGCAGTAACAGCTCAGAGGAAGAACAGAGGAAAAATGGGTGTTCCTTTAGATTGCTCCTGGGGGCTCACTGTCACAGCTAGAGGCAACTTCAGGCGGGCACCTCTGAGTCAAGGTTCAAGGACTGAGCCATGTGGGGGTGATGTTCCTTTAAATAAAGGAAGTAAGCAGGGCTCCGCAGCTGTGGCTATAAACTTTCTCCCAGCCTCTGTCAGAACCACCCACTGCTCTGGCAAGCTTGTGTCTCCAGCCCTGGTCACCCCTCCCGCCGGCGCAAAGCTGGCCTCAGGTTTTGAGGACTGGCTGCACCTCATGGGCCTGCTCTTATATAGACCAAAACCAACCCCTCGGTGCAGCGGAGGAGTGAGGATAGGGGATGCGCTGGCGGCCGCGGAGAAATGAAACAACCAGGATCCTTTGCTCCGTGGGGGTCCTGTCTCAACAACCACGCCTGGTTTGGGTCCTCACACCTAAACAGTCACCAGCGAGACCTGGAGGCTACCAGTGGGACTCCGTTGGGGGGGGTGAGGGGGGGGCACAATTTCATTTTCCTGGACCCTGTATTCTAAATGGGAGGTTGAAAAGGATGGCTTCCCCTTCCTAAGGGGTCTCTAGGAATCTGCCTGACATTTTGGTTCAAAAGGACAGCAGAAACCCAGGGACTCTCAGGGGCCACACGGGAAAAATTCTTCCTGCCCAGCTGAGCAGTGGGGGCGGCCGGGCCCACAGTTCACTCACCAATCAGCATGGATTCTCTCTGGTATTCCTGAGTGAGGTAGGACCGCCGGGTCACACAGTAGACGTATCTCTCCAAGACATACCAGCACATCTCATAGTAGAAGGGGTAGCGGAATTTGGGCTGCACCTGAAAGCAAAGACCCAGGGGGAGAAGTCAGTTTCTGGAGGGCAAAGGAGAAACAAGGGAGGAAACTGGGGGGAACGGGGTTTCTGCAGGTGGGAGTTATTTTCACCGTCTTAACAAGAGCACAAATGATGTGAGGGGAAAATGGGGGAGGCGGCCGGAAGGCAAGAGAGAGGCGCTGGAAGGGGCCAGATACCAGGAGCATGCACAAATGAGGAGGAAGAGGGGAGAAAAGAGGCCTATGTGAGAGCATCATTTCAAAGCTCCCTGAGCTGCATGCCGCCAGGGAAAAGCGGATGGGGTCCGCTTTGTGTTTCTGTGAGATGCAGAGAAACAAGAGTTGTCCCCTGACCTACTGACGGAGGGTGCTGGTACCTGCGGATGGGATCCTGATTCCAGCTACAACAAACACAGGCTCCTCCTTGTTCTCAGACAACTCTTGCACAGACTCTGCTATCATAGCCTCCCTGCCCCTTGAAAGACAGAGATCGACCCCAAACCTTACCCATTTGCAGGCAGGCTACCAACCGTCTCCTGCACTCTAGGAGGGAGGCAACACCGGTAGAACCAATGAGGAGGGAGGGGGCGTGGCATCTCCGGCCTCCAGGGGCGGGGCCTCCAAGGGGCCCACCTCCTGCTCCTCCCCGCCAACCACCTGGCGCTGCCCAGCCTGTATTCCCAAAGGACTCCCTCAGGCGCAAGTCC
This sequence comes from Hyaena hyaena, assembly GCF_003009895.1. Lineage (NCBI taxonomy): Eukaryota > Metazoa > Chordata > Mammalia > Carnivora > Hyaenidae > Hyaena > Hyaena hyaena. The sequence goes on along the minus strand of NW_024080632.1, from coordinate 4,148,335 downwards.
CCAGGGTGAGCTGGGGCCACTCTAACGTCTGGAGACACATGCCCGGGTCTGGAGCAGGAGTCCAGATCGAGATCCCCTTTTTGCCGTATCTTATAGGGAGGAAGTATAGGTGCAGATAGCTTTGTGTATCAGAATTATGAAAAGGCCTGGGCTCCAGGAGGATTCTGATGGGTCTATATGGACGAGATGGCAGAGGAAGATGGGAAGGAAGCAATACCACTGATGGCCGTGCACAGATGAACCTTCTGGAAACTTCATCCTGAGCGGGTTAGTGAGGAATAGGGGAGTGAGAAGGTGGTCTCTGCCCACCCACCCCCACACCGCAGGGGGCTGAGACCCTCTCTTCCAAGGCTACACATAGATCCTGTACGTTCAGGCTCATTCCCGGCCTGGTGTCTTGCCCTCTCGCCAAGGGTGTGTCTCCCTCAAGGGACCTCTGCAGGGACCACAGACCCCTCTTCACCTCTCCTATCTTCCAGAAACCCAGGGAGCTGGATGTTAAGCAAGAACACTCTCCCATCTTTCTCTGCAGTAGTATACAGGCAACGTGAGATGAAGGCAAAGACAAGCAGACCTAGCTCTTCCATTTACCCTAAAATACCATTTTGCTTCCTCTTTCACAATGCCCACCTGGAAAAGGCCTCAGCTCTGTCCTGAGATTCCCAGCTCAGTCCCCCAGCCACCCCATGCCCCGCTGACTCAGTGTTCAACCGTGAGGCCCTTTTCCTTGTCGGGGGCCTCACTGCTGCTCCCATCTGCTTAGTGGGTCCATTTGATGTCCCCGTCTCTGGTAGATGAGAGGTTGGAATGAGATCCTGGCCGCCGCATGCTGTTGACCTCCTCTGGGGATGCATGGAGTTGGGAACAACGTCTAGCGGTTTCCTTGGCTCCAGCTACTTTCCCAAGAACCCTGGTTTTAATGCTGGGATAGTATTAATCCTCTTCCACTATCACTGGATCAGTGCCCTTCAGAGTTTAACAAGGTGAGGGGCACTTCAGACTGAGACAGACACTGACCTCCTCCTGTAAAGAAGGGTCAAGGAGCCTCAGCCCCACCCCTGCTCCAAAGCGAGGACCAAGCGACTTTGAAACCAATTGCCTACGGAGCAGGCTGAGGACAGGCAGGCCTGCCTCTTCTCAGACCCTCACTCACATCTCCCGACTTCAGGTTCGATCGGTAAAACTTTGAAGTTGCACTTAACCTTTCAAATTTTGGGAAACTGTCCGAGCCACTCTGGCCTGAATGGCACCATGGCACCTGAGAATCTTTCTAGATCGGGGGGAAAAAAATCTATTTTTTGGCTGTATTTCAGGAGAGGCAGAGAAGTCTCCCTCATTGTCGCTGAACCCAAGGGAAACCGGCTGGGTGAAAACAAATGCTGATGAAGAAATTCGAATTTTTTCATTTTATTTTTATTTTTTTTTTCCAAGAGAGCACCGCAGGAAACAAAATTTGCAAAGAATTGACTTACAAACGGGTTGTCGCCTTCCACCCTTCGCCTTCAAAAGGTTTCAGCCACATGCCTGGGAATATTAAACACACGATTGCTCAACATTACTTGTGGACAAATTCCGAGCCTCACCAAATTGAGTTGTTCACCGAAAGGCAAGGCAGTCAGAAAAGCATGCAGCGCTCCTAGCCTGGGGGGTAATCAATCTATCGGCGGAGCTCAAAGGGCAGCTTTGAGTTCCCAAAGGCCCGTGCGAGTAGCACTCGGCCGTAGCCCTTCCTCTTAGAGCTGAGTGACCTCAGGAGATCAGAACCAAAAGTGTTTTGGTGCATCTAGAACTCCCGGGTTTCAAGGACTTGAAAAACTAAAATAAGAGGGTGGGTGGAAGTGTCTTAAAATTTGCTTTTCTCCTGGAAAAAAAAAAAGTCAATGGAAAAAAAAATCCAATGGTAGAGGATAGAGGAAAGGAAGGGAGAATTATTTGCAATTTCCAAATAGATTCACTGGCTGAGAGGGAATGGAGTGTGTGGCGTTACCTTTCCTGAGAAAGCTGCTTTCACTAGAGCCATTAAGAGAAAAAAAAAAAAAAAGATAAAACATAAGAGAGACGGCAGTTTAATGAATGACCAGCTGGACCATCCTGTCCCTTATGAAGCTAACTGGAGTTAAAAATACGTAGTGATAGTTGTTGAGATGTTATCTTCAAATAATAAACATGCAACACACCTGTTCTTTGTTGTTCTTTGACTCCCTGCATCTTTAGAACAAGAGGATTTAATCCACACAGGGGGGGCATACATGTGGGTTTCTACACATGCAACCCCCTCAGGCCCTTGCAGGGTAGGGCCTCACGGGAGGCAGGGTGGAGTTACCTATCATCCAACCCCCCAATATTAAAATCCTAACAAGTGAGGCATAGCTTCTGAAACATAAGAGAACCTTGGGGTTCCCCTGGTCTGGATGGGAGGGGGGTTCCCCACGTTGGGCCACAAAGGCAAATTCTTTTTCTTAGACAAATTCACACTGTGGGGCTTAAAGACTGACAGTTTCCTGTCCCACCCCCTGCCTTGGGTTTCTAAGCAAAGCCCTGTTTTAGGGACTCTTGAAAAACTATTTTTAAGTGACCATAACCTTCTTAAGAAAGCTCGCAGGGATGTAAAGAATTAAGCTGTAGCGAGCTGACAAGGCGCCCTGGCATTTTATCTGGCTTCCCGTGCTCTCTCCCCAGCATCTTTTGTCTGCCTTGGCTCCTAAGATATAAACAATTGGGCCTTGTAGCCAAGCCCTCTCCAAAGACCAGAAATCAAAGCAGATTAAACAGCCGGCTGCTGCTCCCAGCCCAGCCTGTCCGCCAGCCCTCCGCCCATCAACCTGCTTGAGGGAGACCACTCAGATGACAGGGACAGTGGGCCTTGGGGGAGGGGACCCCGCCACACTCATCTCAATGGGGGCATGATATTCTACAGGAACTTGGCACGACGCTGGGGGTTCCACACTATCACCCTCCCTCTAGCCTCCCACCCAGCAGGGGAGAAGAGCTGGGCTCCTAATGGAATCATGGGGCCCAAATCCACACAGATGTGCAATTCGGATTCCCTGGGGGAGGGCACAGCTGCCAAGCAAGTTGCCAAAGCCTTTAGAAATCCCAGCCTGACTCTGGCTTTCAGGAATTGGCTGGAAAGTCATGGGCCTCACTTCTTCTAGATTTCTCCTTTTCTATCCCACGTCTCCCTGGTCGGCTCACACACAAACTGGCCCATTCTTCAGGGCTGGCCAAAGAACAGTTGGCCGAAGCCCCAGACAGCACTTGACCCAGACTGCGAGATCACCACTCACACCCAAATGGTGCCTTTTTCCAGAATGCCACGGGGCAGCATCCACCGGACCGGGAAAGGGATGGCAGGCGGACGACAGAGAAGAGAGGCGCGAACATCCACAAAACAAGACCCAGTCTCTGCAGACCTGGGCATCCTGGCAGCAAACCCGCCAATCTGGAGATGAAGCACCCCGGACCACTGCACAGAGCTCAACACCATTCCCAGGAAAGCCCTGGACAATGTCCCTCCATATCGGGACTGTTAGAGAGGTCAGATACACACATAGTAGCTAAGATTTTGGCTCACTTATATGACTCTGTGCAGATGAGGGCCTAAAAATAAGACCAAGAATGGCAGGGACCCCGGCCGGGCTCAGGGAATCTGCCTCAAAGAGATGCTTCTTTAGTGTCCAGACACGACAAAACCTCTCTGGGGCAAAGAAGTCACCTCTGAGGGAAAGCCCAAGAAGACGTGGTGTGGCCAGGCCATACGATGGAATATGATTCAGCCATAAAAAAGAAACAAAGCACTGACACCTGCTTCGACGTGGATGAACCCTAACACATCAGGCAAAGTGAAAGGAGCCAACCACACATGATGTAGGATTCCATTTCTATGAAACGTCCAAAACAGGCAAATCTGTAGAGACAGAAAACATGCTGTTGGTGGCCACAGGCTGGGGCGGTGAGTAGGGAGGGAGCCGTGCACCGAGGAGAATGGAAGGTGACTGCTAATGAGTGGGGGGTTTCTTTCTGGAGTGATGAAAATATCCTTGAATTAGAGGTGATAGCTGCACAACATCGTGAATCCGCTAAACATCAGTGACTGTGCACCATAACTGGTGAATGTGATGGTATGTGGATTGCATCTCAATAGAGAAAAGAAATGAATATTTGAACAACTGTAAGAGAGAAGAAGAAGGAATGGGTTCTCTTGGCCCCAGTTTCCCACCCTCAGACCTGTCTCCAATGCCTTGGGCCTCTCGGCCGAATTCCACATGGGAAAGAGGGTGCATGCAAGCAGCCTTGGCCTCCAGAGGAAACTCATGGAGCAGAGCAGAGGGCGCACGTCAGGTATCTAAGCCTCGGCCCCTGGTCCTGGTGGGTGGGGGTGGGGGATCCCCTATGTCTGAGAAACTGTTACTGCCAAGAGGAAAATGGAACCCCCACACCCTGCAAGCAAACAGAGGCAGAGCTCAGAGACCATAGCTGTATCACATTTGGGGTCCGTGGGAAGAGGAGACACATGTCCAAGAGCTGACCTTTCCAAGGCCCCACCTACATCCCACACCACAGCAGGTGCAACCTTCCCAAGGCTCCTGCATCCCTGTCTACACGTGAGAAGAGGAAGCAGGCTTCCTGATATCTCACGGTGCTTTCTCAACAGATACTTCCTCTTTGAGAAGGGGGTTTTGGCTACCACCGGCCCGGAGATGAACAGAAATTCCAGAGGTTCTGGGTAGGGCTCCTGCAGACAGCCCCCCGCAAGGACCAAGGCCCCCCGCTTGAGGCAGGGAGCAGCAGGGGGGGGGACCACAAAGGACTTCAGAACGACTTGTCCCACACACCCAGAGCGCCAGGCAGGGCTCAGGGGCCGGGCAATCCCACGAGGAGAGAAGGAAGCCACCTTACCCGTGTTCTGTCCTCGATCTCATAGATGCGCAGCTGCATGGGCACGTTAAAGCTGTGCAGGATGTTTCCGCCGAATACCAGAGAGTCTACAGGGGTGTAGACTGCGTGGATCCAACCTGGGGTAGGGAGGGCACAGAGAGGGTCAGCCACTGGCTCCTGGACCGCTGGGGAGGGTCGCCCTATGGAAGCGTGCAGAAGGTCACAGGAGACCCAGGGGAGCACCCAGGGCCAGGATCGCGGGGATGCTCAGGCTGCTGACGCAGAAAGCCAGGTTTCTGGCTGGCTGAGTGGACTCGCACACACGGACGGCCCCAATGGACGTCTACAGGCAGTGACTCCTGGTCGGCTCAAGACGGGTGGTTGGCAGCTTGAGGGCCTTGCCGAAGCTTCCCCATGTTGTTGCGGACCCGGCCACAGCAGCCAACAGATGCAGGCCCTGCGCCCCTCCCAGGGAGCTGGACACCCCTCATTCTAGGCTGCTCATAGGTCCCTGAGCCTCTGCCTCAGCATCCCAGCAACCACTCACCTTGGGGGGAATGACAAAGGATTGTTTGGGGCCACAAGGCAGGAATGACACCCAAGAACTACAGAACCCAGATGCTTTTCTGCCTGAGGCCACCTCCTGCCATTAAAATCCCCCATGGCCCGTTCCAAGGTGCTCATCTTGTCCACACAACACCTGTACCCCACATCAGTTCTGCTTCTGCTCTGCCCTACAGCTGCAGATGAGTCTCTCTCCTGCTGACGGCAGCCCTTTAACAGCCTGGGACATGGCTTCTTCATTCCCCTGAGCTCCCAAGCAAGCCTGGCCTAATAATCCTGGGGATAGAACTAAAGGCTGCCTCTGTGCATTGGTCTAAGGGCTTTACAGAACTTACCTCACTTAATGCTCACAAAACCCTTAGAAGATATATACTACAGTCATTCCCAATTTACAGAAGAGAAGACTGAGGCACAGAGAAGTCACCTATAAGGATTGAAACCCAAGGAGTCAGCCTCACTTGGTCCCTGAAGGCCAGACAAAACAAGCCACACAATTCCCTCCCCAAGTCACTAACACACGTTTCAAGTGCTCAACAGACCCACATGCACCTCCAGCCTACCGGAACAGCACGAGCCTAGGGGACAGGCAGTATTATACTCCACTCCCATTTACAGATGCTGAAACCCAGGCTAAGAGAAGGTAAGTCGCTTGCTGAATGAAGTCACAGCTGGCAAGAGACAGCACCTCCGTTTTTAACTGCGATGCTGCACCATCGCTCTGTCACAGGCTTAGCACCAGGCCTGCAGGCCCCAGGAGACGGGGACGGCAAAAAGAGACACGCAGAGAGAAACAAGAGACACAGAGGTGAGACAAGGACAGATGGAGGCAGAGAGACTCACAGTGAAAGACAGGATCGGCAGACGGGAAAGAGGAAGGAAAGGGCAGCCCAAGCCCCGAGATTCCCAAACCCAGGTGCCCACATCTCCTCTTCTCTGACCCCTCTTCTCTAACCTGTATGCATAATCTGTCTGCTCAGAGGAAAATTACAGAGCCCTCCCCCACCACGCACCCAAAACACGCCAGCCCTGAGTCACAGGCAGCCACAGGTGCCCACGGCTGCCAGGAGCAATGGTGCCACCTGGGAAGAGAGCCGGGAGGCCACTGCTGTCATCTATAGGACACTCGGGGCGCGGGTCCTCCCTGCTGGGCAGAGGGTGGGATGAGCGGGCAGTCCCCCGGGGAGAGCAGGGAAAACCGACAGCCAAGAGCATGGGAAGGAAGGCTCTGTGGAACCTGGTTCTGCTGTGAGCGCCCCACGTCTCCAGCTCTGCTGAGCAGGTGCACCCTTATGGAGTCACTGGGCACCTTCCCACCTCCGTACAGGGCAAGTTCAGCTGCCACCTTTAAAGCCTCAGTTTCCACATCTGCTTCAGCCTCTCCACCTCAGAGGTGTACCAGCTGACTTTCTCAGCTTACATTTTCGAATTTTTGCCAAGCAGCACTACGCGGTCTATTATTGCTCCCATGACCACTATCCATGTTATGTAAGCAACACTGCCTAAGACTGGGACCCAGGACCGCCAGGGCCAGGTAGGGCACACGGTGGGGGGAAGCCTGAACGGGGCAAAGATGCCCAGGTCCCGTTCCTATGCTATTCACACGGACGGCCCCAATGGACGTCTACAGGCAGTGACTCCTGGTCGGCTCAAGACGGGTGGTTGGCAGCTTGAGGGCCTTGCCGAAGATTCCCCGTGTTGTTGCGGGCTCTACAGAAAGCCCAAGTCCCAGGACCTGGGCTGGAAACTGTCCCATGGCCGACTCACCATGCGATGGGGGGCACTCGACCACCCCCTCTCCTGGCCTCCACCTGCCTGCATGAGACGAGGGAGATCATTGCCTCCCTTGCGGGGAATCTGGTGAGCAAGAACTCAGTCCACAAAAGCAACTGCCACTGATATTCGTGGAGGTCTCATCCACCTCGAGGGCTTTGCAAACAGCGATGCTCATGTAAATCTGCATTTATCAGCCCTGGACTCTCCCTTCTGTCCTATCTGGTGGAAATGTAGACACACCTGATGTACACCCTGTGACGCTGCTATGTGAGCAAAGAGAGGTTCTGTTTCAAGTGGAATGGCAGGGACTCTATACCCCCAGGCACTTCATGGGGTTCTGGAAGCTTCTACCCACTCTTGTCCCCAAGCCAGGGCCTCACAGGTGGGTCAGGCAGTCTCAAATGGATTAGTAACTGCCTCCTCCAGCCTTCCTCAAATCTATTCCATGACTTCCATACTACCCTCAGAAAGAAACATGGAATAATAGCGTTCATAGGCCCCATCCACCCCCACCCTCCCAATGGCATCTCCTTGGCTGCTCCCCAGGAAGCACGAGAGCGCAGGTGTCCCAAGCTGGTGACTGGGCTGGGGAGGCTGGCATCTGTCTCTTGCTTCCAGGCCAGAGTCACCAACAACGTGAAGGCAATAACAGAGACTATTCAGGCCAAGCGACAAGGGACAGATCAATCATGGAAGGAAAGCAGGCGACCCACAAAACCTACGGACAGGTGTCCTCTGGGACCTGAGGGACAGGGCACATGGAGTCTTGCCCACAAGCCAAATACTCAGGATTCAGAAACCAAAGCTCCCCCACCCTGCCCCTGCCCCACCTACACCCACACTTGTCTATCTTTGTGGCTGCTCTAGGAGTAAACCCAAAAAGCACAGAACTTGGGGGCACTTCACAGAAGGCCATGACCTGCTTCCTTAGCTGAGCTAGGCCAGGCCCCAGGCTGCCCACTGCCGCTGGCGGGATGAAGCAAGAATGGCCTTTCCCTTGGGGATGAGCACTGGGTGTTATATGGAAACCAACTTGACAATAAACTATTAAAAAAAAAAAAAAAGAATCTCCTTTCCTTTCCAGGACCCCATAGTTGATACAAGGGACCCAAACTGGCAGGTCACAAGCTGCAGCAGATTCAGGAGTGTGTTTAGTGTGACCCACATGTGTTACAGAAATGGGAAAATTTCTCAAGACAATCCAAATTATTTCCTTCTCTAGAAAAACAGGAAGATGGGCCCGTAAGCTACTCTCATATGGCTTTAACTGGCCGGAGGGGAGTAACAGTTGTCTCATTTCCCTGAGCACAACCACCCTCTGTGTCACATCCAGCCTTCTTTACTTCCACCCTCTCTCCCTGCTCTGTACCCATTTTATAGGCGGGTCATCTGAGGCCCCAGCTACATTACTCTATTAAGTAGCTTCAGATTACTTTTTCTCAGACTGGCCCAAGTCTAAGAAACACCTAGGGCTACCCGTGAATTTTGAGTCATGGGTGATTCTTACTACAAGGCAAAGATGGGAAATACTTTCAGGCCAGTACAAGCCACTGACCCCAGGGCCCTTCCTAGGTCCCACCACCCTGGATGGACATGCATTCAAGAGGATCCGTCTTATAGCTTCCTTACCACCTTCCACACCGCCAGTGGGCCCTTAAGAAAGTTTTAGGGGCTCCTGTGTGGCTCAGTTGGTTAAGTGTCCAACTTTGGCTCAGGTCATGATCTCATGGTTTGTAAGTTCAAGCCCCGTGTCCGGCTCTTGAGAGCCTAGAGCCTGCTTGGATTCTGTGTGTGTGTGTGTGTCTCTCTCTCTGCCCCTCCCTTGTTCACGTGCTCTCTCTCTCTCAAAAATAAACATTAAAAAAGAAAAAAAAAAAACAGAAAGTTTGTTAAACGAGCAAATAATTTTCCCAAAGTCATATGGCCGAGAAGGAAGGCCAGATCCTAAGTCTGCTGACTCCCAGGCTAAAGGCAAATCAGGTCAACTCTGAAACTACACACACTTGGGTTCTTGCCCTGCTCTGTTGTTTATTAACTGTGTGACCTTGGACCAGTTTGTTCCCCTCTCTGGGCCCCAGGAACCTTCTTTACTTAAAGAAAAGGCAGGGGGGGGGAAATAAGCATGCTCTCTACATGCTTACAAAAAGGTAAGTAAGATACGTAAAATGTTGTTGCTCAGTAACGCAAGGTATTACCATTAACTATAGTTCATTAAGCAGCCAGAGAAAGAGGCTGAGCCCATCGATGTGGTCAGGGCATTGGCCACAGGTCCCCTACATGAAGGAAAAAGGTGTCACTGGGTTTCTGACTTCCTACTCCTTGGGAATGATTTCCACCTCAAGCTTTCTTTCCACCTAGTGATCAGGCTGAATATGGGTAAGTTGCCGGCCACTCCTGACCCTGACTGTGTGCCCTGGGGAGGCAACTGTACTCCCACTGCCTCTGTCTCATCAACAGGACAAACCCAGGCCCCTTTCGCCAGATCATCTCACTCAGCCACCTTCAGGTGTTCCTCTTCCAGGCAGCTTTCCTAGACCACCCAGGAATGAGGCCTGAGAACCACCCACTCCCACAGCACAGCCAGTACCCAACCTCTTCACTCCAGACACAAGAAGAAAAGAGTGAAACCACATCTCATGAAGACTGTAACATTTAAAACCCTCCCACGCCAGCAGCCTCCCGTTAGCCTTGAGTTGAAGACTTGCTGAATGGCCCATGGGGAGACAGGAGGCCAGCATCAGGGAAGAGGTCACATGTCTAAGGTCACACTGTGGGGACAAAAACCCACGTCAGAGGTGAGAAATGCCAGAATTAGATTCTCTGCTCCCAATATAGAAAACCCACATGCAAGGGGCTGTGCTCCCCAAGGCTATCTCTCCAACTCTCCACCCAAAACCACATTCCAAACACCCCAACTCTCAGATGTGTGTCTCCCCACAGCTCAAGGGGCGTGGGTGCTGGAAAGAATTCCCAGGTGCCCATCTACCTCAGTGACCGCAAAACTCTGGTCCTTCAATTTTCGCTGGTTGGCAACAAAATGAAGAAAATGAAAATGGTATACATTTTCATAAACTCAAAACTATCAAATTTAAAATACTGTCCATTATTCTGAAATTTCATACTTCCAACTTTTTTAGCGTCAGAATCATCTCCCATTCATGAAAATCAGCAATAGTAGATGCCAGGTGTTTTGGGGTTTGTTTTTAAAAATTTTTTAAGTTTATGTATTTATTTTTGAAGGAGACAGAGACAGTGTGAGTGGGGAGGGTCAGAGAGAGAGAGGGGAGAGAGAAAATCCCAAGCAGGCTCCACACTGTCAGTTCAGAGCCCAATGCGGGGCTTGAACTCATGAAAACATGAGATCATAACCTGAGCTGAAACCGAGATTCAGATGCTTAACCGACTGAGCCACCCTGATGCCCCTGGGTTTGTTTGTTTTTTAACACCCATCTTTAGCAAAACTACAAGTTTGTAACTATAAGCTCTCAACTTTTTTTCCCCCAATGGTCCCTGCAGAAATCAACGCTTGGGAACCACACGTACCCCCAGCCTCTGAGAACGTGACAAATTCTAACTATCCCTTTTTTGTTTCCCAAACATCCTGGTGTCTCACTCATAACCCTCAGGGCCAAGGAGTCCTTGCTGGTATCTAACTCAACATCTGCTAGCTGTAGTTCAAATCCTACTCTTGCCTTCAACAAACACACCTCTGCTGGGGCTCAGATGCTACTTCTCAAGACCTTTTCCAACTTGCTAAGTCCCCAAAATGCACACCCTGCCCATCCCAGACTGAGGGAACCCAATGAGCCACCTCCCAACTCTGGCCAAGGCCCTAAGGAAAGAAAGCCAGTCTTCCCAGGGAGGCTAGGAGGCTTGCTTTCAGGGAGGGCTGGGTACGAGGGACCTTGAGGGTTTCACAGGTTAGCCCTACCCACTCTCATTGTGGAGACTGGATAGTTGAGGCAGACAGGGGAAAAGACCAGCCCAAAGTTCCTTTGAGCACACCTTAGAAGGGTACCATCTCCTGCCCGATTCTCCATGCCACATAGGCCAGGTTATATACCATAAATACTGCCCACCAACTGCAACACATTCCTGTCCCAAACAGGGGTCCCTCCCCTCCCCCAAGTCTGAGGATGGACCTGGGGCCATGGTAACAAAGTCACTCCCTCTAAACCCCAACGTTTCCAAATCCCCAATTTCCCTAACAGTGAAATCTCTACCTTCGGCCCAACTTTCTAGAAGAGCCCAAGTGTGCAGGCCCTATCCCCTCAGTGGGAACTGCTACCGAAATGGCCCCCTCTTCGCGTGACACTAGCACTTGATGTCCAGACCCAAGGCCAGCTTCCAACCCAACTTTCTGAAACCTAAGTGTGACCAGCTTCTCCCTCCAATGGATCTTAGCTGCTTCAAAGGATATTCCGGAGGTTCAAGCCTCCACTCAGTGGCAAATTCCCTGCAGGCTTCTTGGCACAGCCATATATAGAGCCTCTACTTGTATATATCCAGTGGCAAGGAGCTCACTACCTAGCTGAGCTAGTCATTCCAACACCACTTGGTTGTACCTCTTCTTTCAGGAGACAATCTTTCAACCAGCCGACTGATGTTCCCATACACCTTTACTCTCCTGGGTAAAACCACCGAATTCCTCCTTCCAATTCACTCATCTGGGGGTGCCTGGGTGGCTCAGTCGGTTAAGCATCCAACTTTTGATCTCGGCTCAGGTCATGATCTCACAGTTTGTGAGTTCAAGCCCCACATCGGGCTCTGTGCTGACAGCTTGGAGTCTAGAGTCTGCTTCAGAATGTGTGTCTCCCTCTCTCTCTGCCCTTCCCCCACTTGTGTGCTCACTCGCATGCTCTGTCTCTCACAAAATAAATAAACTAAAAAAAAAAAAAAAAAAAAGACAAGTTCATCTCACCTGATATGGTATCCAGACTCCTATCTCTAGGTTAGCTAACCTCCTATATGTGACCTGACTCCCTTACTCTATACAGTGGACTGTCACCTCCCTCATCCTGGGTAAAATGTTTCCATTAATCAGCCAAAGACTGTACTCCCTGACCCGTAGGGCATCTGTCATATTCACTGGTGACTCAGCCTGTAACTGTCCAAAGCCCTCAGTCCATCACCAAAGAGCTGTAGACATGTAGGTCTTAGCTCACTCCAGTCTTCACTACTACCCTGGGAAGTCTAATTCCCATTTTACAGACAGGAACACCGAGGCACAGAGAGATTAAGCCACTTCCGTGAAGTCACAACCTGAACGCAGTATAGCTGAAATTTAAACTAAGGCTGTGCAGTTTGACTCCGGGGCCAGCACTCTTAATTACTGCCCTCTATATACTTGTGCTGTTAATTTCTTTTTCTTTTTCCTTCTTAATTTTTCTTTTGAAGGCAGGGGAAGTCCAAGTGCAAGAGCCAGCATTGACCTCAACTACATTTCACCTGCTTGTGCAGGAAGGAGGCTGCCACACTGGGTCCTTCCCCAATGCCACACTGCCCTCTGCCCATTCCCCAGGCTTTCAGGCACCCCCATAAAACTCCCGGCCCTGAGGTCTGCCCTTCCCCAGAACCTGCCACAGACTGCACCCTCCATACTTTGCTTCCTTGGGAAAACAACACAATTCCTCCTTCCAGGGGGTGACCCTACCCCCTCCCCACAGTACCACTGTCATGCCCTCATACAGAAATTCCACAGGAAGTCCTGGGGAAGGCATCCACACTTCCCGGGAGGGAGGGCCCTGTGCTCTTTCCCAGGAGCAAATTCTAGCCCACAGGCAGAGAGACACAGGTTAATGTGAGAGCGGAAGGGGGCTGTTTTTCCCTACAGCCGAGGCCTGCTCCTCTCAGAGACGGCCAAATGCCACGAGGCCCACAGAATCCCGTCCCTTGGCCCCAAACCCTGGCTGAGGCCCCAGGGATGCAGGAGCCTTCTCCCAGTGCTGGGAGAGCCAGGCGCCGAGGGAGAGCCCAGCGCCAGCCTTGGCCGGAACCTACCGGAAGGGATGAAAAACGTGTAGCCCTGTTTCAGCTCAATTCTCTGGCATCGCTCCACGCGGTCTCCCAGGAAGATGTCACTCTGTTTTCCTGACAGCACCCACTCCTCGTACAGTGCCAAATTGTGTAGGGTTGGAGGAATCAGCCAAAAGATCTTGGGAGGAAAAGGAGGCAATCAGCTGGAGATCCGGGCCAAAGTCCTGGATTTCTTCCAGGCTGGGCCACAACCCAAGGAGACAGCCCCACCTGCCTGGGAGTGGGGGGCGGGGGAGGGGGACAGGACAGGGCACACGCCCAGGACCCGGCCCTAAGAGTCTCTGGGGTGGCAGGGGAGTTATGCCACCATCCTGGACACCCTTTGGCCTGCCTTTAGGGAATCTCCGTTCCCGGTAAAACACCAGGGTGGGTAGACTTCCTGGACTGAGAGGAACATTCTTTCTCCTAAGCCACAGGCTTGTTGAGGAGGTAAGGGAAGGAGAGGATGGGAATTTCCTAAGTCGTCTGATCAAATGGCCCAATAAATAAATAAGCCCAGCTTGTGTTCACTCTGGAGAAGGAGGAAAAACATCTGGAACCAGGCAGGATGACTTCCTACCCAGAATTTCTTCTCACGTGTTTGGTTAAGACGAATCTACACACAGCCCCAGATGAGCAGGGCGCCACGCATACTCAAGGAGCACCCACACCCGTGCAGGGTGCACACAGGGGCGAACAGAGCGGGAGCCTCCCAAACGCACGCCCCACCTCCTCCCTCTGGGTGACGCCTGTCCCTCATGTAAAATGTCCATGGACGCAGGTGGTGCTGGCCACTAGACTTGTACGTTTAACGGTCTCGATGCTGGAGCTGAAAACTCCAACGGGGAAAAGGAATGCTGGCAATTCTCGGGAACCAAAGCTGGAGTTCTAATCTGGCCTAAGATGCTTAGAACACTGGGACTGGGTGGGCAGGTGTGAACAGGTGGCCAGATGTGGTACAGAAGACTTGACCTTGATCCTCCTCTCCAGGAGGAGACAGAGAGGGAGGAGGTGGCCCTGAAAGTAGTCACGGAGCAAGGGCTAGCTGGTCGTGGGGCAGGGAGCAGGCGAGAGCAGCGAGCCCCTCCAGGAAGAAGCAGTCAGGGACGTACAGAGGTTGAAGAAACAAAGCTCAACTCACCTTCCCACCCCGGAAAACATGGTACCAAACCGAAGTGCCTCCAAAGTCGATGTGGAAGTCAGTGAAACAACCTTTGACGCTCATCAGACAGTACCTGTGGCACGGAAGCAGGGAGCAGAGAAAACAATTCAGCCCCTGAATCCTAGGTGAGCCTGCAGCTTCAGGGATGCTTGACCTGCTGCCCTTTTACAAATGCTCACACTGGGGAATTTTTTTTTCTCTTCCTTTTGAACCCAGTTCTCATCGGAGTTCCCCATGGGGGAAGCCCCTGTGATCAGATGATGAATCTCAAGCACTGGCCACCTGCCCCCCAGGCTGGGGGAGGCATTTTTGTTTTCAGGTTCCCAGGAGAGAGCTGGCAACCCACAGGCCACTTGGTTCCTTCCTCCCTGACAGCTTCTACTCTGGCCCCACCCCCACCCCCACTCTAGCGAGAGGCTTCCTTTCTGCTCCTTCCTGTACCTGCAGTTCTCCCAAGCTGCTGGTCCCCTTCGCAGCAGCTGGACCCCCTGGGATTCTATTGTAAACCACCTGCAGGGCTTGCCAATTACCAGTCCCCATTCATCTCCTCATTCATTCAACAATCGTTTACTGAGAGCCAACCCGTGGTCCGGCGCAGAGCTAGGCATGACACAGAGAAAGGCATAATAAGAATGCCCAAGACACCTGCCCTTCGGGACGGGACAGTCTTAATGGAGCACTGCACAGTAAAAGTTAAATGGCAAGACAAACTGCAGGAGACTGAGAAGTGAGCAATGCAGCTCAAAGGACGTGGTACCAGCCATGAAAAGATCACAGTGTATGATTTCACGTATATGGTACGGTCAGGATAGGCAAACCTACAGAGACAGAGTAGCTTTGTGGTGGCCAGGGCCTGGGGGTGAGGGTGGGAGGGGGCAGGGATGGAGAGTGACTGCTAATAGGTACAGGGTTTCATTTTGGGGTGACAAAAATGTCCCGAAATGGACTGTGAATGCACAACTCTGTAAACATACAGAACCACTGAATTGTACACTTTAAATGGATGAGTCGTACGTGAATTGTATCTCCATAGAGCTGCTAAAAAAAAAGGGAAGAGATTAACAGAAGATGTTGGGGGTGGATGGTGGACAGGCAGAGGGGAGAACCTGGGTCTCAGAGGCTTGGGTGGAAGAGGTGAATTGGGGAGGAGGAACCCGCCAGCAGCCCCCCTTCTCAGCTCTAGCAGCAGCCAGATAACCCACCCTTCCTTACAGGAACTCACCAGCCTCCTCCCTTCTCCCTTGACACGCTGCCCTCCTGGGGGTGGGCAGAGCTTAAGTGGGGGAGGGGGGCGGGGGTGCAGAGCAGGCTTCCAAGTCCAGGCCTGGAAGCCAGTGATGCCAGGGTCCCCCTCTTTGCCTCCCACCCCTTCCCATAAGAGCCACCGGCTGCACGGATGGGGCAGCCTCCCCACGGCTCATGCTCACGCACCTTGGCATCTCCGCAGGCCCACACGCACATGCTTACCCCACTGACCTCTTTTTCCCGCTGCACTTTGCTTTTCCATGGTTTGGGGAAGAGGGGAGGAATGGTGCTGGGACAGGCAGGGAGGAGCCAGCAGCAAGCCCCAGTGGAGATAATAGGGGTAGGGGGGGCGTGGGGCTGAGCTGGTTAGGAGGCTGGTGGGCTCCGGTGCCCCCCTCCCTCTAGCTGCCTTTTGCACCTCACATTCAGGTGGACCCGGGGCTCAGCAGTATGCAGGCAGCGTGCCCCGCGTCCCTCCTCCGGATAGGCTGGAAGGAGCCTTAACCATGTGTCTGCAGGAGGCTGACAAATCAGAAGGCCTTCCTGCACATCAGAGCCCCGCTGCCTAGCAACCCCATCGGAGGGGTGTAGTTGACAGCACAGGACGCAGCGCTGTCACGAAGACAGGCGCGGGCTGGGCTGCGGGGCTGGCGCTGGGGTTGTTAAAGTCCCAGCTCCGCTTGGGCCCTACACCCTCCCGCCTCCACCCAGCACGCCCCTGCCAGGTCGCTACTCTGAAGACCCCAGTAATCCTCTTCTCTCCAAGGAAATGGGGGTGGGGAGTGGGGGTGAAGCCCTAACCCACCCCACCCCACACGGACACACCGGCCTCCCCTCCAAGCACCACTTCAAAATATTAGTCCTCATTTTCCTAAAACCACCTCTACGTCTGGCTTTCTTTTTTCTTTTCTTTTCTTAATCTAACCTTGGTTTCCACCCCCTCCAGGCCTCAGCGGAAAACAGCCTCGTGAAAACAATTTAAGTGTTTGTGGGGTGGAGCCAGGAGATGTGCTTCGTTCAGTCGGCAGCTGGATAGCAACCCAGGTGCCGGCAACCGAGAGGAGTGGAACGTGCTCCTGGGCACCAGGCCCCAGGCTGGCCTGGCCACACCGGTCACCATTCCTGAACCACCCGCCCCCCCCCCGCCCCCAACCTCCCCAGCACGCGTGGACGGAATCACTAAGAGCTGCGGCAGCTCTGTGCAAGGAAAGTTCTCCAAGTTGTGCTTGTGTCTGATCTGCCCTCCGGGTCACCCCTTCAGCATCCTCTGGGGCCCTTCGGAGCTTGGGGGCGCCACTTCCAGACCCGCCTCTCCTAGAGAGGCCCCTCCTCCCATGTCCCTCATTTCCTGGCCGCTAGGCCGGGCCGTCCCTCCCGCCGGGCAATTGCATGCGTTGGAGCAGCCAGGGTGGCTGTGACAGGGAGGCTTTGTCCGGGGCCCCTAACAGCCGCCACCCCCGCCCTCCCGCCTGCCCCGCGCTCATTCCGGGTCTCCCCCCTCACTCCTGCTCCCGCTCGCTCTGGCGTGACGCCTTTGCACTGACCTCTACAGCTTCCTCTTCCAAAGCACACCGCAGTCACATGGGCACCCCGGCTCTGTGCCACGGCCGCTAAGCTCTCCCCGCCGGCCAGCCAGCCTGGCTTCCGCCTCGGCTGCCCCTTGCCCGGAAAGCCGCGCCCCTCGACCCCCACCCCCCACCGCCCCGGTGGCTTCTGTGCCGGAGAGCACCCTCCAAGTTGGGGGATGAGGCTGAGGCGCCCCCGCTCTAAGCCTTTGGGGGGTTCCCGCTTCCCAAGGCCCGGGCTAGCTGGGGAGGAGCGTGATAGGAGGGGCGCTGCACCTGCAGCATCAACTTTGGGGCACTGCCTGGGATCCGGGGAAGCCGGGCGACCCCACCCCGCCCTTTTCCCTCCAACTTAGCGAAACTCCCCCGGCACCTCAGGAGGCATCCCTTCGGGCAAAGGTCTTGATGGGGGGCGGGGGGGGGGACCTGGGGAAAGCTGGCACCGGATGACTGGGCTGGAGGCGCCGATCGCGCGCGCACACACACTACACACTTACACGCAGCCCCGAGAGACACAAAGAGCTGCTCCGCGACGCCGGCCGCGCAACCCGCGAGCCGGAGGCGACCCACACCCCGCCCCGGCGCGCCCCAGAGGAGTGTTGATTCCCGGGTGGCCCCGGGCCCGCAGGGCGCAGCGCAGGGACGCCCGCCCGGCCCCGCCCGGCGAGCCCGCGGTTACCCTCGGCGGCGGCGGCAGCGCGGTTCCCGGGCGTCCCCTTCGGCAGCGCAGGATCGACGCGCGCCCGGCCCCGGCGAGCGGAGCCGAGCCCCCTCCACGGCGCTGCCAGGGCCCGGCCGAGGACTGTGCAGCCCTCGCTCTCTTCCTTCCTTCCTCGGGGAGCCGGGCGCAGCCTGCGCTCATCCCCGCGCTGAAACTGAACACCCGCGCGGCGCGGCGGCCGCCAGGAAGGAGGAGGGAGGCCGCGGCGGCGACAGGGAAGCCAGCGGGCCAGCGCCAGGGGAGGCCGCCGCCGCCCACGGCCGCCCCCTCGCCCCGGCTGAGTGGAGGCACGCGGGTAGCTCCACAGGCGGGCGCTCAGGAACCCCTGCGCCCCCGTTTTCAGGGAGTGTGGACGCCGTCCTGCTACTGGAGGTGACCACCCAGCAAAGCCACCTTCTTTAAATGTGTCTGTCCATCGGGGCACGGCTAGGGGCCGGAGGGAGTGTCAGATCCCAGGTCTGGCAGCTCCAGAGACCAGGGATGCTGCTCTAGCCCCAAAGCAGATGATCTCTGTGACCTTGGGCAACTTACTTTCCCTCCCTGAGCAGGTTTTCTCATCCTAATGGCAGGGAGGTGACCTGAAGTTCAACTCTCCAGTCTAAGATGTCCCTTAACTGCCCCCTTAGTAGCTGTGCAACCATGCATCATAGAATTACTGTGGGAATTCACTGCGATATATACATGTTAACACAGTACCTGGCGCTGATTCTTCGATTAAGTCCAATTTTCACAACCCTCTGAGGTCATTCCCAGGATTGTCCCCATTTTACAGATAAGAAAGCAGAGGCTGGGAGGTCATGACTCACCCAGGTCACTATCGCAGGCAGTGAGGATGCTTACCCAAGCAGCCTGGCTCAGAGTTTCTCAGCCCTTCTCCCAGGTCTAACCTGGCAAATCCCAAGACTCTCAAAGAAGCGGTGTCCACAGGTTAGAGTCACGCTCAGCCCCTGACTTCCGGCTGCAGGAGATGGTCCAGCTCAAATCAGAAGTCCCACCCTCCAGGGCATGCTCACCAGGGCCACAGCCCTCCTCCCATTCTGTCCCCACACCCTTCCCCTAAACCCCAAGGGGACAGGAGACCTCTGCAGGGGCAGAAATTAAACTTCTTCATTCTTCGGCCAAATTCCACCTACTGGGGCTATCCACCAATATTAATTAATAGGCTTTAATTATCAAGTGCTAATAATAATAGTTACTTATATGCATGATCTCATTTCACCTTTAAAATAACCCTAGGACCCCTGGCTGGCTCAGTCAGTGGAGCACGTGACTCTTGACCTTAGGGTTGTAAGTTCAAGCCCCATGTTGGGTGTAGAGATTACTCAAAAAAATTAAATCTTCAAAAAATAATAAATAAATACATAAATTAATAAATAAAGACAACCCTATAATCCCCATTTTAGGGAAGTGAACATTGAAGCCATCTCAAGGAATGCCCTGGGCCAGGGTGTTGCTCCCCATGTCAATTACAGGATGGCCCACCCATTAGTACCTCTCCAATGGCCTGCTATGACATTTTTTTTTAATGTTTTATTTATTTCTGAGAAGGAGAGAGAGAGAGAGACAGCATGAGCAAGGGAGGGTCAGAGAGAGGAGACACAGAATGTGAAGCAGGCTCCAGGCTCTAAGACAGCTGTCAGCACAGAGCCCGACCCGGGGCTCAAACCCACGAACCGTGAGATCATACCTGAGCCAAAGTCCGACGCTTAACCAACTGAGCCACCCAGGCGCCTTGGCCTGCTATGAGATTAAACTGTGAACTTTTTTGGAACTGGCTAATTTTCTAACCATATGCATATTCCGCCTATTTGAAAGAGAATATTGTAATCGCAAGAATTATCTCTCACCTTGGATTTGAGCACCAGTCATTGAGTGGCTGTTCTTGAGCAAGGTCTTTGACACACAAAATATAGATGGAGTTAAATGAGCGGAGAGAAGGCCCTGACAGCTGGACCAGGCTGTCCCCACGGGAAAATTATTACTTTTTTAGTCACAAATGCCTCAGCTCAAGTCCCAGCAGGGATCACATCAGATTCATCTGTGTTAAGTATAGCACCCAGCAATACAGCCCTATAATTATTCTAATCAACTGTGTGACATTGGACTATATCTTTCCCCCTCCTGGAATTCAGCATTCCCATTTGTTGAACTAGTCAGGGGCGTCTAACTGGTGGCCCTCATGGGTCAAATCAGACCCTAGATGTGCTTGGTTTGGACAGCACTGTTTTATGTTTTTTGTTATGTTTTTTAAGAAGAATTTTGCGGGGGGGTGCCTGGTGGCTCAGTTGGTTAAGCGTCCAGCTCTTGATTTCAGCTCAGATCATATTCTCATGGCCCATGAGTTCAAGCCCCATGTTGGGCTGTGTGCTGACAGTGCAGAGCCTGCTTGGGATTTTCTCTCTCTCTCAATAAGTAAATAAATAAACTTAAAAAAAAAAAAAAAAGAATTTTTGAAGTTATCCACATCCACACCAGCGCCTACTGTCTTACACTCTGCTGCTACACCTGTTACCAGCACAGAAGCACTATGAACTTCAGTTTCCTTGTCTGTAAAATGAGGAGAGTAACACCTGGCTTCCAGTACTGTTAAGATGTGCGTGCTAAGTGTCTACCACAGTGTCTGCATCTACACATGGCAGCACAGAGAGGCTGGCTTTCTTTGTTCCTCTTGTAAAGGTGTGGATGTAGAGAGGAAAAGCCAGGAATCAAAAAGCCTGGGGTGTGGGTGTGTGGCCCACACAGTTCTGTGCCTGTGTGACGTCAGCAGCCTCCTCTCTAGGTCAGATTCCCTGTGTGATGTATTACACAGGGATGCCCATTTCTAATACCAGCAAACATGGCTGAGGAGAGTTGAAAGTAAATGAGCGCTGTCGAGATAAAAGCCCGGTGCAAATGTGAGACAATAAATCTGAAAGCCAAGGATTCCGATGGCAGTTGGAGACTTGTGTCTACAAGAGGCCTCAAAGACAAATACCTTAAAAAAAAAAAAAAAAGACAAATACCTTGCCCTACCCACATCACAACATCCACTGTAGGGTCCATCTTCCCTACAGCATGGTTGGGAGGTGGGGCAGGGAGGACAGGATCCCCACTTTGTAGAAGGGGAAACTGAGTCCCTAAGAGGAGCTGAGAAACTTCCTGAGGCCACCAGAAACTGCCAGGGGCAGCCCTTGAACCTTGCTCATCCCAGCACCCAGCTGTATCCTATGTCTGGGTTTCAGCATCATGCCCAAGTTTTTCCCCGGTTCTTCCTGCCACCCCCAGAAAGTGTGTGTGGTGCGGGGGGGGGGGGGGGGGGGGGGATGCAGTTCACTCCCAATTATTTAGAGGCCAACTATATGCTTTATGCGGGGTCCCCCTTCCTTTCATTTCTTGTCAGTTCATAGCCTATCTCCATTAAGCCGCAAACCTCATTTCTGCAAATAGCATGTGAGGAGAGAAAAGATTTGCTAATTTCCCTCTGGAATGCATTATAATACCCAGTGGTCCTAAGTGAGAAAGGTATATCCATGCAGAGACCTAGGAGACTGTGGAGGCTTTAAAACATGTCCACAATGGGGCGCCTGGGTGGCTCAGTTGGTTGGACGTCTGACTTCTGCTCAGGTTCATGGGTTTGAGCCCCACGTCGGGCTCTGTGCTGACGGCTGGCTTGGAGCCTGAGACTATTTCAGATTCTGTGTCTCCCTCTCTCTCTGGCCGTCCACTGCTCACGCTCTTGTTCTTTCTCTCTGTCTTTCTCTCTCTCAGAAATAAAGAAAACATTAAAAAAAATTTTTAAATAATAAAATAAAACATGCCCACATAGTCTTTGAGACTTCACCTTTTCAGAGATAGAGCCAAATTCCCCTCCCCTTGGAGTGTGGGCTAGCCATGGTAGCTCACTTTTAATTAACAGAATGTGGTAGAAGGAAACAGCATGTGATTTTTCAAAATTGGGTCCTAATAGGCACTGTGGCTTCTTCTTTGCTGTCTCTTCCCCCACCCTTTTGGGGGGGGTACCAGCTGCCATGTCACAAGTACACTCGAGCAGCCCTATGGAGAGGCCCACATGGTGAAGAACTGAGGCCTCTTGTCAACAGCCATGTTAGTGCGCCATCTTGGAAGTGGGTGCTCCAGCCCCAGTCAAGATAAGCTCAAGAGCAACTATGAGCCAAAAGCAGCCAGCTGAGCCACTCTCAGATTCCTGACCCACAGAAACTGTGCGGTAATGTTGTTTTAAGCTGCTAAGATGTCTTTTTTATTAAGCTATAAAGTTTTAGGAAAATGTTATGCAGCAATAAACTAATACAAGGAGGGCTCCCAAATAGTTTCACTGTTTATCCAATTATTAGGAATTTTCCAAGACAAATAATTCTGGATGGCCAAAACATCCCTGCAGGGTAGAGATGGAGGGCAGGCAATAGCGGAAGTGCACAGGGCCGATGACGTTCCTTCAGCATGCCCTGTCATCCTCTTTTCCCTTCATCTTGCTTTATTTTTTTTAAAGTAATCTCTATACCCAATGTGGGGCTCAAACTAATGGGGCTTTGCTTTATACACTGTACCCTATCAACTACTTAGACGAGGGTCTGCATTTATGGGCACTCAGTAAACCCGGCAATAGATAACTGATACACTAACTTATCCTTTACATCTTTTGTCTCCCACAAAGTTACAGCTACCCCCTTGACAACCTCCAGCACCCTTAGCCTTAAGTATCTCAGCCAGAGCCCATTAGAATTCTGAAACCCCCCTCCATGATCAAACTGAACAAACCCTGGAGCCAGGGAGAAGGCAATGATGGGTCTGTACACTTCTCTCTTCCCTCCCGCAAACCTCATTTCAGGTGGCCTGTCAGCCTGGAAGCTCTGACTTCTAGAAATAGTGTCATTTTAATTAAATCCCACAGAGGACTTCATCTGTGGTCCCAGAGGACTTCATCATTGTGGGATGTTTACCTTGCTGATTAACTGAAATCAGCATTCTTTACAGCCAAACCAACGGACGATTCCCAAGGTGACAACTTCCTCCCTAACAAGGTTCAAATCCTGTAACAAGTTCCCAAGGCCACTGACAGGGTTTGTAAGTGTATCTGCCACACAGCCCAAACAATGAGTCAAAGACACACAGTTCTAGAAAATAGTGCATGAGGCTTTTTTTTTTGTTAATTTGATAGGATTCTCAAGGTATTGATAGAACTTACTATTCAGAGGAATTTTTCAATAAGGTGAAGAATACGCCAAACATCTAAAGGGAGGAAGGCAACTGCAATCTATGCTATTTTCCCTTCCTAGATACATGTCCCATATGTCCCTGCTCCCACCTGTCCCATCATTTGCCCTCATCGAAGCAATGTGCTGCTTTCCCCTATCACTGCACCCCACCTCCTTCGATCCACACGGCAGCAGGAGGACTTGCAGAATGTGTATCTGCACGCATCCCTCTCTGCTTGAGATCTCAGAGAGGTTTCTGACTTCTCCTAGGAGAAACACTGGCCCTTAGGTCAGGCGCGGCAGGCCCTGAGCAGCCTGGCCCACCCAGCATCCTGCACCCGCCACCCCCCTCCCTCACTTTGCTCCAACCTCACTAACCTTCCTTCCGCAGGCCCCCCTACCCCTGTCTCCCTGCCCTTCCTAGCCATCCCACTAGGCTCTCTGCACACAGCCAGGAAAGCTCTTTTCAGACCTCTTCAGCTAAGTAACTCCTCTCCCCTGAGACCCCACCCTGGGGACGATGGCCTTGCCCTCCCTGACCACCAGTACCCAGGTACACAGTCCTGGAGCACCGTGGATCTCTGCCTTATGGCCTCGACACAGCTGCAAGTTTCCATTTGTTTCTCTGATTGTTGGATGAACATGTGTCTCCGGATAGAATATAAGCTCTGTGAGGACAAGGAGCTCACCTGGTTTTCTCCTCTCTGCATTTCCAGTGCCCAGCACCAATCAGAGGTTTAATACATATGCTGACTGAATCAACCAATCAATCACCCAATCAATCGATCAGAGCTGTGATCCACCCCTAAGCTTTGAGTCCCACCCTCTTTCCTCTCGCTCTACCCTCATGATTCCATCAAGGCCCCTGGCACTTCCCTACCTCCACCGCCTCCCCTCCAAGTCCCTCCCATCTCCTCTGTCCTTTAAAGCCCAGGTACAGTGTGCCCTCTGGAGGACTTCCCATTGCCACCAGCCAGAAAGGATTCCTCCTCTCCTGTCCCAGACCCAGTTTCACTCTACCTATGATGAGATGGCACTTTACCCCGTGCATTATATGACACATTCTCCAGAGGGTAAGGGCTCTTAGTCTCATTCTTCTTACTTCCCCATCCCAGGGGCTCCAGAAATTTTGCTGCGATCAAATGGGAAAGGAATAGAACTGAAACCCTCTTTCCCTCCCCACCTTGAGCCCATTCTTTGTGTTTGATTGCAGCCCAAATCTAAGGAGTGTAAGGAGCTTCAGCTTCAAGGGGAGGAAAAATGCCTGAGAAATAATTAGAGAAAAGAAAGAGCTTGAAAGCAAAGCCTTGCGAAGCCAGGGCCAGCATGCTGGCCTCCCTTACAAAGCCTGGCACCCAGTCTGCGTTCACTCCCCCCTTCATTCAGGGTGGAGTGAATGAAAAGCTCACAGCCTTCACACTGCTGGGGGCATTCCTGGCAGCAGGGCTGGGCAGAGAGATGCTAATGGATTCGGAGCTGCCAGAGCCAACTCTTCTAGGAAGCCCAGAGCAGCAGTCATGCCCGGGATGGCCAACAACTCCTTCCCGTTTGGAGATGGAAACACAGACGGGCTGAGATGGCGAGAGCCCCGAGAGCCGCAAGGGTCCCCAGGGTCCGTTACTGAAAATTCTAGAATGTGGAGGGGATCGTAGGTGCCTCTGTCCATGTTAAACAACGGGTTTAGGACTTACTGGTCCATATCTAGTGATGTCCCTGCAATTAGACATGGCCACGTTCCTGACCCAGAGCTGACCTGCCGCTTCGAGACACCATCTAAGGAGTGTTTGATGAATAAGCAGCCCTTGGGCTTTGATTGGGAAAAGTTCTGGATCAGAGGCCCTGGGTCTCAACAGCAAGCGGCAAAAGAACACCAGATCCCTCCCCAGCCCGTGGCAAAAGCAAAGTGTCCATGGTGAGCAGGTCTCTGCCCACTCCCAGGGCTTGCTGTCACCTGGCAGGAGTAGATAAAGGTACGGCAAGCGCACACACGTACAGAGACACGGTCCCCATTATTCCTCCTCCCCACTCAGATCACAGGCCCCGAGGGAGGCTGGCAAGGAGGCCAAAGAGGACCATCTGGATGGGGAATGCAAGGCGCCAATCTGCTCACACCAAGGACCCCCGTCCCTTATGTCCCAGCAGCACCCGGCTGGGCTAGGAGACACCCCCCACGCCCAGCCCCCGCCACTAGCCAGGCAGTCTTACTTCTTCACTTTCGGGTATTTCATCTCTGCAATGGCGTTCGTGGCTTCTGTCTGCTTCTCCTTCAGATGCTGGGGCCACATGTTGTCCACCCAGTCCACCAGGTCTACCTGAAAGCCAGACCAGTGTCAGCACTCCCTGTCGTGGGGTGCCCTTCCGCTGGGCTCCCTCACCACCTCCACCCTTCCCTGTGCTCCCCACGCCCCTCCTGCCCTTTCCTGGGGCTGATGCTGGCTGGCCTCAAGCCTGGGCAGCAGGTGAGGCGGACTAGGAGAGGAGGCAGGAGGCGTCAGGAAGGGGGGCCGTGGCCGGGGGGCCTACCACGGTCGGACGCTTGACCAGGTGCTCCAGTTTGGTGTGGCTGAACTCAAGGCTGATGACGTTGTACAGCTTGTCCCGCTGAGCTTCGGGCGTCTCATAGTACCGCACAAACTGGGACATGCTCATCTCCGCACCCTTCTGCGTGTTCACATCCATCACATCCACCAGCCGACGGCCACCTAGGGGCAGAGTCCACATGATGGCGGCTCCTGACAGCTTGGGGTCCACATCCCGCTTCAGGTCCCCATAAACAAACCCTGCCTCCCCCCGTATGCTCCATCACCTCATCTGCTTGGTTTCCTCACTGAATCTCTCTCCACTGCTTCCCTGCACCACCACGGCCCCCACGCTGTCCAGTGCAGCCTTACCACTCTTTAAAACAACCTCCTCAGTGGTCTTCAGGCTACCCCTCCATCCAGAACATCCTAAGGGGTCTCCAGACTACCCCCTCCTGTCCATCCTCCAGTGTTGACAGTGTGAGCTTTCTAAAACAGAGATCTGACTATGGACACTCCTTTCTCTGCTCAAAACCTTCAGCGCCCCGCAGTGCCTACTGAAGAATCTCTTAGCATGGCATTTAAGGCCTTTCTCTTTACTCACAGCACTAAGATAGTACTTATTTCTATAGAAACTTAGCTGTTTGGTAGTCTCCCTCCCTGGTCTGTGAGGTGAGGAAAGTTACCTGACTTCTCTGAACCTCTGTATCTTCATCCTGCCATCCCTTCTTTCTTTTTTTTTTTTTTTTTATCTTTTTTAATGTTTTTGGTTTTGAGAGGGGGGAGGTGCAGAGAGAGAGGGAGACACAGAATCCACAGCAGGCTCCAGGCTCTGTGGATAGCTGACAGAAGAGGCTGATGTGGGGCTCGAACTTGTAAACTGTGAGATCATGACTTGAGCCAAAGGCAGACACTTAACTAACTGAGCCCCCCAGGCGTCCCTTCCATCTCTTTTCACAGGCTGACTGTGAGGTCAGATGGTGCTCACAGAACAACCTGCAGAGGGTCTAGTACGGAAATGTACGGGTCTCCCCATTATTCCCAGGGACTAATCACAATTCCTGAATATGTTCTGTTGGCTTTGCTGGCTTTCTTCCCTACTATTCCATAATCATCGCCAGGACAGAGGTCTTGTCTGTCTTGCTCACTACTTTACCCCAAGTATCTATAACAGAGCCTGGCACATAGCAGGAGCCCGTACGCATTTATGGAACAAATAAATGAGGAATGTTGGCTGTCCCATTCAATATGTGACATAGGACTTCTCATGGGAACCACCGCTGAACTAAAAGGAATGAGCGGCGCCCCTCAGGAAAGCCCAGCCTTTCATCTCAGGACTGAGCCACGCTGCCTCCCCAGCTGCTTCCCAGAGGAAAGGGAACATTTTCAGAACTGGGAGATAGGAGCGTTCAGCGCTAGCCCTGGGACCACCAGCAACAGACAAAGCTTTGAGGAAATCACAACCCTTCCAGGGACTCTACTTCCCCGTCTGTAAGATGGGAATAATAATGGCTCCAGGCCTTCAGCCAATGTAGAAGGAACAACCAAAGTAAGCACCATGAGCAGGGAGAAAACAGACACACAGCAGATGCCACATTCATGGTGATTGAGGATAAAAGCCGGCCCCTCCTGTCTGTCAGCACACAAAATAAGCATCAGGGCTGGAATGAAGAGCCCGCCATCTGTTAAGGAAAGACCTCAATTCCCCATTAGCTCAGTGACAAATACATGATCCATGGAAACTCAGAAATGTGTAAACCAGAGGTAAAAAGAAAGAAAGAAAAGAACAGGAAGCAGGAGATCACCTTGTTCAAAGCTAGTCCAAGAGCAAAGAATGCAAGCAAATGACAACCCATGGGCAGATCTGGCCCATGAGCTACAAATGGTTTTTACATTTTTTAACTGATGAGGGAGGGGGGAAAATGAAAATTTTTTAAAAATGTATTTATCTGAGAGAGAGAGAGAAAGAGAGAGCACAAGCAGCCGAGGGGCCGAGAGAGAGAGGAGACAGAGAATCCCAAACAGGCTCTGTACTGCCAACACAGAGCCCGATGGGAGGCTCAAATTCACAGCCCACGAGATCCTGACCTGAGCTGAAGTCAAACACTTAACTGACTGAGCCACCCCGGCGCCCCTCAGGAAGAAGAATCTTTTGTGATGTGAAAATAGTACAAAACTCAAATTTCTGGGTCCATACATAAAGTATTATTAGCACACAGTCACATTCTGATTCACACAATGTCTCTGGCTGTGTCCATGGTACAAGGGCTAAGCTGAGTAGTTGACACAGACTAAATGGTCAGCAAAGCCCAAAATACTGGCTCTCTAGATCTTTACAAAGTTTGTCAACCCTTGAATTAGACAAAACCCTCATGGAACGTACATGCTGATATGAGTACTATTCCATTCTGGTGCAGTGCTATGTACCCAGCTCTGTACACAGAGGCTGCATTACAAGAGGCCCAAGTTCAATATTTGCTGAATTTATACACAGTGCCTTTCATACAGCAGGAACTGAATAATAATAGTAATTCCATAGGCACAGATGAGAACCCGGTTGTTACTATCTTTTGGGTTCAATATCTTAATTTTTCATAACCACCCCAGATGACTGTACTTATCTTACAAATGAGAAAACTAGGGGAACCTGGGTGGCTCAGTCAGTTGAGGCTCAGGTAATGATCTCACGGTCCATGGGTTCGAGCCCCATAATGGGCTCTGTGCTGACAGCTCAGAGCCTGGAGCCTGCTTCAGATTCTGGAGCCTACTTCAGATTCTGTCTCTCTCTCTCTCTCTCTCTCTCTCTCTCTCTCATTCCCCCCCACCGCTTGCTCGCTCTTGCTCTCTCTCTCTCTCTTTCAAAAATAAATAAGCATTAAGAAATTTAAAAATAATAATAAAAATAAATAGATGAGGAAACTAATGTCTACAGACAATGGGATCTGCTCAAGTCATCCAGAACATACTCTACCAAATAGAATAGTTAATATTTATTGACCACAGGTAAGCTCTCTCCACAGGTTACCTTAAGTTAATCGTGGTTCTGTGAGGTAGTACTTCACTTATACCCATTTGATAGATGAGAAACTGAGAATCAGACAAGTAACTGGACTCAAAATACCCTGTTATGTGAAGCCAATTCAATCTAATCTGGTACCCAGCCTTCTGTCCCGCGACCCCTGTCCCTGTCCTATGCAATACTGAATCCAGATCACATGCTATGGTTGAAAAATGATCTCCGCCTTCAGTGACTGGCTCCTGACCCCACAGATCCTACGGGGATCGCAGGACAGACTCGGAGAACAGCTATTTTTGCTTCAGGAGTACAGATCCACCAGGGGGCATCCCTGAACTTTGCTGGAAATTCTGGCCTGCTCTGGACAGTGCTGGCTCCTACCTCACCCAGAGCTCCTGGAACAGGTAGACTCTGCTCAGCTTTTCTGGGAAGCCCACCTGGCAGAGCCTACTGTTACAGTGGGGGAGGTGACAGAAGAACAGGCAGCCAAACCCTCCCCCTTGTCTGGCCAGCCTCCCACCGCCCCCAGCCTCTCCTTCCAAACTGTGCATGAGGTCGTGTCTGGGAAGCCCCCTGTAGAAGGATTGCTGGGCCGGTAATGGCCATCACAGACCTAGAGGCTCATGAAAGTCAGCATTGAAGATTGGAGCTCAGTCGCCTCTATCAGAACAAATTAAGGTAAGACTTCATGGTTCAAACCCCAGCTGGACCTTGGGCCTCTTAGCTTCTTTATCAGTTTCCCCATCTGTCACATGGGGACAAAAATGGTAGCTTTCCCACGGGTTGATCTGAGCCTTACAGGAGATAATGCACATGAAACATTTCCAAAATGTGCCTGAAGATAGGCACGTTACCTAATTGGCCAAGTTCATCTATAATTACAGGTGGAGAAAATTAAGCAGTAGAAAGTCAAGAGCCACTTAAATCTCTGCCAGCCAGTCCAGGGGACTGACAACTTAAGATCCTAAAACATAACAAGGATGACCAACAGGTGTGAGGTTTTTATGGCGGGTGATAAAAATGTCCTAAAATTGACTGTGGCGATGTTTGCACAGCTCTGTGGACAGATGAAAAGCCACTGAATCGGACACTTTAAATAGCTGAATTATATGGCATGTGAATTATACGTCAATAAAAATGTTATTAAACAAAAAACCTCGGGCACTTAATGACCAACAAATTTGGTTTTTCTAAAAGTTTTCTAAAAGTAACTTCTGGAGTGCCTAGGCAGCTCAGTCTCACTTCAGCTCAGGTTGTGATCTCATGGTGTGTGGGTTCGAGCCCCACAGTGGGCTCTGTGCTGACAGCTTGGAGCCTGGAGCCTGCTTCCGATTCTGTGCCTCCCTCTCTCTCTGTTCCTCCCCCCACCTCTCTAATAAATAAATATATAAACAATTTTTTAAGTAAAATATTTCTTTCAAAAGTCTCCCATCAAGGCACCTGCATGGCTAGGAGGTTGAGCATCCAACTCTCGATTTCAGCTCAGGTCACGATCTCATGGTTTGTGAGACAGAGCCTCACATCAGGCTCCTCGCTGATGGCTCGGAGCCTGCTAGGGATTCTCTCTCTTGCTCTCCCTCTCTCTCTGCACCTCACCTGCTCACTCAAGCATGGGCTCTCTCTCAAAATAAATAAATAAACTTAAAATATATATATATATTTATGATACTCAGTGAAAGAAGCCAGACACCAATGGTCACATTTTTTATTTTTTTTACATTTATTTATTTTTGAGAGACAGAGCACAAGTTGGGGAGGGGCAGAGAGAGAATGAGACACAGAATCAGAGGCAGGACCCAGGCTCTGAACTGTCAGCACAGAACCTGACGCAGGACTCAAACTCACAAACCAGGAGATCATGACCTGAGCCAAAGTTAGATGCTTAACTGACTGAGCCACCCAGACGCCCCACCAATGGTCACATATTGCATGAAGCCATTTATGTAACATGTACAGAAGAGGTAAGTCCACAGAAACTAGAAGTAGGTTAGTGGGTGCCAGGGGCTGGGAGATAGGAATGAGGAATGAGTACTAATGGATACGAGTTTCCTTTCAGGGTGTTTGGATGACAGTGTTTTGGAACCAACAGAAAAGTAACAGTAGCGCAACACTGTGAATGTACTAAATGCTACTGAATTATGTACCTTAAAATGGTTAATTTTTTTAATGTTTTTATTTATTTCTGAGAGAGAGAGAGACAGCGTGAGCAGGAGAGGGTCAGAGAGAGAGGGAGATGCAGAATCTGAAACAGGCTCCAGGCTCTGAGCTGAGCTGTCAGCACAGAGCCCAACGCGGGGCTCAAACCCACGAACCGTGAGATCATGACCTGAGCCGAAGTCAGACGTTTAACCGACTGAGCCACCCAGGTGCCCCTAAAATGGTTAATTTTATGTTATGTGAATTTCACTTCAATAAATTATTTTTCTTTTTCTTTTAATGTTTTACTTATTTTGAGAGAGAGAGAGAAAGTGCGAGTGGGGCAAGGGTACAGAGCAAGAGAGAATCCCAAGCAGGGATGTGCTATCATTATGGAGCCTGATGCAGGGCTCAAACTCACAAACTGTGAGCCAAAGTCAGACACTTAACCAACAGAGCCACCCAGGCACCCATAATAAATTGTTTTTCAAAGCAATGTAGTATATTAATTTAAATATCATATACTTCCTCCAATCTGACATGAAAAACAACTTCATGCCTTCCAGTCTCTCTCTCTCTCTCTTCTTTTTCCTAATTGTTTCTTGTGTGTTAGTCTCTCTTCATCATGGATCAAGAGATTGGGCCATGGACTGTTTCAGCTTCTCTCTCTACAAAGGCTTCACGAACTGTCCAAAATACCCTTCCCTCCCCCTAGGGAGGTGCTAGGTGCATGCGTGGGCTCAGTTCTTCCCAACTTAACAGGCCTTAGGGATGCAGGCAGAGGTGGGAAACCCTAAACAGAGGCCAGGAAATGATAAGCACAATTCAGAACAGTAGTGGAATGCTGGCCCTCCAAAAGATTTACCCAGAACTTTTGAATAGGAACTTATTTGGAAAAAGAGTCTTTACAGAGGTAATTAATGTGAAGATCTCAAGAGGAGATTGTCCTGGACTGAAGGTGGGTCCTAAATCCAATCACTAGTGTCTTTAGAAGAAGGTCAAGGTCAACTGAAAGATGGAAGCAGAGAGTGAAATAATGTGTCGATAAGCCTGGAGTTACCAAAAGCAGGAAGAGGCAAGGCAGGAATTTCCTTTAGAAACTCTAGAAGGAACCAATGCAGGGAACACCTCGATTTTGGACTTTAGCTTCTAAAACAGAGAGAATAAATTTCTGTAGTTTTAACCCACTCAGTTTGTGATACTTTGGTATGGAAAACAAGACCAGAGGTCACCTCTGGGGCAGGAGGGTCTCACAGGAAGCCGTATGGAATTAAAATCCTTCCTAACCTGGGTGGCAGGCATTCATTTTGTAATTTTTTTTTTTTTAACTTTTCACCATATATAATACATTCCACATGCAAAAATGGATCAAAGGACTTAGATGTTTCAGGTTCCCGTCTTTCCTCAGAGCATAAGATCTTTAGACAAAGTACCCCATGGGGCGCCTGGGTGGCTCAGTCAGTTAAGCCTCCGACTTCGGCTCAGGTCATGATCTCACAGTTGGTGGGTTCGAGCCCTGCATTGGGCTCTGTGCTGACAGCTCATAGCCTGGAGCCTGTTTCAGATTCTGTATCTCCCTCTCTCTCTGATCTTCCCCTGTTCATGCTGTCTCTCTCTGTCTCAGAAATAAATAAAACATTAAAAAAAAAAAAGTACTCCAATGTCCTCATCTGCAACAGAGGTAAGACTACCTACCTCAAAAAACAGTTGTGAAAAATATGTTTTAAGTAAAAATTTAATTAATTAAATTTAATTCTTAATTTTTTAATTAAAAATTTTTGTTTAATATTCAGACAATACTGGAGGCAAATGAAAGGCTCTTAAGGGTACCAAATGTGCTGTGGCATCTCACTGCATACAAGCTAAAGATTTGGGGGCGCTTAGGTGGCTCAGTCAGTTGAATATCTGATTTCAGCTCGAGTCATGATCTCTTCGTTTGTGACAAGCCCCACATCGGGCTCTATGTTGTCAATGCAGAGCCTGCCACAGATCCTCTCTCCCCCCTCTCTGCCCTTCTCTGGCTTGCACTCTCAAAAATAAATAAACACGAGAGAAGAAAAAAAACTAAAGATTTGTATGCAAGTCACAGCTTGCTGTCCCTGCCAATCTAAACTGACAAGATTTTTGGGACGCCTGGGTGGCTCAGTCAGTTAAGCATCTGACTCTCGATTTTGGCTCAGGTCATGATCTCATGGTTTGAGAGCTCAAGCCTTGTGCTGAGCCACTGGGCTGAGCAAAGATTCTCTCCCTCCCTCTTCCTCTGCTCCTCACCACCCCTTCCACTGCTCACTCACTCTCTCTCAAAAATTAATTAATTAAATAACAAAATCATATATATCAACCCCTTCCCTTTCATGCTTCTAACTCATTAGCCTGATTCCACAATTTAAACTTGCACAATTAAAACTAATACACAATAAACATACAATTTTGACAACACTAAAATAGTAGGTCATCACATCAATACTAATCTATCAAGTTGGTATTATGTATGATGCCAACTTATATACAACCCAACTCAAAGACTATAATAAAAAGATGTCAAAAAACATACAGCCCAAATCTAGTTCTTAAAAAATCCTCTTAAAACTGGGTAAATTTGTCCATTTTTGTTAGCGCATATTATATATACACACATGTGATATACACATAACGCATGTAATGTGCAAGTGTGTATAAATATTTCACATATGTAAGCAATAATAGATATTTTAACACGTATATGTATCATAATGTACCCACATGTTTACATTTAGAAAAACTAAAATAAATTAGATGTCCTGTATTCAGTTATTCATGGTAAGCATGTCACAATGTATTTATGTATATATTTCACTCAAGTTTGACACACAATGTTACATTAGTTTCAAACGTACAACAGTAATTAGACAAGTGTCTAGGTCATGTTATGCTCGGTATAAGTGTAGCTACCACCTGGGACCATACAACACTTGTATGATACCCCTGACTCCACTCCCGATGCCGTAGCTGTTATCCCCATTGCATTCATTCCATAAGTAGAAGCCTGTACCTTCCACTCCCCTTCACCTCTTGAAATTAGTGGTAATTTTTTTTAATGTTTATATTTTAGAGACAGACAGAGCAGGGGAGACAGAGGGACAGTTAGAGGGAAACACAGAATCCGAAGCAGGCTCCAGACTCTAAGCTGTCAGCACAGAGCCCAATGCGGGACTCAAACTCACAAACCACGGGATCATGACCTGAGCTAAAGTTGGATGCTTAACCGACCGAGTCACCCAGGCGCCCCAAAATTAGAGGCATTTTTAAAACACATAACACCTTGGGGTACCTGGGTGGCTCAGTCAGTTAAGCGTCCGACTTCGTCTCAGGTCATGATCTCACGGTTTGTGGGTTCAAGCCCTGCGTTGGGCTCTATGCTGACAGCTAGCTCAAAGCCTGGAGCCTGCTTCAGATTCTGTGTCTCCCTCTCTCTTTGACCCTCCCCTGCTCACACTGCCTCTCTCTCTCTCTCTCTCTCAGAAATAAAATTTTTAAAAATTTTTTAAATAAAACACATAACACCTTTACAGGACATACATATCCACGTGTAACTGTGAGTAAAATGTGAGCACAAGTGTGTTTTCAAATATGCATATGCCTTGCATATACCATGACACTTGCCTTTTCTAAGATATTTTATGCAACACTTACAACATGTATACAGAACTCCCCCACAAAAGACACACATATATTAACCTATAAACTATGACTTTTGCAGCTTTCAAATAATCTAGTTCAATAGTTTCATTTACTTACAAGGGTGCAATAATGTCCAAAACTGTACCATTACCCCTAAAAATGTTATTTCCCTGCATTATGTCAAGGTATTTTATTTATTTTTTAATGTTTATTCATTTTGGGGGAGAGGGAGTGGGAGGGGCAGAGAGGGAGACACAGAATCTGAATCAGGCTCCAGGCGCTGAGCTGTCGGCACAGAGCCCACCATGGGGATTGAACTCACGAACCTCGAGATCATGACCTGAGCCAAAGTAGGACGCTCAACTGACTGAGACACCCAGGTGTCCCAAGGTATTTTTTTTTTAATGGTTTTTATTTATTTCTAGGAGAGAGAGAGAGAGAGAGCGTGAGCAGGGGAGAGTCAGAGAGAGAGGGAGTCACAGACTGAAACAGGCTCCAGGCTCTGAGCTGGCTGTCAGCACAGAGCCCGATGTGGGGCTCGAACCCACGAACCGCGAGATCGTGACCTAAGAGAAAGTCGGACGCTTAACCGACTAAGCCACCCAGGCGCCCCCCCCAAGGTATTTTTAAATATAATAAAACTAGTCTTGGGAGGAGCACCTGGCTGGCTCAGTCAATAGAGTGTGTGACCCTTGATCTCAGGGTTGTGATTTTTGAGCCCTCCTACTTGGGTGTAGAGATTACTTTAAAAAAAATTTTTTTAACTAGTCCTGGGAAAATTTTTTAAATAATTTTTTAGGGGTGCCTCAGTTGGTTGAGGCTCTCTCTTAATATTGACTCAGCTTATGATCTCATAGGTTCATGAGTTTGAGCCCTATACCGGGCTCCACCCTGACAGTACAGAACCTGCTTGGGATTTGATTTTCCCTCTCTCTCTCTCCATAAACTTTAAAAAAATAACGGCCTGGGGCCCCTGGGTGGCTCAGTCGGTTAAGTGTCTGACACGATCTCAGCTCAGGTCATGATCTCATGGTTTATGAGATCAAGCCCCATATTGGGCTCTGCGCTGACATCTTGGAGCCTGCTTGGGATTCTCTCTCTCCCTCTCTCTCTAACCCTCGCCCACTCGTTCTCTCTCTCTCTCTCAAAATAAATAAATAATTTTTTTTTAAAAAAGTGTGGAGTCAACTGAGGTGCCCCATACAAAAACACTGGAGGTGTGGAAGGCACAGCCCAGCGCTGGCTCCCTCCTCTAGGGGCCTAACCTTAGTGTTCTCTATCCCGCTAACAGGCTTACCCCACAGGTTCCTGTGGTTGAACTGTGTCCCCAAAAAGAGATGTTCAAGTCCTAACCCCGGACACCTGTGAATGGACCCTATGTGGAAACAAGGTCTTTGCACTTGTGATCAAGTTAAAATGAGGTCAGAATGGATGAGGGTGGGCCCTTAGCCAACACCAATGTCCTTGTACGACACGGGAAATTTGGACAGACACACACCGAGGGAACACAGCCACATAAAGATGGAGGCAGACGTTGAAATCACACAGCCACAAGTCAACGCATGAACGCCAAAGAGGCCAGCAACTACTAAAAGCTGGAGGAACCTCTGACGAATTCTCGCCTAGAGACTTCCCAGGAAGCCAGGCCCTGCCAATACCTTGACTGCAGACTTCCAGTCTCCAGAACTGTGGGAGAATACACTTCTGAGGTTTTAAGCACAGGGTGTGGTACCACAGCAGCCTCGGCCAACGAAAAGCAGGGCGGACAGGGGCGCCTGGGTGGCTTAGTCGGTTAAGCGTCCGACTTTCGCTTGGGTCATGATCTCGCGGTTCGTGGGTTCAAGCCCCGCGTCAGGCTCTGTGCTGACTGCCAGCTCGGAGCCTGGAGCCTGTTTCAGTCTGTGACTCCCTCTCTCTCTGACCCTCCCCTGCTCACGCTGTCTCTCTCTCTCTCCTAGAAATAAATAAAAAAAAAAAAAGAAAAGAAAAGCAGGGCGGACAAAGGATGGCTGGGTAACCCCACAGGGCTCCAGAAATATCCCTGAGGGCAGAGAAGGGCTATTCCCCCCCGGCTTCCCGCATGGCAACCCCGACAATACTAGGTGTTACAGGACAGACATACCCTATAACTAAACGTAGTTGACTAGAAGCTTCGAAAAGAGAAAATGTCATCCACCGATGACATCCTACCGCTTCATCCTAGATGCTGACTCTTTTGTCAGCTTGTTTCTTGTCTCTCTCCCCAGCTACTCTGTAAGCATCATGAGGGCAGGAGTCTGGTCTGTCTTAGTCACTACTCTATGCTACGTATCTAGAACAGAGAGCCCGGCCCTTAACAGGGGCTCAGTAAAAACATTTGTGGAATGAATAAATAATGTTGGTGTTTTCCAATTACATGCTCTGCCCAGCATATGACATATGACTTCACATATAAGTGACAGTCAAACTGGAGAAATGGCCCGAGGGTGCCTCAAGGCAGGTATGTATAACCCTCTCCACGCTAGAGAAGATAAAGCCCCCCAACCTGGAAAACATCTGGAAATCCTGAGCAGCCAGGAGCCCCACCAGTGGGACAACTGTCCCTGAACACAGAAGGATGTGGGTGGGAGAGGCCCGTTCTTTCTTTTTTGAACACAAACCAGGCTCCCAGCACCCTCATCGCAATCCCCAGGGCTCTCAATGCAGCCTCACTTCCCTTGTTCTTAGCCAGGTGCAGGCCCCCAGCTGACCCCACCCTCTGATGCAAAGAGAAGTCAGGGCCTGGAGCGGTCAGAGCGGTGAGGAGCAGCTGGGGCTGACGGGGGAGTAAGGGTGTGCAGGAAAGAGGCCCGAGGGTGGGAGAGGCTGAGTGACTGTATCTGGAGCGGAAGGTCGAGATACTTGGTTCTAAGAATAGCTTCGCTGGTGTGCAGGGGAGCTCCATCCAGCTCCCCAGGTGTCCTGGAAGCCACAGTCTGGGGGAGGGCTTGAAGCCAGAAGAAAGGGAGGAGGGAAGTCAGTTCTTTTAGGTGCCTGGGCTCCATAAACATAAACCCCCAGGGAAACACAAACAGGACCTAGGAAATTCAGCTCTGCTGGGTTCCAGCCCCCAGATGGAAGGGAGAAGTGCAGAAGTGATAGCATACTTTCAAGGGAGGCAAATGACGTGGGTACAAGTGGCACACTGGCTTGAGTGTGAGATAAGGTCCAGGTCCGACACAAACAGCAGAGGAGGGGAAGTGTGTCTCCAGGTGTATTCCAGCCAACAAATGGCAAAGGACAATCAAACTAGACCGTCACCACTTTGCAGCCCCTAACACAACAATAAAGCTAGACATCAAACATCAATGTCTGCTAACATCAGACAGAGAGAGAGAGAGGGAAGGAGATGACCTGACATTACGTGCGTCCTCATCAAAGAACAGAACATCATCTATGAAGTAGTCTTGCCCAAAAAAATGAATGAATGAATGAACGAATGAATGAATGAGTACATTTCTGTGCAGAGAGAGACAAACTCTGAACCTGTTTAAGAGTCTACATCCAACTGCGAATTTGTGGAAACTACACAAGACAGAAGAACACAAACTACTCCAAGGGAATGCAATTGGCAAAATCCAGACAATGAAAACTCCACAGGTCAAACAATCCAACTTCGTCAGACTGGAGTGAGATGGTAGGAGGGCCTAGAGACTATAAATAATAGATTCAAAAGGCATCACAACCAATCACAATGTAAGGAGCTATTTACCTTCTAACTCATAGAACTGGCAAAAAAAAAAAAAAAAAACATACATGTTAGTGTATGCTAACATGAAACTGGAAGTTTGAACAATAAATATGGATATTTACATATTTTTTAATTAATTATTTTATTTTTTAAAGTAAGCTCTATGCCCAGTGTGGGGCTTGAACTCACAACCCCAAGATCAAGAGGTGCATGCTCTATTGACTGAGCCAGCTAGGTGACCCTAATAGTACTCATTTTAAGGAATTATTGTTTTTATTTTTTTATGTTTTTAATGTTTATTTATTTTTGAGAGACAGAGACAGAGCATGAGTGAGGGAGGAGCAGAGAGAGAGACACAGAATCTAAAGCAGGCTCCAGGCTCTGAGCTGTCAGCACAGAGCCGGAAGCGGGGCTTGAACTCTTGAACCATGAGATCATGACCTGAGCCTAAGTCAGATACTTAACCAACTGAGCCTCCCAGGCACCCCAGGAATTATTGTTTTTAAAAGATTAGGTGTGGGGCGCCTGGGTGGCTTAGTCGGTTAAGTGTCCGACTTTCGCTTAGGTCATGATCTCGCAGTTCGTGGGTTCGAGCCCCGCGTCGGGCTCTGTGCTGACTGCCAGCTCAGAGCCCGGAGCCTGTTTCAGTCTGTGACTCCCTCTCTCTTTGACCCTCCCCTGCTCACGCTGTCTCTCTCTCTCTCTCCTATAAAAAAAAAAAAAAAGATTAGGTGTGATAATGCTGTTATGACTATAGATTTTATTTTATTCTATTTTATTCTATTCTGTTTTATTTTATAAAGCTTATCTATTTATTTTCAGGGGGAGAAAGAGCAGGAGAGGGACGGAAAAAGAGAGAGAGAAAGAGAATCCCAAGCAGGCTCTGTCATGTGAGCACGAAGCCTGATGCAGGG
This sequence comes from Hyaena hyaena, assembly GCF_003009895.1. Classification (NCBI taxonomy): domain Eukaryota; kingdom Metazoa; phylum Chordata; class Mammalia; order Carnivora; family Hyaenidae; genus Hyaena; species Hyaena hyaena. The sequence goes on along the minus strand of NW_024080632.1, from coordinate 4,109,266 downwards.
CTCAACCTCACAAACCATGAGATCATGACCTGAGCTGAAATCAAGAGTCCAACGCTTAACTGACTGAGCCACACAGGTGCCCTCTCATTACTTTTTAAAATTCTCTAGCAAATCCCAGCTCTGTTCCTAGCACTGTGGGTTCAGGGGACTCATTTACCCTTTCTAGAACGGGAAGGCTTTTGATTTGTAAAAGGGGCCCACTGATGTCACAGAGCCTAACACAATGTCTGGCACATGGTAGGGTCTGCCATGCACTTGGCCACGAGCCATGGGTCCTGGGTCCTGAGGTTCTGAATAGGAAACGCAGAGGTGTCCCAATCAGACAGATGGGGAAGGGAGCTCGTGCCCTGGGCACCGCGATTTTAACCCTGAAGACACAGCCCCTTTAACAGGCTCTTTTAGGGGCGCCTGGGGGGCTCAGTCAGTTAAGCGTCCGACTTCGGCTCAGGTCATGATCTCACGGTTCGTGGGTTGGAGTCCCGTGTCGGGCTCTGTGCTGACAGCTCAGAGCCTGGAGCCTGTTTCGGATTCTGTGTCTCCCTCTCTCTCTGACCCTCCCCTGATCACGCTGTCTCTGTCTGTCTGTCTGTCTCTCTCTCTCAGAAATAAATTAAAAAACACTTTTAAAAAAGTCTGACAGGCTCTTTTACTCTCATGTGAAGAACCACACTGGAAGCACGGGCGCCTGGCCTGTTCGCTCTGACCACAGGAGGCCACACAAGGAGCGGTGGCTGCCTCCAGGGCACGTGGGACAGTGCCAAGAGCCCTGGACCGAGTTCCAGACCCAGCAACCCTGACTGGCCCCGCTCCAAGCCTCAGTTGCCTCGTGTGCAAAGGCAGGAAGAACGACCTTTACACTTGTGTTTTCACCGACATAGAACTCTTTCTTCAAACAGAAGCTCCGACAAAGAGCCAAAGGCATAAATAAAAACAAGCAGCTCAGGTTAAAGCGGCGGGGGGGGGGGTGGAACTGTGGCCAGAACTCAGGCCCAGATCCAGATTCCAGGGATCCCCCTTTGAAAACCACTGGGTTCGGTCTTTTCAGGTCCTCTTCCAGGACCAACCCACCGATTTTTAGCCTAGTTCTTAAATAGATCAGATCCCTTCAACGTGAATGGGGGGAAGCATGTGGGGGAACAGACCCACAGGCTTGCCCCAAGGGGTCACTGGGGACACTGGGGCCTGCCTGTCCTCTGCAGTCTGAGCTGAGAGATTAAGAATCAGCCCTCCATCTTCTCAGGTTCCCAGTCTGGTCTGCCCCTGATGGCAAAGGAGAGTCGGCTGTAAATGCCAGGTCTCTGAGCAGGAAGCTCAGTACCAGGAAAGACGTCTGTGTCCTCAAGGGACAGAGGGACAGATCAGTGCTCAGAATGGAATGTGGCCCTCCAAGCTTGGGGAGCAGCCACCTCTGGAGGGGGTGACAGGGACAAGCTGCCCTTTGGGTCCTGCAAGTGACCCAGAGCAATGGAACTCTCGGGCTCCTGAAGTCAATAGGTTACAGGGAAAATTTTCCACATTGAGCAGTGCCTGGCGTTCCTAAGTAGGCCAGCGGCTCAACCCCCACTCCTGCCCTCTCCCCCCCCATCTCATTGGTTCTCTGGGCTCACAGGCTACACACACATCCAACAAATTCCAGCTGCAGAAATTAATCCATGGCCCCATGGCCCTTGCTTTGAAGGCCCCATCAGTCAGCTCCAAAAGCCACGGGCTCAGAGTCAGGAAGAGGCTGCTGAAAGTCACCTTGAACACACGGGCACTGATCCCAAACTCCTCCTGAGCCCACTCCTCAGAGAGTGTCCACAACTGTCCTGCATCATCGTTCTGGAACCCTCTCTATCTTCCTCAAGTTTCTAAAATCGTTTCTTATTCTGCTCCTGGAAAGTAGTTTTTTATTCTGCTCCTTGAAATCCTCATCGATTTCACAGAGGTAGTGTTTACTAGCAAAAGAACTGGCCACAGTTCAAATCTCACCCCGCTATTTCCTAGCAGTGAAGTCCTGGGTACGTACATCCCTGAAGCTCTCCAGGTCTCTGTTTCTTCATCTGTAAAGTGAAGAGGCTAGGACCTGCTGACACGATTACTAAAAGCACTTTGTAAACTTGAAAGCAAGAGTCTCCTGGGAACACTGTCCCAAATTGAAGGTATGAGGGAAAGGGGAGGGCCCAGAGCAGAGAGCATCTGCACCACCTGGGACAAATCTCTTCCCAGGTCTAGGCCTCAGTTTCCTCACTGTGAAATAAGACACTTACGAAGGTCCTTAAGTTCTCCCTAAGCATTGATATCTTCTGGCTTCTCACTTTGCACCTTTAAAAACTATCTCCAGCACAGATCCAGCACCAGGATGTCCTCTGTGCCCTGGGTTCAAGACCCCAACCCTCACAGACAGATGAGTGTAAGATAAAAACCAGGGGTGCCTGGGTGGCTCAGTTGGTTGAGCGTCTGACTTTGGCTCGGGTCATGATCTCACAGTTCTTGAGTTCGAGCCCCGCATCGGGCTCACTGCTGTCAGCACAGAGCCTGCTTGGGACCCTCTGTCCCCTCTCTCTCTGCACCTCCCCCACTTGCACACTCTCAAAAGTAAATAAACTTAAAAAAAAAGAAAAAAAAAAGGAAGAAGATACAAACCCAGAGTAACAAATCAGGGTGAAACCCAATCAGCCAAGAAAATCCAAAAAGACACCCAAGCCAAAAACACTAAAGAGCTCTGGATTATGGGACACGAAGAGCCAGCCGCAGTACTGTGTACAAGGTAAAAGAACAGCTCCTTAGTCAAATGGATACAGGGACAAATCAGCAATTCCACACACTAGCTATTTGAATGGACAAGTCACTCTGAGCCTCAATTTGACATCTATGGAATGGGGATAGTGGTAAATACAGTGTTATGTGGATCAGACGAAATAATATGGGAGAGGTCCCTGGCTTACAAGATCTCAGGAAGCAACAGCTAATTCTAGTAGTTCCAGTCTAAGGTGCTGCCCACAGGGGAGTGACTTCTATTAGGTAAAAACAGTGGGGAGAAGCAAGTTTAGTTCCCTGAGGCCCAGGTACAGTCAAGAGTTTTATTTTAGAACACTGGCTTTCAAGAAAAGGGAAATAGGACAAACCAATAAGCTGGGTGTTCATCTTCAAGAAAAAAAAAGGGCGGGGCGCCTGGGTGGCTCAGTCAGTTGAGCGTCGAACTTTGGCCTGGGTTATGATTTCATGGTTCGTGAGTTCGAGCCCCACATAGGGCTCACTGCCGTCAGCCTGTGAGCACAGAGGCCACTTCAAATCCCCTGCCCCCTCTCTCTACCCCTCTCTTGCTTGCACACTCCCAAAAATAAATAAACATTTTAAAAATAAAATTAAAATTAAAAAAATAAATTAATTTTTTAAACTTATTTAACAAAAAACAAAAAAGAGAAAGAAAAAAGGGGAAAAAAGAAATACAACTGAACTCCTCTGAAACTCTCCTTCTTGGCACTCAGGAGTCTTGGCCCTCCTGACTTCACGCACCTTCCCCTGCTTACGTTTCTATCTGTTCTGCCAGGTGGATGCCTCCCATGCCATCTGTCCACCCTGGATTTCTCTCCCAAGCTCCATTCAGCATGGTCAGAACTGAGCCCATGCACATCCCCCATGCAAGTCTACTTTTCCTCTGGGTTTCCATTACAAGCATCATCTCTCCCAACCCCTGAAATTCAAGCCGGCATCTGAATCTGATATGCCATCTGCTGTCTGGGCAACTTGCAAGCCACTTCTCTCCAGGCCTCAGTTTTTCCCACCTGTGAAAGGGGAAAGCAAGGCTAGAAGAATTCTAAGAACTCTTCCAAAGGGGTGCTTGGGTGGCTCAGTCGGTTAAGTGTCCAACTCCGGCTCAGGTCAAAATCTCATGGCTTGTGAGTTCAAGCCCCACATCAGGTTCTGTGCTGACAGCTCAGAGCCTGGCACCTGCTTCAGATTCTGTGTCTCTCTCTGCACCTCCTATCTCTCTCTCTCTCAAAATTAAATAAACATTTTTAAAAAAAGAACTTTTCCAGAGTTTCAAATGTAAAACGTCTATGATTTTAAACCAACTTTAAAATAAAGAAAGAAAGGTCTGGAGACAAGTCAGCTACCTTTGTTTCTGTTTTTGTTTTTGTTTTTAGTATTTATTCATTTTTGAGAGACCGTGGGCGGGGAAGGGGCAGAGAGAGGGAGGGACAGAGGATCCAAAGCAGGCTCCACCCTTGACTCTGACAGCAGCCAGCCCAACAGGGGCTTGAACTCCCAAACCTCAAGATCATGACCTGAGCTGAAGTTGGACGCTCACCCAACTGAGCCACCCAGGCACCCCAGCTATCCTTTGATTTCTAAGGTGTGAGAATTTACTAAGCACAGTCCGTCAAGGGCACATCCAAGTCTGGTGAGCCTCCTTCACCCGACACAACACAGACACCAGTAATACTGTGAAGGAAGAAGGAATGGAGGAGAAAGTCATGAAGCAAAAGGGTGGGAAACACCCAGAGCTGAGTTCAGGTCCCAACTAGATCGCCCATCCACCGGCCCTGTGGGTTGTTCCCTCTGAGCTTCTGGTCCCCATTGGAGACTGAACAGTAATAATGTATATGATTACTGGGGAGGACAAAATGGGGTCATTTGGTAACCAGACTGTAAGAGACAGGTGATTATTTCTCTAATTGGGTAAATAAATAAATACTGAATGAGGTGATTTGTCATGAATACTTCTCAAGAAAAGGGGCCAAAGAAAACATGTTAGCTTGGGTCTCCTCATTAGAGAGGAATACAATGAAGAGATAATATGCAAGACCCCATGGCTCAGAGCAGGACACAATCAGCGACACAACTGGTCGAGAGACAGGACACCCAGCACTTTCTGGACATGTTTTCTCAGAAAGTTTAAAGCATCTTCAGAGGCAACTAGAATTCCTTCCCAGTCTCCCTACCCCCCCAACTCCCAACCCACATATGTGAAAATACCTAATTCTTTTTATGAATTATCTGGGATTGAGCCCATTGTTTGCAGGATGTGGGGAGCCCTCTCGGGGGACACACTAGAGCACCAGAAACAGACTCACGCAAGCAAACGCAGTCAACGACAAAAACAATACTTCAGTGTCATGGGGAGAGGGTGCTTTTTCAATAATGGTACTGGATCAACTGGACATACAGTCAGGAAAAAGGGGATCGTGACCCCTATTTGGACCAAACACAAAAATCAATTCCAGATAAACTACAGACCTAAATATGAAAGTTCGAACAATAAAGCTTTTTTTTTTTTTTTGAGAAAAACATGAACATCTTTCAAACCCGAGGTATGCAAATATGTCTTAAACACGACACAAAAGAAGTAATAGACCAAGAAGAGCTAAGTTGTCTATGTTAAAATAAAGAACGTCTGTTCATTCAAAGACACCTTTAGGGGAGTGAAAAGGCAACAGAGCCCATAGAGTAAAAGATTTTGGAATGTAGAAGCATATCCAGAGTGTATCAAGAAGCTTTATGTCATGGGCTGAATTGTGTTCCCTAAAATTTATATGTTGAACTCCTAACCCCCAGGACCTCAAAATGTAATCATATTGGAGAACAGTCTTTAAAGAGGTAATTATGTTAAAATAAGGTCTTTAGGGTGGGCCCTAATTCAACAAGACTGAGGTCTCTCTTTTTTTTTTTAAGTTTGTTTATTTTGAGAGCGAGAGCATGCGCGTGAGCGAGGGAGGGGCAGAGAAAGATGGAGAGAGAGAATCCCAAGTAGGCTCCACGTTGTCGGCACATAGCCCAATGTGGGGCTCAATCTCATGAACTGTTGAGATCATGACCTGAGCTGAAATCAAAAATCAGACACTTAACCAACTGAGCCACCCAGGCGCCCCAAGACTGATATCCTTGTAAGAAGAGATTAGGTCACAGAAAGAGAGGAAAGACCATATAAAGACATAGGGAGAAGACAGTCATCTACAAACCAAGGACAGAGGTCTTCGGAGAAATAAGCCCCACAACAAACACCTTGATCTTGGACTTCTAGCTCCAGAATTGCGAGAAGATAAATTTCTGCAGGGCGCCTGGATGGCTCGGTCAGCTAAGCATCTGACTCTTAACCTGGGCTCAAAAAAATCATGGTTCATGGTTTGAGCCCTGTGTCGAGCTCTGTATGGACAGCACTGAGCCTGCTTGGGATTCTGTATCTCCCTCTCACCCTGCTCATGCTCTCTGTCTCTCTCTCTCAAAATAAATAAATAAACGTTTTTAAGCATTTAAAAAATTTTTTGTTATTTATTTATTTTTTTTAATGTTTTATTTATTTCTAGGAGAAAGAGAGAGAGACAGCGTGAGCAGGGGAGGGTCAGAGAGAGAGGGAGTCACAGACTGAAACAGGCTCCAGGCTCTGAGCTGGCAGTCAGCACAGAGCCCAACGCGGGGCCCGAACCCAAGAACCGCGAGATCATGACCTAAGCAAAAGTTCGGACGCTAAAATTTTTTTGTTATTTAAATCAACCAGCCTATGGTACTTCATCATGGGGGTCCTAGCAAGCTAATATACCTTACAATCAACAAGAGACAACCCCTCAAAATAATGGAGAAAAGACTTGATCAGACTGCCACATACACATACGAAACAGAGCTCAATTTCATTAGTCATGAAGAAACGCAAACTAAAACCACCATGTGATAAAACTATACACCCACCAGCACAGAAGTGTGACTAAAATGAAAAGGACAGGGCACCTGGTTGGCTCAGGCGTTAAGCATCTTACTTCAGCTCAGGGCATGATCTCACAGTTCTTGAGTTCAAGTTCCCCATCACCTTGAGGTGAGCTCAAGCCCTGCTTCGGGTAAAACACGAGACCTGGGTAAGCCCCACTTCTCTCTCTCTCTCTCTCTCTCTTCCTACCCTCTCTCAAAAAAGAAAGAAAAGAGGAGGATGGAAAGGGGAGCCTGGGTGGCTCAGTTGGTTAACTGTCTGACTCTTGATTTCAGCTCAGGTCTTATCTCAGGGTCGTGAGTTCAAGCCCCGCATTGGGCTCTCTGTGCTGGGTGGAAAGCCTACTTTAAAAAAAGTAATAATAATAATAGAATGAATAAATAAATTGTGAAATAGTCACATAACAGAAAACTACAGCAATGAAAATAAACCACCCACAATTATACACGACAGTATGGTTGAGTCTTATAAACACCAAGCTGAGCAAAAGAAGCTGAAAGCAAAAGTGGACACTGGCCTGATTCCACTCATCTTCTGGTCATAAAGTATGAACCCAGGCAAGTTTCACTCATGCTGTTAGGAGTCAGGACGACAGGGCAGGGCAGTAACTGTACAGGAACACAGGGTTTGGTTCTGGGGTGCCAGTGACCATAGTACATTCAATTTGTTAAAATTAATCAAGCTGTATGGTGACCATATGTGCACTTTTCTATATGTAAATTATACCTCAATAAAAAGCTTTTTTTTTTTAAGTGTACAGTGTCCTAAAAATGGAAAAGTGCCTTTTGTACTTTTAAAGGCGAGGAGTTAGGAACGGAGACCAGGCATCTGAATTCCCAGAAGGCATATAAAATGGGGCTGATAGAGAAAAGCTCGATTTTAGGGCATTAGAGAAGAATCTGTGGCCACAACTTGTGGCCTCAGTAGCTGGCCCGTTCTCACACAGCTGCCTCCCAAGATACAAGGCCTGAGAGGGGAGCAAGAGTCTAGAAGAGAGGCTGAGATCCCACCCTGACTGAGGGTAGGCGAAGCCTTCCCCACACCCTGCCCTCCAAGGCGGAACTCCCATTTACCTGTGGGACATGTTTATGTCGCCCAGCAACCCTGGGTAATCACCCTTCCCCAGTCCCCGGTCACCTGCTCATGCTGTGGCTGACCCCAGCCACCAGCTCCGGGTTGGGGCGTTGCTAAATCTGGCCAAGCCGACCCCGAGACATTTGTTGGAATTATTGGTGGGTTGGGAAGGAGAACCTGCGCAGGAAGGATAAAGTCGGAGCTGTTGGGGAAAGCTTGCCAAGAATGAAGCAGAAAGAGGAAGCCCAAGAGAGAAACAGAAGGGAAAAATCAGATTCAACCTCTCAAAGATCTTCTTGGAACACCTAGATGTAGATGTGCCTGAAGGTCACACTCCCAACTTCTTACATAAGCCAGTGAATTCTGTTGTGCTTAGGCCAGCTTGAGTTACATTTGCCATTTATGTCACTGTGAAGTATGTGCCCTTTCGCTGCTCCCCGGAAGCCTGCGTGCACTCTCAGAGATTAAAATGGGCATAACAATGCCCCATGCTAACTGCATGGAACACACTCTATCTTCACGAAGCACTTCAATACCCATCAATCCATTTGATCATCACAGAAATGCCAAGAGAGATAGGGTGAAAGTATCGCTATTCCCGCCTCCTTTGACATCCCAGACTTTTCGAGAGCTGGCAAGGACATCAGGAGCATCTAATTGAGTGCTTCAACGAAGAAAATGAGGTGCAAAGAAAGCAGTGGCCGCCTGGACACAACTAGAGCAAAATACAACTGCAAAGGGCTTTTAAGTTCCTCAAAAGGGCTAAGAACAACATTACTAAGACTCTGATGTTGCCTGAGCCTCTGACTTGAGAACTTAGCTTTTATCCTTGCTCATAAAAAGAATTTTATCGCATCCATGGCCTTCCTTTACAATAAGTAATAACAGGGACCATTCATCAGGCACTGGTCAGCCAACAAAATGCTACGCGTTCATTCTATAGGATCCTCCTCTGAGGCAGATTCTGCTACTAGCCCCATTTTGCAGATGAGGGAACAAAGGCTTAGGCAGATTAAGCGGCTTGTCCCAAATCAGTCAAGTGGCAGAGGTGGGCCTCAAACTAAGTTTGTCCAGCAACAAGACTAGGGCGGGGTTGAGGCCCCAGAATAAGTCATCTGTGCCAAGACTTCATTTGGGGGTCCATCATGCCATCTTCTGCACAGTATCGGAAAGTTTGCCCCTTCTGCTCTGATGTTCACTTCCTTCAGCATTTTTAGAATCCAGCTTAAAAAAAAATATGTCCTGGGGCGCCTGGGTGGCTCGGTCAATTAAGCATCTGACTTTAGCTCAGGTCATGATCTCATGGTACATGGGTTTGAGCCCCGCAACGGACTCTGTGCTGACAGCTTGGAGCCTGGAGCCTGCTTCGGATTCTGTGTCTCCCTCTCTCTCTGCCCCACCCTTGCTTGCACGGTCTCTCTCTGTCTCTCAAGCATGAATAAATGTTAAAAACAAACAAAAAGACAGGTAGGGGTACTGATACTGGGGTGGCTCAGTCTATTAAACGTCTAACTTTTTTTTTTAATGTTTGTTTATTTTTAAGAGAGAGTGAGACAGAGCATGAGCAGGGGAGGGGCAGGGAGAGAGGGAGACCCAAAATCTGAAGCAGACTCCAGGCTCTGAGCTATCAACACAGAGACTGACATGGGGCTTAATCCACAAACCATAAAATCATGACCTGAGCTAAAGTCGGATACTTACCCAACTGAGCAACCCAGGTGCCCCAAGTGTCCGACTCTTAAGCTCAGCTAAGGTCTTGATCTCAGAGTCTTGAGTTTGAACTCTGTGTTGGGCTCCATGCTGGGCATAGAGCCTACTTAAATTAAGAAAAAAAAAAAAAAAAGGACAGGCAATAACAAGTTCTGGCGAGGATGTGGAGAAACTGGAGCCCTTGTGCATTCCTAATGGGAATGTAAAATGGTGCAGCTGCTTTGAAAAAGTCTGGCAGTTCCTCAGGTTAAATATAGTTAACATATGACCCAGTTACCTAGGTGTAGACCCAAGAGAAATGAAAACATTATGTTCACACAAAAACTTGTACACAAATATTCATGGCGGCATTATCTATAATAGACAAGAAAGAGAAACAAGCAAAATGTCCACCAACTGACAAATGGATAAACAAGATGTGGCCTACGCACACACATACAAGAGAATCTTATTCAGCCATGAAAAGGAACCAAGCACTGAGGGTGGCTCGGTCGGTTAGGTGTCCAACTTCAGCTCAGGTTATGATCTTGAGGTTCATGGGTTAGAGCCCCCTATCTGACTCTCTGCTGTCAGCACAGAGCCCACTTCAGATCCTCTGTCCCCCTTGCTCTGCCCCTCCCCCACTCATTCTCTCTCAACAATAAAAAAAAATGTATAAAAAGGAATGAAGCAGTGAAACCTGCTACAACAGGGACGAACCTCAAAAACACGATGCTCAGTGAAAGAAGCCAATCACAAAAGTCCACATATTCTATGATTCCACTTCCATGAAATGTCCAGGATAGACAAACCCACAAAAGGCAAAAAGCACATCCCTGATTATTGGGGGTTGGAAGCAGAGGGGAGCTGGGGGGTACAAAGGCTGACGTTACAGGTTGTCCATGTTATGCAATCAGAGTGCTGATGGCTGCACAACATTGTGAACGTACTAAAAGCACTGAGTTATACACTCTAAAGTGGTAAAATAGTGAATTTTATGTTCATGAATTTTATGTCAATTAAAAAAAATGTTTTTAAACTTCTCCCAAAGAAAGTGATCAAATTGCATGGCTACCTCCTTTGCCCCGCTTTAAAACTTCCCAGGCCAGGGCACCTGGGTGGCTCGGTCAGTTGAGCATCCATCTGCAGCTCAGGTCATGATCTCACGGTTCGTGGGTTTGAGCCCCATGTTGGGCTCTATGCTGAAGGATCGGAGCCTAGAGCCTGCTTCAGGTTCTGTGTCTCCCTCTCTCTGGGACCCTCAGCTGCTCGCACTCCATCTCTCTCTCCATCTCTCTCTCCATCTCTCTCTCTCTCAGAAATAAATGAATATTTTTAAAAAAAATTTTTTAACTCCCTAGGGCTTCCCACCATACTAGGAGTGAAACCCAAACTCCCCACCAGGGCCTGTAAGACCCTAAATGGCCCTGGCCCTCTGACCTCTACCCTTTCCTCCTTTCCCCCTTACTCACTCCATTCATCCCCCACCTCCTGGCCTTTGACCTGGCCTATCCCTCAATCTGGAATGTTCTTTCTCACAGCTGGCCTCTCATCAGTCAGGTCTCTGTCCAAATGTACACACACACACACACACACACACACACACTCTAGGCCTTCTCTAACCAGCCCATCTAAGATAGAGCCCCCATCACTCAACATCCCATTACCCTGCTTTATTTCTTCATAGGCCTTATCATCTTCCAAGAAGGTATCAATTTTTAAAAACTGTTTACTTGTCTGTTGCCTGTCTCACCAACCAAGAGGACAGGGATCCTGTCTGTCATGTTGATAGCTCTGAACTTGCCTCCACGAAGGAGCTACTTGAGAAACACTTCTAGAAAGAACGGATTTACTGAAAGACATCCTGTAACATCTGAAATGCCAGGTCAGGAGTCTGGAACGCTAAGTGATCAGCTACACCCTGCAGGTGCCTGGGGAGTTAATAAGCATTTGCTGGGTACTCAGTGGCAAACCCCACCCTAGACCTGTCTAGAACCCTGAGGAAGCAGGAAGAATGATCCCTCCCCTCCAAAGTCTGAAAGTCTTTCAGGGGTCACAGAGCACGCAGTGTTTACCCAGCAAGCCCCAAACAACGCAAAGGGGAGATCTAAGATTGTGTTGTGATGGAGGCTAGGGTCCAAATCGGCCCTCATAAAACTGTGCGCTGGCAAACATCCTCTCACACAGCTTCTTGCTACTTTGCAATCTGACCTGTTCTCCGGAATGAGACGGTTGCAGCTCACACCTGCTCCTGCCTCCTCCCACGGGGACTTTCTTTTTGGAGGCAGTTAAAAATCTAAACAGGCGGGTGGCAAAGACCTCTGTCCCTTGTCCCCCCCCCCCCCCCCCGTCGGTCTCTCTGAGCTGCACACACAGAGTAAGCAACTTACCCACTAGGAGTTTGACATCTCGGACTGTGAAATCGGGGTCAGGCATCCTGGAAAGACAGGAGCACAGATATTTGCTGAGAAACCAGAAACAACAGAGCTTGGCCCAACCCTGGGGGCAGGGCAAAGCCATTTTTCCAAGAGGGTTCCCTTGCTCTCAGTTTGGGAGCCCAGAATGAGATAATCCAGAGGGAGGGGGGATAGACCAATGAGTCCCCCCAGGGAGGGTCACTCTCCAACCACTGAGCCCTTTCCTCACCCCCTCAGTCTCCCCAACAGCAACTCAGCACTGCCACAGAAAAGCGGATGGGACATCCACTGTCCACCCCACTTTGCAGGGGAAGATTGAATTGTGGTGTCAAACGTAAGCCCCAGAGCTAGGCATTCAAACATCTGCTTTGTTTTAGGGTCAGCAGCCCTCCCTGTGTCTCTTCCTTCCCCTAGCAAATAATCTCCAGAAAAGAAGCTGTATGGAGGGTCGGACGGATCCCTTAGGTTCAAAGGAGGGAAAAAAAGATACACATCATTCCAATTCCGGGCATTTGGTAACACAGGCCATAAGGACTATGGTGACGTTCCTATTAATTCACAGTGACGCCAGAGGTTTGATTTCTAGCCTGGGAATGAAACTCTTGAGCAAGCCTGGCAGTAGATGCCGGAGAGGGAGGAGAGCGGGGATGACACCCACAGCCTCCTCTCCACCCCAGCCCAAGGGGCGGAAACCTGTTCTTCCAGCCTTCCTCCCCGGACCTCTCCCCCCACCCCCCACCTGGAGCTCTGACAGATCTCTAAGAGAATGGAAACCAAACAACACACCATTGGGGAGGCAGGTGCTGGGGCAGGCAGAGGAATAGGTGGCGAGCCGCCTGGCAAGCCGGGAACCATGCCTTCCCCAGAAAAGGACCAATTTCCCACATAGTGGGAGTCTGGAGTAGAAAAATACGTATCTAGGTGCCCTGCCTCTGGGGTTAGAGGCTAGCCAATCCCTTCACAGCTCAGGCCCTGCTTCAGTTTCCTAATTTGGGGAGTACTATATTCGCTTTAGGAAGTCACTGCACCTAACTGCATGGGTCAGGGAAAGAAGTGAACACTGTTTAAGTACCCTCTGTCATCTCTGCCCAAATTCTCTGAAAACAATCTTTGGAGAGTTTTTCCCCTTTGCCAGGCCTTGAACAAAGAGATACTATCCCCAGGTAATGAAGAAAGATCCTTCTCTGTGATGAGAGGTGGGGAGAAGGGCGCAGGACATCCATCCCAAACTATAAACTGTAAGGGAGAGAGACACGGGAAGAAGCAATTAGTTTCAGCAACTTACTTAATCCCCAGTCCATCCTTTTCTCGAAATATCAGGGGAACCCTGAGAGCTTCTCTCTGCACGTACTCATAGTTGAAATCTGTTTGGATATCGGAATTAAAACAGGTTGGTTAAGTCATGAGGGAGCAAACGAACCACGATCAGACCCACTGATCGGAGAAAGAACATGGTTACACTGGATGTGGGTACCAGCTCCAGGGCAAAGCTCCCTGGAAAATGACAAGTTAATGGAGGAGACAAGGGGCGAGAGAGAAGCCAGGCCAATGATCAGCTCCTCTGCCTACTCAGTCATTCCCCGCATGCCCCACGGGTCAGAACTTGTCAATGAGCAGCCCAAGGCCAGGGAGGGTGGGGAGGGAGACTCACGAAAGAGCCCCGCACAGAAAAAGGCCCCAGATCGCTGAGAAAGAGGGACAGAGAAACGCACCCCAAGCTGGGCTCAGAAAAGTAAAGGCAGTGCAAAATTGAAGAATGCCACCTGGGAGGATCTGAAGCCCCAGAGAGGAGGCTGGGGGGGAGAGTTCTCATTGTAGCTGAGCATCAGGGAAGATCTTATTGTAATATCCTGCATAGTGAAGGGGGGTGGGGGGAGCTGGTTTCCCTGGAAACTGTGTATTTGGTGCCAAAATAACTAGAGAACTGGGCACAGCTTTGTTGTCTTAATAGAGAAATTCTGCTGCAGCTATTACAATACTTGCTTCCACTGGGTGACTGAGCAGAATGCTTCCCAGGTGAAGGCTGTATAAACGGGCCACAGTGAGGCCCGAAGAAAATTCACAAGGTAGCTTTCTGCCTCGGGTTTGTCTACCATCAACCCAAAAGCCCTGGAGAACGAAGGAGGCCTTAGTTTCTATGTTCCTCGAGTTCCAAAACCAGGGCATCTGACCCAACCTTCCTTATCCCTAAATATGGGGTTGAGGGAAGTGGAGACAAACCATCACGTCCCCAAATCTTTGGGTGAACAAGGCAATCCACAAGGGCATATGCCCTCTCTGGCCAGTCAGAGGAGAGATCACAGGCCACTGAAGCCCCTGCCCCAGGGAAACAGTTCACCAGGGCAGCCTGGTGGGGGAGGAGGCCAAGGCAACCCCGCTCAGAGCAAGAGGGAGAGAACAAAACCAGAGCTGGGGAAAGCCCTGACCTTAGCAGCTCAGATCCCCAGGGGCTCACACTGAATGGGGATTCCTAAGGATTTAAAGGCAGAGAAGTTTAAAAAGCTTCTACTTTGAATCCAGGCTAAGGGCTCCTTCTGTTTCTCAGCTCCTCCCTCGAATTTTGGGGCCAGATCTGAATTAACTACCAAAACGCAAAGACCCTCTCCTTTGAAAAGAGCCTGGACAGCAGATTTAAGGACTCTCCCTAGCTGGAATCCACCCCCTACACACGCCCACACCCAAAACCCAGCTCCACCCCCCTCCTCAGCTTCAACTTCCTCAAAAGAGCTTGAGAAAACACTCAGATCTTGGGCTGAGAATTCCTCATAAATGACTAGGAAGATTTTGCGTGTTGTTTTCTCCTAGGATCCACCAAACTCAAAATGGGAAGGAAACGAGAGGAATTAAAATCCCATTTGTGCTAAGGAAATTTAAAATGTAGTTGAAACTAGTTCTGCCCCCCTCCCCCAGACTGTCTGCCTCCATATGCGATGCTCTTAAGACCTGGCAGGCTAGAAGAAAGTTCTTCTTCCCTCCCCCAGCAACTACCCCCTACCACTGAGCCCCAGGAAGCAGTGGGCACAAAGGAGAAACTTCAAAAATGCAAAGCCAGGACTGTTTCATCTGGGGGCTAACCTACAGCCCCAGCCACTCAACCAGAACCTGGAGGGGGAGCCCCTTCCCCTGTTACCAGCTCACTGAGGGATGGAAGGGTTTTCCAAGGGGGTTGGGGGGGGGGGGCAACAAAATGGAACCGGTGTATTATAAAGGAAACCTTGAGTATCTGAGAAGAAAAACCCAAACGTAGAAACCCCAGAGAGCATAGGGAAATACCTAGGTTGCAGGGGCATCTCCAAAGCCCTGACCCCGCAGGCAGAGCCAGAGGTCACCAGGGACCCCTGGACGCCGCAGATCCATGCTAGAGCACCGCCCCAGTGCTGGCGAGGCACCACAGACACCTTCCTAACACTGTGGCCAGGGAGGAACTCGAGCCCTGAAGGTCTCAGGCTGGGGTCGCACCCCAGAACCCCAGAAGCTTTCCCAACATCTCTTCTAGACTGGCAGGGCCTACAAGGGACAGAACTCTCAAGGTCTCAGGCTGAGAAGGGACTTGGTTCCCCAGAGGGCTACCCCAAATTCAAACTCGGGGACTGAACGGCAGTCAGGGATCTCAGCCTGAAGCTTGAGGGGGTAAAACTCTCTTACCCCAGTCCCCACTTCAACCTGTCAAGGCTGAAGGGTCAGAGGCCTCAAGTGTAACTGGGGGCGCCAGCCAACAGCTCTGAACTCACCCAGCCTCTGCTCCAATCTGGCAGAGACCAGAAGGGAATGGAGCTCCGCAGACCCCAGCTGCTGAGGAGGCATCATTCGGTGACCGGCGCATCCGCAGCACCAGCTCCTAACTGGCAGCGCCCGAAATGGGACGGGGTTTGAGAGGCTTCGGGGCCTAGGGGGGCCCTCACCCCAATGTCCCAGGGACACCTCAGCCCCTCTCCCAGACCGGCAGCCGCACCTCACACAGCTCCAAGGAGCTGAGCGAGCTCCGGGAGGGGTCGAATGCCGCGCACCCGCCCTCCCTCTGTCCACCCGTCAGTCCCCCGGTCCCTCTGACCGCCAGCCCCCTGGCTCTGCCCACACTGGGGCCGACTGTGGGCGCGGGCCGGGTCTAGGCCCACGCCCGGCCCCCGTTCCCGCCTGCCCTCCTCCTTCGCCACCCCACCCCACCCCCCCCAGTGCTCGGCCTCGTTTCGTCACCGGATCCCCTGGAATGGGGGACGCGGGCGCGAAATACGAACCCAGCCACCAGCAGTTCCCTCCCCACGTGCGCTCGGCCCGCGGCGCGGAGGGCGGCCCGAGGAGGGGGCGCCTCACCTTTGCCCTCCATGGCGTGCACGAAGTCCCCCTGGTACAGCTGACTGCGCAGCTTCTCCTCCAGGCTGAAGCCGCGGACGCTGACGATCTCCTCCACGTCCGACAAGTCCTCGTTCTCGTCGTATCTCTGGCGGTCAATCGGGCGCTGCGGGGACCCAAACCAGAGAGCCCGAGGCATTATTGGGGGAACTGGGGGTCGCCTCTTACCCTAGGCCCTGCTCAAGCAGGTGCAAGAGTGGCGCGCCCCCCGCACCCCACCACCGCTACCCGAGCAACTTTGCGCAAATGCCAAAGATGCTGAAAATCGGGATAACGAGAGGGGCCCGCACCCCCGGGGTCCGGCTGTGCCCTGTACAGGGCACTCCCCTCCTGCATCTTCGGAGACCATGGAGAGGACATCTGGGGGGCTCTCCTTTGCCCCCCACCCCCACCCCCGATAGGTGTTGAGTTTTGTCCACTCGGCCGGGAGCCTGGTTATGTAACCCGCGAAGGGGGCTCCGCGCACGGGCTGGCGGGGCATTTGTAGGCCCCGGGAGGAGCCGCCGCAGCGCCCCGCTCGGCGCTAACAGCAGCCCGGGCGGCCGCGGCGGCAGAGCCGGGAAGCCGGAACCGGGGGCCGGCGGCATTTCTAAGACTGGAGCCGCCCCCGAGCTACTCGGGAAGCTGGAAAGCTGAAATGGAAGGGCTGAGACCCCGGCCACCCCCGCCGACCGCCCGCCAATGCTAGAAGGAGAGGTGGAGGGGGAGGTCGCGGCTTGGGAGGGGGAGAGGCAGACGGCCCGCCACAAAGCTCCCATCGTAGACCCCAAAACGCACCAGCAGCTGCCTCATCTCCCCACAAGCGCGCGCGCACACTCACTTCCTAAGGAGACTCCCCCACCACTCCCCGCATCCCCTGCCTCCTCCCTCGACCGCCCAGCGCCGGGCCCTGCAGCCCCCCAGATTCCGGGAGAACCCCGAGCCCGCTCAGCCCCTCTCCACGCCTTTCCCCGCTACCACCTCCCCACTTAAGTGTCTGAGACTCTGAGCCTCACAAGGGACTGGAGGAGTAAGCTGCTTGCTTCCTTTTGCATGCAATTTATTATATTTTTTCCGGTCCTCTTGCAAAATACAGAAAAGGAAAGAAAAGGCAGCAAGAAACAACAACAACAAAAAAAATAGATCTATCATTACCAGATACAGATTTGGGAAAAAAAAAAAAAAGCTACACACCAATCTTCTTCCAGAGTCTTTCTCTGCCTCCATTTTTTTAGGAGAGTTCACCAATTAATTGTCAACACTCCTGCCCCCTGCATTTTGGCGGAGGGGGGAAGGAGGGAAGACCAAAGAAAACAAACCAAAAAATAAATAAATAAAGCAAGCTAGAGCCGAGATCTACAAAGTTTTGCACCAACACTTAAGCAGATCCGTTTGCAAAGTCCTAGGAAACCATTTTCAGCAGTTGTGGGGGGGAGGCGTCGACGTCATAATCCCCGGAACGTAAACATTGTTGCCGATCGCGCTCTGAGCCTGCGGCCGGGCTAGTGGAGGGGGCACTCGGCCCAGGATCGGGGGGGCGGGGGCGGCTGCCCGAGGAGGTGTAGGGCGGGGAGGGCGCCCGGGAGGCACCGGGCGCCGTTAGCGCCCTGGCATCGCTGTTTTGTTGTTGGGTCACGAGTGCGCCTTGCACGCAGGCGCCGCCGCCGCCCGGGAGTTGTGTGCAGAGCTGACTTTTGGAGGGCTGAGTTGCAGGCGGCGGGCGCATCCCGGAGATGGCGGGGCAGGGAGGGAGGGAAGGAGGAGGGGGTGGGGAGGGAGGTGCAGATTTGCACGGCTGGCCTCAGCGGGAGTCGCGGAAATGCAAGCCGGGCTTGCTGGCTAGAAAGCCCCCGAGGCCTGGCACCCCCCAAAACGACCCCCCACCTCAATCCCTGCCCCCATTGCTCACGGCCCCCACGGGCCACCCCTCTTCCTCTTCCTTCATCCACCCCACCCCACTACCTACGTGGCTGACCCAAATTCAAAGCGCTTTGTATATATAATTGTTTTTTCTGCTGCATGTTTTGTTTTGGGGGGAAGGGGGGAGGTGGAGATCCTCTCCAGACCCCCACATGCGGACCTGCCATATGGAGGAGGCATTTTGGGGGCTCACGAAGAAATTAGCGCAGCTCCATACCTGTACGGACTGCATAACTTTTAAACTCCCGGACTCAAAGATATGGACCCACACACACGCAGGTACAGGAAATACAGCCAGACCAGAGCCTTTTCAGACCCGAGCTGACCGGAAGACGTTGCCTTTCATTCATTCATCCTGCCCGCGTCTGTGGAGTCCTTTACTAGGCGACGAGCCCTGGAACACAAGTTGGACAGTTTTTAAAGGTCCCTGCGCTCGCCAAGAGAAGGAAATAGATGCTCAGGAGTAAAATACCGAGAGAATCGGATCTGGCGCCTCCTAACGCAGCTGGCAAGCAGGCGAAGGGTAAGCCCTCATTGGCCGTTTATAAGAGAAAAGTCGGTGGAAAGGTGCAAAGCGCTCTGGGGTGGGACGCGGGGAACTTTGGGTGCCCCTTGATTAATCCTTTAGGAATTTTTGGCAGAGGTATTGGCACTCTCCTGCTTTCTGTCAATATACCTGGTTGGCCATGGCCACCACCCCCAAATCTGGAATCCTAAATATGCTGTCCTGTAATTCCATTATGAACAACAGTCAGGTAGCCTTTGATGATGAGAAAAGCTGGCTGTACACATTGCTGTAGCCCAACTAGGCCCGATCTTTGGGGTAACGATCAGGAGGAGATGACCACATGGCACCAGGGCTACAATAAAGGAACATTACAGATACTCAGAGCAGGTTTTGCCAAAAAAAAAAAAAAAAAAAAAAACCACTCCCATATTTTTATTTCTGCCATTAGCCCTTTAGGATAGCTGGAGCAGGTAATTTTGAGAAACTGAGGCTCAGAGAAATTATCAATCTGGATGATTCCTCTGCCCTCATAGGGTACCTAGTCAGTCAACACTCCATTCACACAGAGAGGTGTGGAGAGGAAGTGGCTTCCCCATCAGAGATCAGATGTGAACTATCAGCCCTGGCTTGGTCACCCTAAGAGACAGCTTCCCCCTCACTCACCTTAAAGTTTCCTGTCCTAGCTTTCTGTATTCTTTTCTAATCCACTCCCAAAAACTGCTCTTTGAAGTTTGTTTGAAGCCCAGTCCGCTAGATGGCAAATATCAGAATTAGTTTCCAAACTGAAATCGCCCAGTTTAGCTCAGTGTGAGTGAGAAGGGTTTAGCTTTCAACCCCTGTCAAGAACCAGGAACCAATTTATCTGCCTCCCTCTCACACAAGACCCCTTGCAGGGTAATAGTCTTATTACTCCTCACATTACAAAGAGGAAACTGAGTCTCAGAAAGGCAAAACCACTCACCCAAGTTCACAAACTTGTAAGTATAGTTAGCGGGGCTCAAACTGGAGCCTGGTTCCGCCCTCCCATGCTTTTTTAGATATTGACTACCTTCCCTGCTCCCACATAATTAAATGAACATGTTCAAAGGAGGGTCAAGAAAAGGAAGTTAAGTGCAATAAGGTAAAAACGAAATAGAATGCTTGATCCTAACTCTCTTTTCCTCCCAGATACCCTTCTCTCTCTCCCCATGTGGCCTCATGGTGTCCCCAAAGGCTGGTGTCAGGAAAAGATCCGATGGCAGGCACCTCGGTGCAAAAACAGTTAAGTCCATATATCACCCCAATGGGGAGTTCCTGGCCTGTCAGAGTGGAAAGGGGTTGAGTAGTCACCTAATTTAATCCCTTCCCTTTACAAACCATGAGGAAACTACAGACCAGAAAGAAGAATGGGCCAGCCAGGGGTTTGTTCCCCCTTGGACTCCCCCAGAAAGCCTACCCTGCTGCCTGGTCCTAAGTGGTCACTCAATAAATGTTGGGTCCTTGATGGATCACCTTCCCCAGCATATTTGCATTTTCCCTTTATCAGTAATTGGCAGATGAAAGGCTTTGTCCTCCCCTTGAAAGAATTCCAGGCATTTGCTCAAAGTGGGGGAGGAGGTTATTTTGGGCCAAAGGGGGAAGGGCCAAGACCCTTGAGCTCCTGGTGTTGGCTAATTGTCCCAGAGGAGCCAGCAGTAGGTGAGAGAGGGAAGGGAAGATTAAGGTTCTTCTCCAAGAGAAGTACTTTTTCCTGCAGGAAAAAAAAGACCAGGCCAGTTGCATTTGAAACTTAGTGATAATGACTTCCCGGACCCTCCTTCTCATTCTTACAAAAGACCCAGTCAAATCCTGGCTCTGTTGCCCTCATTCATTCATTTCTTCATTTATCAAAGGTTGATTGAGCAGCTCTGTGCTTCAAGACAGAGGGAATATAGAAGAACCAGCTCTGATTGTACACCTACTCCAGGCTGCACACGGAGTGGACAGATGACTCTAAAGGGAATTAGGAATCCCCAGAATCTAGAATCCCAAGACTTTCAAACTGTTAGAAACTGAAGCTGTTTTCATACTCATACATAATTGTATAAGAACTCCTGATTTTTGAGTGCTTACTATGTCTTTAAGCAAAGCTACTCACAGTTGCTATTTCTTTGAATCCTCATCTAAACCCTAATGAGCGAGGGTCTAGAATTCCCCACCTTTATTTCGTTACTTGCCCAAATTTTACAGCTGTAAAATAGCAGAGACAAGATTGGCACCCAGGGCTTGTAGGAATCCAGGGCTCACAGCCTTTACCGTTCACTGTATCTCCCAGTAGCGCTGTCCCCTAGGACATGGTCATTGAAATATTCTATGTCTGTGCTGTCCAATACAGCAGCCTCTAACCACATGTGGCTATTGAGCACTTGAAATGTGAGTAGTGAGATTGAGGCAGTGAATGTCAAATCTTTTTAACTTTAATTAAGATGTAAATAGCTGTATGTAGCTAGTGTCTACTGTTATGGGATTGTGCAACCTTACAGTGTTTTACAGAATTTGTCTTAACTCACCTACCAAGCCATATATACCTCACAGTCTGATTTGGCACCAGGTCTCCATAATCAACCTTCTGGAGATATTTGTGGAATGAACGAAGGGACCCTGAGAAAATGAGGCATTGGAATGATGAGGTGGAGGAAGGGGACAAGGTATGTCTGCAAAGGTTTCCTAGAAGGGGCCATCTGGTACAATGTAAATGGAGTGTTAGCCCTTCAACCACTCACTCTGGGTACCTGCCAGGAGCAAGCCACTGTAGGCACCTGGGGATGCCAGTTGGGTAGAAGATTGATCCCACCTGCCCAGATCTGACAAATAAACTTCTCAAGGACAGGTAATTGGTGATGGGGCAGGAAGCCTTAGAAATGGGTAACCACTTCCTGATATATATCATGCTGATACAAACAAACACAAAGATGCAATCCATTGTAGCCCTGTTTGCAACAGAAAAAGACTGAATATGGGGGCGCCTGGGTGGCTCAGTAGGTTAAGCATCCAACTTCTGCTCAGGTCATGATCCCACAGCTCCTGAGTTTGAGCCCAGAGTCCGGCTCTCTACTGACAGCTCAGAGCCTGGAGCCTGCTTGAGATTCTGTGTCTCCCTCTCTCTCTGCCCCTCGTCCACTTGTGCTCTCTATCTCTCTGTCTCTGTCTCTCTCTCAAAAATAAACATTAAAAAAATTAAAAAAGAAAAAGGCTGAGTATGATCTAAAAGTTAGGGAGCTGATTAAATAATTCTTGGACCATTTGTGCAATGAAACGTTATCAAAACACAAAGAACAAAGTAGTTCTACATATACTGATGTAGGAGGATTTCATGACATCCTGAACACAAAACAGAAAAGGTGTGGAATAGTTAGACTAAAATTGTGCTGACCACTTACATCAACCAAAGGGGACAAACCTATATCTGCGTTTATTCTTTCGTATATACAGGATTTTATTCGGAAATAAATAAAATGTAAAAATGGGGGGAGGGCACCTGGGTGGTTCAATCGGTTAAGCATCCAACTTCCACTCGGGTCATGATCTCAGGGTTCGTGGGTTCAAGCCCTGCGTCGGGCTCTGTGCTGACAGCCAGCTCAGAGCCTGGAGCCTGTTTCAGTCTGTGACTCCCTCTCTCTCTGACCCTCCCCTGCTCACGCTGTCTCTGTCTCTCAGAAATAAATAAAACGTTAAAAAAAATTTTTTAAAGACAATAAAGTTCAAATAAGTATTGTTTAGGTATATACTCATAAGCAGTAAGGTATAAATAAAAGCGAATGATTAACACAAAATGCAGGAAGAGACTCAACTCTGAACAGGGAGAAGTGCTGGTGATTTTCTGTTTCTTAATCTGGATGGTGGGCACCTGAGTGTAATTCTTTAAAATTTTACAAATAAAATTGTACTTATGAAGTATTCCACAATCTAAAAATTGTCTTGGGGAGCCTGGGTGGCTCACTTGGTTAAGCATCTGAATTCAGCTCAGGTCAGGGTCTTGCAGTTTGTGGGTTCAAGCCCTGCATCAGGCTCTGAGCCAACAGCTCAGAGCCTGGAGTCTGCTTCAGATTCTGTGTCTCCCTCTGTCTCTGCCCCTCACACTCTCACACTGTTTCTTTCTCTTTCTCTCAAAAATAAACATTCAAAACAATTTTTAATAAAAAATAAATAAGAATTGTTTTAAAATTGCTTCAAGTCTAAGAGCATCTGGCTGGCTGTGTGGGTAGAACATGCGACTCTTGATCCCAGGGTTATGAATTCGAGCCCCATGTTGGGTGTAGAGGTTACTTAAAAATAAAATCTTTTTTAAAAAATGGCTTTAGTTCTTTCTCCCCCGTCCCCACACATTCCCCCCTAGTTTCTCCTGTCCACACTCCCATCCCCAGAAAACTTGCTAGCATGTCTCTTGTGTGTCCTATCAGAAATAGTTTATACATTTACACACTTCTATATATATTTTCTATTATTATTATTTCACGTAAATATTACCCATTGTCCTCTTTCTTCCATTTTGCACTTAATATTATCTTGGAGATCTTTCCATATATTATCTGTAGAACTGCATCATTCTAAAATATTATGGAAGGATGAGGTAAGTCTGAATGTCATGATTCAGAAAATGTTCAAGATTGGTTAAGAAACAAAAAAAAATCAGGATATCGGTGCACCTGGGTGGCTCAGTCGGTTAAGCGTACGACTTCAGCTCAGGTCATGATTTCATGGTTCGTGGGTTCGAGCCCCACGTCGGGCTCTGTGCTGACAGCTAGCTCAGAGCCTGGAGCCTGTTTCAGATTCTGTGTCTCCCTCTCTCTCTGACCCTCCCCTGCTCACGCTCTCTCTCTCTCTCTATCTCTCAGAAATAAATAAAACATTAAAAAAAATTTTTTTTAAATCAGGATATCATATATGCTATGATCCCATTTAAGTTAAAAAAGAAGAAGGAAGAGCTTGCATGGAGCAGCAAGCCATTAAGTTTGATCACTTCTGAGGAGGGAGAAAACGTTGAGGGAGTTATATAGAGACCATCATATATTATTTGCCCTTTTATATTTATCAAATATTTCAAACATAAAGGCGTAGAAAGTAAATATACCAAATATAACAAGGACTTGTGTATCCACTTCCTAGCTTTGCCAAGTCCTAGGTTTTTGTCATATTTTGTATTACTTTTGCAATTTAATAAATACTTTGGGGAAGAGCATACCATGCTTTCTCTGTTCAAGTGATTGGAATTCCCAAAGACATTTTTTCCTTTTTTTTCTTTTTTTTCCCCCACCAGTCCCATGTCGATTGAAGTATCACTTAGAAAGAGCAGCTTACAAACAGCCTGAGTGTCAGGCTTTGGGCATTTGGGGAAGACTGTGTCGAGAGTTCTACAACTTGGAAATAACAGGTGAGTTAATTAAGGGGTTAACTCCAGGAGGCGAGTCCTAAAAGTTCAAAGAGACTTTCAAAACTTGCATCTTTGGATTGATGGACAAGTGTATTAACCAATGGAAATCAAAGTCCAAGCATTACTTCATCATGCTAAATTATCATTGGTTGTCAATCCCTGGGGGCCGGACTGCAGGGCTGGCAGTTAACCATTTCAGGAACGATCTTGCCCTTAACATCAATTTTATTTTGAAAGATTAAATGGGGACAGATGAAAAGCCTAAAAAGATCCCCCAGACCTTCAAGTGTCGTTGTGGATTTCACCCCAGCAGGTAGAGTTCCGCCCCACAAAGGAACACCCCGGGACAAATTTCCTGGAGAAAAGTTTTGAACCTTTAAAATGAGGAATCAGCTGACCTTGCTTAGTGAGAGGGGAGGGGAGGGGAGAAGTCCGATTCACTTTTTGTGCTGTCAGAACAGTGTTGGAGCCAATTCCATTAATCTTGCAGAGCAATCAGTCACTGAGAGGATTGAATTGCATTTCCTGCCCCAAAGATGTAGAGACCGATGACCTTTGCAGCAGCCCTCAGACCCCCCAGTTCACAGCTGGAGAGAGGATGTGTCAGCATTTACTTTCGGGTCTCACCCTGTCCTTTGTTCAGAACTCAAACTCTTTGTGCGCAGGCTGCTGCAGGGGTTTTTGTAGTTGTTGATGCTGCCGATTTTTTTTTTTTAACCTCCCACGTCTTGGAACTTCTGAGAATCAAACTCTCTATTTAGCAGAAGATAATATCTGGAGGTGCCCCCAGAGAGGGAACCAGAATAGAGGCTGGGGAATTTTAAGAGAGGCCATTGGACCTTCTGGCTTTCATTACTGCCCCTTCCTGGGCTCCCTGAATGCTGCAGGCTGAACTGGATAGAGCCAAAAGCCCTGCAAGAGGAATAATAATGCCTTATGTGGACATGGGTCTGTTACCCAAAAAAAGCTTTTACATACATGCATTACCTCAGGTAAAAAGGAACTGCGAAGAATAAAAGCATTTACATAAAGGGACATTCTAAATTCCCAAATCAGGTGAGCAATATGACCTCGGACAAGATGCCCAGACTAAGCCTCAGTTATCACATCTGTAAAATGGGGGTCATAATATCAAACAAATAAGAGTTATAGGATTAAATGAACGAGTGTTCTACAACAGGGTGGTCATGTCATGTCTTCGTTAAAATTAAGTCGACCTTCTTTCCCCAGCAGGCCTTCAAAGTCTGAACGCGCTCAACTGTTTTGAGTTCTTTGAATAAACCTGCTTTCTCTCCTCCAGACCTTTGCATTTGCTGACCCCTGCGCCAGGAGCAGCCTCTCCTGCCAGC
This sequence comes from Hyaena hyaena, assembly GCF_003009895.1. Lineage (NCBI taxonomy): Eukaryota > Metazoa > Chordata > Mammalia > Carnivora > Hyaenidae > Hyaena > Hyaena hyaena. Next base: position 4,083,906 of record NW_024080632.1, on the reverse strand, counting down.
CATCCTCTCCGTAGCCCGTACTTATCTTCTTGGAACCACCTTTGATATCTTCTCTCTCCTGCCCCCCTCATAATTCTCATCACCTGATCTTAGTGTTGCCTATGCCGTCAGCAGACTGGGAGGCCTAGGGGTGTAGGGACCCTGGCTGCCTCCCTCATGGATGTGTCTCCTGCCAAGCACAGCGCCAGCACCTACACTGAAAGCACATGTCAAAGCGCACCAGGCTGACTCAGTGAGGAGAGCATGTAACTCTTGATCTTGGGGTGGTGAGCTGAAGTCCTACGTTGGGTGTGGAGCCTACTTAAAAAAAAGAAAAAGTACCTGTCTAATGGAAGTCCAGCACCCCCACTGTGCCTCCTTTAGTCCCCGAATTCCTCACCCTTCCAGAAATCTAGGAGTAACAGTACTGAGATTTTCTCCTGTCCTCGTAAGCCATATTACAACATCCTTTGCAAATGGAGTCAGTGGCTTTTTACCCCTCCTTGAAATGCACTTCATTAATTCACCAACTACTTACTGAGTACCTCCTAGGTTCCTCCACAGATCAGCCTTTATAGGAGAGCCTACTCTTCTCCCATAGCACCTCTTCATGGCACAGGCAGGCCTTCCACCCTGGTGAGGCTAGGATGCTCTTGAATGGAATAGACACTTGGCTCTTACCCCAACCCCAAGAGAGAAATCTCTGAGACCTCCCCTTGCAAAGTGAGAGTCAGGTAAGTTTGCCCAGCTTACCCTAGCACAAAGCTCTTAACATTCAGAATACTTGTGATAACTACAATAAAATACTCATGTGTGAACAGTCTATTGTCTGACTCTCTCTTTTAAAGGAAAAGGCCCGGGGCCTCTGGGTGGCTCAGTGGGTTAAGCTTCTGAGTTTGGCTCAGGTCATAATCTCATCACCATCTCTGAGGTTCATTGGTGAGTTCAAGCCCGCATGGGGTTTGCTTTGTGCTGACAGCTCAGAGCCAGGAGCCCGCTTTTGATTCTGGGCTCCTTTCTCTGCCCCTCCCCCGCTTATGCTCTTGTTTCATCTCCCTCTCTCAAAAATAATAAACGTTAAGATAGATAGATAGAGGGACGCCTGGGTGGCTTAGTTGGTTAAGCGTCCGACTTTCGCTTAGGTCATGATCTCGCGGTTCGTGGGTTCGAGCCCCGCATCGGGCTCTGTGCTGACTGCCAGCTCAGAGCCTGGAGCCTATTTCGGGGTCTGTATCTCTCTCTCTCTGACCCTCCCCTGCTCACGCTGTCCCTCTCTCTCCTAAAAATAAATAAAAATAAAAAATATTTTTTAAAAAAGATAGATAGATAGATAGATAGATAGATAGATAGATAGATAGATAGATAGATAAAGGAAAAGTCCCTAGAGTGCCTGGCTGGCTCAGTCAGTAGAACATAGGACTCTTGATCTCAGGGACCTGGGTTCCAGCCCCACGTTGGGCTTAGAGGTTACATAAATAGGTATATAAAAAAAGAAAGAAAAATTTAAAAATAAAAAAAAGTCTCTGAGGAGACTGACCTTGGCCTTAGTCTACTGCTTATCCTCAGCCCCTAGGACTTGGTTGTAAAATGTCTATTTTCAGCTTAACTAAATCTTAAACTGTACCTCTTTGAAGAAGATGCAAAGTTCTAAGTGGTTCTCTCAAAGTGTAATAGACAAGGCGGTGTGCCTGGTGAGGTGGTGCTCTACACCCTTCTAGCTCCAAAGCCCAGGCTCTCCTCCACTCTATTACAGACTGCCTGGCCACTTCATGAGATCTGCTGGGCAGAAATTGAGTCGCGGGGCCACAGGGTGGGAGGGGAGGGGGGTTGGGGGCCAGGGAACCAGCTGTCCTCACCGGCAGCTGAGGCCTGCAGACCCCCTCCTCTGAGAGGCCCCTGGAGCTGGTAATGTTGGGCGGGGAGAGGGAAAGTCACTCTTTGCACTCAAGCAGGCTTCCCCAGGGCGATGCAGGGGTTTTATCACTAGTCACTAGCCACTTGGTCTCCCAGCTTGATGGCCTGGAGTCTGGAGACCCTGGGCGGAAGGGGGCGTGGCACAGGGCCGGCTGTGGGGGCAGGGCTGGGGCTGGTAGTGCCTCTGGGTCGACAGCAGCCCCAAAATGACCTAGACAGCCTTAGACTTTGCTCCTGATCTCTGGAATCCATTCATCAGCCTGAGCCTTGACTTCATTCAGACCCTGCATCCACATCACCCACAGGAGATCACTCTTAATGTCTGCCCTGGGCGTGGCAAGGACCCTTTAGCAGTTTAGTGAGTACTCCACTCACCTGGATCAATTTAAATTCTTAGAAGAAAGTTTGAGGTGGGGCGCCTGGTTGGCTTAGTCGGTTAAGCGTCCGACTTTCGCTTGGGTCATGATCTCGCGGTTCATGGTTTGAGCCCCGCGTCGGGCTCTGTGCTGACTGCCGGCTCAGAGCCTGGAGCCTGTTTCAGTCTGTGACTCCCTCTCTCTCTGACCCTCCCCTGCTCACGCTGTCTCTCTCTCTCTCCTAAAGATAAAAAAAAAAAAAAAATTTTTTTTAAAAAAAGAAGAAAGTTTGAGGCTTCTTTTGTTATACCACAATCCTAGGCACTCAATAGAGGCACAGCAAAGAATAAGATACTCCTCCTTTCCGGGGTCCTAACTTCTTAGCCTATAAACTGTGTGCCAGTGGGTAAGTGACTTCACCCCTCTTAATCTCATTATCATTTCTACAATGGGAAAATAATAGATGTTTGGGAGAATGAAATGAAACCACAGAAACCCCAGTCAACACACTCCATAGTTCCTTTTTCTGCTTTCATTTTATCTGTAGCACTGATCACCATCTATCATAGTACATATTTTATTTGTTATTTTTCTCACCCCACTAGGATGCCAACTCCACAAAGCAGCAATTTTAATCTTTTCTGTCCACCTCTGTACCCCCACACCTGTCAAATAGAACTGGGCCCATGAGAGTCTCAATAAATATTTGTTGAATAAATGAATGGATAGATGCAAAGTGATTAGCACTCAGTGCCCCATAATGATTGATACCGCTAGTTTAAGCACTCAGTCTCCGGAATCTAACTGAGAGCGGTATAATTGAGGTGGGAGAAATTTAGCATCATGATAAGATGTTTGGCACTCTAGCTGTGTGATCTGGAACAAGTGTCTTTGCTTTTCTAAGTAAGGCTCAGTTTTCTCATCTGTAAAATGGAGGTAATAATAGTACCTTCCTGGTAGGATGTGAAGATGGGATAAAATGGCAATGTAAAGCATTTAGTAGAGTGTCTGATATATACTAAGTGCTCAATGAACAATGATCATCATTATTCGTTATAGTAATACTCAGACGAGAGGTGATGTCTAAGTCAATTAAGCCATTGCTAAGCACTGAAATATGTCAGGGTCTAGCAGGCTCAAATAATGTTTATTCACCTCGATCTGTGAGCTCCTCAAGGAAAGAGATTGTGTTTACATTGTCATGATCTTGGCCCACGGTAGACATACTAAGACATGCTGGAAAAATTACATTCTGGACTCTCATAGAGGGAGAACATAGAAGAGCTACTAAAATAATAATAATACCAATGAAAGGCCTACTATGTGCCAGGTACAGTATTGGGTGCTGGAAATAGAGCGATGAGCTCAAACAAACATGGTGGCTACCACTTTCAGGCTAGTGAAACTTAGCAGAGTTGACAGGCTGTGTTCCAATAGTTACACTGGCAGTTGGAACATTGCACCTAAGTGTATCACAACAGGGAGGTATAGGAGGCTCTGCCATATAGAATGTGGGCCTGGAGATGATAGGGTTGACCTGGTCTTTGGTTGAGGAGGAAGTCAGGGAGCTGCTCTAAGCGAAGAGCTGAGCTCTGTGGAAATAAGAAGTCTGGCTAGGCTGAGGGCAGGGGAAGTGTTCTCAGCAGAAAAAAATAGCAGATATAAAGGCCTTGTGATGGGGGAGGCCACGTACTGAAGGAACTGAAAAAAAGCCTAGATGAGGGCAGGGGCTAGGAGTGAAATAAACTGGCAAAAGAAGTCGGCACTTTGGAAATTAATTGGGCAATATATGGTAAAGCTGAAAGAGTGTACAACCTATAATCCAGTAATTCCAACTCTAGGAACATTCTAGAGAAACAGCCATGAGTACACTGGGAAGCATGAACAAGGATGTTAGCCCTAGTCACATTGTATGCAGTCCCAAAAACACAGTGAAACAACCCAGATGTTTATCAACAGGAGAAGAGACAAATTGCAGAACGTTTTCCTTGGGTTTCTCAGAAAGCAGTCTGAATCAAAAATCAGCATAGTATTTCTTATCAGAGAATGTAGTCCTGAGGAAGCAAGAGTGCAGAAAAGGGGCAGTGAGGCAGGGAAAGAGGGTGAGTCAGCATGAGGGTATCAAGGAGTGGCCATATTTACTGAGCATCTTAGCACAGTACTGGGGGTCGGAAGAAGGGAAGAGAATTATCTGCTGGCTCCTGGTCCAACGTTTGCCCCACGGGGTGTAAATGGCCCCTACTTGGAGATTACCCATGTGTGAGTACTTCAGATGCCTCTCAGTGTTGCACGCATCCGCCACAAAGAGAAGCCCCAGATGGAGTCTAGTTGATCAGAGTCCACACAGAATCGGTCACCATGTAATGGTCAGGATGGAAGAGGTGGCCAGGGGAGATTGCCTGAGATGGGAGGCTGAGAGGAGCTCAGGAAGCCTGTGACATCTGTGGTGTAATACCAAACACTGGACAGCAGTGAAAGAGACGCATAGCTGCGTGCGTCCACATGGATGCTAGCCAAACGATGTTGAGTTGAAAGGCAAGTCACAGAAGAAGGTACAAGGTAAAGTTTATTTATTTTCAAAAAGAAGCCAGTGTAAACAACACGTGTGAAAAAGCAATGGAATAATAACGGATAAATCCAAAGTTGAGGCTACTAGTTGCTTCTGGGGAGTTAGGAGGAGGAGATTGTTATGGGGCCACGGAGAATTCCAGAGAAAATGCTGGTGATGTTGGGGGTTTTGTTGCTACTGTGTTTTTGTTGTTGTTGTTTTGTTTTGTTTTTTAAATGTTATTTGTTTTTGAGAGAGAGAGCATGAGCAGGACAGGGGAAGAGAAAGGGAGGCACAGAATCCGAAGAAGGCTGCAGGCTCTGAGCTGTCAGCACAGAGCCCGACGTGGGGCTCGAACCCACAAACTGTGAGATCATGACCTGAGCCTCAGCCAGACACTCAACCGACTGAGCCACCAATGCACCCAAATGATTATATTTTTAAGTAATCTCTACACCCTGTGTGGGGCTCAAACCCACAACCCTGAGATCAAGAGTTGCCTGCTCCACCCACCGAGCCAGCTAGGCGCCACTTCATTTAAATAATTTTTAAGGTACAGCTCAGTGGCATTAAGTATATTCACATTCATATTGTTGTGTAACCATCGCTACCATCCAATTCTAGAATCTTTCCTTCACCCTGCTCTTAGTTAGCTTGGGCAACTCTGACAAAATACATACTCAGAGTGGCTTAAACAACAGACATTTATTTATTACAGTTCTAGAGGCTGGGAGTTCAAGGTCAAGTTGCCAGCACATTTGGTGTCCAATGGGGGCAGTCTTCCTCACAGATGGTCTCCTCACTGTAACCTCACATGGGGGAGGGGAGCTCTCTAAGGTCTCTTTTACAAGGCACTAATCCCAATCCTAAGGGTGACAGCCCACTTCTTGGTTTGTAGCGAGCCGCCTTTTCCCTGTGTGCTCACATGCCTTTCCGTGGAGCCTGTGTGGAGAGAGATTTCTCTCTCTTCCTCTTATAAGGACACTAATCCCAGCAAGAGGGCCCCACTCTCCTGACATCTAAAATGTAAACCTAATCATCTCCCAAAGGTTCCACCTCCAAACACCATTACACTGGGGATCAGGGTTTCAACATGTGAGTTTTAGGAAAACATATTCAGCCTATTACAATCCCAAACAGAAACTCTACACCTACTGAATAACTAACTCCCCAAAATTCCCTCTCCAGCCAGTGCCTGGCATCCACTATTCTATTTCTGTCTCCATGAATTTGTCTACTCTAGGGACTTCCTATAAGAGGAATAATACCATATTTGTCCTTTGGTATCTGGTCTATTTCATTTTGCATAACATTTTCAGTGTTCATTCATATTGTAGCTTGTGTTAGAATTTCCTTCTTTTGGGGGGCACCTGGGTGGCTCAGTCATTAAGTGTCCAACTTTTGATTTCAGCTCAAGTCATGATCTCATGGTTCGTGGGATTGAGCCCCAAATTGGCTGTCAGCACATGCTGTCAGCACAGCCTGTATGGGATTCTCTCTCTCTGCTCCTCCCCTGCTTGTTCTCTCAAAATAAATAAGTAAACATTTTATTTTTTTTTTAAATGATTTTTTTTAATGTTTTATTTATTTCTAGGAGAGAGAGAGAGAGACAGCGTGAGCAGGGGAGGGTCAGAGAGAGAGGGAGTCACAGACTGAAACAGGCTCCAGGCTCTGAGCTGGCAGTCAGCACAGAGCCCGACGCGGGGCTCGAACCCACCAACCGCGAGATCATGACCTGAGCGAAAGTCGGACGCTTAGCCGACTAAGCCACCCGGGCGCCCCCATAAGTAAACATTTTAAAAAATGTCCTTCCTTTTTAAGGCTACATAATAATCCATAGTGTGTATATAGCACATTTTGTTTTTCCATTCATCTGCTAATTAACATTTGAGTTGTTTCTACCTTTTGACTATTGTGAATAATGCTGCTATAAAAGTGGTGAATTTAAGTTGCTCATGATAATATCATTTTAAACCATATGTATGTTTATTTCCTATTTTTAAAGCTTAGAACTGCATAATATTATTCTTTATTATTAAACTTGCTCACAGTGGCACTGTCTTTATTGTTTTGCATGACAGTAAGTATCTCCATAAAAGTAATTTAATGACTCGGTTTTACTATGACAAACTCAGTATTTGCCATTTCTTATCAAAATAACTGGTATATTATTAAAGTTATCTTTGTAAAATGTTCTTTTTTAAAATTTTTTTAAATTAAAAAAAATTTTTTTTTTTTAAATTTCTGAGAGAGACAGACAGCGTGAACAGTGGAGGGTCACAGAGAGAGGGAGATACAGAATCCAAAACAGGCTCCAGGCTCTCATCTAGCTGTCAGCACAGAGACTGACGCGGGGCTCGAACCCACAATCCGTGAGATCATGACCTGAGTCGAAGTCGGATGCTTAACCGACTGAGCCACCCAGGCGCCCCAAAAGTTATCTTTGTAAAATGTTCTAAACAAACTGATCATTAAATAGAAGACCCCAATAAAAATAATGAATGAGATAATTTTTTTATTAATTAAAAATTAAAGGGGGCACCTGACTGGCTCAGTCAGTGGAACACGGAACTCTTGATCTCAGGGTCATGAGATTGAGCCCCATGTTAGCGGCAGAGATAAAGAAAAGGGGGTGGTGCCTGGGTGACTCAGTCAGTTGAGCATTGGACTTTGGCTCAGGTCATGAAGTCACAGTTTGTGAGTTCAAACCCCCCATCGGGCTCACCACTGTTAGCACGAAGCCCACTTCAGATCCTCTGTCCCCCTTTCTCTCTGGCCCTCCCCCTGCTCGCGTGCGCTCTCTCTCTCAAAATAAATAAATACATTTTGAAAAACAAATAAATAAAGTGAAATAGTTAAAATGGTAATTTTATGTTGTATGTATTTTACCATAATTAAAAAAGAAGGGAAGGAAGGAAGGAAGGAAAGTTTCAGATTAGGCAAAACCCCATAACTACGGTGAACATTTGAATCTCATCAACTTTTTTTTTTAATTTTCAGAGACAGCACACACCCAGAGGGAGAGAGAGAGGGAGAGGGAATCCCAAGCAGGCTCCACGTTGTCAGCACAGATCCGTACTTGAGGCTTAAACTCATGAACTGAGAGATTATGGCCTGAGCCAAACTCAAGAATGGGAAGCTTAACCAACAGAGCCATCCAGGTGCGCTGAGTCTTTAACAGTTTCTGTGCATTGCCTGAATTTTTATAAGAATAGATTACATACAAGTCCAGTCAAGGGTTGCACTGAAGGAGGAGGACCTAATCCCTCATTTATTGCTAGAAAAATCAAGCCAAGCAGAGGTTGGGCAGCCGGTCAAAGGCTCCCAGCTCCTGGCCATCAGCACCAGGGTGAGGACCCAGCTGTTGCCATCTTGCCTGGTGTATGAATGAAGGAACAACTATCGGTAGGGGAAGCAGCAGTAATCAGATAACAGGCACTGACTGAGCATGTGCTACAGGCCAGGTCCTTCCTGGGTGCCCAGGGGATGGGTTGGCAGGTGAATGAGGGGAGAGTCTATCCAGCCTTCAAAGAGCTGGTTCCCAGGTAAGAAGATAAGACTCTGAGAAAGGTACCTGCCAGTACAAGTTGATAAGGGCCCCTCTGCTCTCTGAACACACCCACACACCCACATTACTGCCTTATCTTTGTATGTTAGAGTTATTTATTTACAGGCCATTTTAGCAGGAAGACTGGGGGCTCCTTGAGGACATCCATTGATTCAGGTATTTCCTGAACAGTGATGTGTACCCAGGCACTGATTTGAGACAGCTGGTATACAATAAACGTTTGATAAATGTACATTGCCTAGCATTCAGTAGGCACTCAATAAATGCTCTTTGAATTAAATAAACAATGCATGAATAAATACTTTGCACAAGGCCCGCCGCACAGCAGGTATTCAATAAATGTTGAATTGCATGAAGGAAGGACTAGCACCCAGGAAGTACTCATTAAATGCCACACCCTCCTGCCTGTCTGACCTTCCATCATCCTCAGCCTGAATCCTGGACATGGAAGCCCAAAGACCAAATTGGATGTCCTGATCCTCATCCATCCATTCATCCATTCAACAAGCATTTATCAAGGATCTACTGTTTGCCACTCCCTGGGGAGATAGCAGTGAACAAGGCAACCGTTTTTCTCTCATTTGCTCACATTCCGATGAAAGAGAAAGACAGTAAATAAGTTAATAATTTTTTTTTTAAGTAACAATAAGTAAACCCAGGTGACATTAAATAAACCCAAGTGATGTGAAAGACTACAGGGAGGCAGGAGGAATGGATGGGACAGATTAATCAGGGAAAGGCCTCTCTGAGAAGCAGACATTGGAAGAAACAGCCAGCCAGCCATAGGAAGATCTGAGGAAAGAGCATTTAGGCAGATGGAACAGCATGTGCAGAGGCTTTGAGACAAGAATGGAGCTGGCCTGTGGAAAGAACAGTGAGAAGCAAGGAGGTTCCTATGCAACTGAGCCAAGGGGAGGGCAGGAGAGATAGGAATGGGCCAGATCACAGAAGTCATTCCCATTAAGGGTAAGGAGGTTGGGTTTTATTCTAACTCAGATGCAAAGCCATTGGAGGGCTTTAAGCCCTGTGGAGTAGCCTGAACAATGAACCTCCAAAGACATCCACATTCTAGTCACGTGAACCTGTGAGTATATTATTGCATGTGGCAGAAGGGGCTTTGCAGATCTGACCAAGTCCAGGATCTGGAGATGGGGAGATCATCCCAGATTATCCAGATAGACCCAATGTAAACTAGGGGTCCTTATCAGAGATAGATAGGTGGGTCAGAAAGAAAAGGAAATGTGGCAACAGAAGAGATTGGATAAACGGGCTTTGAAGAAGGAGGAAGGAGCCACAAGCCAAGGAATATGGGCCTCCACTAGACGCTGGAAAAGGCAGAGAAATGCATGTCCCCTCAGAGCTTCCAGAAGGAACCAGCCCTGCCAGCACCTTAATCTTAGCCTCTCATAATTTGTTTTGGGCTTCCAACCTCCAGAACTATAAGAGAATAAATTTGTATGGTTTGAAGCCACTAAATTTGTGGTAACTTGTTGCAGCAGTAATAGGAAACTAATCAACCAAGGGCACCTGGCTGGCTTAGCTGGTAGAGCATGTGACTATTGATCTTGAGGTCGTGAATTCGAGCCCCACATTGGGTGTAGAGATAAAATAAAATTTTTAATAATAATAAAAAAGGTGACACATGGGTGGCCCAGTCAGTTAAGAATCCATCTTCAGGGGCGCATGCGTGGCTTAGTCGGTTAAGCATCCGACTTTCGCTTAGGTCATGATCTCGCGGTTCGTGGGTTCGAGCCCCGCGTCGGGCTCTGTGCTGACAGCTCAGAGCCTGGAGCCTGTTTCAGAGTCTGTCACTCCCTCTCTCTCTGACCCTCCCCTGCTCACGCTGTCTCTCTCTCTCTCTCTCTCTCTCTCCTAGAAATAAATAAAACATTAAAAAAATTAAAAAAAAAAAAGAATCCATCTTCAGCTCAGGTCATGATCTTCATTTTGTGGGTTGGAGCCCTGCATCAGCTCTGCGCTGACAGTGTAGAGCCTGCTTGGGATTCTCTCTCTCTCTCCCTCTCTCTCTGCCCCTCCCGCACTCATGCTTTCTATTGCTCTCAAAATAAATAAATAAACTTAAATCATAAATAATAATAATAAGTGGTGCCTGGGTGGCTCAGTCGGTTGAGCGCTCGACTCTTGTTTTCTGCTCAGGTCATGATCTCACAGTTGGTGAGTTCAAGCCCCACATTGGGCTCTATGCTTATAGCGCAGAGCCTGCTTGGGATTCTGTCTCTCTCTCTCTCTCTGCCCCTCCCCTGCTCGGTTTCTATCATTCTCTCAAAAATTAATAAACAAACATCAAAATAATAATAATAATAAAAGTAATCAACCAGACAAGGGACAGGATCAGACTTGTTTTAGAAAGATTGTTCTGGTTGCTGTTACAGAATGGTTTTAGGAGGATAAAGAGTACAAGCAGAGACACCAGGGAGCAGGTTACTGCAGACTTCGGAGTGAGCAATCATGGTGGCCTGGATAGGATGGGAGAGATGATGCCGGATGGGAGAGCTCAGATTTTAAGGGTATAGTCAACTGGGTTTTCTGATGGATTAGATGTCACAGGGGAAGGGCTGGGTGAAGGAAAGCAAAGGACTCATCACCACCCCTGTCCCCCCAACTTCCCCACCCTCCCCCGGGGCCTCACCAAACCACATCACACTTGACAGGCTATTCCTGGGATGCTGGGCATTTTTACATGATTAGGCTGGAACACTTCTCTGGGAAATAAATGCCTTCAGTTTACAAGGTTTTTACAAGCCAGGGCAGGGATTAAAGGCGGTCAGGCTGAGGAGAAATCCCAGGGTCAGGAGACAGCTGAGCATGGAGGCTTTTACTCTAAACCTTAACATTTTTATTTTTCATTCCCTGAACCCAGGGTGTCACTTTAAATACATGTTTGGCAACATGGGCTGTTCTATTTTTCTTTTTAATGATACAAAGAGAGAGACTGGAGGTGGCTCAGCCCCAGGCTGGGGGAAGCCAGGAGGGTTTGGCAGCAGTGGGAGGCAGAGACACCAGCTAAAAGTCAAGAGGATTTGAAATCCTTTTGAAGGAGCATGGAGACCAAACTCCCAATTCCCCTGAACTCAGTGTGGTGAGCCTTGACTCAGGGTTTCTAAAAGGAGACTGACAGAGTCACCGGCTTAGAATGGAGAGGGGACAGATGGGCACATGTCCGAGATAAAAATATCACCAGGACCAGGACCACTCCTGTACCTTGAATGTATTCCCAAGCTTCTGGCCTCCTCCCTCTTTCCATCCTCTGAGCAGAAAATGGCTAACTAGATCGTTCTTCACATTTATAGAGTACTTCCTACTATGTGCCAAGTACTGGGTTAAACTGTTAACTCGTGGTATCTTACTGTACTCAACTATTCTATGCATCGATACTACTGTTATCCCCACTTTCTAGAAGGAGAATCAGGCTCATGGAGATGAAACGTGACCCCCACTCCCTGGTGCAGAGCCTGGGCCTGTCTGCCCTCACTTTCAGGCCTTGCCCTTACTCAGCTTTGCTCTGTATCACAGGGAGGCCAACACCAGCAAGTGGCCAAATCAACTGGCTCCTGCACAGATTGGCCAGTGGGAGGCAGTGACAGGAAGCAGGCGGGTGGGAGGAAGGGAGAAGCCAGGCTAGTTCTCTCTTTCTATCTGCCTCAGGCAATATCTCCAGCAGCAGCTACATTTCCTGTGTCTCCACCTCCCACCAGGCAGGCCGCCTTCCGGTCCAGCTACTACCTGGCGACTCCAGTCCCTCCTGCAGACCAGAAGCCCCGCCTCCTCCTCCAGTGGCTACAACCCCAGAGGTGATCAAGCCCCTCCTACTGTTGCTCATCTGGGCTTCTCTCTCCCCTTTTTGCCGTCTTCCGTAGCTCTCCCACTGCCTACAAAGCCAAGCCTTGTATAGATTCCCCTCCTCTGGTGTCTGTTTTTTCCGATTGGATTCTCACTGATCTTCTGCCTTTCTCATAGATACTCACAGATTAGCCAATTCATTAGATTTGGAATGAGACAATCCCCTTTCATTGAGAACAGCACATCCCACAAGAGGGTAACTAGTAACCACAGTTTACTGAGCGTTGTGCTAATTGCCAGACAAATGTTCTTTTGTGGAACACTCATAACAACCCTTTCTGCCAAGACCCACTGCTATTCCCATTTGACAGATGGGACTCAGAGAGGTTGGGTTGCTTGCCCAAAGTGGCACAGTTACAGACTGACAAAGCTGGGATTCAAATCCAGGTGTACCTAGCTCCAAAGTCTGTGTCTTTTTTGAATCTCTGTTGACATCTTGAATACACTTGCAGCCCTCTGATGAGCTCAACTCCTGTGGCTGATGGTCACCCCACCTCGGCTCACTCTGGGGTACTTATTTTAGGGTCCTGGACTGCTGCAGCCAAGTACCTCAGCCAGGATGACTGAGAACAACAGAAACGTATTGTCTCACAGTTCTGAGGGCCAGAAATTGGAAATCGAGGTGTATTTCTGAAGTCTCTGTAAAAAGATCTTGTCCAGGCCTCTCTCCTAGCTCCTGGTAGCATGAGGCATTCCTTGACTTGTGGATAGCCATCTTCTCCCTGAATCTCTTCACATCATCTTCCCTCTGGGTACATCTGTGTGTGTTCTAACTTCCCCATTTTATAAGGACACCAGTCATACTGCATTAGGACCTACCCTAATGACTTCATTTCACTTGATTACCTCTATAAAGACTCTATCTCCAAATAAGATCATGTTCTGTGGCTCTAGGAGTTAGGATTACAAGGTAACCTTTTGCAGAGACACAATTCAACCCATAATCCTCTCTGATCTCCAGTGCTCAGTCTCTAGAGTGTGGCCTACTTGGTCCTGTTTTGCTCATGGAAGATGTTAGATCATCCAGGAAAATATTTAATCCTCTGACATCCTGCCCCTTGAAGAGAGGCAGTGAGTCCCAAATCATATATATGTTGACAACATTTATCCCATTTTACTCCAAAATATACAGAGAGATGTAAAGCACCTTGTGTGGCCGCACCCATTTTGAAAAAGGAGAACAAAGCTGGAAGACTTAATTTACTTGACTTCAAGACTTATTATTTTGTCAAGACTTATTATTTTTTAAATGTTTTTTTAATGTTTTTTCAAATTTATTTATTTCTGAGAGAGACAGAGACAGCATGAGCAGGGGAGGGTCAGAGAGACAGGGAGACACAGAATCTGAAATAGGCTCCAGGCTTTGAGCTGTCAGCACAGAGACCGACGCAGGGCTCGAACCCACGAACCATGAGATCATGACCTGAGACAAAGTCAGACGCTTAACCAACTGAGCCACCCAGGCACCCCTTAATGTTTACTTATTTACTTGGGTGGGGGGCAGAGAGAGAGGGAGACAGAAAATCCCAAGCGGGCTCCATACCACCAGCACAGAGCCCGACATGAGGCTCAAAGTCACAAACCATGAGATCACGGCCTGAGCTAAAACCAAGGGTCAGATGCTTAACCAAATAAGCCACCCAGGTGCCCCGACTTCAAGACTTTTTTTTTTTTTAATGTTTATTTATTTATTGAAAGAAAGAGAACAAGCCAGGGAGGGGCAGAGAAAGAGAGAATCCTGAGCAGGCTCCCAGCTGTGAGCACAGAGCCCAACATGGGGCTTGTTCCCACAAACTGTAAGATCATGACCTGAGCCAAAATCAAGAGTTGGATGCCTAACTGACTAAGTCATGCAAGCACAACAAGACTTACTTTATAGCTAGACTAATCAAGACAGGATATATTGACATAAGAATAGACAAAGTGAACAATAAGATAGAGGTGGAGGGCCAGAAACAGACCCTCATGTATATGGTCACTTGGGTTTCGACAAAATTGTCCACGCATTTTAGCAGGGAAACCTTACTTCACTCAAAAATCAGTTTGAAGGGCACCTCGCTGCTCAGTTGGTAGATCATATGACTTGATATCAGGGTTGTGAGTTTGAGCCCCACATTGGATGCAGAGATTACTTAAAAATAAAATGTTAGAGGGGCGCCTGGGTGGCTTAGTCCAGTAAGCGTCTGACTTTTTGCTTAGGTCATGATCTCGCGGTTCATGGGTTTGAGCCCCGCGTCGGGCTCTGTGCTGACTGCCAGCTGGGAGCCTGGAGCCTGTTTCAGTCTGTGACTCCCTCTCTCTCTGACCCTCCCCGGCTCACGCTGTCTCTCTCTCTCTCTCTCCTAGAAATAAATAAAACATAAAAAAAAAAAAAAACCTCAGAAAAATAAAATGTTAGGGGCACCTGGGTGGCTCAGTTGGTTGAACGTCTGACTTCAGCTCAGGTCATGATCTCAGAGTTCATGAGTTCAAGCCCCACATTGGGCTCTGTCCTGACAGCTTGGAACTTGGAGCTTGGAGCCTGCTTCATATTCCGTGTCTCCCTCTCTCTCTGTCCCTTCCCTGTTCATGCTCTGTCTCTCTCTCTCAGAAAACAAATAAACATTAAAAAAATAAAAAATAAAATAAAATGTTTTAAAAAATCAGTTTGAGATGGATCATATGCCTAAACATACAATAAAAACCTCTATATCTTTTTTTTTAAGATCCATGTTTTAAACTTTTAAAACACAGGCAGGTGAATATCTTCATAATCTTGGGGTTGACAACGATTTCTTAGCCAGGACACAAAAAACACTACCCATAAAGGCAGAGGCACAAACACATGGACCCAGCAGAGGTTCCTGACCAGGGGGAGGAGTGAGCCCCACAAGCCTAGGGAGGAAGAGCCAGGGCTCTCCAACATGGTCTCTGAGCTCCAGGTCCAGAGAATGATTTGGAGATCAACAGTGGAGTCCACAAATCCTAAGTCTGAATTTTGCAACCTGTTCCCTGACAGGGAACTAGCTTTGTTTCCATCTTTCTTCACCCAGTTCTTCGATTCTGAGAGACTTCTGGATCATTCACGAAAGCTGCCTTCCAGATGTCTTGTGGAGTTTGGCATCAGGGCTGGGCAGCAGAGGGACTTCACACATTCTGTGTGGCACACAGTGGGAGTCACAGGGAGGCCTATACGAATTCCATACAAGGAAAACTTGTGAACTGTTAAAAATAACCAGTACAGAAATGCATGGCTTCTGGAAGGAGTGAGCTTCCTATTACCAGAGGTATACAAGCCCTGTTCTGTAGAGGCATGAGCTCAAGAAATGGTGGCTGTTTTTATGATTATCAATTTAGGGTGTTTTTTTAAATATTGATTTATTTTTAGTAATCTCTATATCTAACACGAGGCTCAAACGCATGACTCCTCGATCAAGACTCACACCCTCAGGGCGCCTGGGTGGCTTAGTCGGTTAAGCGTCCAGCTTTCGCTTAGGTCATGATCTCGCGGTTTGTGGGTTCGAGCCCCGTGTCGGTCTCTGTGCTGACTGCCAGCTCAGAGCCTGGTGCCCATTTCGGAGTCTGTGTCTCCCTCTCTCTGACCCTCCCCTGCTCACGCTGTCTCTCTCTCTCCTAGAAACAAATAAAAAATATTAAAAAAAAAAAAAAAAAAGACTCACACCCTCTTCAGACAGAGCCAGCTAGGTGCTCCTAATTTAAGTGTTTTCAACCTTGGAACAGTCAGAGGGGGTGCCATAGATGGGAGAAGGAAGTAAACAGCCATCAGATCATGATGGGCTCTAACAACGTATTCTCTTTTTATTTTTTTATTTATTTAAATGTTTTACTTATTTTTGAGAGACAGCACGACCAGGGGAGGGACAGAGAGGGGACAGAAGATCCAAAACGGGTTCCTCTCTGACAGCAGTGAGCCAGAGGAAGGCCTTGAACCCACACAGTGAGATCATGACCTGAGCCAAAGTCAGAAACTCAACTGACTGAGCCACCCAGGCTCCCCAAAGTACTCTCTTTTTAAAGTAGAAATTCTGGGGCGCCTGGGTGGCTTAGTCGGTTAAGCATCTGACTTTCGCTTGGGTCATGATCTCGCGGTTCGTGGGTTCGAGCCCCGTGTCGGGCTCTGTGCTGACTGCCAGCTCAGAGCCTGGAGCCTGTTTCAGTCTGTGACTCCCTCTCTCTCTGACCCTCCCCTGCTCACGCTGTCTCTCTCTCTCTCTCCTAGAAATAAATAAAACATAAAAAAAAAAAAATAAAGTAGAAATTCTATGAGCTCTTATTGGACAGGAAGTGGCAAGAAGGCTCCTCTTCAGCTGGGCATCAGATGTACCTCTCCTATAAATCTGCCTGGGAGAGGTGACTAGGTGTCCACATGCAGAGTCCACGGATCGGTATTTCTAATATCTCCATTTTTAACTTAAAAAAATTTTTTTTAATGTTTGTTTATTTTTGAGAGAGAGAGACACACAGAGTGTGAGCGGGGGAGTGTCAGAGAGAGAGGTAGATACAGAATCTGAAGCAGGCTCCAGGCTCTGAGCGGTCAGCACAGAGCCCGACGCGGGGCTCAAACCCACAAACTGTGAGATCATGACATGAGCTGAAGTCGACCGCTCAGCCTACTGAGCCACCTAGGTGCCCCAACTTTTTTTTATATTTTATTCATTTTTGAGACAGAAAGAGACAGAGAGCGAGCAGGGGTTGGGGCAGAGAGAGAGGGAGACACAGAATCTGAAACAGGCTCCAGGCTCTGAGCTGTTAGCATAGAGCCCCATGGGGGGCTTCAACCCATGAACCATGAGATCATGACCTGAGCCAAAGTCGGATGCTTAACCGACTGAGCCACCTAGGCACCCCCTAATATCTCCATTTTTGCTAAAAGGATTGGGGGACTCAGAGAGGTCAAGTAATCTGCCCAAGGTCACTTTGCAGCTGAATGGACATGGGAACAGCCAACCCCAAGCATTGTAAAGGATGAAAGTACTTAAAAACTAAAGCCCATCTACTTCAGTGGTTCTCAGACTTTGTCCTAAGAACAAGCTAAAACTAAACTGCTTGGGTGGGTTTTAGTAACTTGCACTTTAACATAATACCTCTGGAGATGCAGGGACAGGTGTGACTTTGGTAGTGGTTAAGCCCAGATCCTAGAGTCCCACTAACTGGGTTTAATGTCCTGTGGTACTATTTATTGGCTTTCTGATTTTCCATCTGGAAAATGGTGATACTAATAGCATGAGCTGTTGTAAGAAATTCTCGAGTGGAATATAATATATCCAATATAATAAAATAATAAACAATGAGATAATTTCATGTATTTAATATAATCTATAACGTGGGGGTCCCCTGGCTGACTCAGTCTGTGGAGCATGCAACTCTTGATCTTGAGCTGTGGGTTTAGGCCTCACGTTGGATATAGAGATCACTTAAAAATAAAATTTTAAGGGGCACCTGGCTGGTTCAGTCAGTAGAGCACATGACTCTTAATCTCAGGGTCATGAGTTGAAGCCCCATGTTGGGCAATATTTAGGGGTGCCTGGATGGCTCAGTTGGTTAAGTGTTGGACTCTTAATTTTGGCTCAGGTCATGATCCTAGGATCATGGGATCAAGCCCCACATTGGATTCCATGCTGAGCATGAAGCCTGTTAGAGATTCTCTCTCTCTCCCTCTCCCCTGCTCTTTCTCTCTCTAAAATTAAAAATAAAAATATATTTAAAAGAATAAAGTAGGGGCACCTAGGGGACTCCATCAGTTAAGCATTGGACTTTGGCTCAGGTCAGGATCTCACAGTCTAGGTTTGAGCCCCATGTTGGGCTCTGTGCTGACAGCTCAGAGCCTGAGCCTGCTTTGGATTCTGTGACTCCCTCTTTCTTTGCTTCTCCCTGGCTCACGTTCTGTCTCTATCTCTAAAAAATAAAAAACATTTAAAAAAAAAAGAAAATTAAATTTAAAAAGTAAATAAATTTTTAAAGACTCTTAAAAAATAAAATATAAATTTTTAAAATATATAATGAGTATATAATGATTTTAATTATTTAATTATATTATATTAATTATACTTAATATATATTAAATTATACATGTTATGTTTGTATATTACATATTTATTTTTTTAAATTTTTTGTTTATTTTTTTAACTTTTTTTTTTCCTGAGAGAGAGAGAGAGCTTGAGCAGGGGAGGGCCAGAGAGAGAGGCAGACACAGAATCTGAAGCAGGCTCCAGGCTCTGAGCTAGCTGTCAGCACAGAGCCCAACGCAGGGCTCAAACCCATGAACTGTGAGATCATGACCTGAGCTGAAGTCGGATGCTTAACCGACTGAGCCACCCAGGCGCCCCTGTTTATTTATTTTTTAAGACAGAGAGAGACAGAGTGCAAGCAGGGAAGGGGCAGAGAGAGAGGGAGACACAGAATCTGAAACAGACTGCAGGCTCTGAGCTGTCAGCACAGAGTCTGATGCAGGGCTCAAACTCAGGAACTGTGAGATCATGACCTGAGCCGAAGTTGGATGCTTAACCGACTGAGCCATCCAGGCACCCCTTACATATTTATTTATAATAAATATATACATTTCTTAATAATAAAGGGCTTAAAAATTGTGCCTGTCATTAGTAAGCGCTAACTTAAGCATTAGCTTTTTCTCACCCCATCTTACCAGGAGCTTGCTACCGATGTCCAAAGGCAGCTCGGGCCATCTTTGGTCAGCCCTGGGCTGTGCCCACAGCCACGGCGGCAGGGTGCAGCAACCTCTTCAGTTGGATCTCTATAGGTTCACGCACAGAGTTAACTGAAAAAATTCTATTTAGCTTTTTTTGGATATAAACCCCCAAAGGCTGAGAGCACACCATCCCAGCCACTAGGGGGAGCCATGCATGGAGTTTGGAGGCACTGAGGGGATGGCAGCTTGGGTTTCAAACATGATTCTCTAATGGTTGGTCTGGAACGGAGTTGGTGCATCTCAGCTCCCAGCTGGTTCTAACAAGGGTGGGGAAAAGTTACTAACTACAGGCTTTTCAGTGCTCTAGGACCTAGAGCGGGAAGCAAGGATTGCCCAGACGCCTCCCCTCCAAGTCTGGATAGTATTTTTATTTTTTCTGCTCTGTGCATATGGTAGGATTCAAACTCCAGAGAATTAGAAGGAGGGGGGGAGGGGCATGATGAAGGAGTTGGAGGAAGGAAACTTGGCCTTATCCCAACCCCAAAGCCCCCTGCTGAGCTGCCACTCCCAGATTCCATTGTTCCTTCTACATCAGCAAATCTCTCCTTCCAGCTTCCAGCCTCTTTCCCTTTCAGAGCTGGCCTCCCTCAGGCCCCACCAGCTTCCAGAAGTTTTATGTACCCAATTCTGTCTGAGCAAGGATTCCTCAGACCCAAGCACATTTCATTATCTTATTCACTGAACATGCTTCGGTTGGAAGCTTCGGGCGTGGTTAATGCGGTAAGAGTCCCCTGTGGGGGTGTTGATGAAGTAATTTAAATAGACCCTAACTTTGCTCTCAGGGTGCTCATTGGCTGGGGTGGGGACATGCACAAACAGGTCAATATATCAATAAACTAGGTGATTTTCAATACTGTAGTAATCAGAATTCCAAAAGAAATAAAGTAGGGTGAGATGATAGACTATGAAATAGGGACTACTTTAGACAGAAAGGGAAGGTATGTCATTGGTGGTGGTATTTGAACACAGATGCTAAGTAGGAGTAACAAGTGCAAAGGCCATCAAAGAAACGAGCCCAGTGAGGTGAGATTTCAAATTCCAACTTGCCTAGTCGTCAAGAAAACGCCCAGAAAAGTTCTCTGAGGAATCCCAGAGACCTCGGGAGGAAGGGGCCTGAAGGTTTACCCCATAATGTGAGGGGATGGAGGGGCGCTCTCTAGTGGTGACAATAGTTAAATTTCACCATCGCTGACCTGGAATACCACATGCTTGCGACTTGACTGGGCTAATTATGAGCTTCACTCACCCCTGTCTCTCCCACATCTATTCATTCAACAGATACTTACTGAGCGCCGCCTACGTGCCAAGCGCTAGTCTAGATCCTGGGGTACAGTTGTGAACCCGACAGTAAATGTCCTTGCCCTCCCAGAGCCCAGTCCTCTAACCCCACCTCACTTCTGTCTCCACTTCAGTCTTTGCACTTGCTGTTTTCCCCTGGAAAACAGGCTCCTGGCTTTTTGCATCGATGGTTCAGGTCTCATCTCAAATGTGACCAAGTCAGAAAAGTGTAAACTTACTAATTTATTGCCTGTTGTCCCCACTAAAATGATTCCAGGAAGGTTACCATTTTCCTGGAATCCCTCAGCCTCGCACTTACTAGGTGCTTAGTAAACACTTTCTGAATGGGTTTGAGCATTCATTCAGAATGGGTTTGAGCATTCATTCAAAAAATATTTATCGGGTGCCAGCCAACCTACTACACATCAGACGCTAGTGAACTGTCAAGTGAACGGATTGAACCAAACAGACCAAAAATCCCCGACCAGAGCATTCTAATAAAAAATTGCAAACCTGGCACTACTCACCCCGTTTACCCTGCCTTCCCCCCACCCCCCCCATACATTTATCACCTTCGAAACTATCATAATTTAACTCCTTGGTGGTGTTTGTGTGTCTCCCCTCTAGAATGTAAGCGCCACGAAGGCAGGGGATTTTGTCCATGTTGTTCACCACGCCCCCCTGAGCGACTAGAACAAGTTGGCACCAGGTAGGTGCTCAGTAAGTACAGACCGAATGAACTCTAGACCTCAGCCAGCTCTTTATCCTGCAGACCTTGAGCCACTTAGTTCCAAGGGGGACTGGGCCTCAGGAAGTGCCGAGAGGTGACCTCAGGTGGCCCGACCCAGGAGTCCGAGCTCTGGGCGAAGAGCCATCGGAGCAGCTGAGTTGGGAGGCGCGGGCAGCGAAAGCTTGACACGGCCCTGACGGCCTGGAGAGCTTCCAGAAAGAGGAGCTAGCGCAAGTAGCCCGCGCCAGAGACGGTGGGCGGTGCCGTCGGAGGGCAAGAGTCACATGACTCGCGCTGGTACCTCCCACCTCCTCGTGGGCGGGGTGTCAGGAATAGGCAGAGACCATGCTAATGAGCCAAGGTGGCGGCCAATCGCTGCGTGCGCCGAGGGTCCGGACCAAGATCCTGGACGCCCGCTAGCGCGCAGGCTCGCGTCCCGTCCGCCTCGGGCTTTTGCAAGCGGCGCGGCGGGCCTGCGAGTTGGGGGTGCAGCGGCTTCCTTAACCTGCCTCTCGGGCTTGGCGGCCGTCTGGGTCAGGCCCGGCCCGCGAGGGGGCCAGGCGGCGGCTGTCTCAGGCGGAGGCGGAGGTGCGGCGGAGGGTGGGGGCCGCTGCCTTCGCAGGCGCCCGGGCCGGCCCGCGCCTTTGCACGGTGCTACATGCATCCGGAGCCCGCCCCGCCCCCGAACAACAACAGCCCCGAGCTTCCCCTCAGCGGCGGCAGCACCACCAGCGGCAGCCGCCGGAGCCGCCGCCGCAGCGGGGACGGGGAGACCCCGGGGTCGTCGCCGCCGCCGCCGCCGCCGCCGCCGCCAGCCGCAGTCACCTACCCGGACTGGATCGGCCAGAGTTACTCCGAGGTGATGAGCCTCAACGAGCACTCGATGCAGGCGCTGTCCTGGCGCAAGCTCTACTTGAGCCGCGCCAAGCTCAAAGCTTCTAGCCGGACCTCTGCTCTGCTCTCCGGCTTCGCCATGGTGAGCTCGGGCCGCCCTGCCCTGCCCCCTCTCCTGTCCTGGTCGCTCCCTGCCCGCAGCCCCGACGGTGCCCACAGGGAGCAAGCTGGGCGGGCCGGGCGGGCAGGGGATGCGGGAAAAGGTCTGGGAGAACGGTCTCGCGGACGCTGGGGGCGGGGGAGGGATCCAGAGGAGGTGCTGGACGTGAGGAGAGATGGGCGACAAGTGACACCTGATGTGGGAGATTGGGCGTCCTAGAAATTGTCCGGGGTTGGGGGGCTCCAGTGCCTTCAGAGAGGCAAGTTTGATGCAACAAGTAGGGAGAAAGCAGGATCTTAGAAGTACATCTGTAAGAAGACGGTCCCACATATGTTCACGGGGAAAGGAAGGACATAAAGGGTGTGATCTCCTTGGGAGCAGGTGTCCGGAGGTGGAGGGCGACCCCCGAGCTGTCTCTCCTGTGACCCCACACTAGAGGCCAAAAGGTATTGGCCACGTCCTTTTATCACCTAATGGAGGGGATTTCCTGACAAACTTTCTCCCACTGCGTTTTCCGAGAGCCCCAGCCTGGGGTTCTGACAGCCACTCTCCACCCTCAGTCTCCTCTTCAGAAACTTGGCACTGAGTCACTGGGTGTGGGGGAGGACATACCCCCCTTGAATGGGCTTTCAGCTGTCTGGGGGTCAGGCGTGGGCTCCCCTCCCTGTGCCAGGCTGGGCTGCAGTGAGAAGCCGCTGAGAGGTGGTGTAGGTGAGGCTGCAGGTTGGGCCAGGAAGGGGCCCTGAGGATGCCCTCAGGCCTGGAGTCTCCCAGGGCAGGGCCTCCAGAACAATTCATGATTATCACTGTGTGAGATCAACCTGTGCAAGTGGGGTCTGCCCCCCACCCCCACCCCCATCCCTAGCCCAGAGCACTCCTGCCTCCCCAGTGAGTGAGCTATGCTCTTGGCCTTGAGGGAGGGAGTGGCGGCACCCTTGTGTTTTCTTGGGAGTGTGTCCGGTACTCTCCCTGTGTTCTACAAACAAGTGGACCGACACGGTGGAGCCTGAACTTTTTAGAAGCCCTGAGCCAGCCCAGAGCACACTGGGCCTCTGGAAAAGCCAGGTGACTGAGTGGGGGAGCGCCCTCCTTAGGCCTGCCACTTGCTGGCTGTGTGGCCTGAGACACATTTCTCTCTGGATCTTGGTTTCTGAATCAGTAAATGAAGGCTGCTACTTAGAAGTAGCTCTGACTTTAAGAATTAGGGGCGCCTGGGTGGCTCAGTCAGTTGGGCATCCAACTTCGGCTCAGGTCATGATCTCATGGTTCCTGAGTTCCAGCCCTTTGTGGGGCTCTGTGCTGACAGCCCGGAGCCTGGAGCCTGCTTCGGGTTCTGTGTCTCCCTCTGTCTCTGCCCCTCTCCGCTTGGGCTCTGTCTCTGTCTCTCTCTCTCTCAAAAATGAATAAACATTAAAAAATTAAAAAAAAAAAAGAATTGAGGAAGCCCTTGAGAGGGGACGAGAGAATCTGTGTGTTTGTGTGAGGGAGTGGCACCCTAGTGTTTAGTTTAGGTCATATGATGGAATTCTGTTCTCTCATTCCCAAATCCTTAGAGACCAGTCTGCTCCTTTTGCCTGAAGATTCTATCAGACTGGCTGACATTTACCAGCCACTCACCCTGTACTAGGCATCCTGTAGGTTCCCTAAACTTCCACACTAATTCCTCAACTACCTTTTGAGGTGGTTTTGCCATGGAACTTTCCCAAGACCATACAGTTCGTCTGCTAGAACAGGATTTGAACCTGAGTCTGCTGGCATCTAGAACTGTTTTGGGCACTTCTGCCTTTTGTGGTATGTGGAGTTCTGACCAATGTCCAGCCAGGAACATGTTCGACCAGGACTCCTAGGAAAAGGGAAATAGAGCAGGAAAATTTCTTTTAAGCAAAATTAAAATGTTACAATTTTGGGGCAGGGAGTGACACCAGTAGCTTCTCACAGCTGTGCTCTGGATTTAAGATGGTGGCATACCTGTTCCCCTTTTTCTTCGGGTCATAAATTCAAAACTGCCCAGCTCCTTTCCCACTCTGGGAGAACTAAGGATCTGATGGGTAGCACTTTCCTGCCCTCTGGAGTCCTGTGAATCCTGGAGAAGCCAGCCTTCTAACCAGATGGCACCTTCCTCTTCCTCCTGCTAGGAACGGTTCAGGAAGTTAGGAAGCAGGGGCAGCCAGCGGCATTGGGTGGGCCTTGGCTCATCCAGACTGTGTCTTGGGGACCTGTATTTCCTTGGTCAGGGGGTGCCTGGCTGGCTTACCTGGAAGAGCGTGCTACTCTTGATCTCGGGGTTGTGAGTTCGAGCCTCATGTTAGGTGTAGAGATTACTTAATTGAAAAAATTAAAGCAAAAAAAAGAAAGAAAGAAAGCTTTATATTTTCCCTGGTCAGGGTGGAGAAGGCTTCCTGGCTCCACAGATGAACTCCCCAAAGTTCTTCTGACAGGGAGGGGTGAGCCCCATCACAGCCTGCGTTCTGGGGAAAGCAGTTATAGGGGGGTAACTGCCTTTGCTGTGAGTCTGTAAATCTATGGGAGAAATGGAGTTGGGTTGGACAGACAGATCCAAGAGGCAGGCAGCTCTACCTGTGCCCCACCCCCCACTATAGACACTCAGCCTTGTGAGTGAGCCTCTGAGAGGAAGGGGTGCCACGCAGCTCAGCACCATGGAAACGGAGTGAACGAGTTTCCTGGACTACTCTCCCTTGGCCCGTGAGTCAGCACAACCAACTTCCTACCCCCAGAGGGCTTCCTTCCTAGAGACATGGAAAACCACAGGCACCGATGTGACCTCCGATCTCCAAGGGTAGAAGAGTTGGCAAAGCTACCAGGCCCACCTGCTCAGAAGGTGAGATTGAGGGAGGGTCTCCTAAGAGCCTGGAGGGGATTGAGAGACTCCCCCCTTGTGGGCAGAAGGGCCTGGCCAGGTGCCCTGATGTGCTGGGGAGATAGGCTGCGGGATCTCACATTAGCAGCTTATATTCTTTGAACCCAGTTTACTTGTGTGGACAAACGGGGCACGTATCCTGCTCTGCCATGAACTTGCAGGAGGATTCTTTAGGGGTCCTGATTGGCCTACCAGAGGGTGAGGAATTTTCAGGATCTGATCCTACACACCGTAGCTGGACCCTCTCTAGTTTTCAAACAAGAATCCCACTTTTGACAGCATTTCTAGAAACAACAGGCCTTTGCTAGGCTTGGCATGGAGATCCCCTGAAACCAGGGTCCCTGGATATATAGCACATGATCAGCATCCTGCAGGAGCTGCTGGAGACAAGGGTCCCCTCATAGGCTATGACTCAGGTCATCTGTGCCTCAGTTTACCTGAGTGAGAGGTAGCCCCCTCAGCCTGACCCTCTGACCTGCGGGACCAGAGCGAGCACATGGGCAATCTTGGTCTGCTGGGGAGGGCAGGCTGTAATGTTAGCCTAAGCAAGAGATAATTGGGAAGGTCAGCCTGCTGCCGTAAACAAAATGCTTTCCACGACCTGGGATCAATTATTTTTGGATTATCTGCCTCCTCAAGTTCTCTGCCCGCCAGCACCCTTTTGTTCCCAGGTCCCAGAGCAGGCTGAGAAGTTGCTTGGAATGTCTGTAAAAATGAGTTGGAAAGAAGGCATGAAATCGTAAGACATTGAGCCTCTGGGATATGTTCAGAGTTCAGGGGGCATAGAGATGAGTAAGAAATTACTATTACTAATCATAGGGCTAATTACTAATAGTAATCATTGCTTTTGTGGATTGGGCTCTTGCAGTAGGCCAGGCGTTAGTGCTAAGTGTTTTACGTGTACCATCTCTTGTGATCTTCACACAATCTGGTGAGGGTACATGCCCGTCCCAGGCGAATGACTTGCCTGAGATTACTTGGCTGGTACGCCACAGAGCCCTGTGCCCCTGGTGTGGCCCCGTTGCTATAGAGGAACATCGGAGTGCTAGGACAGAGCTCGAGGCCCGAGTATGGCAGAGCAAAGAAAGAACAAGGACTCTGGAGCCAGACAACTTGGGTTTAAATCCTGACTCTACCACCTACAACTGTGAGGTCCTGGGGAAGTCACTTAATGTCTCTGGGCCTTTGCTTCCTTACCTGTAAAATGAGGATAACAGCAGTACCTGCCTCATAGGGTTAGTGTGAGCGTTCCTTGAGTTAGTTCATTGCACTTAGAATGTACCTGGCCCAGATTTTCAGGAATCTTGCTCACCTTTGTTCCCATGGGACCGCTTTTATAAGGTTTAACTGATTTTTTTTTAAGTAATCTCTATACCCAACGTGAGGCTCAAACTTACAACCCCACCAAGAGTTGAATGCTCTACCCACTGAGCCAGCCAGGCGCCCCAGGGATGAACTGATTCATAAGAATGTGATTCCAGAGGTGGTAGATTCAGAGCTTGGGGAAGAACCCTCCTATCAGAGAAAATGTTGGGAATGAAGTCACAAAATGAGAAATGTAGGGTCTCAGGGAGAGGCAGCAGGGCGGGTGTGACTGGAGTGGAGGGTGTGTAGGGAGTGGTTGAGAAAGGTGAATCTAGTCTGGTAAGGTGTTACAGGGCTTTGGCTGTTTCTCGGAAACCTGAATTCTTGTGTAGGCAGTGGGGAGGCATTAGGTTTTGGATGGGAGGAGTTATGTGATGAATTCTAGAATAATCTTGATGATGTTACTACTATTTACTGACCACCAGGTATGACTCTGGACGCTTTTCTTTCATTCTTATTTTGTCCTCAGATCAACTCTTTTTTTTTTTAAGTTTGTTTATTTATTTATAGTTTATTTTTGAGAGAGAGAGAGAGGAGCGCGCGCGTGTGCGCATGAGTGGGGGAGGAGCAGAGAGAGAGGGAGACACAAAATCTGAAACAGGCTCCAGGCTCTGAGCTGTCAGCATAGAGCCTGACAGGGGGCTCGAAACCACGAACCGTGAGATCATGACCTGAGCCGAAGTAGGACGCTTAACCAACTGAGCGCCCCCCACCCTGCGCAAAGCCCCTAATGTTTATTTATTTTTGAGAGAGAGAGACAGCACGAACAGGGAGGGACAGAGAGAAAGGGAGATACCGAATCTGAAGCAGGCTCCAGGCTCTGAGCTGTCTGCACAGAGCCCAACGTGGGGCCTGAACGCACAAACCGTGAGATCATGACCTGAGCCAAAGTCGGATGCCTACCCAACTTTATTTATTTTTGAGACAGAGGGTTGGGGGAGAGAGAGAGAAAGAAAGAGCTCAAGCAGGGGAGGGGCAGAGAGAGAATGCCTAACTCTCAGAGCTGGGCTCTAACTCCCTAGGCATGAGCCATGAGATCACGACCAGAGCCGAAATCAAGAGTCAGATGCTTAACCTGACTGAGCCACCCAGGCGCCCCTCCTCAGATCAACTCTTTTTTTTTAATTTTTTAATGTTTTATTTATTTCTAGGAGAGAGAGACAGCGTGAGCAGGGGAGGGTCAGAGAGAGAGGGAGTCACAGACTGAAACAGGCTCCAGGCTCTGAGCTGGCAGTCAGCACAGAGCCCGATGCGGGGCTCGAACCCACAAACCGAGAGATCATGACCCAAGCGAAAGTCGGACGCTTAACCGACTAAGCCACCCAGGCGCCCCATGTTTTATTTATTTCTAGGAGAGAGAGACAGCGTGAGCAGGGGAGGGTCAGAGAGAGAGGGAGTCACAGACTGAAACAGGCTCCAGGCTCTGAGCTGGCAGTCAGCACAGAGCCCGATGCGGGGCTCGAACCCACTAACCGTGAGATCATGACCCAAGCGAAAGTCGGACGCTTAACCGACTAAGCCACCCAGGCGCCCCTCAGATCAACTCTTAAAGGTATTTCCTATAGATAGAAAATATCAGGCTCTAGGAGGTTAAGGTACCCAGCTAGTAGAAATCAGGGACTGGTAGGCCTGACTTGGAGCCATTTCTACTTAACTGCCCTCTGGCTGCTGTAGCTGGTTGATAGCTGGGCCTTTGAATCCTTCCAGATGTGGGGTTCTGCACTCCAAGCTGTTTATAAATGGAAATTTGTCGAATGCCCCAAGGGGAGGGCTCTTCCTGCCTCCCTGAGAAGCCTTTTGTGAAACTTCACAAGTGTCTGTGGTGCATTTCTGGAATTTTCAGCTGGGATTTGTGTTGAGTTCTGCTGGTTGTTGGGTCTGGGGCTGGTGAAGGAGAGAATTCTAGGGTTTCTTAAGATGGCACGATGGTAATCAATGTTTAGAGCCGGGGTGGGGTCCCTTGGAGAAGTAAAGCTGAGAAAAGTATAAGTAAAAGCCAGTAGGTTTCTCTCTAATGGGACTTCTGGGTAGCATTTTTTTGGTTTTGTTTTGTTTTGCTTTTAAGTACTCTCCACACCCAACATGGGGCTCAGCTCACAACCCCAAGATCAAGAGTCACATGCTCCAGGGACTGAGCTGGCCAGGTGCTCCCTGGGTAGACTTTAACATGCCCCCACAAGGGATGTCACAAACTGGCAGGACTATAGACTCTTTTCTTCAGAGGAGAATATTGTAGGACTGTGATTTGACAGCCAATCAACCTTTGATTTTTGAACATTGGTCTAACCCAGAAATCAGCCAACCTTTTCTATAAGGGGCCAGATAATAAATATTTTCTGCTTTACAGGCAACACAATCTTGATGGTAGACTACTCAGTCCTGCCATTTTAGCTCAAAAGCAGCCACAGATGATAGGCAAATGAATGGGTTTGGCTCTGTGCCAATAAAACTTTATTTACAAAAACTGCCATCTACAGGCCACGGTTTGGCAACCCCTGGTCTAAGCAGTAGTCTCCAAATGTTTGAGGGCAAACCCCTCTAAATAATGTTAGCACTAGCTTCAGTATTTGTATGCTTATACCTTAGATATGTTTTAGTATAATAGGTGTGTTATAAGCATACATAAAAAGACAAAATCAAAAAGTTGAAAGGAGGAACTAAACAATAAATGAATGTTATTGGAAGTTCTCATATCATCTTCCTGGTGGATCACCTATGCTTGCCATGAGATAGGTCAGAGACATGGGGCTGAAATACCCAAAGATTGGGTCTTACCTTCATTTCTTTTTTTTTTTTTTTTTTTAAGACATTGTAACTCTACATTGTAAATAATACAGGATTATGGTAAGTTTGTTTAAAAAACTTTTTTAAATGTTTCTTCATTTGTGATAGAGAGAGCCAGAGCATGAGCAGAGGAGAGGCAGAGAGAGAGGGAGACACAGAATCTGAAGCAGGCTCTGGGCTCCAAGCTGTCAGCACAGAGCCTGATGCAGTGCTCAAACCCATGGACCATGAGATCATGACCTGAGCCAAAGTCGGATGTCTAGCCGACTGAGCCACTCAGGCACCCCAATGTTTGTTTATTTTTGAGAGAGAGTGTGAGCAGAAGAGGGGCAGAGAGAGGGGTAGATACAGAATCCAAAGCTGGCTCCAAGGCTCTGAGCTGTCAGCACAGAGCCTGATGTGGGGCTCGAACTCATGAACTGTGAAGTCACGGCCTGAGCCAAAGTTGGACACTTAACCGACAGAGCCACCCAGGTGTCCCTGATTTATTTCTTCAACAGTGTTTTACTGTGGCCCCTAGAGGGAAGAGTAACTGTGCTGGATGCTGGGGAAAACAGAGGGAAATGAGATGATATTGGAAGAAACAAGTCATATAATTACGTCTTTAGGACATGTTTGATAAGTGCAGTGGTGGGAGAGCATGGATTGAAGGACACTTACAATCTGAAAATACTTACTTTGCCTAAATATTCAGTGCCTGCCATGCTCACTGGGGCAGAGATTTTCCTGTCCTGTTCCTTCACTTTCTCAGAGCACAAAGTCCTCCAGGCACATAGTAAGTAAGCTCTCGGGATGCATTTCGCACAAATGGGTAAATGGTCTTACCCTCACCTGAGAGACCACACAGAACAGAGGTGACTTGGAAGGTAAAACCCAAGGAAATTGGAATTAGTTAGGTAAAGAGAAAGCCTGGGGGCACTTACGTGGCTCAGTTGGTTAAGCTTTTGACTTTGGCTCAGGTCATGATCTCAGGGTTCATGAGTTTGAGCCCTGCGTCAGGCTCTGTGCTGACAGCTTATGGCCTGGAGCCTGCTTGGATTCAGTGTCTCCCTCTCTCTCTGCCCCCGCCCCCCATATAAATAAATATTTTTTAAAAATAAAAAAAAAAAAGACGAAAAAAAGAAAAAGCCCAGGCCTGTCCTTCGCCCAACCAGCAAGTTCAACAAATTTAGCTTATGACATATATTTAGTGAATCAACACCAGGTAGTTTTTTTGTTTTTTAATGAAATAAGAATGGAACGAAATAGCAGCATGCATTGGTTGTTGTAAGGATAGGCTATATTACCTTCCTTTAAGGAGAAGTATTATTTGGGGAAACTTTTGTGTCTGTTATAAATGTGTGTCTCTTTATGGAAACATTTGGAGTATTGGACTGAGGTGGTCAAAAGAGTTTGTAAACCACTAGACAAGGCCTCAATTCTCTCTTAATAGATGGTTTGCATTTGAGGTAGGGCCGGCAGGCTCAGACAGCTCTGGGTGACCCTGGGTGACTATTGTAGGCCGCAGCCACCCACCCTCCTTAAGGAGTGAACAGTGAAGCCTTGGCTTGGAGAAGGACAGTTGGCTCTCCCAACTGTGGGCCCTGGGGTCAGGCCAGGCGTGGGAGGACTGTCTCAGAAGGGCCTGGACTTCCAGTCACCAGGTGGCGGGGGTCTCCATGGAGCCCAGCAGGAGTGAGGAGAGGTGGTTGGCATTCGGGCGTAGCAGCCAGATGCCTGGCAGAGCCAGCCAAGCCCTACCCTGT
The DNA here is from genome assembly GCF_003009895.1 of Hyaena hyaena. NCBI lineage: Eukaryota > Metazoa > Chordata > Mammalia > Carnivora > Hyaenidae > Hyaena > Hyaena hyaena. The sequence continues at coordinate 4,053,200 of NW_024080632.1, read as the reverse complement.
GCAGAATCCCATGGCCTTCTTGGCTCACGCTTGACAGCAGTATCCTCATGTCTGCTGTGCGGGCCTGTGGACCTGTGTGAGGTGGCGATCTCCTCCTTCCTATCCCGCTAGGCCCCATGTGGCCAGGTTCAAGCAGGCCCTTGGCTGGCTGGGAGCTGTTTATTTTGGGTTGACAGGCCCAGCACTCTGGCTATATTTACCTTGTGAAGTTGCTTGCAATCTGATCTGATCTGATCTGATCTCTCTGGGGCTGAGCTGGGGCCCTGGGAGTCGCCTGCCAGATTCCACGAGGCCCCCTGACTTTCCTTCTGTGCTCTGTGGGGAGATTTCCCAAGCGGGAAGCGTTCTGGAAAAAACAGGGGCTTGTATTCCTATAAATGGTTTTCCTCAGGATCCATGACGGGTGTCATCCGTTCCTTCTCTCTGGACATTCTTCTTTCTGAAGCCCCAGAGCACTGACCTTGGCCATCCATACAGCCAGCCTGCAGGAATTGTAGGGGCTGGTGAGGGTGATGGGGTTTCTTCCAGAGCTTGGGAGCAGGGCTTTTTCTCTTCCTCAGGGTGCCCAGCATTTCAGGCTTTGCTGTCCAGCCTCTCCCCAGCTCAAGACCTCGGGGAGGGCTGGCTGGTTCTGCTGTCCCCAGGTCAGGTCCGTTCCGACAGCTGTGATTTCTGGTCCTGGATCCTGAGAGTGTGACAAATGGTGTGGAAAGAGTGGTCTCTGTCCTGCTGAGGCAGCCATCTGGACCCGTGTGGTTTGGGGCACACTTTCACCTTATGCCCTGGGTTTGGAATTTGGGTAGATGAGGCCCAGAGTGGGGATCTGACCCTGTCACCCACCCCGGCACGGGGGTTGGGGGCCGCAGAACCTTGGCTCATGGGGTCAGTTCTCTCCAGCCCGAGCTGAGGGTGTCCAGGGGCTATTTCTCTCTCTTTCTCCCCCCCCCCAACTTTTTGTTGTTAAAGTTCATTTATTTAACCAATCTCAACACCCAACATGGGGCTCAAACTCACAACCCCAGAATCAAGAGCCACATGCTCTACCCACGGAGCCAACCAGGCACCCTTGGGCTATTTCTCTTCTGCTTCAAGCCCCGTGTTTTTTTTTTTAACTAAAATGTATTGTGCACCTCCTGTGGTCGGGTCCTGGGTTAAATGCTTACATGTCAAGACCTTATTTAGCCTCTTCAGCAACTGTCTTGGTCCATCTGGGCCACTGTTCCGGAATAACAAACTGGGTGGCTTATAAACAACAGACATTTATTTCCTCACAGTTCTGGAGGCTGGACGTCCAAGATCAAGGTGTCGGCAGATTCCAAATCTGTGGAGGGGCTGGCTGCCTGACTCAAAACTTCTGTCTGCTCACTGTGCCCTCCCGTGGCAGGAGTGGCAATGGGCTCTCTGGGCTCTCTCGCTCTTTTTTTTCTTTTTCTTTTAGATAGTGTGAGCAGGGGAGAGCGGCAGAGGGGGAGAGAGAGAATCCCAAGCAGGCTCCATGCTTAGGAGCCCAACCTGGGGCTTGATCTTACCACTGTGAGATCATGACCTGAAGTGAAATCAGGAGACGCTGAACTGACTGAGCCACCCAGACACATACATCCCCCCCATTTTTTTTTTAAGTTTATATATTTATTTTGAGAGAAAGAGAGAAAGCAAGCAGGGGAGGGGCAGATAGAGGAGGAGAGAGAATCCCAAGCAGGCTCTGTGTGGCTCGATCTCAGGAAAAGTGCACCGAACCTTGGATCAGGTCGTGATCTCATGGTTTGTGGGTTTGGGCCCCGCATCGGGCTCTGTGCTTAACAGCAGAGCCTGGAGCCTGCTTCAGTCTGTGTCTCCCCCTCTCTCTCTACCTTTCCTCTACTCACGCTCTGTGTATGTGTCTCTTATTTCTCTCAAAAATAAATAAACATTAAAAAAGATTTTTTTTAAAAGAGTGGACACTTAACCCGCTGAGTCACCCAGGTGCCCCTGGGCTCTCTTTTGTAGGGACACTAATCCTGTTACGAGGACTCCACCCTCCTGACCTAATCATCTCCCTAAGGCCCCACCTCCTAGTACCATCCCACTGGGAATTAGGGTTTGAGGGTGTGAATTTAGAGGGAACACAAACATTCAGTCTGTAGTAGCATCCACGTGGGAAAGCGCTTCTATTGCCCCCTTTGCATGCGGGCTTTAGAGCCACAGGGACTTGAGTTCAGAGCTCCCACTTAGAAGCAGTCTGACCCCTGGAATAGCTGACCTCACCTCTCTGAGCCCATTTTTCCTCATTTGTAAAAGAATAATAATGATGTTGCTGATAATCATTTATACTTTGTTAAGCTTACCGTGTGCCAGCTTCTGTTCTGAGGGCTTTATATTCAGTAGCTCATTGAATCTCATAACAGTCATAAGAAGTGGGTCCCAGTATTATTGATGTGACACAGAAAGGTTGAAATACTTGTCCAAGGTCACCAGTTTTGTCAGTGGAGAAGCCAATTCATCCTTAACGGCGATAAAGAAGGGGAGATACCAGGTAAGGGAACAGGTTAGCTACCTGTATATGTCCCCCTGGAATATACCCCAGCGCTCAGCTCAGGGCCTGATGTACCTAATGGGTATGGACATTTCCAGTGAGTGAATAAATAGCCAGTGGGCTCCTGCTTATCCTTTCTCTGGTTTCAGGTTCCGGGGCAACAGGCCAAAAACAGGAAGAGGAAGTGCTGGGGGTGGGGAGGTGGTGGCAGAAGGCATGCATTGCTGGAGGGTTCCCTCCCCTTTCCAGTGTGGGCAGGCCTGGTGGCTGAGACCATGGGGCCCTGGGATGTGTCCCTTAACTCACTATGCCCTGATGGCCTGCCCTTACCCGTGTGTACTAAGAATTCTCAGGATTGGCACTAGGCCACCAGTGATCTTAAAAAACAGTTGAAATCCTGATGGCACTGCCCCAGATTTATAGGAGCTTGAAACATTTTGTAAACTCCTGGGCTGAACAGTTCATACCGGCTGTGGCAGCTCTGGGGCAAAAAAGTCTATGAATCTCGTTGAAATTGTTACGTATACCTGGATGTTCTAAGGAGGGTGTCCATTATCTTCACCAGATTCTCAAGGTGTCAGACCCCACATCAGCTTTCGCCTGTGACCTTAATCTCACCACGTTCCCTCCTTTTACAGACCAGAGGGGAGGGTTATGACCAAGGTCAAACAAGGAAGGTGGTTCTGGAGCCAGACTCAGGCCCCCCAGGTTGTCTGTGGTGTTCTTTCAGCCCAGGTGTACCCTTCCAGTAGAGGATAGAAGCCCCAGAGGATTCCATATAGAGACAGTGGGTTTGGGGATGATGTGTCTAAACTGAAAAATAATAATAAAGCCCATTTAGATTGAGTGTTTACTCTCTGCCAGGCACTAAGTATTTAACATGGGATTAACTCGGTCCTCACAACAATGCTCTGATTCATGTACCATTATTCCCATTTTACAGATAAGGAAACTGAGGAGCTTGCTAGAATCAGTGCTAAATAAAGGGCAGAGGAGTGAGGGTTCAGAGGCAGGCAGCCTGGCTCTACAGCCTGTGCTCCTGACCCCACACTGCCTTCCCTTGTCAAAGGAGGGGTCGTGAGAAATAGAGATATGAAAGCAAGCAGGGCCAGGCATATAGGCAGGAGAGCTAGTGAGGAAAGAGAGAGACCCCTTACCCAGGAGTAAGGAGGAGTCAGCATTAGCTTGTATGGGGCTAGTGGATATGTGGCAGCATTTGACCTCCCCCTCTCTGAGCAGACATTTTATGAAGGGTCACTCACTGTCCTTAATGGTATTGCCATTGGCGTTTGCTGCCCCAGTCCCTCCAGCCTGGCAAGCGGACCCTGGCATTCTGCCCACTGCCCGCTGTTCCGGGTCCAGATCTGATGAGCTGGCATCTTCACGTGGGGGCGATTTGCAAGGCCCAAGTGAGAAGCAGCAGGTGGCAGGCCCAGAACGTGCCCCTGGTGACCCTGGGTCCACAGGTCTCCAGGAACTGGGGAGCAGCTAGGGCGTCAGCCGTGGGGCCCAGAGCTGGGGCTAGGGCAGGAGGTGGCGTGGCCCCAGGGCTTGTCTACCACACTGCAGCAGCACCTGGCTCAGTCCCTTCTAGGAAGCTTCACCATTCCTCGTTGGTTGGTGCACCATTTCCTCAGAAAGGGTGTAGGCCTGACCTGGGAGGGCCTTCATCTCTAGCTCACCCCATGCCTTCTCCCTGGATCGGGGCATGAAGGAGAAGCTTGTGCTCGGGAACAGAATGTTAGGCCAACAGAGAGGGCGGCTGGTGGTTTGGTGGTTGCAGTTTTTTTTTAATGCAAACTGTATCATAGTAAAATATACATCAACCTTACCATCTTTTTTTTTTTTTTTTAAGTCTATTTTTTGAGAAACAGAGCATGAGTGGGGGAGGAACAGAGAGAACGGAAGTCACAGAATCCAAAACTCTCTGCGCTGATAGCAGAGAGCCAGATGTGGGGCTCGAACTCACCATGAGATCATGGCCTGAGCCAAAGTTAGACGCTTAACTGACTGAGCCACCCAGGTGCCCCTCAAACTTACCGTCTTAACCGTTTGTGGTTTGGCTTTTAATACCTGGCTGGGTGGTAGGAGCAGCAGATACTATTTGGGAGATGTTTACCACGTACCAGGGACTCTGATTTCATTGTTAAAATAAGCCTATGAACTACTGTGATATCTGTTTCACAAATAAAGAAGTTGAGGCTCAGAGAGGCTTAGTGGCTTTCCTAAGGACATATGGCCAGCAAGTAGTGGAACTGGGATTCACCTCCAGCCAGCCTGGGCTCTAAACCTGCTGTCTTCACTAATACTTTCTCAACCCTAAGTGAGGGAGTCCTATTATCCCCATTATATAGATAAGGAAACTGAGGCTTGGAGAGGCCACGTGTTTCCCAGGGTCCATGAGCTTGATGGGAGGGGAACCAGGATTTGAGTGTGGCTCTGTGGGCCATGAAGGTCCTGGCACTCAGCCCCCCTCTCCCCTGTCCCCTAGGTGGCGATGGTGGAGGTACAGCTAGATGCCGACCATGACTATCCGCCCGGGCTGCTCATCGCCTTCAGTGCCTGCACCACGGTGTTGGTGGCCGTCCACCTATTTGCACTCATGATCAGCACCTGCATCCTGCCCAACATCGAGGCGGTGAGCAACGTTCATAACCTCAACTCGGTCAAGGAGTCACCCCATGAGCGCATGCACCGCCACATCGAGCTGGCCTGGGCCTTCTCCACTGTCATCGGCACGCTGCTCTTCCTGGCTGAGGTGGTGCTGCTCTGCTGGGTCAAGTTCTTGCCCCTCAAGAAGCAGCCGGGGCAGCTGCGGCCCACCAGCAAGCCCCCGGCCAGCGATGAGGTCGCCAACGTCAGCAGCACTGGTGGCATCACCCCGGGCCAAGCCGCCGCCATCGCCTCCACCACCATCATGGTCCCCTTCGGCCTGGTCTTCATCGTCTTTGCCGTCCACTTCTACCGCTCACTGGTCAGCCATAAGACGGACCGACAGTTCCAGGAGCTCAACGAGCTGGCCGAGTTCGCCCGCTTGCAGGACCAGCTGGACCACAGAGGGGATCACCCCCTGACGCCCGGCAGCCACTATGCATGAGCCCTTCTGGGCCTGGGCACTTCAGTTTGGCCTTACGCCACTCCCCACCGCCTCGTCCTGCCCCAGCCTCAAGGACAGCCAGCTCTGGGGACTGGGCTGTTGTCCAGGGGGCAGAGAGTGGAGGGAAGCGGCTTTTTTTCTTTTTTTAAGAGAAATGACTGCACTTTGAAACTTTCCTCTAAGAGAATAAGCACTTCCTGTTCTTCCAGCTTCAGGTTTACCTCCTGTTAGGAGGCCACCGGTGGGAGCCAGAGTGGGGACAAACACTCCCTTTGTCCCTCCTCCTCCCCTGTGCCAGTGCCACTTGGATGCTTCGTCTTTTCTGTCTTGATCCCCCTCCCAGTTCAGTGTCAAATGTGTGTGTGTGTGCGTGTGTGTGCGCGCGTGTGTACACATAAATATACTCATAAGGGACACCTCTTGTGTCTGTCTTTGTTAGGTCTGGACGGCCTGGTATGAATTCTCTTGGTGCCCCAATCAGGTGAGCCTCTAAGTGAAAATTTTTGTTAACGTTTTATTTTGAAAATTTTCAAACCTACAGAAAAGTTGCGTGAATAGCAACTGAAATACATATACAGTCACTTCTTGTTGTTCATCATGGTTGTGTTCTATAAAGTCATCGTGGATGCTGAATTGGTGAATATTGAACCATTGCTCCTGTGGGGTTTAGGTTCCTGTGAGCCTCTGGTCACAGTATTTTGTCAGCTGTTCGGCAGGTTACCCTTGGTTTTCTGTGTTTCTGGGCTGTTTTTTTGTCTAAAGAGTTTTATTTTTAAATAATTTCTGTACCCAACATGGGGCTCGAACTCAAAACCCTGAGATCAGGAATTGCATGCTCCACGGACGGAGCCAGCAGGTGTCCCGCTGCCTTCTTTTTAAATAGTGAAATCACGGGCATGCCTAGCTGACTCCGTCCGTGAAGCATGCGGCTCTTGGCCTTGGGATTGTGCGTTCCAGCCCCACGTTGCCACAGAGCCTTCTTAAAAATTTTTTTTTAATTTTAATGATAAATAGTGAAATTGCCAACAAAAAGCACCAAATGTGAACAACATGGCACTAACTAGGCAACGTGAAAAGAACACTTGTTTAGGAAAGCTGAGACAAGAAGGCAGAGCAGTGCCATTTGACCTCAGCAAGGAGGCAGGTGCCCAGATACTGAAACTGAATGATGGGGGTGAACTGTGTGTTTCTCCCCTGAGTCACGTGCATTAGTTGCAGATATCACCCTTCATGCCTGCATACTTCCCTCTAAAGCCAAGGATGTTTCTCCTACATAACCTCAATTCAGTGGTCAAAGTCAGGAAATTTGACATTGATGCAGTACCTATTTAATAATGACACTCATGTTCACTTCTCCACGGGTCTTCAATCATGTCCTTTGTCGCAGTGATTTTACCCTTTAGGGTCGTGTGTTGCAATGAGGTGCCACGTCTCTCTGCAGTTGCTTTTAAATTTGGAACGGCCTTTTCTTGTGCTTTGTATAACATCGACAGTTTTGGAGTCCATGCCTGTGGTTTTGTAGAATGCTACCTCAACCTGGCTTCCCAGACATTTTCCCATTATTACATTCAGGATGTGTGTTTTGGCAGGAGTGTTTATCTCCATTTTGCAGATAGCAAAAGTTGATGCCCAAAGAGGTTAAGTGTAATCGGCTAGAATTCGAACCTAGGAAGTCTGGCTCAGCACCCAGCCTCTCACAGAAATCATATATGCAGGTTCTGGTTTTGCTTAAGAATTTGAAAGATCCAGGGGCGTTTGGGTGGCTCAGTTGGTTGAGCATCCTACTTCGGCTCAGGTCATCATCTCACAGTCTGTGAGTTCAAGCCCCACATTGGGCTCTGTGCTGACAGCTCAGAGCCTGGAGTCTGCTTCAGATTCTGTGTCTCCCTTTCTCTCTGATCCTTCCCCTCTCAAGCTCTGTCACTCTCTCTCAAAAATAAATCAGTATTTTTAAAAACTAAAAAAACTCCTAGAAGCATCTTCTAAAAAAAAAAAAAAAAAGAATTTGGAAGATCCAGCAGCAGCAGGAGGACTGGTCCCACCTTCTCGCAGAACAGTAGTGAGAAGGAACTGAGTTGCAGTCGCCTTCTTCCCCAGGAGAGGTGTTTGCCACAGACACCACCGCTCCCTCTTGTCTCACACCAGGCCAGCTTTGTTTATGTTACTTGCCTGGCTCCCCACCTTGAGCCTTTGAGTTTGAGTCCTCTGTGTCAGTCCCACAAACACAATACAGTAGGGGGTTTTATAAAAACAAAGTCCTCTGAGTGAAGTGAAAATTGGTTGAGGCAGTGTGGCTTCAGGCTCAAGTAATCTCCACACCCAAAGTGGGGCTTAAACCCACAACCCTCAGATCAGGAGTCACACTCCAGTGACTGAGCCCGCCAGGCGCCCCTTAAGTTTACTTTCTTTCTTGATTTTGCCTGAAGTCAAGAATCAATTGTCATCAATTACAAGATTGTAGATTTCCAAGTTTTCCCCTAGAGATTCCAATTCAAGTTGGTCTGGGTAGATCTAGACTCTGTATTTTTAACAAACACCCCAGGTGCTCAAACCCCGGCGGCTCAGGGAAACACTGGTAATTAAAGAACAGTCTGTAATTTCAGTTTTGTTTATATTTTGGATACATAATACATTCACAGGTTCCAAATACAACAGTGAAAAGTTGCCCTCCCTCCCCGGTTCCCAGTTCTCTCCAGAGACCTCCATTGTTGCCAATGTATTGTGTTCCTATCTAGAGATTTTTTTTTTTTAATTTTATTTATTTCTAGGAGAGAGAGAGACAGCATGAGCGGGGGAGGGTCAGAGAGAGAGGGAGATACAGACTCTGAAATAGGCTCCAGGCTCTGAGCTGGCAGTCAGCACAGAGCCCGACACGGGGCTCGATCCCACAAACCGCGAGATCATGACCCAAGCGAAAGTCGGACTCTTAACCGACTAAGCCACCCAGGTGCCCCGAGATGAAGTGATTTACCTAAANGGTCAGAGAGAGAGGGAGATACAGACTCTGAAATAGGCTCCAGGCTCTGAGCTGGCAGTCAGCACAGAGCCCGACGCGGGGCTTGAACCCACGAACCGCGAGATCATGACCTAAGCGGAAGTCGGACACTTAACCGACTAAGCCACCTAGGCGCCCCTAGAGATTTTTATACATAAACTAGAGCACACCCTACTTTTTCTGGTTGGGGGAAGAAAAGCTGGCCTTCTATATGCTGCCACTGTTCTGTACCTTCAGAGCAGACAGATCTAAGTTTAAGTACAGTTCCTTTCCAGCTTTGTGACTGGTGAACCTCCCTGGACCTGTTTTCTCCTCTAAGATGGCACTAATAATAGCAGGACACCTCATAGGTTGTTGAGGGGTCATGGGAGGGGACACATCAGCACAGGGCCTGGCACTTAGTGAATGTTCTGTATCCCAAGTGGGCCAGGCCCAGCTTCCTAGTGCAAGAAACATACGTTGGGTCAGGCCACCCCCTTTATGGTTTAGAGAGCAGAAAGAACATCAATAGTGTCAGTGTTTATTGAGTCTTTATATCAGGCACTTGCTGAGGGCTTTACGAACATGGTGTTACAGGGTTACACTTGGGACACTGGGCTGAAAAACTCTATTGTAATAGAGTGTTTATTTTTTATTATGTTTATTTATTTTTGAAAGAGACAGAGCACAAGTGGGGGAAGGGCAGAGAGGGAGGGAGACACAGAATCCGAAGCAGGCCCCAGGCTCTGAGCTGTCAGCACAGAGCCCGATGTAGGGCCTGCACCCACAAACTGAGATCATGACCTGAGCTGAAGTCAGACACAACTGATTGAGCCACCTGGGTGCCCATACAGTATTTATATTATAGTGTGTTTAGCAGGATCCTCAACCTCTACCCAGTAGTTCCCAGTAATATCTTTCCCTGTCAGTTGTGACAACCAAAAATGCCTCTAGACATTGCCAAATGTCTCCCGGCAGGGAGGGAAGACAAAAGCACCCTCAGATTAGAACCACACCTTACTTCATCCTAAAGTTAACCACAGTAACCTGTGTGGTAAGGACCGTTACTCTCCTGTATCTGAGGAGAGGAAACCGAGAGAACAGAGAGGTTGGGTGCCGTATCCAAGAACACACAGCTCATAAATCACTGCTGGGATTCACACCCAGGCAGTCTGATTGCTGAGCTCGTGTTCCTGCCCGTTATGTAAGACTCCCTTTTATCTTGCAGGCTGTTGTCTAGAATTATGCAAAGCTCTTCCCAGGTCTCAGCTCCACAATTAACCTCAATACATGTTATGTGTTTCCATCACATCTGTTAGCAAATCCTCAAAAACAACCCCTGTGATTTTACATTTTACAGAAGTATTTTTTAGTGTCATTTTACCGATGGGGCAACTGAAGTCACCGAGGGTCACAAAGCCAGTAAGTCTGGGGTTCATGGCCCCGGCTGCACATTAGAATCATCTGGGGAACTTTCTGAAGGCCAGGCTTACCCCAGACAGACCAGAGTCTGAACAGGAGACCTGGGTGTCTGTAACTTTTAAAGCTCCTGCAGGATCCCAAGGTTGAGTGTTCCTGTGTAGGTTGAGAAGCCAGGTCAATGTCTCAAACCCAAATCTTAGTGGCCAGTGTGACCAGACACAGGCTCTTCTCCCTGGAGGATCTCAGAGGTCAGAGAGCTAGAGACACGTTTTCTTTCTCCCCCAAGGTATATCCATGCAGCCCATGGGGACACCTGCTGTCTTCACCTAAAGTCCTTCCCAGAGCTCCACAAACCACCCCCTCCCCAATCACACACCGCAAGCCCTTGGCTGAAGCCACCAGGTTCTCCTTTATGCTCCTGCGTTCGGGAATGGGGGCCCAGCATGAGCTGTAACAAGAGGGTCCTCAAAACCAGCTGGGGAGAGGATAATCTGGTGCTGGGAGGAGTGAGGTGCCCTCTGAGGGTGCCAAGGGTGTGCCCAGAGTCACCACTCATTTCAGAAGGCACACCAGTTTGAGCAGCTGGGTGACAGGCTTGAATTTCTCCAGAAGCTCTGGTATGTTTCCTGCAGAGGCAAGGGGCTGGTGGGAGCTGGTGACCCAAAGAAGCTGTACCGTTGCCCTCTCCTGGAACCCTGCTTATACGCACACCAGGAGGGCCTAGGACAGATGTGCAAGTGCAGGCCTGGGGCAAAGTGCCTTCTTACTCAAGGGCGTTCAGGAGGGACCTGGTCTTCGAGGAAATGAGTTTTGAAGGGGAGGAACCAAAAAGAACCAGCTGGATTGCCGGAGGCAAGAAACCCACCCTCTGGTTCTGCCCTTGAGTCCCTTGGCCAAAGGAGACCCCAGGAGCTTCCTCAACCACATCTGAGGGTGGGAAGTATGCCCATCTCTCACCTGGCATCAATCTTCATCTTCCTCTGCCTTCTTGAACATGGCCAAGGCTTCCTTCAGCACGCCATCAGGGTCTAGAATTTCGATCTGGAGGGAAGCAGTAAGGGGTTGGATTGGGGAGCATGGAAGACCCAGGCTGCCATCCTTTGGGGTGCAAAGGATGCACTCTAGAAGTGCTGTCTGCGTGTGGGGTGCTGCCAGTCTCTGTGGGAATGCCCCAACTGAAAACAAAATCTGGTCTGTTCCCTGGCTGGACTGGGCTAGGCCTGGCCAGACTGGATGTGCCTGGGTGGGTGGTGGTGGGGGTACTGTTTTCTGTCTCTCTGGGTGTGGCCACAGGGCCCTTGTGGGTGCTGCCCACCTTAGGAATGGGGAACTGCGTTGGTTCAGGGGCCTCATCGCGGCCAAAGTCAATCATTGTGCCACACTTGGCTACGTCGTCCACCCAGAAGCCTTCAAACAGCTGACCGTGGTCCAGGTGGAAGAAACGGCCTGGCCCATTCTTCATGCCTCTCTGCCAGTAGCCCTCGTAGCGGTTCCCGTTCTCTGGGGGTAAGGACAGGGTCACGTGGGGACTGAGCACACCTTACTAGGCTCCACATGCCCAGGCTGGACGCTGCCCATAGGGAAGCCAGAAGGAGACCAAGATGTTGAGAATACCCTGGGCTGGGCTGGGCTGCCTGGGGTGTGGGAGGGCCAACCTAGAAACCTCAGAGCCCAGGGGTGTCAGTGACTTCCGGAATCAGACCTGGTCCGCATCTTACCTCCACTACTTGCCTGAATTTGGATGAACAACTTCGTTTCCTATTTGTACAAAATGCAGCTAATGACATAAATAGGCATTGTTTTTCCAGCACTCATTCTGCGCGTGGTTCTTTGCTACGTTTCTGACCTCACTCCTCACAAAAACAGTTCTATGAAGGATAACGGACTCCATTTTTACAGATGGAGCTTGAAAGGCTCAGGGAGTTTGACTGATGTGCTCAAGGTCACAGAGCTAGGAAGTGGCAGAGACAAGATTTGAAGCCAAGGCCTGTTCAATCCCAGGAGACCATGTTCTTAATCATGAACTAACTCTCCTGCTCAACGGATGATGGTGGCGCTGTAAAAAGAGCAATAATAAAGCTAGCACTTCACTCAGACACAGCCATTAGTCTCGGGCAAGTCAGTCAACCATTCTGTCTCATTTCCTCTCATTTGTAAAATGGGAATAATAGTAGCACCTACCTCATAGAATTGTAGTGGAGATTAAATAAGTGGATACAAAGAAAGGGCCTAGAAGATTACTGGATAGGGGCTCCTGGGGGCTCAGTTGGTTGAACGTCTGACTTTGGCTCAGGTCGTGATCTCACGGTTCATGGGTTTGAGCCCCAGGTCAGCCTCTGTGCTGAATGCTTGCTCAGAGCCTGGAGCCTGTTTCAGATTCTGTATCTCCTTCTCTCTCTGCCCCTCCCCTGCTCATGCTCTGTCTCACTCTATCTCTCAAAAATAAATAAATGTAAAAAAAATTTTTTTAATAATAAATAAAAATTTTTAAAAAGAAGAGTACTAGATAAACTCTAGGTCAGAAGTCAGCAAACTGTTTCCATGAAGGGGCAGACAGTATTTTCGGCTTTGTGTCTCACAGGTTCTCTGTCACAGCTACTCAGCTTTGCCATTGAAGCATGAAAGCAGCCATGGACAATGTGTAAATGTATGAGCAAGGCGGTGTGCCAATAAAACTTTACTTACAAAAATGTGCGTTGAGCTGGATTTGGTTCAAGGACTGTAATTTGCTGACACTTGCTCCCTCCAAGTATGAGCTAATAAATAGTAAGTGTTGAGCACTTACTATTATTACATGCCAGGCACCGTGCTAAGCACGCTACAAACTCAGTGAACCTTCACAATACCCTACTTAAGTTTTATTTTTATCCTTACTTTACCAAAGGTGAAAAAACCAAAGCACAGAGAGTTTAAGCAAATCGCCCAAGGTCACATAGGTAGTAAGAGCTTAAGGCAGGATTTGAACCCAGGCAAGCTGTCTCCAGAGTCTGGGCCACTAGAAATGATGCACTTAGAGCCCTTACACTATGTGTGGCCACAGCAAGTGCTCACTGAATGCAGGCTATTCCTAGTAGACGCTCACTGAAAGCAGGCACAGCGCTTGGTGTTTGGGGGATTGAGAACAACAGACAGAAGTGGCTGGATTAAACCTTCCTCAGCTGCCCCAATGCCTCAGTTTGGCCAAGTCTCACTAGAAGTTGGAGTCTTGAGTTTTCGGGAGACTGGGCTCTGGTTTGTGTCCTCACTAAGAACACCTACTATGTGCCAGGCATTGGAGAAACAGTGAGGAACAAAATAAATATGCAGTCCAGGTCCTTATGCAGCTCACAGTCTGGAGAGACAATGGCACTAGCTTTATAGATAGCCTACTGTGTGCCAGACCCTGTTCATAGTACCTACAAAGTGGGTACTACTATTATTCCCATTTTACAGGTAAGGTAACTGAACAGCAACAGGAAGAAACTTGCCCAAGGTTATACACCTAGCGCTAAAAAGGAAAGGAAGCAAGCAGGTGCTGAGGAGAATGAGGAGAATGTGCTTTAGTGAACAGGGAAGGCCTCTCCGAGGAAGAAACTGTGCAAAGACCTGGACGATCTTTCTATTGCAGGAAGAGAGAACAGCAGTGCAAGGCCCTGAGGCAGAAAGTGGGGGAGAGACTGAAAGAAAATGAATATGGCTGAAATGAAGGGATTCCCAGGGGAAGAGGTGGGAAGCACAATTAGAGAGGTGAGGAGGGCCAGACTGTGCTGCCTGTGGATGGTTGAAAGCGGGGCAGTGACCAGGTCCAATCTGGAAGAAATTCATGCTGGTTGCTATGTAGAGAATGGGTTAAGTCTTGACAGGAAGGCAGTTTACCTGATTGATTACTCTTTCCTCTGTCTAGGACTGTTCTTTCCCCATGCTTATCAGGTTCCTTCTCTTCTTTCAAGTCTTCTGCTCAAATTTCACCTCTTGAGGGAGACATTTTCTGACCATAAGTCAGTCTAAATCGCTCCTGTCTGCAACTCCTTTGTCATTCTCCAGCACACTTTCCTATTTTCAAGGGATATTCCTTAGCACTTTTGATCTCACAGGTAACAGACTGCATTGACCTTGAGCAAGTCACTTAACCTCTCTGTACCTCAGTTCATCTGTAAAGTCAGGATAAGAGTACCTCTATCTTATAGGACTGTAGCAAGGATTAAGTGAGCTCAGTGCTGCGTAAGCATAGACTATGATTATTATGAACATAAGAAAATGTCTTCATTGTTGATGTTTATTGTTAGGCACCCCCCTTCGAATATAAGCTCCCAGGAGGGCCTGGGTGGCTCAGTCCATTGAGAGTCAGACTCTTGATTTTGGCTCAGGTCATGATCTCACCGAGATTGAGGCTGGGTCAGGCTCTGTGCTGTCAGCTTGGAGCCCATTTGTGATTCCCTCTCTCTCTGCCTCTCCCCTGCTCTGTCGCAAAGTAAATAAATAAACTTAAAAAAAAGAAAAAAAAGAGGGATGCCTGGGTGGCTCATTCGGTTAAGCGTGGACTTCGACTCAGGTTATGATCTCACGGTTCGAGGGTTCGAGCCCCGCGTCAGGCTCTGTGCTGACAGCTCAGAGGCTGGAGCCTGCTTCAGATTCTGTGTCTCTCTCTCAGAAATATATAAAAACGTTAGAAAAAAAAAAGAATATAAACTCCTTGAGGGCAGGGATCTGGTCCTGTCATTCATCTTAGCCGGAGCTGGGGAAAGGGTTGGGTGGGTGGGGGCGTGGCCAGGAGGGGCGTGGCAAGCAGGCCATTGGGGCGGGGCACTTACTCAGGCGCAACATGCCCTCCCCGTGGGGCTTGTCCTTCAACCACTGGCCCTCGTAGATGTCGCCGTTACCGTAGTAAGTGCGGCCCCACCCGCTGCGCTGGTCGCCACACCACTCACCCTCGTAATACTCCTTGGGTCCAAAAAACTGAATCCCATAGCCCTGAAAGCACGAAGGTGTCCCTGTTCATGATGCTCCCCCAACACCAGGAAAGCCACCCCCATCTTCCCTGGCACCCAAGCCACACCTTGGACTACTTCCCTGCTTCCTCCCTCAGCCCTACATCCCCAGCTGATGGTCGGGAATTGAAACAGCTCCCCAGGCGGTCCCATTGCCCTCCACTCCTATGCTAACACCTTCTTGCAGCCCAGGATCTTTTCTCCGCTCCTCACTGGTCCGCCTCCTCCACTCTCCCATTCTCCCCTCTTCATGCATCCTCCGCTCATCTGATCACTTTTGCCCCCTCTTTGATTTGACCCTATTATAAGTCGCAGATGCTTCCGAGAAACCCATCAAATTTACAGACTTTTTCCCCCAGAAAAATGGACACCACACTTAGCATCCAGCCACAGAGAATCAAGGACTCCTCGCAGATCACACCTAAGGAAGTTGGGTTAAGCAGCCCATCTACCCCTCAAAATCCTGATTCTCCACATAGCCTTCAAGGCCCCCACCAACCCCTCCTCCCTCACTCCTACCCCTGTGGGCACACACACCTTGCTGTTGGACATATTCTTTGCTCCTTCCGCATTGCTACTTCCCCTTCTCCTTTTTTCTTCCCTGGCTAAGTCTTTGTACCTTTTGGTTTCACCTCTTACAGGAAGCCTGCCCTGAATTCTCAATTCCTGTGGGCTCCCCGTGAAAACCTCCAGCCTAACACCATATCAAATGTGAATTGTTTATTCTGGGATCTCTCTCCCTAGTGGCCAATAATCCGTTTCAGAGCAGAGATCATGAAATCCTGAGCACTACCATTTGCCAGCAGTGTGTGATCCCAGGCAAGGCACTGCACCTCTCTGAGCTTATTTCCTTATCAATAAAATGAGTGATGATGATGATGATGATGATGATGATGATATTGTGAGTTAGTTAGAGGCACCATATGCCATGTTCTAGATTGCGATAGCAGTTGTTCGGTAGCAGCACTGGCCTATGGTGAGAGTTGAGGCATTTATGGGTTGAGGACCTGCCCCTGGCTGGCTTCTACCTCCAGGACCTTCCTTTCTTGCCCTGTGGCCAAGGGTGTGGCCTCTGCTTTCTTGCTCCCACTTTTCCTACCCCCTTCTTGTGCAGGCCCAATAGAAGGGGGATTCTTAGAAAGGAATGCCCAGGGTAAAGAAAGCCAGGAAATGAGTGGGGGTGATGGGGGAGGAGACTTGGCCCCTACACAGCCTGGCAGGCTTCTAGCCACAGGTTTCATGGGCTCCTCCCTGGGCCCTCTCCTCTTGCTTCCTGTTTCCTGGGTTTTGTTCTGAGAACCCTTGATGATTCCCCACCCCTTCCTTCTCCCACGCACACAGTACCCTTGTCCTTCTGCCCTCCACCCTTCCCCCATTTTCTCCCAGGCCTCTCTGACTGCTCCCCCTACACACACACACACACACACACACACACACGCGCACACACACACACACAGAGCCTGCTTTCAGCCCAGCCCACACCGCAGAGCATGATGGGAACCACTCACCGATTTTTTATCATCTTTCCACCAGCCAGCGTATACTCTCCTATACTTTCCCTTCTCTCGGTCAGGAGAGCTGAGGATGCCGTAGCCATCTCGCTTCCCAAACTTCCAGTCTCCCTCATAGATGGTTCCTTTTTTCTTCCAGATCTGTGTTCCTTTTCCTGATGACACAGAGATGGGTCAAGGCTGCAGACACTGCAGCCATGGGCCTGGCCGGGCAGATGCTGTGTCTGCCTTGGCCTCAGGGGCCCCTACAAGACTTGGTTGTTCTCAAGGGCTGGGCCAGGGTCTGTGGCTCATCTCTAGACCCCCAGCACTAGGGAAAACCCCAAGAAAGTTCCATTTCTACACATAGCAGTTCTCCAGCCTTTTGCCCTGAAACCAGACTGATATAGCAAGCCCCAGATAGAAATCTGCCACTTCTTTTTCTCTTAATAATAAGCTTTGTCTCTTTTTTATTTTAATTTTTTTAATGTTTATTTATTTTTGAGAGAGAGAGACACAGGGTGCGAGCGGGGGAGAGGCTAAGAGAGAGAGGGAGACACAGAATCCGAAGCAGCACTCCAGCCCTCCAGAGCTGTCAGCACAGAGATCTCGAACTCACCAACCACGAGATCATGACCTGAGCCGAAGCTGGGTGCTTAACCGACTGAGCCACCCTGGCACTCCTAGCTTTATCTCTTAATAATACTGAATGATTATGCCAGATGACCAGAATTACTAGAAAATATTCTGTATATTTCTTCAGTTCACTGGAACACACATGGGGACCCATCTCCTACCACTCCTGCTTCATCTGTATCTTCCACTGCCACCTTCCAGACTGCTCTCTAATCACGATGGCCTCCATGCTGTTCCTGGAACCCACCAGATATGCTTCTGCCTGTATACCTGCTTATCCTTTGGCCTGGAATGCTCTTCTCCAAATATTCACTCACTCTCTACCTCCTGCAAGTCTCTGTTCAAATCTATTTTCTCAAGGAGGCCTACCCTAACCCCTGTAAAATCATAAGCCTATCTTCCTGCCTTAACCTGCTCTGTTTCTTTTCATATCCCTTAGCAACTCCTAACCTAACAGACAATTCACTCACTTAAGATTTATTGTCTACAGTCTAGCTCTCCATGAGGAGAATATGCACTCTCTGAGGACACAGACTTTGGTCCATTTTGCTCACTGCCCTATTCCCAGCACCAAAGAACAAACAGTGCCTGAGAAATTGCGGGAGACCAATACATGCTGAACAAAGACTTTTGTTTTAAAAATTTTTTTTAATGTTTTATTTATCTCTAGGAGAGAGAGAGAGACAGCGTGAGCAGGGGAGGGTCAGAGAGAGAGGGAGTCACAGACTGAAACAGGCTCAAAGCTCTGAGCTGGCAGTCAGCACAGAGCCTGACGTGGGGCCCGAACCCACGAACTGTGAGATCATGACCTAAGCGAAAGTCGGACGCTTAACCGACTAAGCCACCCAGGCGCCCCTGAACAAAGACTTTTGTTGAACAAAAGGATGAATAAAATATTTGTGGAGTACCTATATGGGCCAATTCATGTCTTGGTCCTTGGTAGCTGAGGAACAAAGCCAACATTGTCCCTCTGAGCTTTTTGATCTCACATAAGTAACTTAACTTGGGGTTCCTCATCGGTTAAAGGGAGATGAGAGAATCTTATGGGGCTATTCTATCACTGAATTCCTTAACATATGGAAAGCACTAAGAACAGTGCCTGCAAATAGGAAAGATGTTACCGATTATTTTTGCCCTTGAGGTAGAGCCCTCACAACGTTGTCTATACCTATCCTCCTTCTAGTTCTATTCCTTTTGAGGAAGCAGCTGCTCCCAAGCTCTCAATCCCTAAGGGTTAAATGGGTCAGACTCCTCCCCCTGGCAAGGCTAGCCAATCAGTCTGGGCAGTGATTGGTTCAGTGAGGGACATGTGACTTAAGTTGTTCCAATGAGACTGTTTGCCTCGGAACAAGGGCAAATTTACCACCTCCTATAAGTTTCCTTTTTTCTTTTTCAATTGTTTACTCATGGGGGGGAGGGGCAGAGAGGGGGGAGACAGAATCCGAAGCAGGCTCCAGGCTCTGAGCTGTCAGCGCAGAGCCATACGCAGGGCTTAAACCCATGAACCACCAGATGATGACCCAATCCAAAGTCCTCGCTTGACTGACTGAGCTACCCAGGCACCCCAGGGTCTTTTTTTTTTTTTTTTAAGCTTATTTGCTTATTTTGAGAGAGAGCAGGAGGGGCAGAGAGAGAGGGAGAGTGAAGCCCAAGCAGGATCTGTACTGGCAGCGTGGAGCCCTAGGCCGATCTCAAACCCACAAACCATGAGATCATGACCCTAGCAGAAACCAAGAGCCAATGCTCAAAGGACTGAGCCACCCAAGGGCCCGAATAGGGTGCTTTATGTTTGGAACCCTTGACCTGCCCGCTCTTTCAACTTGCTCTCTCTGCTCTGGGCACACTGGCTTCCAGTCAGTTCCAAGAACAAGACTTAATACACCCTCAAATTCTTCCATTCTGATTTCACCATCTAGGAGACATGCCCTTCCTCTTCTGCCAGGCGAATCCTTCTCATCCTTCTGTGCTCAGCTCAAACATCACCTCTGTGCTCTCATGGCTGCCTTCATGTCTCCTCTCTGGTCCCCTTCACATCCTGATGCCACACTCTTATTTTTATTTTTATTTTTATTTTTATTTTTAAGTAAAATAGCCTTGTTTTATTATGTACAGACTATAAATAAACAAGCCACCCACTCTGAAAATAGCAGGTTCCGGCTTTTCTCAGGGCCCTCAGAAGCGTCTGGGAGACAGTTCCTTCTCCAGAGGGGTGTGTGTGTGTGTGTTTGTGTGTGTGTGTGTGTGTGTGTGTGTGTGAGATCGAGAGAGAGAGAGAGAGAGAGAGAGAGAGAGAGAGAGAGAGAGAGACAGAGAGAGAGAGAGAGAGAGAGAGAGATCTAGCCACATGGTCCTCCTTGCCTAAAATCTTAAACTTTGGCTCCAGCTTCTCTGGTCCAGGAGGAGGCCTCAGCCTAGGGCAGGTATAAGCCAATCACTCAATTTATTTTATTTATTTATTTTTAATTTTTTATTTTTGAGAGAGAGACAGACAGTGTGAGCAGAGGAGGGTCAGAGAGAGAGGGAGACACAGAATTGGAAACAGGCTCCAGGCTCTGAGCTGTCAGCACAGAGCCCCACATGGGGTTCAAACCCAGGAACTGTGAGATCATGACCTGAGCTGGAGTTGGCCACTTAACCGACTGAGTGACCCAGGTGCCCCTCTTTTTTTTTTTTTTTTTAAAGTTTATTTATTTATTTTGAGAGAGAGAGAGCATGAGCAGGGCAGGGGCAAAGAGAGAGAGAATCCCAAGCAGGCTCCATGCTGTCAGCACAGAGTCCAGTGCAGAGCTTAAACTCACGAACCATGAGATCATAACCTGAGCCGGAATCAAGAGTGGGATGCTTAACCGACTGACCCCCCCAGGCTCCCCCAGGTCACTCAACTTCTATCTTATTCTTCTGCAAAGAATCAAGGAAGGCTTGCCACTCTGCTGTGTAAAAATGCTTTTAGACATTGGTCTTATTCTGAATCTGTTTGGGGCTATCTTGACAGTAATTCTCCTCCTCCCAGGCCATGGCTTTATAGTCTTCCCCATGGTGCTCCAGCATGTAGTATACATGGTCACCGAGCTTTCAAGACAGCATATTTCCTTTTTTTTCTGGGAGGCTGGCTTCTGCCTCCAGGCCATTTAGCACATAGCTATGTGCCCCTCAGTAAATCATTTCTTCCCTCTGAATCCCAGTTTCCTCTTCTCTAAAATGCGATATTACTTATTGTGCGGGTTCTCCGTGAGACTGGAACTCCCAGGGAGTTGGCATTATGCAGATGCCCAGGACAGGGCCCAGCATGGACTAGGAGTGCCATTGGTGTGAGTGGAGTGAATGAATGAACAGCCTAGGGAACCACTAGCCACTCCAATCCTTGCCCTGAATAACGATGACTTTTGACTGCTTCCAGGCTGCTCATACCACAGCAATCCCCTGTCAGCATGATCAAAGGCATGTCTTGAAGAGAGGGGAGGCTGGGTCTGGATTCTGACAGGTCCATTTTCTGGAGCCCCAGCCCAGTCTGCTCTATGCCTCCACAGCCCTACGGGAGGCAGGACTGGCATAGAAAGAGGGCTCAGGGGGCCTTGTCAACCCATGAGTTCACATTGCAGGTGGGGCAGCTGAGATCCAGAGAACAGGAGATGGCTTACCCCAAGTCACACCGCTGTTCAGTGGTGGAGCCAGACTCAGAACTTCGGGACCCTAATTCCTAGTTCAGGGCCCTGTCTCCCTCCCCTGCTGCCCACAGGGACTAAAGCACATACACAGGCGTCTTTAACCACACACAAAGCCCAGAGTAGCTGCATAAAGTCTGGCTTTTCAGTCAGTGCTGAGCAGTCGTGTTGTGTCACATACTGGGTGAGGTCAGCTTTGGAGTGCTTCTGGACAAGGAAAGTTCTCAGGAGTGGTGATCCCTGCCATGCTCAGTCCTCAAAGAACACTCAAGAAGCTTCCCTTCTGCACACACCCTGGGCTACACACTTGATAGACCTCAACTCTTATCTTTACTGATAAGTAGTTTCCCATTTTACAGATTGGAACACTAAGGCTCAAAGTGGGGTAATTAGTCCCTCAAGGTCAGAGTTGGTGAAGCTGAGATTCTGACCCAGCTTTATGGACTCCAAAGTGCTTAGCTCAGGAAGGCAGGAGAGAAAAGTGGTTAAGAGCATAGCATCTGGTGGGGGGGAGGGGGGCACCTGGGTAGCTCAGTCGGTTAAACGTCCAACTTCAGCTCAGGTCATGATCTCGCAGTTTGTGGGTTCGAGCCCCATGTCGGGCTCTGTGCTGACAGCTCAGAGCCTGCAGCCTGCTTCGGTTTCTTTGTCTCCCCTTCTCTCTGCCCCTCCCCTGCTCATGCTCTGTCTCTCTGTTTCTCAATAATAAATAAATGTTTAAAAAAGTAAAAAAAAAAAAAAAAAAGGGGTGCCTGGGTGGCTTAGTCGGTTAAGCGTCCGACTTTTGCTTAGGTCATGATCTCGCGGTTTGTGGGTTTGAGCCCCGCGTCGGGCTCTGTGCTGACTGCCAGCTCAGAACCTGGAGCCTGTTTCAGAGTCTATATCTCCCTCTCTCTCTGACCCTCCCCTGCTCGCGCTGTCTCTCTCTCCTAGAAATAAATAAAAATATTAAAAAAAAAAAAAAAAAGTAAAAAAAAGACAAGGGCATAGCATCTGGATTGCATGTCTTGAGTGAGGAGCCATACCATCTGTTTAGAATAAAAATTTGTTTTCCTTGGGGTGCCAGTTGTCTCTGTTGGAAGAGCATGCAACTCTTGATCCTGGGGCCATGAGTTTGAACTCCATGTTAGGTGTAGAGATCACATGAGTTTGAACTCATGACCCCAAGATCAAGAGTCACATGCTTGGAATGCCTGGGTGGCTCCGTTGGTTAAGCTTCCGACTCTTGGTTTCAGCTCAAGTCATGATATCACGGGTTGTGAGTTCAAACCCCACATCGGGCTTCACGCTGACAGTACAGAGCCTGCTTGAGATTCTCTCCCTCACTCTCTGCCCCTCCCCTGCTCACTGTCTCTGTCTCTCTCTCAAAATAAATAAATAAACTTAAAAAAAGAAAAGAGTCACGTGCTCCACCAACTGAGCCATCCAGGTGCCCCTAAATCAATAAAACTTAAAAACACTTGACTTTCTTCAGGGCTTATTTTGTGCCACAAGGACCCCTATGCCATGTGCTGATTAAAGCTGCAGTTCTATTTGAAGCCTCAGCTGGTTGTCTGTGTATGTGCATGTGTATATGTGTCTTCTCTCTCTCGTTACTGACCAGAGCCCCACATCAGAGCTGTTTGAATCACCATTGCAAGTGGTTTGGGGGGGCTCCTTTTCCTCAGGCTAGCCAGGCCCAGGTTAGCCCAGGTCTCGGAGGGGAGGGGCTGTGCTGGAGTCCCTAGAGCCCTGGCTGAAGTTACGGTTGGAATCTCAAACCCAGTCTGTCCCATGCTGGTCCCTGAGGTCTTTGGTCATCTAAAGTCAGGGCTGAGTTTGGTTGCAGAGCCCAGCCTGTGGAGACCCCTGGCTGGCCCAGGTCAGCAGCATTTACCCCTTGGGGACCTTGGTGATGTAGCTTATGTCCCCTACAAGCTCTGCCAGCTACTTCCTTGGCCCCCATCACCCGCCATGGCCCAGACTCGATACTCCCAAGCCCCTGAAGATCCCCCAACTCACCATGTTTCATGTTGTCCTTCCATTGACCCACATAGCAGTCGCCATTGACAGCGTACACCTGGTGCCTCAGTCCATTCTTTTGGGCCTTCCGGTCCCACCCCTTCCACAGGGGCTCCGACCTTTGCAGGCACTTGGAGATAGGCATGCTGGCTGCTTCTGTGGGGCCAGAGGGTGCTGGCAAAGGGTTAGGGACATCAGGGGCTCAGTGTGTCCCTAGTAGTGCCAGGATCCCGGGGCTTCCTGCACAGGCACTCGTCTGAGCCCAAATGGTGTGAGTCATGTGTGTTTGGGGTCCCCGGGCAGATGAGCAGCCATTTGGGGGGGATCCTTCTGTGCTGGACTGACCCTTGGCTGTCATCTCCTTTGCATCTCTAGGGGCCCCCTGAGGTGGCTCTGATGGCACAATTGCTTGGGAACCCAGGGAAACCAGTAGACCAGGGGGGTTTGTGATGATATCAGGAAGAAGCTGCCCCCGACCAAGGTCGACAGTCACATATTTAATAACCAGTATTACCAATCAGAGTGGATGCTTTACGCTAGAGCCTGGCCTGGAGCCCCCAGTGGTGAGCACTGGGATTCCCTCAGGGAGAGCTAGGGAGAGGGGAGCGGAGCTAGCCAGGCCACTCTGGGCAGGCAGACAGCTGCCATAGCACAGCTCACAGGGACACCTTCTCTGCACCCAGCACCCAATACTGTAGTCCCTTTGGTCCTGTCTTACCTGTTAGAGGGTACTGGGAACGCCCAGGGCCTGGTTTTGGAAGCGGTCAGGAGAGCCCACCAACTAAAGATACTACCTCTAGGGTGACCTCCGGGTTTGCCTCGGATTGAAGCGTTTCCTAGGAATCTGGACTTCAGTGCTAAAACCAGGACAATCCCAGGCACACCAGGGTGGATGGTCATCCTTTTATCTATGACCTCTGCCCTCTGCCCAGATATTCTACTTGTCTGCCTCATTACCTGCTTAGGTTTTCCCATCAGACCAGAGCGCTCCTCCCTGCCACGCGTGATGGGGTTGCAGGGAATCTTCGCGGGTCTAAGGTCTCTCTGTAGTCTGGGAGCCCACCACCTATACTCTTCATGTCGTCAAGCTCTCCAGTGTGGACATTCATGTCTATCTGTGTGTCTCCGTGGGTCTTGTGCAAGGTGATAAAGATGGTCTCCTCCCAATCACGGGGATCTGTTTCCCCTCAGCCAATATCATCTATCCTGCCCCAGGGGTTTGGGGAATATGTGTGTGCGTGTGCACACAACACGCACACGCACACACATGCCAGTGGAGCTGGCAGAATGATAGGTACTGACCGATTAGAATGACCTCTGGGCTCAGCAGGTTTCAGGAGGCATCCACCCACCCGGGGCCAGCAACCTGTGGGTATGTAACCTGTGCAGCCCAACAGGGCCCACCCTTAGAAGGGCCTGTGCTTGGTTTACTCCTTTGCTGTCACTGTTTTTTTAATTCTTAATACTTTATGGGTGAGGGCCCCCTTTTCCATTTTGCACTGGGCCCACACATCAAGGAGCTCCTAACGTTGGGCTACAGCAGAGTCTTCAGGAGTCTGACCGGGCTGACCAAACACACTGGCTGGCATTTATTCGGACAATCACACGCCTAAGAACAGTAAGTCACTCCTGGCAAAGGAAACAGCAAAGGCAAAAGCTGGGAGGGAGGAAACAGTCTCAGGTGTTAAATTTAATGTGTTTTTTCCCCTCCCGTTCCCCAGTACTAATTGTATGATGATGGATCTTTATATGTAAATTAATTCACTTTTAAAAGTCAATATATTTATCCATGAAAGAGACTTCACATATCATTACTATAAATGGAAAACGAGTGTCAGATGCCCTAAGAGGAAGGCACTGTAAAAATTAAAATACTAGAAAGAAATCAACTGAAGTCTTAGCTAGATAATTGTGGCTTACCAAAGTTGAGTTTAGCAAGTATTGAGGAAGTTGTTAGAGTCGTATTGGCCCCAAACTGACACTTTCTCCTTGGATTACTCAGAAGTGTAAGAGAACCTAGAACCTAATAAACTTTTTTACGACGCTACTGGGTGTTACTTAATGTCTCATGAGTGTAGTAGAAAATCATCCCCTGTCCCACACTCTCCCGGGAACACAGGTTCAACTCCAGAGGAGGCTGCGGTCTTAATACGGGAGCCGCTGGTAGGAAAAGGAAGCCTTATGAGGCGGTGCGTGGGCTCTGCACGTTTTTGGATACTGAATCACTATAAATGAACTACAATGGAAGGTGGAGGGGGCGCCCATACGGCTGGGGGTCCTTCCCGAGTCCCCACCCCACCCACCTGCGCCAGCTCACCTGCGCCGGCTCACCCGCGAGGCGGAACCTGGAGCCGCAGCCCTGGGGGCTAGAGCGGTGGGGTAGCAGCTTCCAGCTTCAACCGCCCAGTGCGGCTCGCGCCGCGGCGTCTCTGGCCCGGCTAAGGTCGCTATGGCAACGCGGGGCCCCGGCAAGCCGCCGGCAGTGCCCGCCCCTTCCTGCGGAGAGTGTGCGCTCGCTGAGCCGCGGGAAGGGTGCAGGTCCGCTGGCGTGGAGAAGGACGTTTTAGGGCCTGTGGAGGTCGAGAGCCGCTGGCACGTCGGCATGGTGGCCAGAGGCTGGTGGGCGAGCCCGAAGATCCCAAAGCCGATAGCCGCGCAGTGTGGACCCCAGGGTGTCCCGGGAGGCTACTGCCCTTCCCATTCGGCGCCCCTCTCCCATCTGGGGGTCCCCCGGGCAAATACAACACCCTAAGCAGACAAGAAAAGGTTAAAGGCTTTTGTTCCATGTTTCGAGGACACAGAGGCAAAATTTGAAGGGAAAACCAACATCATACCAGTTCTTAGTCTCATCAGGGGTCTGCCAGACAACTTTAAGAATCCGAGGGAAGGGGCGCCTGGGTGGCTTAGTCGGTTAAGCGTCCGACTTTCGCTCAGGTCATGATCTCGTGGTTCGTGGGTTCGAGCCCCGCGTCGGGCTCTGTGCTGACTGCCAGCTCAGAGCCTGGAGCCTGTTTCAGAGTCTGTGTCTCCCTCTCTCTCTGACCCTCCCCTGCTCACACTGTCTCTCTCTCTCCTAGAAATAAATAAAAAACATTAAAAATTTAAAAAAAAAGAAAAAGAATCCGAGGGAAGCTGGGGCGCATGGGTGGCTCAGTTGGTTAAGCGTCTGACTTCTGAGTTAACACTCAGGTCTGATCTCTGGTTCATAGGTTGGAGTTCCGCCTGCGGCTCTGGGCTGACAGCTCAGAGCCTGGAGCCTGTTTCGGATTCTGTGTGTGTCTCTCTGCCTCTCCCGTGTTCCTGCTCTGTCTCAAAAATAAACGTTAAAGACGAAGAAGAAGAATCTGGTGGAAGCTGTACCTTGAAGATGTGTGTTGTTTGTTTGTTTGTTTGTTTGTTTTTTGTTTAGTTTTTGAGAGAGGGAGAGAGAGAGTTAGCATAAGCAGGGGAGGGGCAGACAGAGAGGGGAACAGAGGATCTGAAGAGAGCTCTTCGCTGACAGAAGAAAGCCTGGTGGGGACTCAAACCCAGCAACTGTGAAATCATGACCTGAGCTAAAGTTGTATGCTTAACCAACTGAGCCACCCAGGTGCCCCAGAAAATCTTGTTTTGATGGGCTTTTCTCTAATCATCAGTGGACACCCTTCATTGCTTTGTTCTTCATTCCAGTTGGAGCGGGACTTTTTTGTTTGCTTGTTTGCTTTGATTTTGGTTTTTGGCTTATTTTAGAATGGAACTTTTGCCCTGATTTCCACACTCATTGCATCACTTATAGTTAATTTGTTGGGTGTATGTCTCCCTCTCAGCAGAGGGTAACTGCTCTGTGTAAATTCCTGCCTCATCCAAGATTCCTTTGGTTGCAAGTAGAGACACCATTTCATACTACCTCATAAAGGAAATTTATTAAGGATACAAGAGTGTTGGAAAGCTGTTAACAGCAAAGCTATCCTCTTCCTCTTGCTTGGTCTTTCCATCTCTGGGTGTCTCCTTCACTCAGTTTTCTCATGCTTGTGGTGGAAAATGGCTGCCCTTTATATATCTTGGTTATATAACCACTCACAGAAATGAATTGACTCTTTTTGAATTCCAATCCCAAATTCATGGGTGGCCCAGGTAGGGTCTGGAGTCTGCCCCTGGCCAGTCATGCTACTAATGCTGGTTCTCTCATGACATTCTCCTCTCTTCCTCAGATGCCTGGCCCGAAGGCCCAGCAGGCTTTTCCCTAGTACAAACTGTCCTTGGCTTGTGACTTTAGACGGAACCACCCACTGAGTGGCGCCTCGTGGTCTAGAGTCTCCTCTCTCCCTGGACCAGGCTGAGACATGGCCTGACCTGAGCCGCAGTCCCACCACTGCAAGGAGCCCTGTGATGGCCCCTAATCCTGGCTCAGGGAAGCTAGAACTGTGCCCGGGAGAAGAATGTGGAGTGGGTAAGGTTTACCTGCATCCACAGGCTAGCTGGCTGGGCAGGTTACAGATCTAGGACACCATTTTCCCTATGGGGTCCGAATCTGGTAGCATTATTCTCAAACTGCTGAGCAGTGCTGTGGACTGGCCACTCCCCAGTACTGAACAGCCAAGAGGGCTCCTGTTCCAAAGACCCTTCTGATAATTACTTGCCAGACTTGAATGGCTAGAATTTATTGGGCTCCTCTCAAGGGTCTTTTATAAAGCATGGGGTGAAGAGAGCTCTCTTGTGTGGTATGGGGTGAGAAGGGCTCCTCTATACACCCACAGATAAACATCCCCTTGAGGAGACATGCTCCTATTTATGCTTTCCTGGGCACAAAGCTTTGGCTGAAAGCCTGGAGGCTCCGCTCTCTCCAGAAATCTTTGCAGATTTCATCCAACAGTTGCTGAGCTGTCAACCCCGCCGGCACGGGGACTGCAGTCCACTTCTGAGAGGACCATCTGCATAAAATGAGAACAGGGCCTCTGGTGTTGAGTAACCTGGGTCTCAGCCTTTACAGAAGTGGCAGGAAGGACCCACCTGTCAGGACCATCAAAAGTCTCTGGTGCACATAATAGACAAAAGATGGAGAAAACTCAAATGTCCATTAAAAGATGAACGGATGGGGCGCCTGGGCGACTCAGTCAGTTGAGTGTTCAACTCCTGATTTTGGCTCAGGTCATGATCTCACGGTTCATGAGTTTGAGAGCGGCATCAGTGCAGAGCCTGCTTGAGATTCTCTCTCTCTCCCTCTCTCTGTTCCTCTCTCGCTTGTGTTCTCCCTCTCAAAATAAATAAACTTAGAAAAAAACATTTAAAAGATGAATGGATAAACAAAATATCTTCTGTCCATCTAATGGAATATTATTCAGCCATAAAAAGGAATGAAACACTGATACATGCTGTAGCATGGATGAACCTCAAAAACATGTGCTCAGTGAAAGAAGCCAGACACAAAAGGTCATATGAATGGAAGTGTCAGAATAAGCAAATCTGCAGAGACAGAAAGTAGATTAGTGGTTACTTGGGAGGGAAGATGAGAAGTTAGGAAGGTGATAGTTAAGAGCAGGAGCTTTCTTTCAGGGTTAATGAAAATATTCTAAAAGTGACTGGGATGAGGCCTCCACAGCTCTGTGAATATACTGAAAACCATTGAATTGTATACTTTAAATGGGTGAGTTGTAGGATTCCTGAGTTCTCGCCAAAGTTTTTAAGTCTCTGATGCAGGATGAGTGCCCTCTAGGGGCTTTCAGGTGTCCGGAGTGAGTCACAGGCCACTTCTCATTCTTCATTTTGCTAAATTAAAAATCAGAGAGACAGGGGCGTCTGGGTGGCTTAGTCGGTTAAGCATCCGACTTTTGCTTAGGTCATGATCTCGCGGTTCATGGGTTCGAGCCCCGCATCGGGCTCTGTGCTGACTGCCAGCTCAGAGCCTGGAGCCTGTTTCAGTCTGTGACTCCCTCTCTCTCTGACCCTCCCCTGCTCACGCTGTCTCTCTCTCTCTCCTAGAAATAAATAAAACATTAAAAAAAAAATCAGAGAGACAAATCCCTACAGAGTAACACAAAGTGCAGCACAGGTTGTTGAGCTTTTTATGGAAGCGTAAGCTACATATAGAAAAGTGGTAATATCATCAACCTGATAGATTTTTGCAAACTGAACATACCCTTCTTATCCAGACTGGCAGTTTCTGGTACTGTCTTCCCGGGAACTGCCTACAGTCCAAATTCGAGTCCTTCCATAAACACGATGGCACTTCTGAAGAGTGACTCTGTAGGACCCCTCTTTTCCCCTCCTTTCTCTCCTTCTTTCCTAACCTCTGGGGTTACTCTATCAATGAGGTGGCTGTTTATATGGAGATTTAAGTTAAATAAAAATAACAAGTCCTCAGTTACACTAGTCGTATTCCAAGTATTTAATAGGCAACTGACTACTATATGGGACATTGCAGATACAGAGCATTTCCTTTATCAAAGGAAGTTCTACTGGAAAGTGCTGCTTTTGGAATGAGCTCCTCTCTTGCCTCTATCCCTTCCATGGAAAGTTTCATTTCTCTCTCTGTCTCTCTCTCTGCCAAATCCTTATTTTTTTCTTTTTTAATCAGCAAAATTCTTTGTCAGAACCTAACATAATGTCTGCAGGGGTAAGCCAGTGGAAATTACAGGGTTTGAAAATAGTTGTTCAGCAAACAAACACAGCTAATAAATCATCTCAAAGAAAAATGCACAGCCTCACCAGCAATTAAAGAAATGAAAGTTAAAATAATCCTGCCATACCATTACATACTGTCTAGACTAGGAAAAATGTGTAAAAATGATGGACTGTGATGTTGGCAGCACTGTGGGGAAAGAGGCACCATTACATACTGCCAGCCATCCAGGCAATTAGGTAAATGCTCCTGAAAAACCATCTGGCATTATCTTACAGAAACTATAAAACTATTTTCTGACTGAGTAATTCCACATAATGACTACTCTTTATTTACGTAACAGGTAGCTGGTGTGAGGCATAGAACTTGGTACTTTACATTCTTTAAAAAAAAAAAAAAGGTACTTTTCACAACAATCCTCTGATAGGTAGGAATCCTTATCTTCACTTAAAAAAATAAGCAAACTCGGGTTCACAAGTTAGATAAGCTATCCAGAGTTAAAAGACCAAGGAAGTGGCTGAGGCAGGATTCAATCTCAGACCTCAACCTGGGAAGACCTGCCCAGAACATCACATTTCCTCTCATTTCAGGGAATTGCCTCCAAGGGAAATAGCACAACTGGGGCAAGGGAAGAAATTTACGCAAACATGTAAATATTGACTACTGTAATTATTACAAAAGGAAAAACTGGAAAATGCATACAGGAGACAATGTAAGTTGGGCCCCGCACATACTAGGCTCTCCATAAATGCTTAATTTTTTAAAAAGCGATTGGGTGAAAAAGTGCTCTAGCCCTTTAAAAGTCAGAGGCGGGTTAAGACAAAAAGGGGGCGGTTTACGAAGCTGACGTGAAAAGCTTCAAGCCTCATGTAAATGAGCATGCGTTAAAACTCTCCCTCCTTCCCTCGCCACGTTCCTGCACTCAAGTGCGCGTGCGCGGCCTGAACCTGAAGTCAGGGGTGTCGTCTCCGCCCGCCTGCTTAGGTGGGCGGAGACAGTCGCGTGAGTTCGGCGAGCCTACTTTCTCCCGCTCTATTAACCAGCCTGCCCCCTTTTGCACATGCGCATACATCAGCACTGGCCCCATGGGCCATTGAGAGGCTCCTGGAGTTGCGCCTGCGCTGTAGACGCCCCTGCCGGAAGTGGGCGGATCGTGTTCCAAGGCCTAAAGGGCGGAGGGAGAAAGCGCGGCAAAGAGCAGAGTTGCTGAATGGAAAGCTGAATTGGGGCACTGTCCCAGATGCCCTGCTGAAAAACTACTGAGCCTAGAAATGTAAAGACCAGAATACGGTCACAGAGAACTTGCTTTTCGATTTTAAAAAGGTTTTACAAGATTATTCTTTTTACATGTGTGTTAAATGAAGATTTTAAGGAAAGAGAGGATTTCCCCTAAATTTCCTCCCCCCTCCCCGAATTCTTATATGTCTAGAAGACTTCAGGAGTCAAAGAGATATTTGAATGCCTATGTTCCCAGTTGGAGAACAAGTATTACGACCAACAACAACAAAAAAATCCAAAACAAAACAGCGTATGTTCTCGCCCACGGAAAACGTTCGTCCCTAGTCAGGAAACCATTAGGAAGATACGTTAACTAAGAGCCGGAAAAGAAACAACTCTGCCTCAAGGTAAGTGATTTTGTGTCGTTAAAATTGTAAATGCTCTGGAAGTCCCTTGTGTCAGTTCAACTGTATTTCATAAACATTTGTAGAAAGCGTATGATGTTTTATACTTGTGCACCTTACTGGATACTGGAGATTCAAAGATGAATATAACAATTCAGCCCTTAGCCTTGAAGAGTTCACACCGTGGGGCTCAAGGTTAGGACTCACCTGGGCAAGGTCTTGGAAGTAGGAGTGGTAGTGTAAAGTGGCTATGCAGATGGTCTTGACCTCAAGATGGGAGATGGTGGTATCCTATGAACATAGTGGGTATCCTGGGGGAGAGGAGATTAGACGCCAGTGGTCAGGAACCCTAGTGTATTCCTGAACTTCCTTTGATACAGGGGATGAGGCAGAAGGTGACTTTTGGACCACAGTGACCCGTTTAAACCGGGAGAAGCTGGAAAACTGCCTAAGAATGTCTCAAGCTGGTGGGCAGAGAAACCTCCATGCCAAGAGTTCTGAATCCTAATCAAGGATCCAAACAACCGAGGAGAAAGAAAAAGTGATTCTTAGGTATTCTGATGAAGTTACTCAGATGTTCTATGGGGCTAGGGAGAAAAGATTTTACCTTTTGGATAACTACCATCTCCTTAAACTGCCTTCTCCTTGAGAGATTGGATCTTAGAAGGGTCCTAACTCAGGGCTCTTGGGTGGCTTCAGCTCCTGGGTTCAAGCCCTGTGTCGGGTTCTGTGCTGACAGCTCAGAGCCTGGAGCCTGTTTCTGATTGTGTCTCCATGTCTCCCTGCTCCTACCCTGCGCTTGCGCGCTCGCTCTCTCTCTCTCTCTCTCAAAAATACATAAAACATTAAAAAAAGAGAAGGGTACTTACCCAAGAATGCACCTGCTGTAGAAAGAATGAACTGCTTCGTAAATACCTTGCAAGGAACACAGAAAAATAGTGAAAAAGCAAACAAACCTTAAATTGACTCAAAATATACCCATTAGTACCCTTTTCCCCTTAGAGGATTCTCACAGGCCTCATGCTAAGAAGGGCTTTGTGTTTGGCTTAATGCTTTGCTGTCACATTTTGAAATTCTTAATTTCTTTAAAAAATTTTCAAACATTTATTTTATTTATTTTGAGAGAGAGACTATGAGTGAGCCAGGGAGGGGCAGAGAGAGAGGGAGAGAGAGAATGTGAAACAGGCTCCTCGCTGTCAGCACAAAGCCCGATATGGAGCACAAACCCACGAATTGTGAGATCATGACCTGAGCTGAAGTTGGACACTCAACCGACTGAGCCATCCCGATGCCCCAGACACCAGACATTTCTGTTGTTAAAGACTCCAGTTTGTGGAACTTTCCAGTTCCAGTTTGTGGAACTTTGTTACAACAGCCCTAGGAAGTTCTCCATAGCTCCTTAAAAAATACTTGATGAATAAAGTATAACTGTATTGTCTCTGACTTTTTAAAAGATGACAAAAGACCTATCAAGATAGTAACCGCCCCCCCCCCCCCCCCCCCCCCCCGTTTTTAAAGCAGTTTCCGTGCCTGCCCAGCGTGGGGCTTGAACTCATGACTCTTGAGATTAGGAGTTCCATGCTCTACTGACTAAGCCAGCCAGGTGCCTCAACTATCCTTTCAATTCCAGTGAATGGTTGAAAAATAGTCCTTTCCACAACGTACTTCATTTTCTCCCATTTTATAATCACTGTATTTGATACTGATTTTGTTCTGTGTCTCACCCATATCCCAGACCATGATAATGTGGGTGGAGTGGGTGGCTGTGGGTGGCTGTGGTTCCCTGCAGTGGACCCTATTGGTTGCTCCTGAAATTCAGTGCCCTTTCCTTGATGGCAGATCTCCAAATGTATGAGCTTCCCCTCTTGTTCAGGTAAAGTGACTCCCACCTCTCAGACCCAGGGGGTAAATTATCATTGGGCAAGTCTTTTCTGTAAAGACAGTAAATACTTTTTGGCTTTAAGGGCCAAATGTTGATATATATATATATATATATGTATATATATATATATATATATGGCAATAATATATAACTACACTTCTAAAATGTTGAATGAAATTGATATTGTGTCGCAAATAATATGGACCTCATTCATTACTCAAATTACACAGGCTGAGTGGCTTCTAAACAACTTTTATTTCTCACAGTCTGGAGGCTGGAAGTCCTGCCTGGTCAGGTAAATGCCCTCTTCCGGATTACAGACTTCTTGTTTCCTCACATGGTGGAAGGGGCTAGGGAGCTCTGTGGGATCTCTTTTATAAGGACACTAATCCTATTAGAGAGGCTCCACTCTCATGCCTAATCACCTCCCAAATGCCCCACTTCCTAATAACATCACAGTGGGGATTGGGGTTCCAACATGTGAATTTGGGGTACAGAAACATTTAGGCCATAGCGGGCCCGAAATATAAATCATTAATAAGAATATCTTATGCGGGTCCCTGGGTGGCTCAGCTGGTTAAGTGTCTGACTCAGTTTTGGCTCATGTCATGATCTCATGGATTTGTGGGTTCGAGCCCCTGTTCAGGCTCTGTGTTGACAGTGCTGACAGTGTGGAATCTGCTTGGGATTCTCTCTCTCTCCCTCTCTCTGCCCCTACCCTGCTCATGCTTGTCCCTGTCTCTCTCAAAAATAAATAAATAGACTTAAACAAATTAAAAAAAAAAAACAGGAAAAGAAAATCTCATTATCTTAGATACCATTCCAAGGAAGAGTTCTGTATTATAAATCCATTCCTATTTCCCAGATTGTTATCCGTTAGTTATTGTGGTAAAACAAACAGCACCTGTTTCTGGGTGGCGTAGAGCAATGAACTTTTTTTTAAATGTTTTATTTATTTTTGAGAGAGAGGCAGCGGGAGCAGGGGAGGGTCAGAGAGAGAGGGAGACACAGACTCTGAAACAGCCTCCAGGCTCTGAGCTGGCAGTCAGCACAGAGCCTGACGCGGGGCCCGAACCCACGAACCGCGAGATCATGACCTAAGCGAAAGTCGGACGCTTAACCGACTAAGCCACCCAGGCGCCCCTATTTTTTTTTTTAATTGAAAAATTTATTAAAGTCAAATTGACATGCGGTGTTAGTTTTAGGTGCACAACATATTGAGTCAATGCTTCTATTCACTACTCAATGCTCACTGTGATTAAATGTAGTTACCATTGGGGCACCTCTGCCCCTCTCCCCTGGCTTGCGCTGTCTCCTCCTCTCTCTTGAAAATAAAATAAATAATAAATAAAAATTAAAAAATGTCCCAAATGGGCAAATCCATAGAGACAAAAAGTACATTAGTGGTTGTTAGAGAATGGAGATGAGGGGGAAGAGACCATGACTGCTAAAGGTGTGATGTTTCTTTTTGGGGTGATGAAAATGTTCTGGAATTAGTGCTGATGGCTGCACAAGTCTTTGAGTATACTAAAAACCACTGAATTGTGCATTTTAATAATTTTTTAAAAATGTTTATTTTTGAGAGAGAGAGCACGAGCGGGGCAGGGGCAGAGAGAGAGGGGGACAGTGGGTCCAAAGCAAGTTCTGTGCTGTGACAGCAGCAAGCCCTACGTGGGGCTTGAACCCACAAACCATGAGATCGTGACCTGAGCGGAAGTCAACCTACTAAGCCACCCAGGAGCCCCCTGAATTATGCACTTTAAAGAGTGAGTTTTATAGTAGGTGACTCACATCTTAAAAGTTGTGATGAATAATATATATGTTTGAGTGCCTACTGTGTGCCAGGCACTGTGGTAGGCATAGGGATTGCAAAAATGAGCAAAGCTAGACAGAGCTCTGACTCATATGTAGTGTATGTCATGTTGAACACTGCATCACCCAAAGGATCCTGGAAGATCTTCAAAGGGAGGGCAATACCTGATTTATAGCATAGGACTTTCCAGTTATTTCTGCCTTGTAGCATTTCGTTATGACGAAACAAGGCTCCAGATCTCCTTTCTCAATGTAAGGAATTAAAGGCTGATGCCCACTGTGAGGGTAACTAACAAGTGGAAAGAGACCTTGAGTATAGAACGGAAAGGATGAAAGCATCACGTTACAAAGATGTTTGATTTTTTTCTGCTTTTTATTTTATTTTGGGAAATTTCAAAAGAGAAAAAAGGAAGGAGGGAAAATTTTTACTTGGAGAAATATGAATATAGGAAAGTGCAAGAAACATGTACAGCTTAACAGAGAATTATGAACTGTCAATAATAATGTTGTATAGTGACAGATGGTGACTAAATTTTTCTGTATATATATATATTTTTTAAATAAATTTTTAAATAAAAAAATATAAATATATATATATTTTTTAGTAGGATCCACGCCCAACATGGACCTGAGATCAAGAGTCATATGCTCTGCTGACTGAGCCAGCCAGGTGGGTGTAAAATGGTATCCAGAAAAAAATTTTTTCTTTCCAAGTAACTCCACACCCAAAGTGGGGCTCAAACTCACAAACCTGAGATTGCGTCACACGCTCTATTGACTGAGCCAGCGAGGCATTCCTGATATCAACTATCTTTTTAACTTCAGCCATCCTAGTGGGTGTAAAATGGTATCTCATCATTTGATTTTTTTATCCCCCAGTGACTATAATAATGTTGAATTCAATAGATATTTGTCAAATGCAGAGATCAACAGGTAAGTTTCCAGTTTAAATAGCTGCACCAAATTTTTACACTGTTTTTTTAAAATTAGAACTTTTGATGACTATTAAATAGTGGTTACCTTTGTGGGGAGGGAGGGAGAAAGTTATGATCAGGGAAGAGGAACATGGGGTTATCCAGAGTGATGGCAATCTTATTCTTGATGTGGGTCTTAGTTGCACAGATAATCTTTATAATCATTATTTAATTATATATAAAAATAGATATGCACTTTTCTATATGTATGTCACAATAAAAATTGTTCTCATTGTTGAAAACTTGGAAATCAAGTGTTTTGTTTTATTAAAGAGGAAGAGCACTGAAGTATTTCTACCACCTAAGCTTTGTAAATGGTAGTTTTTTAGGTGGGAGAAAAAGGAATATCTGTTAAATCATTGTTAATCAAACCTTTTGCCTTTTGGAAGAAACAGAAACTCTGAGAAGTCACCAGCAGGTGGTGCAATGAAACAAGACTTAATCTTGTAGTCGAAAAAGCAAACCAAAACAAAACCATGAAAAGCAGTCAGCACTCCACCTGGCCACTGGAAAACATTTCTTGTGAGTTTCCTGCTATCTACAATCTTCCTCCAGTATCTTTCATCATCCAAAAGAATCTGATACTTATGGCTTCACTGGGGAACAGTCAGACCATTTGAACAAAGAGAAAAACATAGAAATTCCATGGTTTCTCTCTTTAGTTTCTACCGAGGGCCTTCAAAATAATAGGATCAGCTGGGACTCATATAGGGGTTTTGTGTCTGAAAAAAAAATAGTAATAAATACATTCTTCAAATATTATTAGATGGCTTTTGGCTTTCGAGGAACTGTTCAGTTTCTAAACCTTTATCAAGCACTTCCTTCCACTCATCTCTGGCTGATAACAGCCATTGGAGGTTGGGGGAAATTTCACTAGAAAATTAGTTAGTAATAGAATAAAAAGAAAAAACATTTTAATCTGGAGACTAAGCCAAAAAAGGGATCACGCTGGTCATCATCCCTTTCATCAAGATACATTTTTCTTAAGTTTATGTATTTATTTTGAGAGAGAGAGAGAGCATGAGTGGAGGAGGGATAGAGAAAGAGGGAGAGAGAATCCCAAGCAGGCTCTGCATTGTCAGCATGGAGCATGATGCGGCGCTTGAACTCACAAATCATGAGATCACGACCTGAGCTGAAATCAAGAGTCGGATGCTTAACTGACTGAGCCATCCTGGCACCCCCTCAAGATATGTTTCTTTGGGGCAAGGTGGGCATCAGGACTGGGAGAGGATGGTATTGGCAATGGGAGATTGCTTCCACCTGAGGAGGAATGATCGGGTAAGTAACTACGATTGGTTACATGTGAGGAGCAATGGTCTGATAAGTAACTGTGCTAAGGAAAATGGGAGCCAGGTTTCTCACTGTCGGAAGAGGGAGTTGGGAATATGGAAAAGGGAGAAAGCTAGCATCAACCTGTAGGGTAGAATTGGATATTGGTGTGGGGTCATGGTTTTCCATATTAAAGATAGAGTTATAGATAAAAGGGCAAATGGGCACAAATGTATATTTGTGTACATATGTACACCCAAACGTACGGTCCCTAGATCTGTCCTCAGAGAGAGCTGGCAGTAGTGACATCACATCTAGTACCTGGAACTTGGTTTCCAGATACCATTCTCCACTAAAAAGGACCCAGAATAGTTGGAGAAATGGCTGATTCCAGAGTCCGAGCAGGTAAAATACAAGAGGTGCTTAGAATATCTTTGTGTCAAAAAACTAAGAAAATACTCAAAGCATGTGAGGACCTATTGCAAGGACACAGAAGTCAGCTTAAGTACCAAGGAAGAAGAATACCTTTCGAGTAGAGAAGCTGAGAAAACACTACCTTAATGAAGCAAAGTGAATGCTGTAATGGGGTATGTTGAGATTCTAGACAAGCTGATGAACTGCAATGAGAACACAGCCTCGCTTCTGTGGCAGTCCTAAACTAAGATGCCTAACCTCAGTGTAATTATGATGACGTATTAGGCAAACCCTAGCTGAGGATATATAACCATCCTGTCCTCTTTAGAAATATCAAGATTGGGGTACCTGGGTGGCTCAGTTGGTTAAGCATCCGGCTTCGGCTCAGGTCATAATCTTACAGTTTGTGGGTTCGAGCCCCGTGTCGGGCTCTGTGCTGACAGCTAGCTCAGCCTGGAGACTGCTTCAGAGTCTGTGTCTCCCTCTCTCTCTGACTCTCCCCTGCTCATGCTGTCACTATCTCTCTCTCAAAAATAAATAGAAAACATTAGAAAAAGTTAAAAAATAGAAATATCAAGATAAGGAAGACCAAGATGGAGGAAGTGTCCCATATGAAAGGAGACTAGACGCAGGCAGCCAAACACAGCAGGTATTTGGATCCTTGCTATAAAGGGCACTATTGTCACTATTCATAAACTTGAATGGGGTCTGAGCATTAGAGGGCAGTGATAGATCAGTCTTAATTTCTTGATTTCAGTGATTGTGCTGTTCTGATTGTGCAGTGAATGTTCATTTTTGAGAGAGAGAGATAGAGCATGAGCAGGGGTGGGGCAGAGAGGGTGTCACAGAATCTGAAGCAGGCTCCAGGCTCCAAGTTGTCAGCACAGAGCTGGACACGGGGGTTAAACTCACAAACCGTGACATTATGACCTCAGCTGAAGTCAGACACTTAACCAACTGAGCCACCCAGGTGTCTCGAGGAAAATGTTCTTGATTGTGGGAAATGTTCACTAAAGTATTCAGGAGTGATGGGGCAAAGCAGATCAGCAATCTGTGCTCAAATGGGCCCCCCCCCAAAAAAAAGTTCTTTGTACTGTACTTGCAGCTTTTCCTTAAGTTTGAGATTGTTGAGTAAGTTAAACATTTTTATATAGAAGTATAATCAACAGAAAGGGAGAAAATATTTGCAGTTGTGTACATAATAAGGGAATTATATCCAGAATATATAAAGAACCCTTACAACTCAACAATTAAAAGGGAAATAATCCCATTTTAAAATGAGCAAAAGATTAGAATAGACATTCTCCAAAAGAAGATATACAAGTGGTCAATAAACACATTAAAAGACACTCAACATTTTTAGCGATTAGGAAAACACAAAATCAAAGCCACAGTGAGATACACTTCATACAAAACTGCAAGAATGGCTAAAATGACAGTCAATAACAAGTGTTGACAAGGATGTAGGGAAATTGGAGCCTTTGTTCATTGCCAGTGAGGGTGTGAAATGATGCTGCCACTTTGGAAAATGGTTTGGCAGTGCCTCAGAATGTTAAAAACAGTTGCCATCTGACTCCTCAATTCCACTTCTTGCTAATACCAAAAGTAAGGAAAAGACATGGAATGGATGGGTGGCTCTGTCAGTTAAGCATCCGACTTGGGATCAGGTCATTATTTCACGAGTTTGAGCCCAGAGTTGGGTTCTGCACTGTCAGTACTTGGGAGTCCCTTTCTCTCCCTCTCTCTTTCTGCCTCTCCCATGCATGCACGCGCGCTCTCTCTCTCTCTCTCTCTCAAAAAAAAAAAACCTTTAAAGTGTGGCCTAGTCACCTTAAAAAAAAAAATTAAAAAAATAAATAAATAAAGTGTGGCCTAGTCAAATTGACATACGAAATTAACCATCACAATATTTCAATAAAACTATTATTAAAACAACATATGGGGCGCCTGGCTGGCTCAGTTGGTGGAGCATGTGACTCTTGACCTTGGGGTTGTGAATTCGAGTCCCATGCTGGGTGTAGGGATTACTTAACAACAATATATATGACTCTTCAAAACCATCAAGGTCATGGGGTGCCTGGGTGGCTCAGTCGGTTAAGCGTCCGACTTCAGCTCAGGTCATGATCTCATGGTTCGTGGGTTCGAGCCCCGCGTCGGGCTCTGTGCTGACAGCTAGCTCAGAGCCTGGAGCTTGTTTCAGATTCTGTGTCTCCCTCTCTCTCTGACCCTCCCCTGCTCACACTGTCTCTCTCTCTCTCTCAGAAATAAATAAAACATTAAAAAAAATTAAACAAAACAAAACAAAACAAAAAACCGTCAAGGTCATGAAAACCAAGGAAGCACTGAGATACTATCATAGAGGAGAGAAGACCCTGAGGACATGATGCCTAAATGCAACATCAGGTTGAATTCTGGAACAGAAAAAGGACATCAATGGAAAAACGAAAAATCTGAATAAAGTCTGAAGGTTAGCTTATAATAATATGCCTGTGTTAATTTCTTGGTTTTGATAAGGGTTTCATGATTATGTGAATTGTTAGCAAGAGGGAAAACTGAGTGAAGAACTCTTTGTACTATCTTTGCAGCTTTGTAAATCTAAAATTATACCAAAATAAAATGTTTATTTATTTTTTAAGGTTTTTTTTTTGGTTTTATTTAATTTTGAGACAGAGACAGAGCATGAGTGGGGGAGGGGCAGAGAGAGAGGGAGACATAGAATCTGAAACAGGCTCCAGATTCTGAGCTGTCAGCACAAAACCTGATGTAGGGCTTGAACCCACAAACCGTGAGATCATGACCTGAGCTGAAGTCGGACACTTAACTGACTGAGCCACCCAGGCACCCCTAAAATGTTTAGTTTTAAATCTATTATTTATTTCTTTTAAGGTTTAATTTTTTAAAAAAACCCAAATATATAGTCAGTGCTTTCTGGTACTTACATAGTTTTGGGCACTTTATTTACATCAATGCATTAATCCTCACAACAGTCCTGGGAGAGCAGCCCCGAGATCATAGAGAAGATGAATTATGGACTCAAGGTCATGCATCTGGCAAATGGGAAAGCTGGGATTTGAACTTATGTTTATCTGGCTGGGCCAAATCACACCGCCATCCAGCTTCAGGACTTACAGCCCCAGGTAGGTCTAGTAATGCAAATAAATAACTGAATAAGGACAGAAAGAGCATTTGGTATCTGAAGAGTTAACATTAAAGAAATGTAATTTAATACGAATGCTTGCTGTTTACATTATAAACCTGTGAACAGAAAGATAGGGGCTTAAAATATCAAACAGCTGACAAACATTTTGGGGAAAAAAAAATCCCATCAATTTACGTAATTGACTCTTATACTAAATTCACCCATTCTTTTTCAGGGTGCACGAATGACCATGTAGCTTTAATAAATATATACACATTATTTTGGGCTCTACCTTTTTTTTTATGTTTATTTATTTTTGAGAGAGACAGAAACAGAGCACGAGCTGGGAAGGGGCAGAGGGATAGAGGGAGACCCAGAATCCGAAGCAGGCTCTAGGCTCTGAGCTGTCAGCACAGAGCCTGAGGAGGGGCTCAAACTCATAAACTGCGAGATCATGACCTGAGCTGAAGTTGGACATGTAACTGACTGAGCCACCCAGGTGACCCTGCTGGGCTATACTTTTTTTTTTTTTTACTTATCACGATTTAATATACCTGTTTATACAGGCATTCATTTAGTCCCATAGTGATCATTTCAACAGCTATATAGTATTGAATGAACTAGATATAGCTTACTTCACCGTTTCTCTGTTGTGGGGCATTTGGGATGTTTCCAGTGTGTGGCTGATCTAAAAAGTGCTGCCAGAAACATCTTTGCACAAGTTGCTTGTTAAAATCTTTGGGACTATTTTGAGCAAGGGCATTTGTGCGAAGCAGATGAAGGAAAATTCCCTGGAATTTTCAGTTCTCCTTCGACTTTTTTTTAGAATTAGCTCTTGGCGTCTTGTAATGTGTACATAACACAGCTACCAGTAGCTGGATGATCTTGGGTAAGTTCCTTCACTGCTCTGCAACTTGGACTCTTGATATTTAAAATATAGTCCCCAGACCAGTGATATTGGCTGAGAGCTCAAAGAATTACAGGCTTTCTGGCCCTTCCTAGAAACTACTGAATCAGAATCTGTTTAACAAGATCTTCAAAAGGTGGTTCTTGATCATATAAAAGTTGAAGAAATTGGGGTGCCTGGGTGGCTCAGTTAGTTAAGCGTCCTACTTTTGGTTTTGGCTCAGGTCATGATCTCATGGTTCGTGAGATCAAGCCCCGGATAGGCTCTGTGCTGACAGCACAGACACTGCTTGGGATTCTCTTCCTCTCTCTCTGCCCTTCCCCCAGTCATGCATTCTCTCTCTCTCTCTCTCTCAAAATAAATATATTTTTTTAAGTTGGAGAAACTGTCTTAGAATACTCACCTGTCAAACAGGGAGAATAGAAGTCCTTCCTCAAGGCTGCTGTGAAGACTTAATGCATTAATGCATATACATAAAGTGTATACAAGAGCACTAGACACAAAATGAGTGCTTGCTATGTGTTTGCTACTTTTATGACTCTTCCCAGCTGCTTGTACAAAGTCTCAGACTGGCAGGTTCCTATGTAGAGTGTCTTAAAGAGAACCAATAGGAGAGATTTCCCCTTGGTTTGTGTGAGCAAGGGTGAGGAGGATAACACACTTTCTTACCCTCATGATCGAAGTCCCTAAGAAGAGCCAAATCTAATCCCAGGGAGCTGATGAGTGAGTCTGAAAGCACTTTGGGCAAGAACCAGGACAGGGTGGCATTCAGGTAAGATCTGATACTGCTGGCACCCACTGGCTACACCAATTGGGGTGGCCAGCCCCTGCCATCTACAAAAGGGCTTGTGAATTATGCATACTCAGTCCTGACCCCACAGAGAGAGGACAGTCACTTAGATTTGCAGCCTGACTGCTGGCCAGCCTGCAGATAAGGTGCATCTGCCCACATCTCCCTGGGGGGCAGGGCCAGCCTCTCCTGCCCACAGGCAGCCTCCGGCAAATGGACCTGCTTGGATTGAGTAATTGCAAGCAGAAGTGAAAGGGCATCTTCCCCAGTTCTCTACTTGGTGACACTTCACTCATCCTTCAGAGCCCTGTGTTTCCTTTTTGATTCCACTAATCCCAGTTAAATAAACCTTTTTCTGTTGTTGTTGTTACCATTTAAGTGACTTATATGGTTTTGCAATCCTCATGACATATCAGGAGTCTCAAATTCAAATGTCTCTGAGGACTACAGCTCATAAAAATACATGAAGTAATCTGGGGCAATATAGTTGAGAATGGAGAGGACTGTAGCCTCTGGCCAGCCCACTGTGAAGGGGAAGTTATCTTTATTCTGTTCCAGCCCATTGCCATGCAGGAATGTG
Source organism: Hyaena hyaena (assembly GCF_003009895.1). NCBI lineage: Eukaryota > Metazoa > Chordata > Mammalia > Carnivora > Hyaenidae > Hyaena > Hyaena hyaena. The sequence goes on along the minus strand of NW_024080632.1, from coordinate 4,010,449 downwards.
AGCCCAGTATGACCAGATTTTCCCATTTTTTTCAAAAGAAAAGTTAGGATTTTAGGGGTGCCTGTCTGGCTCAGTTGGTAGAGTCTGCGACTCTTTTTGTTAAAATTATTTTTATTTATTTGTAATGTTTTTTATTTATTTCTGAGAGAGACAGCGTGAGCAGGGGAGGGGCAGAGAGAGAGAGGGAGACACAGAATCCAAAACAGGCTCCAGGCTCTGAGCTGGCTGTCAGCACAGAGCCCGATGCGGGGCTCGAACCCACAAACCGCGAGATCATGACCTGAGCTGAAGTCGGACGCTCAACCGACTGAGCCACCCAGGCACCCCTGCGATTCTTTTTTTTTTTTTTAACGTTTATTTTTTGAGAGAGAGTGAGACACAGCATGAGTGGGGGAGGGGCAGAGAGCGAGGGTGTCACAGAATCCGAAGCAGGCTCCGAGTTCTGAGCTGTCAGCACAGAGCCTGATGCTGGACTCGAACTCATGAACTGTGAGATCATGACCTGAGCCAAAGTCGGATGTTTAACTGACTGAGCCACCCAGCTGCCCCAAGTCTGTGACTCTTGATCTTGAGGTTGTAAATTTGAGCCCCAAGTTGGGCATAGAGATTACTCTAAAAGATTAAATTAAATTTAAATGTTTAGATTTTAATGTAAAATCAACTTTATCTTAATTTAAAAAATAACATAAATGTTTATAGTGACTTTATTCATAATCAACCCAAACTGTAAACAACACAAAGGTCCCTCAATCAGTGAATGGATAAGAAATGGATAAACAATTGATCATACAATGAAATATACTCACCAGAAGGGGAAAAAAAGTGAAGTATTGGTGCACACAGTAATCACTGGATCCCAAATCCATTATGCTCACTTCACTTCTGACTTAGGTAGAGTAACACAGCCCAGATATACTTTCTCACCTGAAACAACCAAAAATGAGGAAAATATATATGATGTGATGTTTTTCTTTCAATACATTGGACATCAGTCAACAGACAATAGTGGTCACTGAGAGACAGGAAACAAATTGTAGGGGTTATTCCTACCATTACCTCACTTATGGTCTTGAGAGAGTTTCTAGGCCATGCTGCAGGAAAGGGGACCCCTGGTGAAGCCTGGTAGACCCCCAGAGTTGAGAAGATAGAGCTAAGGGTCCAGGAGGACCAAGGAGGTAGGAATCTAGAGAGGAAACAGGTGCACACAGAGAATCCAGAGGCCCACCAAACCCCTTCCAGCAGTCAGCTTGCTGGTCAACCTGCATGTAAGGACAGCTACCTGAGGCCGTGGAAGGAACCACCTGAAATGATCAGAGTTTATTCCTTCAACAGATATTTATTAAGAGCCTACTATGTCCCAAGCTCTGGGGATACAATGATGACCATGACAAAGACAAGATCCCTGAGATCTTGTGCAGATTATATACCCATGGAGGTATATATACCCATACAACCAACCAATATGGAGACAAACACTTTTATGAAGGAAATAAGGCAGGTGACCTATGAATCACTGGGAGGAGGCATGAAGCTCTGGATATTCAAGAAAGGTCTTTTTTCAAAGGTGTTGTTACAGTTTAAGTTGTATCCCCCAGAAAGGTATGTTAAAGTTCTAACACGCACTACCTCAGAATGTGATCTTATTTGGAAACAGTCTTTGTAGATGTAATTAGTTAAGCTTAGATGACGTCATTCTGGAGGAGGGGTGACCTTTAAATCTAATAAGATAGGTGTCCTTAGAGGAGTCGCTGTGTGGCTCAGTCATTTGAGCATCTCACTCTTGATTTGGGCTCAGGGATGATCTCATGTTTTGTGAGACTGAGCCCCATGTCAGGCTCTGAGCTATCAGCAGAGTTGGGGATTCTCCCACTCTTTCTGTCCCTCCCCAACTCGTGCGTGCTCTCTCTCAAAAATAAATATATATAAAAAAAGATTGGGGTCCTTAGGACAGGACACACAGGGAAGGTCATGTAACAACAGAGGCAGAGAATGGAGAAATTAAGCTGCAAGGCAAGGTATGCTAAGGATTGAGTGCCACCACAAGCCAGAAAAAAAGCAAGGAAAGATTTTACACAGTTAGAGCATGTCTTTGGTGACACCCTGATTTCACACTTCTAAGCCTCCAGAACTGTGAGAGAATATATTTCTATTGTTTAAGCCACTCAGTTGGTGGTATTTAAACAGCGCACTTTGTGGTTAAGGCAGCCCTAGGGAAATTTTTTTAATATTTATTTATTTTGAGAGCAAGAGTGAGTGGGGAGGGGCAAAGAGAGGGAGAGAGAATCCCAAGCAGGCTCTGAACTGACAGCACAGAGCCTGTCGCTGGGCGAGATACCACAAACCTTGATCTCATGACCTGAACTGAAATCAAGAGTCCAACGCTTAACAGGCTAAGCCACCCAGGTGCCCTGAATTTTTTTTTTTTTAATTTAAGTAGGCTGGGTGACCAATGTGGGGCTTGAGCTCATAACCCTGAGATCAAGAGTTGCATGCTCTATGGATTGATCCAGCCAGGTGCCGCCATAGCCCTAGGAAATTAATACAGGTGTCATTAAACTAAGGCTTGAACAAAGAGAAAAAGGTAACCATGTGAAGATTTAGAGGGAATGTTCCATGCAAGGGCAGGAAGAGGGAAAAAAATGGCGGGAAGTACTGTTCCAGGGAGGTGAGATAGGAGATGTGACTGGGAAGATAGGCAAGGATAGATCTTGTAGGACCAAGCAGGGGAGGGGATGTAATTGTGTCATTGGAGCGACAGAAACAGCTGTCAAAAGAGTCACCCAGAATCTTAGAGGGCAGGAACCTAGGACGAATTAGTTGCAGTAAATAATGACACTGAGCCCTCTCTGCCCTTCCCCGCCTTGCCTGGCGACCTTGCTGGATGGTCAATGTCAGTTCTAGCATTCCATGCCGTTGTCTTTGGCTCTGGTCAGGCGATGCAAAGAGGTGGCGAGCTTTCACCTCCCCCAAATCTTCCTCCCTTTCGACTCCAGACACCCCAAATAAACACAATCTAAGTAAAATCAGACGGCAACTGCAGTTTGCGGACAAGTTCCCCGGCCCCAACTAGGAGAGATTCTGGAAACGCAGAAGCATTCTCAAGGGGGCAGCAAAAGACCCTGCCAAGACCTGCAAAACTACAGCGCTCCCCACGTCGGCGCGCGGGGGCGGAGCCCGGGGAGGCGCGTGCGCATGCGCCGGGCCTGCCTCTCCGGCGAGGGGGTGGGGCGGCCGCTGGGGCGGGGGCTGTGACGTCAGGTGCGCGCGTGGCTCCGGCTGCGCAGGAACAGCTGGTGACTCCGAAGGCGGCCGGCGAGCGGACGGGCTGTGGTGCTGGTGGCCAGCCGCGCCACGCTGCGGAAGCCGCCGCCTCGCACCGCCGCACCATGTCCGGCCAGCTGGAGCGTTGCGAGCGCGAGTGGCATGAGCTGGAGGGAGAATTTCAGGAACTGCAGGTAGGGCCGGGCTACCTGGTCGGGCAACTCTGCTACCTGCGGTGCAATGCCTTCCCCTTCCTGCCTCCCTAGCCGGGGCGGTGGGGACCGTGAGGGTCCCGGGGTGGGGGGGGTGCCCCTGGTAGGCCCTGGGGGTTGGTGGTCCGCGTGGGCCAGCACTCTCCTATGTTCCAGCACTTCAGTTCTTTATCCACTTGGGGCGCCCGGTCGTAGCCCCCCATTATCCCGCCTTCGCACCGGCTCTTTGCTCCGGCGCATCGCCTTCTCTGCAGAAAGTTGCCCTGTGGTCTCTGAGGGGGAGTTCCAGGTGTGTCATGTGAGGGAAGCCTGAGGGCACAGGTGCGTACTGGGACTCAGAGAACAGCCCAGCCCCCACCTCCGCAGGGGTCTCTCCTAACCCCACTTCCTCTCTTCTGGCGGGGCAGCCCTCTCTTCCGCGGCAGCATTTTGAGAGATGTGCTTGGGAGGTGTTCACCTTGAACCTCTAGGCTTTGCCCAGGGATTAGGGACCCCTGTCATGCTTCTTTGGGGCTCCGGTGTCGTGCCCTCCTCTCTGTCGCTGCTGCAGGCTGAGTGTGGCGTTGTGGATGACATCTGTCAGTTCTCACAGCTGGGGTGCCTCCCTCAGTGATGGGCTGCTCCGGGCCCTCACCCATCGGGCCCAGAACCTTACCCGGGGTGGGGTGAGGGCAGATGTAAGCGAGGCCCCTTGAGAGAATGGGATTGCCCCAGTGGGGGCCTGGCAGGAGGAGTTAATCCAAAGGAGGTTCCAAGAGGTCTCAGCTACCTACTGAGGTGACCAGAGAAACCTCATTTGAAACCTTGGGGTTGGCCAAGAGGGACTCCCGGACCACTTTTAGAGATGGGACTTTTTCCTCTCCAAGTGCTTCTCTGGAGTTGGGTTCTGTTTGCCTGAAATCACATTGCACAGCCCCACCCCACTTCTTCCTGTTCTGGAGCAGTGACATTTTCCCTGTACATTTGCTCTTGTTTGCAGTTGGTTGGCCTCTTACAGTGTCTAGAGGAGGGGAGAGGTGATTGTCTGTGATGGGTCTCCTAGACATGTGGCAGGAGGCCCCGATGTGTAAAGAAGGGCGCTGGAGAGACTGAGCAGGAAGGCGACAGGGGGCTCTGTTTCAGGCAGGAGCAGAGGATAGAGTATCCAGAACCAGTATTCCGTTCTTGGCCTGTGCTGCATGCGTGGGGTGGTGCCCTCTCCTTCAGGTCCAGGGCTTGGGGCCCACACTGTTCCCAGTGGAACTTTCTAGCTCTGGTCCCATGGAGAAGATTCAGCTGCTTCTTAATACTTTGTGCTACTGGGCTCTCAGGTCACGGTCAGCTGCGGAGCCATGGAAGGGGTGTTAGGGTTGGGAGTGGGAGAAGAATTTCGCCATGTGGAGGTTTTGTTCATGAATTCCTTTCCCTTGCCCTGCCTTACGCTAGGAGGAGGAGTTGTCTGAACACTTCAGATCCATGCAATTAATGCAATCAACAGCAATTAGATAACTAGTCTTGGCAGGCAGAGCTTGTAAAGGAGATGTTTGACTTGTTGTTGGGTTCTTACTTGGTATCGTTGGGGTTCAGTTGTGTGAGAGACAGAGGAGTTGGGAATTCTGGATTTTGTCCCGTGGTGCACAGCAAGAATTGTATAAGGGGAAGCTGTGATGTCGCCTACTCAGTCCTTCAGCAGTGGAGGAACTGGAATCGACTGGACCTTTGGGGAAGAGGGATTTTACTGGCCTCAGGCTTTGGTGAACCAGTTCTGGGTCAGAGGTCAATGATGGATGGAAAGCCAGAGTCTCCAGTGGTATGGGTCAAGGTCATAGACTAGAGCAAAAGCACTGTCTATATCTTCAGTTTACAGATGAGGAAGCTGAAGCTTGGGAATGCTAATGGATTCAACTGGGGTCACACAGCTCTTTAAGTGGTAAAGCTGGTATTAGAACTTAGTACTCTAAATGCTTAGTTCTGATGTCTATGCTGGGAGTCCTCTCTCTCTCTCCTTACCTACACATCCCCCATAATGAACGTGAGAGCTTTGAACTCCTGAGATGAAAGTCTCGGGGATATGTGTATAGAAGTAGGAGCACCTGGGTGGCTTGGTCAGTTGGGTATTCAACTTTGGTTCAGGTCATGATCTCACAGTTTGTGGGTTCAAGCCCTGCGTGGGGCTTTGTGCTGACAGTTCAGAGCCTGGAGCCTGCCTTGGATTCTGTGTCTCCCTCTCTCTCCCTGCCCCTTCCCTGCTCACTCTTCTCTCTCTCTCTCTTTCTCAAAAATGAACATTAAAACAAAAATAAAGGGGAAAGTATCTTTAAAAAAAAATAAGTAGGGTGTATATTGTCATTATGTATAAGCTGGACAGACCCTCAGATATGAGACATTGAGGAGCAAGGAGGTCACAACAGGTAGGCAGGTGGACAGATTGGAACTAGAAAGAAAAGATACATATATCTTTTTTTAACCAGAAAATTCCTATCTTAATTTTCCTATATTTACCTCAGAATCTGGAATTTGGGGGTTTCATGTTTGTATCTCTCTGATTCTGTCTTTCTTGGGGTCATAGCTAATGTTTCTGTGTTTCACCTCTCCCTCCCTTTTTCAGTTGTATTTTTTTTAAGTTTATTTATGTATTTTGAGGGAGAGGGAGGGAGAATCCCAAGCAGGCGCAGAGCCCAAATCTCCCTCCCTTTTTCAAATGAAGAAAGAGAAAACCTATTTGTCAGACCCCAGAGGATTTGAAAGGTTGTTGGAATTACCCCTCCCCAACTAAAAAAAAAAAAGTTTTCATCTCTGGGACTTTCTAGAGGAAAGGATCTGTTTTCCTTTGACTGTGATTTGCCTCTGCCAGGGCCTCACTAGACTCAGGGGCAAAGTCAAGTGGCATGGGGACTTTGTTTTTGGCTCGTTAGGGTTTCAGCCATGCTGGTGAATTGAGCATTGGTCTGAGACCAATATGTTTGGCCCTGTGGCCTGTGGTGTGACCACAGAAGGTCACTTACAGACACCATGGCAGGTGATTTAATAAGCATTTCCTGTCTTGCATCACTGGAAACCTGACCTCATCCTTCCCCATCCAGGAAGGAGGTGGCCTGAAGAGGCCTTTCCCTAAACCTGACCTCACAGAAATGCAGGGGCCTGATTGGCCACCATAAAGATTTTTCCACCAATGAAATGGGCATCCCTCTGGCTGCTATGTATAGAACAGACATGTGAGAGGCCTAGATGCAGGAAGGTCAGTATTATTTTATCAAAGCCCTATGAACTAGATCCTTTTATCCCATTTTACAGAGGGAAAATCATATACCCAAAGTCACATGTCTTGTAAGTATTGGAGTCAGGAATCAGACCCAGGCTGCTGAATATCAGAGTCTATACTCTTTTTTTAAAAGTGTTTTTTTTTTAATTGTTTTTTTTGGTGGGGGGGGTATGAGTGGGGGAGGGGCAGAGAAAGAGGGAGACACAGAATCCCAAGCAGGCTCCAGGCTCTGAGCTGTTAGCACAGAGCCTGATGCAGGGCACGAACACACAAACTGTGAGATCATTCCCTGAGCCGAAGTCGGACGCTTAACCGACTAAGCCACTCAGGCACCCCATCAGAGTCTATACTCTTAACCACTACCTAAGGCAGGTCTGAGCTCTGGGTACTCTTTTGTAGACTTTTGTTTCTCTTCCCACTTTCATTGCCTTATGGGTCTTTTTCTTTAGAAGTGGGTTGTGTGGCAAGAACCTTAGAACAAGGGGCCACATTGCCTGGGTTTAGGCTGGAGCCCTGCCAGTGTCTAGTCTCTGACCTTCAGCAAGCCACCTCTCTGGACTTGAGTTTCTTTATCAACAAAACAAAGACAGCCAATAATAATAACAGTCAGAGCTAACTCTATGCTATATGGATTATTCCATTTAATCTAAATGACAACCCTGCTTTATACTGAGGCTAAATGATGGTAAGTAACTTGAAAGTCATGGAATTTTGGAATTTGAACCCAGGTCTGCTGTGTACCTCAGATATTTTTTGGGTTCCTAACACAGTGGAGACCCTTGGCTCTGGAAAGAAACTTTGAACTGGTGGGGCCTCATTTCATTTGTAAAGTACTTTAACGTAATGCTTTAGGATTCTTAGTTGCAAGTGACAGAAACCCCATTCAACTGGCTTTAAGCCAAAAGAAGGGAGTTTACTGGGTTATCATGTGTTGGGAAGTCCAGTAACAGATGGCTCCAGGCAAGGCTAGATCCAGGAGCTCCGATGATGTCCCTATGTGTGTGTCTCTGTTTCTTCTATATGAGCTTTATACTCAGGCAGTCTCTCTCATGCTGTGGCAGAGATGTGCCCTGCCAGCCCCAGGCTTACATCTACCAGCTTGGCAAACCTGGCAGAAACAGAGTATCTTTTCCCTGGTAATTCTAGCCGGAGTGCCAGGGCCAGCTCTCATTGGCCTGATGTGGGTCACATGACTAATCCTTGCTTAGCCAGTCACAGTGGCACTGATTGGCTGGGTCTTGGTTACTTGTCTACCCCTGGAGACCAAGTCTGGAAGGAGGGCCACTCAAACTATATGAAATAAGAATGAGGGAGGGATAGTCCTGTAAAGGAAAAGGAAAATACTGGGATATTGAAAAAAAGAGAGAGATGTCAGATAGCCATCTTTGCGGGGGGAGGTAATAGAAACATTCTGTATCCGTGATTCCCAGACTTTGTCAAGGTACCGCTAAGGAGCTGCAGCAAGCTCACAGGGATACTATGGGAAAATGTAACATTTTTTGTAAAAATTTTGAAATGTTGATTTTTGAGAGAGAGAGAGAAACCGAGTGGGAGCAGGGGAAGGGGCAGAGAGAAGGAGACACAGAATCTGAAACAGGCTCCAGTCTCTGAGCTGTTAGCACAGAGCCTGACACGGGGCTCAACCTTGTGAGCCTCGAGATCATGACCTGAGCCGAAGTCGGACGTGTAACTGACTGAGCCACCCAGGCACCCCAGGATAATTTAAATTTTTAATGGAAACACAGTGACATCTGTCATATCCTGCTTAAACTGCTAACTTGGCATAGTTCACTCCTGCACATTAAATCACACTACATTCTTATTGATAATGTCATATCTTTGTGAAGTTAGGTTTTTAGTGATTTGTGATTAAAATCAAGTACTACGTGAAAATCCGTGTGGAACACGAAATAAGGGTGAGGGTGTCTAATCCAATTCCAAGGGTTAAGAATTTGTGCAGAGCCCAGTAGGCACACACATTCCATTAGTAAATAATTCTGGTTATTTCAGAATGAAATAAAAAAATTTTTTTGTCAGTTTCTGAGTTTTTTTTTTTTTTCCCTAAAAGGCTACTAAGTTGTTAGGGCATAAATACTTTTCAATTATTTGGCCTGAGGACTGTTAAAATTTTACTGAGACATTAAGAGCATGGTGAACCAGCAAAGTTTGTGAACCTTTGATTTATGTCCTGATTGTGGTGGTGTTTACACAGTTGTATCTATTTGCCAGAATTCATTGAGTTTTATACCTGAAAATTGACGAATTGATATGTAAATTATACCTCAATAAAACTGGTTTAAAAAAAACAGTACATGGCCTGTTACATATACCTCCTCTTTTTGTGTAAAAAAAAAAAAAAAAAAAAAAGTTTATTTATTTATTTAGAGAGCACAGATGGGGGAGGGGCAAAGAGAAAGGGGGAGAGAGAGAGAGAATCCCAAACAGCCTCTGCACTGTTAGTGCAGACCCCAATGTGGGGCCCAAACTCAAACACTACAAGATCATGACCTGAGCCGAAGTCAGACGCTTAACTGATGATCCCCCTAGGCATGCCACATATACCTCATCTCCTGACCCTTTCACAGCTGAGGAAACTGAGGTACGAAGAGATCACATAACTTAGCTAAGAAGTGGCAGACTCTGGATATGAAGAGTTAGGCTGTCCGGCCTCCCAAAGGTCTGACACACGTCTAATACCCGCACTTACTGCGCCTATATCAGACATCACTAATCAGTCCTGGCATGTGACTTAGAATATTTTCCAGTTTAGAACTGATGCAGTGTAGGTGAAGTCATCTTGTCATCCTTAGTGTTTTCATGGTGATGAGTCTTAGGTAGGTATATTCAGCATCCAGAAATCTTTATTTGAACTGGCTTCCTTGGAAAGGAAACTATAGAAATGTTATCTCTCAAAAGCTTACCACTAGAGAGGAGCACAGCTATCAGGCACCACATTTTGGTGGTGGCCACGGCTCTGTTGCAATCTACTGGGTTGCAATGCGTCTGGGCCAGAGCTCTATCTGAAAATGCCATGAGAGTCCATTGCTGGCAATTCTTGCAGTAAATGCTGGCTTGGGTTGTGACTTCCCAATTCTGGATCTTACGATTCAGCCACGTTATGTTAATCAGGCATTTCCAGATGTTTCACAGCCGTGCTGGGACCTGGAGTCATTAATCTCATCTTCCCACTGGGGCAGAGCTTGGCGCCTCAGAGAACAGGAAAGGCAGCAGATTGCCTACGTGTCCAGTGGAAACTCGCTTGTTTGTGTCTCCTGTATGTGGTATAAAGGGATGGTAATTAGCTGTGTAGGAAAGAAAGTATGGGCATCCCAGCTCACAGAGCCAATGTTAGTGCTTCTCCCTCTCTCTTTTAATCAATTCTATATGTTTAGAAGCAATACATATCCACAAAGTTAAAAATTCAAATAGAGATGTATAAGCATTCTCAGAAAACTTGTTAATAACAGTTAAACACTGGAAACCCAAACGTTCTTCAGAATGGATAATTCCACTGAACATCCATAGAGTGGGGTACAATGAGCAGAATGAGTAGACAATAACTACATGTGTCAGCATGGATAAATATTTTTAAAAGAAGAGCAACATTGAGTGGAAAGTTGCAGAGACATATCTACAGTATGACATGTATGATAAAGTTAAAAAGCATTCAGAACAATACTATGTATTGCTTGCTGATACATACATATAGTACAAGGGAGTGATATGAGCCAGATTTAGTAAAGTGGAGATTATGGGGGGGTGCTGGTTAGATGCAAATGACTCTCCCTGAAGGGTCTCACTGAAAGAAGTTTAAGGGAGGGGTATTTACAGAGGTGTAGCACTTTAAGAGTGAGGACCCTAGACTGGGGCCAGTTGTGTTCCTAAAGGTGGGGAGGGGGCGTCATCAGAGTTTGACCAAATCTTGTTGCTGGGGGAGAACTGCTGAGGACAGGAGCTGTGGTGGTTAAAGGCTGCAGCAAAGCAGAAAGGAGGCAGAAGGAATAAATACCCCAGTTTCTCTCTCCTACCACTGCATCCATTGGCTAAACCCAAGGAGAAGGCAGGGCAGGGGAGTCCAGGAGATGCAGTTCGTAGGGCTCAGCCTCTTAGGGCACAGAGAAAGACAGGATTGACCTGGGGTGGGCATGGGGGCAGAAATAACCAGCAGAGGGGTCCCCCTCTTTGGGGACAGAGGATAGGAATACCATCTAGAAAGTATACATAGGGGCTTTTAACTCTCTTGCACTATTATTTCTTTTTGTTAATGTTTGTTTGTTTATTTATTTTTTTAATGTTTTTTATTTATTTCTAGGAGAGAGAGAGACAGTGTGAGCAGGGGAGGGTCAGAGAGAGAGGGAGTGACAGACTCTGAAACAGGCTCCAGGCTCTGAGCTGGCAGTAAGCACAGAGCCCGACATGGGGCTCGAACCCACGAACCACGAGATCATGACCTAAGCGAAAGTCGGACGCTTAACCGACTGAGCCACCCAGGTGCCCCTGTTTTATTTATTTCTAAGAGAGAGAGACAGCGTGAGCAGGGGAGGGTCAGAGAGAGAGGGAGATACCGAATCCGAAGCAGGCTCCAGGTCCTGAGCTAGGTGTCAGCACAGAGCCTGACGCGGGGCTCGAACCCACAAACTGAGAGATCATGACCTGAGCTAAAGTTGGACGCTTAACCCACTGAGCCACCCAGGTGCCCCTATTCATTTGTTTTTGAGAGAAAGAGTGTGTGAGCAGGAGAAGGACATAGACACACAGAATCTGAACGAGGCTCAGAGCTGTCAGCACAGAGCCCAGTGCAGGGCTCGAACCCATGAGCGGTGAAATCATGACCTGAGGTGAAGTCAGCTGCTTAACCAACTGAGCCACCCAGGTGCCCCCCAACTATTATTTCTTAAACTGAGGGTGAGAATATTGTCGTCCATGTTTTTTTCCTACTAATTATATGATTTTCTTTTTTTGTATGCTTGAAATATTTCATAATAAAATAAGCAGGAGATCAAAAAGTAACCCAAGAGTATCAAAAGCTTTATAAAGAAAAGCAGATATGGGGTGCCTTGCTGACTCATTCAGAATAGCATGTGATTTTTGATATCGGGCGCTGTTTGAACCCCATGTTGGGTGTAGAGATTAAATAAATAAAACTTAAAAAAAAAAACCCAGCTCTATAGGTTCACTGTCAGTCATTTACATGACCACGCAAATATTATTTACTGCAGAATTGAGTATTGCTCTGTGCTTATATTTTCTCTTTTAGAGATTTTGATTTAATATATGTAGTTAACATTTGATTCTTTACGGGCAACGTTTGCTTATAATTATTATCTTTTTTCTCCCCTAAAGCTCCATCCTTATTCTATCAAATGTGTTTATTTTCTTTGGCCTTGAACTAGACAGTTAGGGGGTGGGGGTTTGCTTTGTGCTCCCAAATGGAGTACTTTTTTTTTTTTTTTTTTTTTTGCAGCTGCTTGTCTGCTTTGGTGCCCCCAGCATTCTGGGTTATTTTTAGAGGTTGCAACTTGATGTGGGAGTCAATCACATTTAATAAGCTGGTACTCCCTGCACCCTATGCTGAGAGCAGACTCACAGTGTTTGGTGTTTCCCATGTTCCAATCCACTGCTGCCAAGTTTAGAAATAAAAATAGTGGTTTGGCAGTTTGTCATTTTCTTTAAAAGTTAAACATACATTTACCATATGACCAGCAATTCCACTCCTGGGTATCTACCCAAGAGTAATGAAAATACATCTCTGCACAAAGATTTGTATTGTGTGTACAATTTGGAAGTATTATTTAAATTGTCAAAGAGTGGAAATAACCGAAATGTCCTTTAACAGGTGAATGGATAAACAAAATGTGATGCATCTCTACCAAGTTTTTATTGTTAAGTAGCAATAGAAACGCAGTAATATATGCTTCCCCCTACTATCTGAAAGTGCAGCCATCCTGTGAAACCTTTCATAAGCCAAAATGGCATAAAGCAGAGAGTATCCCTTGTTTTCTGAAAGTTCGAGTTACACCACTTTGTTTTTACGACAGCCCTCCATTAGTACCTATTTTCACTAACCAAAAGGCATCTAAAGAGGATTTTCACTTTATGAAAAAAAGCCATTACTTGACTAACAGAGGTCTTTCAGAAAAGAAGTAACGGGATACTTGTGTGTACTACAGTGTAAATAAACCTCAAAAACGTGATGCTCAGTGAAAGAAGCCGGACCCAAGAGCACATACTGTATGATCCCATTTATATGAAATATCCGGAAAAGACAAATCTGCAGGGACAGAAGGTGGGATAGTGGTTGCCAGGGGGAGTGAGTGCTGTCATAGACGTGAGGGATTTTACTGGATGGTGGAAGTGTCCTCAAGCTGGATGTGATAATAGTTGTATAACTTGGTAAATGTATCAAAATCACTGAATTGTATATGCAAAATGAGAGAGTTTTATGGTATGTGAATTATACCTCAGTATAATTGTTTAAAAATTATGGTTTAGATTCTTGGTATGGTAGAAAAACACCCAATTTGATCAGAGATCTCCATAATTTTTAGGTGCCCATTTAGTTACTAGCTTGATGAAGGGTTCATTCAGTGAGGCTCCAGGTCCCTGTTTTTGGCATCTTTAGGATGATGATGATAGTGCCTGGGACAAGGGGCTGGCAATAACGAGTCTGAGGTTTGTGGCTTCTCTTCTTAGCTGGTGTGGTTAACTTTGCCTGGAAGGAAAACTCTGTTCTTAGGCTTTTTTTTTTTTTTTTTTAAGTTTATTTATCTTGTGTGTGTGTGTGAGAGAGAGAGAACATGAGCAGACGAGCAAAAGAGGGGCAGAGAGAGAGGGAGAGAATCCCAAACAGGCCCTGTCATCAGTGTAGAGCCCAATGCAGGGCTTGAACTCAGGAATCTTGTGAGATCACAACCTGAGCAAAATCAAGAGTCAGATACTTAACAGACTGAGCCACCCAGGCACCCCTGTTCTTAGGCATTTTAATCTAGATTCTGACATTTGCCTTGGAAATAAAGACATTTCATTTCATTCATTCAAACTGGCCAAGCTAAACAGACCAAAACACCATTTGTTTATGTAATTGGGAAGTCAGAGGTATACCGTTTTCAGACATAAGTCAATCCAGGGGCTCAAATGAACCATTGGGGCTCAGCCTTCATCTACCTCTCTGCCCTGTTTTCTTATCAGTTGGATTTGTGGTGAAGCAGTATGGCCCCATTATCTCTGGGCTCATGTTAGCTCTTCTACCTTCAAACTAGTGGAGGAAGAGCTTCTCTTGTTCAGCAGTTCTGATGAAAGCCGTGTCCACCCCACCCCCACCCCCCCACCCCCGCCTCCACCAACTGAGTTTTGTTGGTTTTGAATGACTGTCTCCAGATCATCTGCTTGGGTCAGGAGGCTAATGTTCTGATTGGCCAGGCCCGGGTCATATGCCCTGAACCTGGGACAGGTTCAACCTCATTCCTAGCCAGATTTCAATAACTGAGTATGGGGGAGGGATGGGTCTCCAAAGAAACTGTAGAGACATTAACCAGAAGGGGAATAGCTGCGTGGTTGGCAAAAACAACAGAAAGCTTCCATATGGTGACCAGTTCCATTTGAGGCCACAGGTTCAGGGTTGACTGGATAAAAGGCAGGATTGGAGATTGGATTGCTGCTTTGTGGCTCCTCTTGCTCCTGGAAAAAGCATCTCAAAGCACAGGTCTAATTGAGGGTCTTCTGGAGACCCCCTCATGTGCAGAGGACAGCTAGGGATTCCAGTGGAGGACAAGAATTATATCCCCCCATCCAACCTCCCAGAAGCACCCTGTGGACAATGCATTGAGAGATAGCTGTTAGGAAATAATGCAGCTGCTGTGGAAAATGGTATGATGGTTCCTAAAAAAAAATTAAATGAATTACTATTTGGTCTCCCAAGCCCACTTCTGGGTATATACCCAAAAGAATTGAAAGCAGAGACTCAAAACAGATGCTTATATACCCATGTTTATAGTAACATTCAATATATATATACCTGTGCGCTCTCTCTCTCTCACACACACACACAAAACACATATACACAATGGAACATCACTCAGCCTTAAAAAAAGAATGAAATCTTGCCATTTGCACCAATGTGGATGGAGCTAGAGAGTATAATGCTAAATGAAATAGGTCTGTCAGAGAAAGATACCCTATGCTTTCACTCATATGTAGAATTTAAGAAACAAAACAAATGAGCAAAGGGGAAAAAAAGAAATAAGCAGACTCTTGTTTTTAATTTTTTTTTAATGTTCTATTAGTTTTGAGAGAGAGTGAGAGAGACAGAGAGACAGACAGACAGAGCTGAGCAGGGGAGGGGCAGAGAGAGAGAGGGAGACACAGAATCCAGCAGGCTGTGATTCTGAGCTGTCAGCACAGAGCCCAATGTGGGGCTTGAACTCACGAACTGCAAGATCATGACCTGAGCCAAAGTCAGATGCCACCCAGGCCGCCCTCAAGAAACAAATTCTAAATTATAGAGAACAAACTGATGTTTGCCAGAGGGGAGGGGAGTGGGGGGATGGGTTAAATAGGTGATGGGGATTAAGTAGTACACTTGTGATGGCCCTGGGTGATGTGTGGAATTGTTGTATCACTGTATTATACACTTGAAACTAACATAACACTGTATATTAAGTAACTGGAATTTTAGATTTACATTTTTTTAATTATTTATTTCAGAGAGAGAGAGAGAGAGAGAGCGTGAGCAGGGGAGGGTCAGAGAGAGAGGGACACACAGAATCTGAAACAGGCTCCAGGCTCTGAGCTAGCTGTCAGCACAGAGCCTGACGCAGGGCTCGAACTCATGAACCGTGAGATCATGACCTGAGCCAAAGTCGGACTCTTAACCGGCTGAGCCACCCAGGCACTCCAAGTAACTAGAATTTTAGAAAATGTAATCACTTATTCCCTCTGCCCCCTACACCCCCCCAAAAAAACCTGCATTTTTCCCCCAAAGTGTTTCTGAGAAGTCAGACATAAATTATGAAGAACTAGAAGGGTCCACATGTTGTATGATTCACTTAAACTCTATCCTCTTCTATTAAAAAAAAGACAATACATGGTTCTGCTTACATATGGTATCTAAAGGAGTCATATTTATAGAGAAAGTAGAATGGTGTTTGCCAGGGGCTGGGGAGGCAGAAAATGGAATTATTGTTTGATGAGTTTGGAGTTTCAGTGAGGATGATGGAGATGGATGATGGCGATGACTGCACAGTGATGTGAACATATCTAATGCCACTGAATTGTACACTTAAAATGATTAATAGTTTTTTTAATTAAAATTTTTTTTAACGTTTTTATTTATTTTTGAGAGAGAGGGACAGAGCCTGAGCCGGGGAAGGGGAGAGAGAGACACACACACAGAATCCAAAGCAGGCTCCAGGCTCTGAGTTGTCAGCACAGAGCCCGACATGGGGCTTAAACCCACGAACTGTGAGATCTGAGCCGGATTTCGGACATGAGTCAAAGTCCGAAGCTTAACCAACTGAGCCACCCAGGAGCCCCTACACTTAAAATAATTAGGAGGGTTGGGGCGCCTGGGTGGCTTAGTCGGTTAAGCGTCTGACTCTCGCTTAGGTCATGATCTCGCAGTTTGTGGGTTCGAGCCCCGCATCGGGCTCTGTGCTGACTGCCAGCTCAGAGCCTAGAGCCTCTTTCAGTCTGTGACTCCCTCTCTCTCTGACCCTCCCCTGTTCACGCTGTCTCTCTCTCTCTCTCCTAGAAATAAATAAAGCATTTAAAAAAATAATAATTAGGAGGGTAATTTTTAATATGTGTCTTATAAAAATTAGGAAAATTAAAAAAATTTTAATGATTAAAGTGGTAAATTTTATGTTATATGTATTTTACCACAGTTAAAGAGAGAAAGAGGCAACTTTCTGGAGAAAAGTTAGGATCCAAGAAATGAATTGATAAATGTTCCTAATGCTTGTGGGACTGGCATGAGGCGGAATCAGCAGAGTCTGGGTGTGGGCGAGGAAGGCCCTGGGAGTGGAGCATATGTCACACTAAGGGCCTTGTTTCTGACTCCCCCTCCCCCCACCCCACGTTGTCCTCCTCGTAGCTGGCAAACCCTGAGCCTGGAGCTGGAGACAAGAGTAGG
The DNA here is from genome assembly GCF_003009895.1 of Hyaena hyaena. Lineage (NCBI taxonomy): Eukaryota > Metazoa > Chordata > Mammalia > Carnivora > Hyaenidae > Hyaena > Hyaena hyaena. Next base: position 3,993,606 of record NW_024080632.1, on the reverse strand, counting down.
CTAGATGTCTGGTCTCCAATATAGGATCTCCCCTGGGAGTGGTTCTAGCTGATGGCAGAGAGAGAGAACCAGAGGGGAGCAGGAGTGACTCCATATGCCTGGGGACAAAGTTATGGGAAGGCTCACAGACTTCCTATCCATACCCAGTCTGATGCCATGGCATTGAGCAGAAAATATCACCAGCAGAACATTAGAGAAGTGCTTGTAGAGAAGTAGATGTCATTGAGTGTTGATGAGGTGTGGGCAACTGTCATACACTGTGGATGGGAGTGTAAATTGGTACAACCACTCTGTGGGCAGTTTGCAAAGATCTGTTAAAACTAAAACCAAGGCTGTACACTCTGACCCAGAAATCTGTCTTCTCTTCCCTAGAGAGATGCTTGTGTGTATGCCCAGGGAGGCAGTGCAACAGTATTACCCAGTGTTGCATTTTGATTATAGGCAGAGACTAGAAATGGCCTATATATGCAACAATAGGAGTGTGGTTCAGTAAACTGTAGCATGTCCATAAACATGAAATATTACATAGCACTAAAAGGAATGAAGTATATCTATATATTATTATGTTGGTAGATCTTCAAGACATATTGTTGAGTGAGAAAAGAAAATTGTGGAATCATATTTATAGTCTGATACTAGTAATATATTTTTAAAAATAAAAGTATGTGTGTTAGGGTCTAAGCTATGCTGCTATAACAAAGAGATCCCCAAATTTAGGGGGGAAAAAGGCTTAAATGAGGTAGCTTCTTTCTCATATAACAATCCAAAGGGAGTGTGGTCTGGGATAAGTGGTGTTCAGTTATGTGCTGCTATATAAAACAGCAATAATTACATTTTGCTCCTGGATTCTGTGGGTCAGGAGTTTAGACAGGACCATGGTGGGAGTGGCTTGACTGTGCTCTATGATGTCAGAGGCTGTAGCTGAGAAGACTTGAATGGCTGGGAGTAACTTACATGGCCATGGCTGGAATCATCTGGAGGTTTCTTTACCCATGCATCTAAATGCCTGGGCTGGAATGACAAGAACTTTTGTCTTAGTTGGGACTATTGCTCAGAGTGCCTACACATGACTTCTCTATGTGGTTAGCATTTCCATACAGCATGGTGGCCTCGGGATAGTTGAACTTTTTGCTCTAAAAGCAGATGTTCCAGCAAATAAGGCAGAATCCACATGGCCTTCCATACTTCCATACCATTTCTCAGAAACTGTAATGTTGCCAATATTTTATTGGTCAAACTAGCCACAGCCTGTTTGTATTTAAGAGGAGGGAACAGAGATCCCACCTCTTTATGTGAAGAGTGCTAAAGGGTGGGTAATCATGTTTTAAAACCATCACAGGTGAGGAGCTCTGTCACATAAGGTCACCTGAGGTTGGTTTGGCTGGGGAAGGGACGTTGGGCTTTGCCATTGACATGTAGCTTCCATCTCTGGTTTCAAGGTAACTGTACCTGTTGTCACCATATCCCAGCCAGGGAAAGGGACAGTGGAGGGCAAGCATCTCCTTATACAAAAGTGGTTCAGAACTTACACACATCACTCCTACCTGCATCCCTTTGGCTAACTCTTAGTTCTGCTGATCCACGTAGCTGCAAGGGAGGCTGGGAGATGTCTGTTACTGAGCATCCATGTGCCCAGCTACAACTCATTGGGGACCTGTTACTAAAGGATGTAAAGGAGAAAAAGTATTAGGAACAATTAGTTTTTGCAACAGCATGTATTTTTCATAAATATGTATATATTTGTGTGCATATGTATAGAAATAGGCCTATGTAGAATACAGAAATACATAGGTAAATAGATTGCAGACTGAAAGAATACATAGAAAAAGATGAAGAAAGGGGGCAGCAGCGGGAGAAAAAAAAAGATGAAGAAGAAACTGGTAGCAGTAGTTACCTCTAGAGAAGGGAGGGGAAGACAACATGGGGATATTCATAGCTGGCTGTAGCTATAGCTGTAGTGTTTTAATTTTTAACGAGGATAATGTCTTCATGTTTTACTTTGAAATTAAATATTAATTTAAACCCAGGAGGTCCTGGTGAGCATCTGGCTACTGATGTTGCAGCCTGGGTCTTATCTTTCTTTGGTGGGACCCAGCATCAAAGAGAGGCAGGAGGGAGCATGGCCCTGTGTCTTCCAGGAGCCCCAGCCGGTGTTGCAGGGGACTTTTTGTCCAGAGGCCCCACATTCTCAAAGGCTGTGTACTCTATTTGGGGTCTCTCTGCCCCCATCCTTCCTGTCCAGTTCTGGAGGGTTTCCTTTGTTACTAGCAAACTAGTTCAACAAAGATAGAGGGCTGTTTGGGCACTGAGGAATAAAGTGCTTAAGTGAATAAATCACAGACTCCTTCTCTACAGATTACTTGTTAATTACAGGCAGGAAGCTGGTTACTGTAAGTGGAGAAAGCAGTGGACAGAGACTTTCCCAGGCAATCAATGTTAACATCACAGACACTGTGGTCCTCCTGATAGGAGACACCAAGGACACAGTGTCACTCTAATGGCATTTCTGTCCCAAATGCATAACCAAAATCCAATCATCTGACAAACTCAGATGGAGGGACATTCTTCAGAACAACTGGACTGAACCCTGTAAAAATGTCCATGTCATGAAAGACAAAGGAAGGTTGAGGAACTGTTGTAGACTGAAGGAGCCTAAAGAGATAGAATGATTTGATTGTTGTACTGTGAATACATAAGAGAATGCCGTGTGCTTAGGAAATATGCACTGAAGTATTTAAGAGTAAAGAAGCATGTTGTCTACAACCAACTCCCAAATGGTTTAGAAAGGAGTAGGCAAACTATTTTGGCAGAAAGGCTAGGTAATGAGGATTCTAGGCTTTGGCGGGCCATATGGTCTGTGTCACAACAACTCACTTTGCTTCTGTAGCGCCAAAGTAGCCACGACAGTATGTAAATGAGTGGGTGTGGCTGTGCTCCAATAAAGTTTATTTATGGCTACTGAAATTTCAATTTCATATACTTTTCATGTGTCATGAAATATTATTCTTTTGAGTGTTTTCAGCCAGACAAAAACCATTTCTAGCTTACTGCCCATACAAAATCTTGTGGCTGGATTTGACCTGTGGGTTGTAGTTCACTGATCCTTGATATAGAAGAAGAACATACATAAACACAGACACACACACACACACACATACATACACTAAAGCAAATATGTATGGCATAATACTAATGGTGAATCTAGGTGAAGGGTACTGGGGAGTTCTTACAGTTCTTTAGCAAGTTTGAAATTACTTAAAAATAAAAACTTAGGGGCACTTGGTTGACTCAGTTGTTGAGTGCCTGACTCTTGGTTTCAGCTCAGGCCATGATCTCATAGTTTGTGGATTTGGGCCCCATGTCAGGCTCTGTGCTGTCAGTGTGGAGCCTACTTGGAATTCTCGTTCTCTCTCTCTCTCTCACTTCCCCCTCCTGCTTGCGTGTTCTCTGTCTCTCTCAAAATAAATAAACTTTAAAAAAAAATGATAAAATGTTTAAAATAAAATGAAAAGTTAAATAAAAGGCATGATTTTCCTCTCCAGGGGGCCCAGGAAGGAGAAGGTGAGGATACTGTGTGAATTCAGGGGACCAAGCCATCTCATCTCAGGGCCAAGGGAGACTTGCTCACAGTGTTCTTTGATGCTGTCCCTGTTATCTGTTCACTTCACTGCCTTCACTTTTTCCTTTCCTTATTTTCTGGCTTAACTGTCACGTCTAGAGACCCCACTTGGCAGATGTGAGAGTTTGGGCTCAGGCCTCACCCTTTGACCGTCCCTTTTTCCTCTCCCTCTGCAAAATACATTTCATCACCACTCAAGAAAACAGACATGTTAATTTTTTTTTTAATGTTTATTTTTGAGAGAGGGAGAAAGTGCGCAAGCAGGGGAGGGGCAGAGAGAGGGAGAGAGGATTGGAAGCCTGCTCTGCACTGACAGCAGAGAGCCCGATGTGGAGCTCAAACTCACCAACAGTGAGAGCCTGACCAGAACCTAAGTATAAGGGGGATGCTTAATTGACTGAGCCACCCAGGCACCCCAGAAAACAGACACGTTAAATATGTTCATTAGGTTATTGTTGTTGTTGTTTTTTCAATTTCATGGTCCTGTCCCTAATATTGTTTCCTCCAAGTTGTTGGTGTCTGTCTTAGATTATCAGAACTCTAGAGGAAAGGGGTTGTTTCTCTGCATATGTTGGGGTGTAATGTTGGGGCAGGTGTGCTGTGGCAGCACTTTCAAGAAGTTAGTGTGCATCCTCCCTTCATTGGGTTGAGTCTCTTGTATTTCCCCTGGCCTTATGGCCCTGAATGTTTATTTCCAGATACTGGCTTTACTGGAGTGACTGTGCTTGAGGTAGGGGATACTGGCTTTAAGGGAAGAGGTATGTCCTTTTCTTAGTTGACTTGGCAAAAACTCTTCTTTGCTAGGATCAGAAACCCAATTCGAATTGGCCTAAGTGAAAAGGATATTAATTAATATCATGAAGAGCATTAGGTTTGGTTAGATCTAAGGGCTGTCTAAATGACACATGAGAATGCTGTCTTGTACCACATTGCAATTATTTTCGTGTTTGGCTTCATTTGCTCAGCAGCGCTAGGTGTACTTTCTACCAGATTAGTAAACCCAGAAGAAGGAAGGCATTTCAAAACCAATACTTCCAGCCAGAGTGCCCAGAGTGACTCTCATTGGCCCAGTCAGTGGCTAGGGGATTGGAGGATACTGATTGGCCAGGCCTAGGTCCCATGACCGCACCTGGCATGGAGATTGTTAGCTCTAGTCAAACCATCTGGACCAAGAATTGACAAGAGGTGGCCCCTCAAAGGCATTATTTGGTTGCCGTAACCATTAGGAAGGATGGAACCTGTGTAGGAAAAAAACATCGGTTCCTTCCACAAGTGCTTTGCCCTGCTGCCTTCCCAGATTCCAGCCCTAGTTTTGTAAGCTACATCTGTGATAGTGGTAGTTGTATCCTCTGAGCTGCCAAACTGACTTCTGTAGTCACGTCCCATGACACAAACTATGAAAAATGACCTATTCACGTTCTCCCATACACCTGCTTGGGCTCCTCTGTCCCTCAGGAAACCCACAGGATCTACAAGCAGAAGCTGGAAGAGCTGACCTCACTCCAGACTTTGTGTAGCAGCTCTATCAACAAGCAGAAAACACGACTAAAGGACTTGAAGCACACACTCCAGAGGTAGGCAAGGCTGCAGCTCCCCTGGTTTTAAGGGATAGAAACCCAACTCAAAGCTATCTTGAACAGAGAATGGAACTTTTAATGGGAAAAAAAAAAAAACCCAGGTGTAGTTTCAGATATCACTGGATCCATGGGTAAAAAGATGTTTTTAGGATTTTTCTCCCCTCCGAATTCTGCCTTCCTCTAGATTGACTTTGCTCTCAGGCTGACTGTCCCGTTATGGTCACCGAGATGGCCATCATCAGTGCCAGACTTGTATCTCCCAGCCATACTTCCTATTGGCTTGGTTACCCCAGCAGAATAACTTGTTTTTCTAGCAAGAGTTCTGGGTGTGATCCTCATTGGCTGGAATTGGTCATGTGCCCATTTGTGAACTAATCCCTGAGACTCTGGTTAGGCAAGAGTAGGTCATATGCTTGGTTTATGGACGTGGGGGATGGGACAGCCTTACTTGAACTATATGGAAGGGAAAGAGAATGAGAGATAGAGGAAAGTTGTTATAGGTCCCTGGTGTAGGTGGTAGGAATTCTGGCATCTCTGGGGGGGATTTATTTAAGCTCATGATTTAGTTCAGTTCTTGAGGCCAGGATCATATGTCTACTTCCCGATCCTCACATCCTCATGGTTTGGAAAGTGCTCTCACCCCCCCACAGGCGAAGGAGCCTAGTGAATGCTGTGATCCCCAGGCAGGTGGAAAGACTGAGGCTCTGAGTGGCTTGTCCCAGTTTATTTACCTGGGACTGTATATCATGGTGTGTAATTCCTGGTCAGTTCTTCCCTTCCCTTGTGGACACTTTTTGCAGTCCTTACTGGTTATATCCGTAGCCTTGGCTGACCATTTTGGAAATGGAGGCCCATTGGTCATGGAGTAGAGTGTGGATGGTTCCACATAATGATATCACCACTCTTGGAAAAACCATCTTACTGATGGTAAGACTCAATAGTCTTTATCAGGCTAGGATTTTTCAACCTTGGCACTGTTGAAAATTCTGCTAAGGGGTCTGTCCTGTGCATTCTGGGATGTTTAGCAGTATCCCTGGCCTCTGCCCCTGTTTGACAAACAAAATGTTCCTAGACATTGTCAGGTGTTTCCAGTTAAGAACCGTTCGGTTAGAAAGTTGATCCATGAGGCCGCCTACTATTCTGAGAGTGTGTCCATTGACTTGTTTTTCAAGTTTTACGAGTTAATATCACCAAAGAATAACAGATATTGATCAGTTAGCTGCTTGTACATTTAAAACACTTTCCTGTCTGTCTTCCTCATAATCTTCAGGCTATTCTTCTAGAATAGTAAGAAATATTGTATTGCCTGTAGAGGTCCATTGAGCTCATACTTGAGTATCAAGGATCATTCTAAATGTGTTGCTTTGCTTATGCTCACTTAATCCTCACAACAGTATTGTCCATGAGATATTCCTGATGCTATGCCCATTTTTCAGGTGTGGAAAATAAGGCAGAGAGATTAAGGAACTTTCCCAAAGTCACAGGGGACTTAGTGTCAAACCCACAGGGTACAGGGGGGAATTGAGGTTACAAGAAGCACTGAGATAGAAAGATGGGAGGGCAGTGCCCAGAGCTCCTGGATTTTTCCTTCAGTCTGATTAACACTCCTGCTTCTCCTGTGCCCACACCTCTGACCAAACAGGTACAAGCACCATGCCAGTCGGGAGGAGGTAGAGCTCATTCAGCAGATGAGTGCCAACATCAAGGAGCGGCAGAATATATTCTTCGACATGGAGGCCTACCTGCCCAAGAAGAATGGGTAGGAGCTGGAAACATATCCCACCCCTGCTGTGGGCAGCTGCCCAGGCCTAGAGTACCTGGTCTGTGTGACTCCCACCTCCCTGTTGGGGCTTGAGGTGGAAGGGAAAGAAGGGAAGCAAGAGCAAGAAAGAGAAGGAAGCTTCCTCCTGTGTTCCTCCATGGAACGGGTGGGGATCTCAGAGTGAACTTCCTGGGAGGGCTTATTGCAAGGAACTTATTGTAAGATCTCGTTTCCAGCACCTGCCGCATGCCTGGGGCCACCCACGGTCAAGAGGAAAGATGTTTTCTCCCAAAAAACAAACATTTATTTATTTTTTATTTTCAATTCCAGTATAATTAACAGACAGCATTATAGTAGTTTCAGGTGTACAGTATAGCGATTTAATTCCATACATCACCCAGTGCTCATCACGACAAGTGCACTTTCAATCCCATCATTATGCCCCTCCTCTCTGGTAACCATTAGTTTTTTTCTCTAGTTGAGAGTCTCTTAACATTAGTTAAGAGTCTCTTTTTTGGTTTCTCTCTCTCTTTTTTTTTCCTTTGAGAACAAACATTTATTGAGTGCCTGCTGTATGCCTAGCATTTGCTGGGGGGCTCTTAAATTGTCTACAGCTTGGTGAGCCAGACCCAAATATCTGAATTCTACAAGGTTCAGAGACATAGGGGGTGTTTTATTCAGGGGGCTCAGCCCAGGTTTGGATGTGAATACTCTAACTCCAGAGCTTGTGTTCTTTCCGTCTTCCTCCTTCAGAGAAGTCCCATCTCCTCCCTTAAGTGACATCACTGCCACCTGTTCCAGAGGGAGATCAAACAGCATTGTATCAAAACCTGATGCGGGCGGCTAAGTGTGCTCCCATCATTTCTCTCTGCCCTTTGTCCTGGTTTGGCCTAACACTTAAGTCAGAGCCCCTGCCGAGAGGCTTACTAGCCCTTTCACATTGGAAGCCATTCCTCTTGGCTTCTCCTTTTTTTTTTTTTTTTTTTTTAAAATTTGGTGACAATCTCTCTAAGTTGGATGGTGATAATTTTCCATAGAATGAAACAGCGTGACCCTCTTTTACAGTGTGGCTCAGATCGGCTTTCCCAGCTCTAGCTCCTTAGTCCTCTGTGCATTCTACACCAGTTGGCGATCTTTGGATTACAGATGACTGAAAATCCAACTCATCATGCTTAAGAACAAATAGGGGATTTATTGGCTCATGTAGCTAAAAGATCCAGATGTTGCTGTGGATCTGGCTAGATGCTGCTGCTCACATGATACTGTTGGGCTCTCTCGGTGAGCTTTATTTTTACTCTCTCTGCCAGTGTGTTTTATCTGAGGCAGGCTTTCTCTACAAGCTAGTCCCAGTGGCTCTGGGTTTGCATTCTGCCCCCTTAGCAATCCCAATAGAGAAAGGCTCTTTGTTTCTTAGTTCTGAGAAAAATCCCAGGACTAAGTCTCATTGGCCTGTGGCCGGTATGCCCCATGACCATATTGACCCAATCACAGGGACGCACTGCTTTTTTTTTTTTTTTTTTAATATATTTTTATTTATTTCTAGGGGAGAGAGAGAGAGAGACATCGTGAGCAGGGGAGGGTCAAAGAGAGAGAGAGATACAGACTCTGAAATAGGCTCCAGGCTCTGAGCTGGCAGTCAGCACAGAGCCCGACGCGGGGCTTTAACCCACGAACCGTGAGATCATGACCTAAGCGAAAGTCAGCCGCTTAACTGACTAAGCCACCCAGGCGCCCCATGGATGCACTGCTTTGATCGGCTAAGCCTGGGTCATGTGCCTTACTCTGGGATCTGGGAGGAAAAGAGATTCTCTAAAGAAAAATGATAGTTCTCTTTCAGGAATAGGGACTATATTCTTAGGCAAAAAAACCCCCAAAAAACCCAGATGTTGTTTTCACACCTCTGCTTCAGTTACACCAGACTGGAAATGCCTCCTAGCATTTACTCATAGCTAGAAAGAAGACTCTTCTCTTTGCTTTTCTCCTTTCAGCCTTCTACTCATCCTTCAAAGCCCTGTTCAAATGTTACCAATTCAGTGAAGCCTCTCCAAAACACTTCTCCCTCTGTGGAATTAACCCTTCTTCCTCTAAGATTTCATAACCTTTTATTTGCACTTTATTAGTGGGTTAGAGTACAGGCTATTTTGTAACAAAACCCAATGATACAAGGGCTCAAACAAGCTGGAGGTCTCTCTCTCAAACATGGCAGTCCAGAGGTGAGTGGGCCACGAGTGGTGGGCTCGTGGGGTCATCTAGGGACTCAGTGTCTTTCCAATACCAACGCATTGCTTCACCACCCTTCAGGGAGTTGTCCTTATCTGCATGGCCAGAGATGGCTCGCGCTGTCACATTCTCAGGGAGTGGAGGGCAAGCAGATACCTTTAAGAAAAAAAAAAAAAAGTTTGCCATTTCCCAGTGAAGCCAAAAACATACATACTCAGTAACCCAGAATTTCCACTCCTGTCTGTATAGGCAGTGGAAGTGAGCACTTCTGCCCTTCAAAAGACACGTGTAAGACTGTTAACAGCAAAGAAACCAGACACAGAGCCCACATATTACACGAGTCTTTATGCGAAATGTCCAGAACAGGCAAATCCATAGATGTAAAGTAGATTAGTGATTGTGACATGCTGGCAGGGGAGGGAGGTAAGGGAGTGACTGCTGATGGGTCCAGGCTTTCTTTTGGGATGATGAAGATGTTCTAGAATTAGGTAATGGTGATGGTTGTACAATGTTGTGAATATACTGGAAAACATTAAATTGTATACTTTAAAATTTTTTTTTTTTAAATGTTTTATTTATTTCTAGGAAAGAGACAGCATGAGTAGGGGAGGGTCAGAGAGAGAGGGAGTCACAGACTCTGAAACAGGCTCCAGGCTCTGAGCTGGCAGTCAGCACAGAGCCCGACGCGGGGCTCGAACCCACGAACCGTGAGATCATGACCTAAGCGAAAGTTGGACGCTCAACTGACTAAGCCACCCAGGTGCCCCAGAAGAGCTTGTTACTCTTGATCTCAGGGTTGTGAGTTCCAGCCCCATGAGGGGTGTAGAGATCAGTTAAATAAATAAAACTTTAACAAAAAAGGGTTATGTTATGGCATGTGAATTACATTGCAATTAAAAAAAATAAAAAAGAATGTTCAGAGCAGCTGTATTTCTGTTAGCTCAAAACTGAAAACAACCCAAGTGTTTGTCAATAGCAGAATGAATAAATAAGTGGTGGTATCTCCATTTAGTGGAATACTATACATAAACAACATGGATGAATCCTACAGACATAATATGGAGAGAAAGAAGCCAGCCATGAAATATACTGTAGGTATACCTATAAATAGATTGAAGAGATTGTACACATGCTTTCACCTTATTGGTTGGAACTTAGTCACATGCTCACATTAGCTGCAAGGGAGCCTGGGAAATATGCTCTGTCAGCCAGCTAAAATGGGGGGAAATGAGTTAGTCATGACTGTTGTGTGTCAGAGTTATCATATTCTCTAGGTGATCATTATCCTCACTCCATGTGAGAATTTTACCAGTGAGGTTAGCACCCTGTTTTCTAACACCAGTGCTCCATGCGTGCTTGTTGAGTTTGAATGGTTTTGGTTGGGGCCCAACCAACCTTCCCAGGGCTGTTAAGGAACGTGGTGGCCCTCACAGGTGCTTTCCTTCCAGGCTCTACTTAAATCTGGTCCTTGGCAATGTGAATGTGACCCTTCTCAGCAACCAGGCCAAGTAAGTATCTCAGACCCCCAGCTGGCATTAGGGAAGCCAGACATTTTGTTCTTTCAACTCAGGAGAAATGAACCAAGCTGAAATTTTTACATAAATAAAGAAATATTAATAGTTGGGGCTCTGGCTCTTCATCTTTCTGACACTCTCCTCCTCATTGAGAGGCCACCATGGGAGGGTTCTTTCCTTCTTTTCATGCAGTCAATACATTGGGTGAACAGAAGTGCCACTTTCCCATGAGATATGGCCCCTGCTCCATTCCACTCCTTATGACACAGTTCTCCTGGGAAGCAGGCACTACTGTCACCTGAAATCATGAGTCCCAGCAGTACAGCCGTGGTGTTTCTGCTGCAATAGCTGGTTGGGAAGGAACCTGTCTCCACCCCCTGCCTATCCCCATCAAAGGCCTAGATACCTGCCTGGGAGTCCAGGGACATGGAGCTTTGCACATTGGCCCTCTTGCTCTAATTGATCATCACTATTAATTCAAGACCAGAGCTTTTCTTTAGTGGGATGAGAAGGTCCTTGTGGGCTGTGGGTAGTGATAGATGAAGGATCTGATGGGGATTCTGCCCCCAGATGGGATACAGTTACATTACTATAACTATAGTAATAGTTGTGTGACCTTTCCTGGGGGTGTCTGTCACTGCAGATTTGCTTACAAGGATGAGTATGAGAAGTTCAAGCTCTACCTGACCATCATCCTGCTCCTGGGTGCTGTGGCGTGTCGCTTTGTCCTTCACTACAGGTAACAGGAAGGTGGTGGTGTGTGTAGGCATGGGATTGAGGGGGCGTCTCTCCTGCATCTGCAACGTTTGGTAGATTGTAGGTAGAGAAGAGCCATTTCTCATGGGAAATAGCAGTCCTGTCCACCCTACATCCATCCAACAAATACCTACTGAACAGCTACTGGAAGAGGCCTTATAACTTGTAGTTAGGAAAGAGCCCAATGGCACACGGAAATTGTGGAATATTATTTGGTCATAAATAGGAATGAAGTACCAACACATGCTTCGACATGGATGACCCTTGAAAACATTATGCTCAGTCAAGTTCGTCAAGAAAGGCCACATTACATGATTCCATTTCTATGAAATGTCTAGAACAGGTAAATCTAGAGAGATAGAAAGCACATCAGTGGTCAGGAGCTGGGCAGAGGGGAAATCGGGGAGGGTACTGTTGATGGATGTAGGGTTTCTTTTGGAGTGTTGAGAATGTTCCAGAATTAGATGGAAGTCATGACTGTACAACCTGGGCAATATACTACAACCTAATGAATTATATACTTTGCAAGGGTGAATTTTATGGTATATGAATTATATATCAATTAGGAAAAGAAAAAAGGAAAGAAGGGAAGAAAGGAAAATAGATCACAGACTGCCTGGCTGTCTGAATCCTGGCTTTGGGACTATCCTGGCCGTTACCATGAGCAGGTTCTCTCTGGGAGCCTCAGTCTCCCCATCTGTAAAATGAGAGTGACACCAAGCTGTGCTAACTGCGTGTGGAGGGCTCTGCCCAGCGCCTGGCACCAGCGATGCCAGTGAGAGCGTCAGCTGCTGCTTTTGGAGCAGGTCGAGGCATGTTGCCCTGAGAGGCTGAGGCCAGTGGGTTCAAGCTGTTATGCCTCAGGGGGTTTCATTCCCCCCCCCCCCACCTTTAGCCCCCACCCTAGGTTTTCTGCCCCGAGGGGAGGCAGCCAAGTACAGCTTGGGCGTTTGGCCTGCGTGTCAGGGGTTTATTTCCTGGCAGGCGCTTGGCTGGGAGTCCAATTGCTGGTCTGGCCACTTGAATGTCCAAACAAAGGCCCTTTGAGGTCCTGGGCCCGTGGCTGCCTGCTGCCTCGGGCCTGGCCTGGTTCCCTGGAGGGTAGAGGCTGCACGCATCAGTGCTGCCTGCTCACATGCCCCTCTGGAAAGGATAGAAGTTCTTGATGTGCAACCAGATTCCCTTGCACCAGGACATCCAGGGCCCTCAGAAGGGCACACCTGTCCTATGTTGTCAACTTCTGAAGTTCAGTTTTCTCCCCATCCCTTTCTGTATGCATTTCCTGTAAGCCTCGAACAGCATGGCTTAGAACAATAGAAATCTATTTTCTCACAGTTCTAGAGGCCAGAAGTCTGAAATCAAGGTGTTGGTGGGACCACGCTCGCTCTGAAGGCCGTAGGGGAGGGTCCTGCCTTGCCTCTTCCACTTCCTGGTGGCGCTGGCTTTCTTGGCATCCCTGGCTTAGAGAAAGCTGTTCCCTCCCGTCCCGGCTTCACATGCCTCAGTCTCCTCCTGTCGTCTCCTTCCCTGTGTGTCCCTTTGTTTCTCTCATGACCTTCTTATGAGAATGCCAGTCCCTGGAGTCAGGGTCTACCCTCACCCAGTATGACCTTAACTAATTACATTTCCAAAGATCGTATTTCCAAATAAGGTCATATTCTGAGGTCCTGGGTGGACGTGAATTTTGAGGGGACACTATTCAACCTAGTATACCTCCCGTGGGTTACAGATAGGACGGGGGGGAGGGGGGGGGCTGGGCAGGCGGCTCATCTCTCTTCTGTTGCCTTCAGGGAAGTTTGCCCTGCTGTTTAACCTTGGGAAAATGACTTAGCCTTTCCCCACCTCAGTTTCTTTACACAGAAGATGAGGATAATGAGAGGTACGTGGTAGGGTGATTGAGGGGGCCGGATAGGTTGTATCTGCAGTACCTCAAATAGTGCCTGGCACAAAAGTGCTGCCGAAGTGTGAGCAGTTGTGGTTCCTGCCATCATTTTGTGCTGGAGGAGATCACAGCTCAATATCCGGTGCACCCAAGGGGCTGGATTTTCTTTCCTTACTCTTGCCCCATTGGGGCGGTTTCCTTGCTGGGTGTCCCACCCAAAGGCCCTTCCATGGTGTCTCTAAGGCTGGAGCTGGGCATGGCTAATGTTCTTCAGAACCATGGGTTCTCGGTCCAGCTCTGCCACTCACAGATCATGTGACCTTGAGTAGAGCCCTCCATGTCTGTGTGTGTGGTTCCTCATCTTCCCCATGGCCAGAGGACATCTGCTCATGTTGCCTGGTCCTTGGGATGCTTTGGTGAGGCTGCTGGAGAGTGCTATGCCTCCTCCTTCTGCCTTCAGGCCGAGAGGCTGTCTGGTTAGACTAGTCCTCTATCAGGATTGGGCTTTGAAGCTGGCAGGAAAGAGGTGGTTGGAATTAAGCTTGGGTTGGTTGGGCTTGGGTTTGGATTTCACTCCTGGGCAGCTCACTTCCTCTCTATTGGGACCTCAGTTTCCTTATCGATAAAATGGGAAGTTGTACTGTCTTAGTTTGTATTCCCCCTGAAGCAACCCCCAAGACAAGCATTTGAGTGCCAGCAGTTTATTTGAGAGGTGATCTCGGGAAACATTGGTTGGGGAATGGGAAGTGAGACAGGAAAGGCTCCTCTGTGGGCATCTGGACTGCATGTTGCTGGAGAACTGGGGACAGCATGGAACATGCCTCAGTCATGCCACTTGAGGGGTGAGGGAGCAAGGGTATTTTTTTTCCAGCTGCTGTTGGTCAGGGGAGTTGAGGACTGCTTCCAGAGGATGATAACTCCCCCTCTCTTCTGATCTGCCTCTCACATTGGCAGAGTGAGCTCTGAGTCCCAGGCATGCCAGGAGTTGTCAGGTGCTGGGAGTTCTGTAGATGGGCACAGATGTAGTAGGTGCATCTGCACAGGAAGCAGTCCTGTAGGGTTGTTCGAGGACCCAGGCAGATGGTCCGTGTAATGCCTCAGCATTACAAGTCCCCAGCAGTTAGTGCTGGCCTGGTATGGCAGCCTGAGGAATGGTCCCTGAAGACATGCATGCTCCAGTCCCCAGAACCTGCAAAATATTATTACCTCATGTGGCAAAACGTCTTCATAGATCGGTTAAGTTCAGGATCTTGACAAGAGATTATCCTGGATTATTCAGTGGCCCCAATGTAAGTATGAGGATCCTTAGCAGTGGGGGATAGGAGGGTCCGAGTCAGAAGCAGAGGTCACGGTGATTCTGTGCCACGAAAAAGGAATGTGGGCACCTCTAGAAGCTGGAAAAAGAAAGGAAATGGATCCTCCCCTAGAGCCTCCAAAAGGAGCCCAGCCCTACTGACCCATTGCAGACTTCTGACCTCCGGAACTGTCAGGAAATAAACACATGACTGTGGTCATCTGTTACAGCGGCAACAAGAGGCTCATACGCTTTGGCAGAGTGGGCCAAGGCCAGTGCCTGAAGCATGTCCCTAATGTGCTGGGGACATAAGACTTTACTTCTGTTCTTCTCTTTCCTGATAAGATATAGGAAAGGACCAATGAAAAATATCCTGGTAACCCCGACTCACTCCTGGGCCTGTCCTCTGGAGGCAAGCCCAGAAGTCAGTGTCTAAGGGACCCTGTGCACTGGAGGGGCCAGACTCACGCCAACACCCTGTTCAAGTCAAGGAGGGCTTTGATTTCCTCAGAGTTAGGCATCCAAGACTCATTTCTCAGACTTTGGGTACTCTGTGAATATTCCAGAATTCTAGCAGGGAACATATGTAGCCCTTCCCATGCCCCAGGCACTGTTCTACACCCTTCACATGTGAGACTCAGCTGATGCTCACAGCGGCCTACACGGGAGCTGCTAGTAGTCCCCACACACTGGGGGGCAGCCGTGACGGCACGGGAGAATCACCAACATGCCCCCAGTCCCACAGCCGGAAAGTGGCAGAGCTGGGATTTGAACTCAGGCCCTGAGTTTCCAGAGGCCGCTTCTGGGCCTCCCGAGACTGCCTCTGCAGGCGATGGTTCAGGAGGGCTTGGGGTGGAAAGCCTGTCATCCGTGACCACAAAACAGGGTCACGTAGCTTAAAAGACACCTTCCAGCTTCTGCTTGTTGTTGGAGTCACACTCCCCCATTCCCTCCTGGGGTTATCTTCATCTTCCCAGTTCAGAGACAGAAATGGAGGAGGTGGGGAGAGTCCCCCTCCCGTGTGCAGATGGATGGCGCCCCATACAGTTGTTTCTCTTCCCACGCTGAATGGATGTGAAGGCACCGGGAGGTACAGAGGCACTTCCCTTTGGGGTGGGAGATAGAGCCTTCATGAGAGTCAGTGGCAGGCGAGCCCTCCAGGGGACTGTCTGCTGCAGCCTCTGTCCCAGGACCCTTCTCCCAGCGGTGTTCAGGTAGGGGGCTGGCCTTCCCATTTTACAGACAGCAAAGCTGAGGCCCGGCAGGTCTCTGACAGGGTCACATGCAGCATATCTGCCCACTTTCCACCCTGACCAGGGCACGGCAACGGCCCGGACGCTCTGCTCTGTCCGCCTTCACCGCTTGCTCTGCCCAGCTCTGGTACCACTGGGGAGGCAGGGAGTTCCTAAGTTCATCTTACAGACAGTTCAGGCCATAAGGACTTTTTTGTGAGTGCCAAGTTTATAGATGGTTTAAGGGGATGGAGGGAATTTACATTTTGACACTGTAGACAGTTTAAAAATACAGTATTAGGGGTGCCTGGGTGGCTTAATCGTTTAAGCGTCCGACTTTCGCTTGGGTCATGATCTCGCGGTTCATGGGTTCGAGCCCCGCGTCGGGCTCTGTGCTGACTGCCAGCTCAGAGCCTGGAGCCTGTTTCAGAGTCTGTGTCTCCCTCTCTCTCTGACCCTCCCCTGCTCACGCTGTCTTTCTCTCTCCTAGAAATAAGTAAAAAACATTAAAATTTGTTTAAAAAAATAAAAATAAAAATACAGTATTAGGTTTTCTGCTTAAAATCCTGTTGCCATTCCACCAAAAATTTTTACATGAGACAGTAAGAATTTAGAAGGGAGAGAGGGTGTCCTAGGCTGAGTGCTCAAGGAGGGAGAGGAAACCAGCTAGAGCCTTAAAGGCTGGTAGGGTTCCAGTAAAAAGGTGAGGAGGGGGACAGGTGTGCCAGGTGGAGGCCAGGCCTCCCCTGTCTGCCCAGGATCAGCGGGAGTTTCCCCGAGGCACCCGGTGGGCAGTGCTCACCCTGATTTGCTGTTCTGTGGTTGTGCGGGTGGGAGCTCCTTCCTGGTTCTCACGCCTGCTCTCCTCCCTGGGGCTGTTTCTTTCCACCAGGGTGACGGACGAAGTTTTTAACTTCCTGCTGGTGTGGTATTACTGCACCCTGACAATTCGGGAGAGTATTCTCATCAGCAATGGCTCAAGGTAACTGGGGACCTGGCTTTGTGGGGGGCGTAGGGAGAGCCAAAGGGACATCTGTCATGGAATGGATGCAGGGGAGGGCTGTCACCCTCAGCCTGTATTCCCTTCCTCCTTGGAGTGGGGGGGGGGGGGGGGGGGCGTCCGTGACTGTTCGGATTCAGGGAGGAGGGAGAACATGTGTGCTGTGGCAGTGTCACCAGCCCTGGTCAGTCTCTTGCTTACAAAAAACTAACTCAAATGGGTTTAACGCAACAGGAAATTTATTTTCTCATATCAAGGAATAGATCTATTGGGACTGACTTCAGGTCAAGCTTAATCCAGATGCTTAGACAATGTCATCAGGACCCACTTTCTCTCCACCCTTCACTTCTGTTTTCTACTGTGCTGTCTTCATTCTCAGGCTCCATGCGGAAGCCCAGGAGCTCCAGGCTCAGGTCTTCATTTCTAGCATTCTCAGCAAAATAGAGCATATCACTTCCTTCCAAAAGCCTCCCTGGGTCCCATTGACACTTGATGAATCATGTGGCCGTCTCTGAACCAATCCCTGGCCAGAGAATGCATGGCTGTGATTGGCCAGGCTTGAGCCCCATGCGCCCCTACAGCTTAGGAGTGAGTGTCAGGAGGGGCGTGTTTCCCCAGAGGAAAATTGGGATGCTGTCACCAGAAGGATGAATGGATTCTGGTGACAAGAGTGGATGGTCCCCCCACAGGGAGATAGGACGGAGGACACGTGGTAAGGGTTTTCGTTCAAACCCGCCTGCCCGGCTGGTGCCAAGGAGGAAGACAGCCAGGCAGGCTGGGAGCGAGGGTTCTGGGGTTCTAGTCCTGCTGCTGTTCCTGAGCAGCTCTGTGACCGTGGCCAACTGGCGTCCACTCTCTGGGCTATTTCACAGCCCCCTGGGGGAGTGTGTCTCAGGGTTGCTGAGTGAATCAAGGCACGATTGGGGCTTCCATCACTGAGGGCCTTCTATGCAAGGAGCCCCACTGTTTCTTCATTCTCCTTCCTATCCCCACCTGTCTCCGAGCTGAGACCCACAACTGGCCACCTGCAGGACCCATTTCCACAGGTCTGTTTCCTTTTTGGGATGGCCATTTTCATCTCTGTCTCTATTTTCTCCTGAGACAGAAAGTAACAACCTCCCAACCCCTCCCTGCTTCCTCCCTCCTGGACACTAGTAAGGAACTGTCATGAACTGTGTATTTCAGACTGGGGGGGTGTCTGCAAACCCCTAAGTAATTTGCCACCTTTTCACTTCTCTGCCCAGTGGTCTCTCATGGCAGATTCCTGCCCTGCCGGGCCTTAGCCTGCATGTAGAGCCCAGAGGTAAGGAGAAGGGAGCAGCAGTTTTTAGGTGTGCAAGCCCTGTAGCATGTAGCCCTTTAGAAAGATCAGTGTTTCTCAAACCACAGTCATTCCTCACCTATCCCCGCCATTTTTGCCTTTTCCATGTATCATCTGGATGACAATGTTCACAATTTAAATCAACCTCTCCTTTAAAAAAAAATATTAGTTTATTGTAGAAGGAAATTTTATTTCATCACCGTACATGGAAAACCAGCATCAGTTGCAGGAAGGAGGAAGTAGTGTAAAAATATCCTTTTGTTTTCCTTGTATAAGTTTTTGAAGTCAATTATTCTTGCTTCCGGAAGGCTCTGAGCCTGAGGCCTGCCATCTTTCTCTCCGTGTGTGTACATGTGTGTAAAAAGGGAGATTATCGGGCCTTGCATGGCATTAAAGAGACTCTCTCCTGGACTTAGGAGAACAAAGAGAACTGAAAAGATGACCTCTCCCCACACAGTTCAGTAGCATCTAGTGTGACACTCAGGTGTCATCTAAACCTTGATATATGTACCCTATGCTTTGGGAAACACTGAGGTGGAAAATCTTACCAAATAAATAACACTCATAGTCTTCCTTAATTGTAGTGAATAGTATCTTTCTGCTTTTGGGTGTTGTTGGAGGGGAGCCAGGGTGGTAGATAGTGGGGAAAGGGGGTCTGGACAAGTGGCAAAGTCTTCCTGGTCATGAATTCTCTTCCTGTTGCTGTCAGTCTTAACAGTTTTATCCTTCTCATGGACTCTAAGAGTATTCAGAGGCATGCTACATCTCTAACAGTCACTAACATTCTAGTAAGAGTTATACTGGTCACCTCTTTATCGAGTGTGATAACCTGTGGATGGGGGAGGGGGGCGTGGTTACCACAGAGAAGGGAGCAGGACTGAGTGGAGGTCTCTGCGAGTGAGTCACACCAGGAAAGTGGGGAGGGGGCCACAGCGGGGTAGAAGTGGGGTTCCAAAGCCAAGTCTCATTTGCCTAACACTTCAGCAGGTATTGCAAGTTGTA
This sequence comes from Hyaena hyaena, assembly GCF_003009895.1. Classification (NCBI taxonomy): domain Eukaryota; kingdom Metazoa; phylum Chordata; class Mammalia; order Carnivora; family Hyaenidae; genus Hyaena; species Hyaena hyaena. The sequence continues at coordinate 3,974,427 of NW_024080632.1, read as the reverse complement.
ATGGGACTGTTCCCCTGGCCTGACTTCTGCTGTGACCTGGGGCAGGAGTTCGGATGTGGTGGGGGCTGGGATCTGGAATGGGTGGGGTGGGTTTGGTGCTTTATCTTATGGAATGACTTCGGAGGTGTGGTTTATTAGTTCAGTTAGTGCAATAAGCAAATCAAGTTCCTTTGTAAATCCTGCAAATGAGGGAAAACCACCGGATAGGAGTAAACCTGAAGGGGGAACGTATATAGGCATACCTTGTCTAATTGCACTTTGCAGATACTGTGTTTTTTACAAATCGAAGGTATGTGACAACCTTGTGCCGAGCAGGTCTATCTATCGGCATCATTTTTCCAACAGCATTTGCTCATTTTGTGTCTGTCACGTTAGTAATTCTTCCAGTATTTCAAACTTTTTCATTATTATTATATTTATTGTAGTGATCTGTGATCAGTAATTACAATTTGCTGAAAACTCGAATGATGGTTAGCATTTTTTACAATATATTTTTAATTAAGGTATGTACGTTTTTTGTAATTTAATTTTTTTTTTAATTTAGAGAGAGAGTGAGCAGGGGAGAGGGGCAGAGGGAGACAGAATCTTAAGCAGGCTCCACGCTCCATGCAGAGTCTGACACGGGGCTCAATCTCACAACCCTGGGATCACGACCTGAGCGAAATCAAGAGTTGGATGCTCAACCGACCACCTGAGCCACCCAGGAACCCCTATGCATTGTTTTTTTTAGACCTGCTATTGCGCACTTACTAGACTACAGTACAGTGTAAACATAACTTCTATAGGCACTGGGAAAACAAAAACTTCACTTGACTTGCTTTACTGTCACATTTGCTTTATTGCAGTAGCCTGCAAGTGAACCCACGGTATCTCTGAAGTATGCCTGTATATTAATAGTTAAAGGCGTTGAAACTGCCTCATGTTAACAGTGCCTCTCCCCATTCTGTCCTCCTGCTACATTGGCCAGCATCACAACAGATCAACAATCTGCTCTTTCCTCGGAAGATCCAGTTATAATTTTGAGGCTGATTTCTGATTGGCTAGGCTGAGGTCATGTGCTCATCCCTGAGCCAGTCACTGTGGCTGAAGGGATGTAGAGCCTTGATCGGCTGGCTCTGAGTCATGTGCCCAGCTATATCCCTCAGCTCCCCCTCAACCAGGCTCAGACCAGTGTGGGGATGAGGTGGTTCACCAAAGGAAGGGCCTGGTGTGAAACCAGCATGCGAGGAGGATGGGGGGTGTGTGGGCTTGGGGGAGGTTGGTGATTGACAGAGAGACAAAACAGCAGATGTCCTCTATAGTTAGTTCTGGGCCAGAATAAATAATGAATCGGGGATAGTGTTAGCTTTTCTGGCCAGCTTGCCCATGGGTGCCTGGTTCCAACTGGCTATTGTAGGGGCCTTTCCTAGAATAAAGACTAGGGGTGGCCAGGAGCAAGGGATCCTCTGTGGAAGCTAGCTATACCTCCTCGCCTGTCCACATGACCCGAAGCTCAAAGCCAGAAACAGTCTGTGATTGGATAATTTCTGGGGCCTGTGAAATGTGCACGTGTACAAATATGGGGAAGGTGTCCTGAGGGGAGGGCCATGGTCTCCAGCACGATCCCCAGACACTAGGCCATGCTATTCCTACATTGGGACTGTGTGTGCACCATTCTTCATTGGGTGTCTACTGTCTGCTCATTAAAAAGCCCATTAACCCCTACAAATTTTATTTTTGTGGGAAAACAGGCCCAAGGAGTAACCACTAATGGATGCAAGTTTCTTTTGGGGGCAATAAAAATATCCTAAAACTGATTGTAGTCATGGTTGTGCAACTGTGTGAATGTACTAAAAACTACTGACTTGTATACTTTAAATGGATGACTTGCATGATATCTGAATTAAATCCCAAAGTGTGCAAGTACACGCGCACATACACATACACAGGCACAAAACCAGCCCAGCGCCCTGGAGAGTGTGGATGGATGAGGGGGTCATGAACGCCATGCGGGGGAAGAAGCAGTTTCTAGTCTTTCCTAGTGCCTCTGAGTGGTGCTTATTTACTGGGGGCACCTGTCAGAGCTGGGCTCTGGATGCTGGGTGTTGTGTGCTGGACTCTGGCGCTGTGAGCTGGGCTCTGGGCACTGGGTGCTGTGAGCTGATAGCTGCTGCTCAGCCAGGCGTGCTGCACAGACCCCGCACCTGGCTCGGCCGCTCCCACACTGCGAGGGGGCATTTCTCAGGTGGGCTTTGGGGAGGAAGACAAAGGGGCATGTGGTGTGCCAAGCCTCAAGGGCTTGTGTGTGTGGCTCTGCAGGGAACTTGGAAAGAAGTGGTTCCAGAGAGGCTTCTTGGGTGCTTCTCAAGCTGGGAGTCTGAGGATGGGGCTGCCTTTTCTATCAGAAAATTAGAGCCAGGGGCCCTTGTAGACTCTGACAGGCAACACAGGGACATTGGGAGGGGGAGACCCATGAAGAAGTGGGTGGATGTCTTGTCCTGCACCTGCGTGCTGGTGGCATCTAGACTATCTGCTGTTTCATCAGCCACACCTCCTGGACATCACTTCATTTGTTTCAACATTTATTGAGTGCCTGCTCTTTACCAGGTGCTATTAGTGCTAGGAATAAAGAGTCACATAAGACCTTGTTCCTAACCATAACCCTTGAGGCATCCACAGGCCATGCTTGAACCCCTAAATTATGTCCAGATCTCTTGTGAGATTGCAAAGAGGAGAGATGAGTAAGATCCAGTCCCTGCGCATGAGATGTGTGCATCTGATTGGAAGGTTTTAAGACCACTCAGACCCACTTATTAAGACAATGCAAATTAAAACCTCAGTGACACACTAATTTTCACCTAAATAAGAAATTTTAAAACTTGGAATCCAGCATTGACGAGGGTTTGGGGAACCAGATTTCTACTGTCCAGTCCTTGGGAGGAAGGAGCCCAGCTGCTCCCAGGCTGCATTTGGGAAAGCAAATCATTGCCACATTGTGTTCAGGTAATGAGCTCTTAGGGGCTGGAGAAGATCAGCAGAGACCAAAGACAAGACTCCAGGATTTCGAAGGTTAAAAGGTTTGAGGGTCCAGCTTTCATCCTAGGCTGGGACATTGACACTGAGGAGGGATGACAATGAGGCTCCCTCCCCTGCTGTGAGAGCCCTCAGTTGGGGGAGCACTGGGTTCTGAAAAAGGTTCCCACAGCTTCTGGACCGGACACAGGAAGTCCAAGGCTTGGCAAGGGCTTGCTGTAGACGGAAGAGCAGATGAGACAGGGGCGTGGGCTCCCAGGGAGAAACTGTCTGGGATGATGTGAGATGCTGTGTGGGCAGTCTGTCATTTCTGTGTGTCTGCGTGGGATAACGTAGGTAGCTCAGTTCTGTGTAAGTGTGTGTTTTCTGTGTTTATTCAACACACTGAGCACCTGCTCTGAGCCAGATGTCACAGACACCTTGACGAAGAAGACAGACAAGATCCTTGCTCTTCTGATGTTTACATTTGAGTGGGGAAGAGGGTTCAGAGAAAAAAATGAATAATTTCAGATAGTGGTAAGCACCATGAAGAAAATGAAACAGGGTGATGTCATCTAAAATGGGGCTGCCTGGCTGTTTTAGATAAGGTAGCCAGAGAAGGCCTTTTGAGGGAGGTGACGGTTGGTCCAAAACTTGAATTTGGACCAGGAGACAGGCCACCCAAGTTCTTGGAGCAGAGAGAATAGCAAGAACAAAGGCCCTGTTAGACGAAATACCACAGGCTGGGTGGTTTGAACAACAGAAATCTATTTTCTTTTTTTTTTTTTAATATTTTTATTTCTAGGAGAGAGAGAGAGACAGTGTGAGCAGGGGAGGGTCAGAGAGAGAGGGAGTCACAGACTGAAACAGGCTTCAGGCTCTGAGCTGGCAGTCAGCACAGAGCCCGACGCGGGGCTCGAACCCACGAACCACGAGATCGTGACCTGAGCGAAAGTCGGACGCTTAACCGACTAAGCCACCCAGGCGCCCCCAGAAATCTATTTTCTCATGGTTCTTGAAGGCTTGAAGTCCAAAGAAAAGGTGCCAGCAGGATTGGTTTCCCCAAAGGCCTGTCCTTGGTCTATAGATGGTCACCATGGCTTCGTGTGGCCTTTGGGGGTTTGAACCCATGACACAGATCAAGATTTGAGCTTAGGTTGAGTCCAGTGTTTAACCAACTGAGCCACCCAGGTGCCCTTTAAAAAAATTTTAAGTTTGTTTATTTTGAGAGAGAGCGAGAGTGCACAAGCAGGGGAGGGGCAGAGAGGAGAGACAGAATCCCAAGCAGGCTGTACGCCATCAGCACAGAACCCGATGTGGGGCTCGAACTCACAAACTATGAGATCATGACCTGAGCTGAGATAAAGAATTGGACACTTAACTGACTGCCACCACACAGGCATTCCCCCACCACCTTTTTCTTAAACCTTAATTACCTCTTTAAAATTCCTATTTCCAGGGGCCCTTGGCTGGCTCAGTCAGTGGAGCTTGTGACTCTTGATCTCTGGGTCGTGAATTTAGCCCCATTTTAACATTTTTGAGAGACAGAGCATGAGTGGGGGAGGGGCAGAGAGGGAGGGAGACACAGAATCAAAGCCGACTCCAGGCTCTGAGCTGTCAGCACAGAGCCCGATGTGGGGCTTGGACCCACGGACTGTGAGATCATGACCTGCGAAGTTGGACGCTCAACCGACTGAGCCACCCAGGGGCCCCGTGTGTGGAGATTACTTAAAAGTAAATAAATAAAGTTCCTGTCTCCAAAAACAGTCACATTCTCAGGTACCGGGGTTTAGGGCTACAACATAGGAATTTGAGAGGGACACAGTTCGGCCTATAACAGGCCCTGGGGTAGCAATGGTCTTGGCAGGTTCAAGGAGAGGACAGGGAGGCGGGGCTTGAAGCGGGGTGTTCTTAGGGTAGTGGGAAGCCACTGGGGGCCCGAGTCCCGTGAGTCTCCTGGCCAATCTGTGAGTGGTTTATGTGTGCTTATGCATCCCTGTAGGACAGAGTAAAGGACAGAGTCATGGCTTGGGTCTATTTCATGGCTGTTTCTGGGCCACAGAGCAGTCCCCATGCCCCCCACGTAGCCAAGAACGATAGCTACCTGTGTTTCCTTCCCCACCTGAGCTCCTTTTCCTTCTCTTCTCTCCAAGAATTAAAGGCTGGTGGGTGTCTCACCATTACGTGTCCACTTTCCTCTCTGGAGTGATGCTGACCTGGTGAGTGTCTCATGGGGGTCCGTGAATGGGGGGAGCCGGTGGTAGGCAAGGGAGCACCTTCAGGGCTCCTGGCCTGGGCTGACTTTTGGGCCAGGAAGGAAAGCGTGAGCTTACAGACAGGCCACTGGGATTCCCCACGCCAGCTGGGAAGTTTCTGGGGAGGTCCCATTGGCCTGCCGGCTGGGGCAGAGGTAACAAGAAGTGACAGACCGCAGGGATGAGGCTCCAAAGGAGACAGACGGAGAGAATCAGCAAGAGCTTAGGCTTCAGAATGATGATATGGGCTCCCTAGGTTCTAGAATGGGCCTAAAGCAGTGATGGGAAGTAACCTGGTCCAGCCCGAGGGACATGGGTGCTGGAGAAGGACAGAAACCAGGGATCTCCATTTAATTTTAAAAGCTTTTCTCACTTAGCTGGAACAGAGAGGGGCAAGGATGAATGTTTGATTTCACAGCATGCTTCACCTTTGCTTTTCCCCACTTTTCTGCAGGCCTAACGGATTAATTTATCAGAAGTTTCGCAATCAGTTTTTAGCATTTTCCATTTTTCAGAGTGAGTGTTTCTTGCCTAGATTGGGGGGGGGGGGCATGGTTTCCTGTGGCTTTTCACTGATGAAGGCCCCTGTCCTCCCTCCTCCCTTGTGGGGGGTGTGCCTAGTGTGGAAGGGCGCTCCAGGCAGGAGAGAATCCCAGAAATCCAGGAAAGAGCCGTCTCCCCCCAGATTGCTGCCCCGCCCTGGGGGAGGGGCAACCTGACCTCCCTCACCCCCAGGAGCCCCCATCACTGCCGTTTCTTCCCCAAGTCACAGCTGGACCAGTTGTGACTTTTGGGAACTGAGTGGTGTTGGAGGCAGTACCGCAAAATGGGAATAGAGTATATGTTCTTTTTCTCATTTAAGAATAGCTCTGGATTTATAGACGGTGAACTGGTCCCAGAGGTAGCCTCTGGGAATGGGAAGCTCAGATAGTTAGGAACAGTGGCAGAGAGAGAGTTTTATTTTTCACCAAGTACCTGTTTGTTCCCTTTGAATTTTATATCGTGGGTATATTGCCAATTAAAGCAATACAATTTAATTTTTTAAATTTATTTTTAATGTTTATTTTTGAGAAAGAGAAAGCATGCAAGCAAAGGGGAGGCAGAGACAGGGGACAGAGGATCTAAAGCAGACTCTGTGCTGGCAGCAGACAGCCAGATAAAGATACGGGGTTTGGCTACAGGGCTTGAACTCACAAAACGTGAGATCATCACCTGAGTCCAAAGCAAGAGTCAGATGCTTTAACTGGCTGAACCACCCAGGTGCCCCATGATGGGTATTTTTCTGTGTCACTACGGAGAATCCTATCTCCTCGTTTTTAGTAACTACTAAGTATCTCATTGTATGAAAACGTCTCTTGCTGTCTTAGCATTACACACAGCTCCCAGCATGGTGCCACCATTTCAGCAAGTATCTGTTGAGTGCGCACTGCGTGCTTAGGAAAGCTCTAGAAGTTTCTGGTCTTTCTGGTGCTTAGCTGGGTCTAAAGATAACCTGCTCTCGTTGTATTCCGGATAAGGGAAAAAATGGGTTCAGGCTGAATACGTGTGCGCGTGTGCGTGCGTGTGTGTTGGGATGGGAGGGGGTTGCCCTCTGGGCAGTGAAGACCCCTGGGTCTGCACGGAGTGGGCGCCTGGTCCTGCAGACTCTGAGCCAGATGCTGTGCTCCCCCTGCAGGCTGTGTCCAGTTCCTGCAATATTATTACCAGAGGGGCTGCCTCTATCGGCTGCGGGCTCTGGGGGAGAGGAATCATCTGGACCTCACGGTGGGTGAGTAGCCCAGTCTGGGGTTGGGGGGTGGACAGCTACTGGCCCCTCTTTTTCCCCCGGACCTCACTCCTAACTTCTACACTGGGAGCATGAACCAATAAAAACATAATAAGACCTCCCCCACACAGAGCCAGGACTGCTGGCTTCTCGCCTAAATTGCTTTTCATAATTCGTCATGGATTCTGTTTCAGCTGACAAGCTTGAGGCCAGCTGTGTGCCAGGCTTTGATGCTGGCTTCTGTCTTAACAAGTGTCTATTTTTTTGGTCTGTGTTTTATAATATATATAATGCTAGCCTAGTGTTGTGCATGTATAATTTATGTATAATATACCTACATATAAATATAGACACAAACATATATACATTGGGAAGGTGTGCTTAACTTTTAATTTTTTTAAATTCTTTTTTTAATGTTTATTTTTGAGAAAGAGACATAGTGTGAGTGGGGTAGGGGCAGAGAGAGAGAGGGGACACAGAATCTGAAGCAGGCTCCAGGCTCTGAGCTGTCAGCACAGAGCCCGATGTGGGTCTCGAACTCATGAACCATGAGGTTATGACCTCAGCCAAAGTCAGACATTTAACCGACCGAGCCACCCAGGCACCCCTTAACTTTTTTTTAACTCATGGGATGATTGAAGAGCTTGAGAGCTTTTGTCTCAACTTTCATAGGAAACTCAAAATTCTGCCATCTTTTGAGATGGTCATTTTCATTGAACTACTCTGCAAAGCAGGCCCTACTTTGTCAAGATTCACTTGGAAATGATGCATGCAAAAAGTCCATTATCCAAAAAAATGCAAAATTCCAGGGGCGCCTGGGTGGCTTAGTCGGTTAAGCGTCCGACTTTCGCTTAGGTCATGATCTCACGGTTCGTGGGTTCGAGCCCCGCGTCGGGCTCTGTGCTGACTGCCAGCTCAGAGCCTGGAGCCTATTTCAGAGTCTGTATCTCCCTCTCTCTCTGACCCTCCCCTGCTCACGCTGTCTCTCTCTCCTAGAAATAAATAAAAATATTAAAAAAAAAAAAACAAAAACCAAAATTCCAAGCAAATTAAAGAACTTATTAAAACACAGTGCCTGTCACGTCAGCTTTCCACAAGTGTTATCAAGCCCCAGGACTAGCGGCGTGAGAGCAGTCAGGCTTGGTGACAGGTGTTCTGCATTTTCTCTGGATGATTTTCATAGCTGAGCACTCAGCCACCCATGAGAGGGGAGGCTGTCCTCCCTGCCCCATGTGGGTGACTGGCGTAGTTGGGCAGCAGGCGCCTGCTGGGGCTGTGGGGGCAACCAGTCCCCCTTACGTGGGCCCTTGGCTTCCTCCTTCCTCTCCACAGAAGGGTTCCAGTCCTGGATGTGGCGGGGCCTCACCTTCCTCCTGCCTTTCCTGTTCTGTGGCCATGTGAGTCCCCCTAGAGTTTGTGGGTGTCCCCTGCTCTGGGCTGGCCCCGGGAACAGGTCTTCAGGCCTCTCCCACAATGACCAGCCACCAGGGTCCTGGGATGCCAAAGGCCAGAGCCAGGACTGGCCCTCAGCACCGGTGTGCCAAGTCCCACGTCTTCAGGCTGTTCTGGCCCAGCATGGCTCCACTTTCATTTTGGGGGGTTCTCAGTGTCTTGGGACAGGTGATACCAGAAGCTCGGTGGGGGGGTGCTGGTCCATTCCCTGGGCTTCCCCATGTGGGACTCCAGAGGAATCCGTTGGGGTAAGCGGTGCCTGCCTCCCTCCCTCCCTCAGTTCTGGCAGCTCTACAATGCCGTCACGTTGTTCGAGCTCTCCAGCCACGAGGAATGCAGAGAATGGCAGGTATGGGGGAGGGTCGCGGGCGTGTGCGTGTGTGGGGGGGGGGGGGGGGGGCTGCAGAAGGCTGGGCCAGCTTGGAGAGAATTCTTGCCTCAGCTACCCCTTGATTCCCCACTGTGGGGCCCTGTGCCCAGAGCTCCCTGCTACTGGGGCCTGGGAGACTTGGGGAGAACTCAGGAAGCTGGGGAACTCCTAAGTGGTCTGAACACCCTATTGAATGCTATGGGGGGGGTGCAGAGGAGAGGCCGTCCCTGACCCTGCATGACCCTGAGGACTCACAGCCTTCACTCAGTTGGCCCAGATCTCTGCTGTCTGCTGGTGGAACACTGTAGTTTTCAGGGGGCTTACGCTAAGGAGGTCACAGGGACAGGGTGGGCATCTCAGCAGGGAGCTGATCTGAGGAGCCTTTTCCTCATTTCCCTTGCCCCCCGCCACACCTTCGCCTGTCTTCCCCCCACTCCCCTCCCCCTGCCCAGGTGTTCGTGTTGGCGCTCACTTTCCTCGTCCTCTTCCTTGGCAATTTCCTGACCACACTCAAAGTCGTGCACGCGAAACTTCAGAAGAACAGAAACAAAGGGAAGAAGCTGTGAGCCAAGGGACCTGTGCATCTCCATCCCCCGGGGTTCAAGACTGCAGGGCGTTCCAGCTGGCACCTAGCTGCCCATTCTCTCCCCACAGTGCCCTTGGCCACCGACAGCAGCCACCTCAGGGGCCAGCGCATCGCTGGCAGAAGGGCCAAGGCCCTGGCCCCTGGTGGACAAGAGGAATGTGACCCCCGCTCGTCTGCACAATGTCAGCCTGCCCCAGCCTATTTATGACATATTTAATACGGGGTCCTCCCGACTGCCCTGGAACCCACAGTCTTCCCCGCTGCCCTCTCGTGGCTGAGACTGGGTCAGTCTTCCTGGGCGGGGGCCTGAAGCCTCAGGGAGCCCCTCAGGTCTGAGTTTGGATGTGCCTCGCTGGGGTGCCGACCTGCCACTTACTGAGTCTGTCCCCAGCCGGTGGAAGGAAAGCCCTCAGCGTCCTGTGGAGCCTCCCTCTGGGGCGAACAGCTTCTGCTGTAAGCTCTCTCGGCCTCCGCTGCTCTGTGGTGGGGTATTTAAGTTCTCGGAGAACCACTGTCTGTCTGTGCCTGGTGCTCTTTGCGCTTCGAGTCCCTCCTGCTGGCCACCTGGGGAGAGCCGCCCTGCCTCTCGGAGGGCTTGGCCCCTAGGGTGGGGCTGAGGCGAGGGGGGTGCCGCTACCACCAGAGGGCGCCCCAGCCTTGGCATCACTTGGGTGGTTTGAGGTGGTTTGGTTGTTTTTGACTCTAGAAAGTTTGGCTTCCTGACCCCCATGCCTCAGCCCACTTTCCTGAATTCTTATGGTGAGTGGGACCCTGACTTTCAGCCCTGGTGGGTATTTAAGCCATCCTGGAGCTATCTCCCCACTCCCCACCCCCTCAGGTTCTGGACTGTTTGTGGGGGGGAGAATCTGAGCAGGCTCACTTCTGGGAGGTGGCACTCGGAAGCCAGGACAAGTCTGCTGGTCACCTTCTGTCCGGGTCTGTACTTGCGGGGAGGATGAAGAAGCTAGCCGGTTTGGTTGAGTGTTCTGCCCCTTCTCCTGCACACAGGCCTCAGCTGCCTTTATTTCCCTACAAATCCCCCTGGACCAGAGTTCACAGCTGGCATCCAGTCATGCTTTGGCCCTCAGAGGAGTTTAAGCTTTATTAATTGTTACATTTTTAAAATGAGATTTCCCCTCCACCCCAGTAAGAGTCCACATAAAAACCCAGATTTCTACTTTCCCTAGAAAAATGTAAAGACCTCTGTCAACATTCCCACAGGGCGGTTCTTGGCCGGGCTGAGCTGCCTGCCTAGGATGGGGTGCTTGCTTCCTAGTGTGCCACAGACCCCACCACTCCCTTTTATACCTGTCCTGTTTCCCTCGTTTGCGCCTTCCATCTGGCCCTCAGGCGCTTGGGTTTTCCCCAGACAAGGAGTCAGTATCCTTTTTCTGTATAGGGCCAGATGGTAAATATTTGAAGGCCAAATAATCTGTCACAACTACCTTAGACTGCAGTCGTAGGGCAAAAGCAGCTAATGCATAGATAAATGAGTGTGGCTGTGTCCCAACAAAACTTTATTTACAAAAACAGGCAGCTGCCAGCTTTGGTCCACAGACTATACAGTTTGCATACTTCGTTCCATATTGTCATTTGTCCATGAGTCCTTGCATTGACGCCACTTTGACTCCCCAGGGCATGGCAGGGCCGTGGGGAACCTGTGTGAGGTGGGTGGAATGCAGAAGTGTCTCCCTAGCAATTGACTTCAGAGAGGCTCAGGCTTAGTGGGGCTGAGGCAGGAGATCCCGGGGAGGGCAGGGGCCACCTGAAGCCATTACGCCGTGTTCAGTAAGGCTGACTCCTGGCTCGCTCAGGAAGCAAGCAGCTGGCAGTCTCTGGGGCATGAGAATCGCCTGAGGGCACTTGTTTAAAGCTCCTGGACGTGACTACAGACCTTGCAGAAGGAGGTGCAGTGGATCTGCAGCTAGGGGTTAAGTGTGTTTTCCCAGGTCAGAATGGTCTCAGCTTCAGGATGGCAGAAGTGGAGGCCGTGAGGGACAGAGGAAGCTTGATGACTATTAAAATGAGCCAGTGCCATCCTTTTGCAGATAGGGAACCAGTCTATAGAGAGGAGTGACTTGCCCAAGATCACTCGGAGCTGATGTCACTTTTCATCTCAAGTTTCTGGCACTGGGGAGGGGGGTGGTTTGCAGGCGAGGATCCCCTGAGCAGGGCTCGGATATGTGGTTTTTGCCTTTTGAGAGAGAGTTCCTTGTCCCCCTCAGGCATGTTCACCAGCTCTGGAAAGGTGGCGGCCCAGCCAAAGGCTGAGACTGGAGTCCTCTGTTGGGGGGCCGGGGCCGCTGTTGGCGCCCATGTCCGGGGCTAGTGCCTGTGTTGTCCCGATAGGCCCCCATCCCATCGTGGCCCCCGAGCTCCTGGAGGAAGGAAGCGAGGAGCTGGAGGATGCAGTCGTGCCTATCTCCAGAGCCCAGGGACGTGGGTGACATGGGAGCAGCGGGCTTGGGGGGCTGTGCAGAACGCTGATGAATCCACATTTATCCACGTACCGGATGTAGTTCTTTGTTTCAAGCATAGGTTTTGAGGACCTAATTGGGGGTGCCGAGGGGAACACACATGGTTGGGGGGAGGCCGCGTACTCTTGAGTCCTGGGGACAAATGCTGGTTCCAGGTACAGAGGGACTGAGTCCAGCACCCTCACCCACCTCCATGCAGGCCACGGCTCCAGTGTGAACCCAAGGTGAGTTCATGGTCAGAGCCCCAGCTGGGAAAGAAGAGATCTCCAGAATGTTCTAAGAGTGTAACCAGAGGCTCCAGACACAGGGAGACACCCACCTCCAGGTGCCCTTGGAAAGCTGGGGGTGGGGCAGGATCTCAGGGTATAATCCGGGGCTGGCGGCTTGGCGCCCCCGTCAGTCTCGCCCTGAGGGTTTATGCCCTGCCCAGAGGGGTCAGAGCAGCAGGCACAACCTGTGTTGTTTCTGCCGCTGTGCTTTCTTCAGAGCACTGAGGGCAACCTTGGCGGCCTCTCGGAAGACGTCCTCCACATTCTCCCGAAACTTGGCAGAACATTCCAGGTAGAGGGCAGCTCGGATCTGTTCGCAAGCACTCTGGCCCTGGGTGGGGGGAGGGGCCAGCATTAGATGAGGGGTCTAGAGCATGGGGCGCCTCCTGACAACACCCCCCCCCCCATGGATCTGGGGACTTGGAGCTGGCTCTGGGAGCCCCCCGGGGGGTGGGGGCAAAGGCCTTCGTGTGGAGCACCCTTCTCCCTGTCCCCGGCCCAGGCACCCCCCCACCCCCAGCTTGGGTGGACGGAACATAAAGGCCTGTCTGGTGTGGCCTGAGGGCTGCAGCTGCCTCTCTCCTGTCCACCCTCAGGCAGAGAGGGGCCCAAATCCGACAACTGTGTCTGCCAGGCCTGTGACAAGAGCTAGAGGCCTCCAGACACAAAGGGCTTCCTACGTGCCTCTTCTCAAGAGCACAACTAAGGAAACTGAGCTTGCTAGGAGAGTAAAACCTGTCTCTGCTTCTAACATTTATTTTTATTAATGCTTCTTCCTTTTTATTAAACTTTCTTACTAGTGTTCCTCTGTGTTCCTTTTATCGTTCCATGCCTCACCCGGAAAGTTGCAGGCTTTGGTTTTACCCGTGACTCTCACGGGGAGGGGAACCTTACTTTCGAACAAGGCCTGCCCCTCCCTCTGGCAGACAGGACAGGATGGTGGTTAAGGACCCAGGCTCTGGAGCCAGAGTGACTGGGACAGGATCCTGGCCGTACACTGCATGTTAGCTGTGTGACTTAACCTCCACTTACCCTCTCTGGGCCTCCATTTCTCTCCCATGAAACAGGGGGTGCTAACAGAACATGCCTCAGCGTTATAAGGATTAAAGGAGGCAGGGAAGAAGAGGGCCGAGAGCAGGGAGATGGAGGTGGAGAGAATGAAGACCCCCGACCGACCTGCACGTAGGTGATGGGCTCCAGCTGGGCGGCCCTGAGCTTCCGCAGCTGCTCCTTGTCCTTCCTCAGGTCTGTCTTGCAGCCAATGAGCACCATGGGGGTCCCACGGCAGAAATGTGTGACCTCGGGGAACCACTGTCGAGGGAGAAGGCAGGCATCAAGGCTGAGGCCAGACCCGTGGTCCCCACCCCTGAGGCAGGCTGGCTGGGTCACGGGCCTCACCTTGATGAGGACGTTTTCATAGCTGGTGGGGTTCATGACGTCATAGCAGATGAGCACGAGGTGGGTGTTCTGGTAGGACAGGGGTCGCAGCCGGTCATAATCTTCCTGCCCTGAAACCGGAGGGTAGGTAGGGGTCAGAGAGGCACCACTTCTTTGTCCACCTGATGCCCCTGTCTGGGCTCAGATGGGCAAGGGGTTGATGACTCTGTCGCTAAGGCTTCAGTTTCCTCATCTGTGAAACAGAGGTGGCGACCCCCAGTAGCAAAGATTGCACAAGATGAACCCCATGCAGTGCTCAGAGCTGGGGTGATTTTGGGGTGATAATCTGCAAAAGCTGGAGGAACTTGCTAGCAATTTTGCCCATGACAGTTACCGCCACCTGCCTTGCCCTGGCACTCAGGTTGGAGAGGCAGACTCGGGCCGAGGCCCTCCCCTCCCTGAAGGCTCAGGGGCTGGGCCAGTCCAGGCCAGTGTTGGGGTGCAGGGGTGACCAGCACAGCTCACCACACTCAGGCTCCCGTGGGGAGGCTGAACACCCTTCCCCCAGCGCAGACTGAATCACGGGCCACGGCTGAGTGTGGCTTTGTAATGTCTTTAGTAATTTTTTACATTGACAATTTTAAACTTACAGGAGAATTGCAAAAAGAGTGCTACGAACTCCCTCAGATCCCCGAGTGCTTACACTTTGGCCCACTTGCCCTTTCTATATGTAAACAGTGAGCCACGCGAGAGTAAGGGCAGGCATCCTGCTGCTTCACCCCGGAATAGCGCCCTGCGGATTTTCTAAGGACAAGCATGTTCTGTCACCCAGAGTCCAGGTATCAAACAGGAGCCATCACCACTGACTCTGTTCTCCAGCAAACCCGGCTGAATTCACATCTCGCCGGTGATGTCGTGGAGGAGGTCTGCCCTGGTCTAGAAGCAGGCCCACGGCTATGCCCTGCGCGCAGTCACCATATGCCTTAGTGTTTTTAGAGGCACAAAGGTGACCTCCTTCCGTTACCCGGAACACAGAGGCCCAGCAATCCCCTGCCCCTCCCCCTCCCCCGGGGAGGCACCAGCTTGCCCTCTGGCTCCCTCCCTGCCAACGTTGGCCTTTGCGCTGAATGAGGACAGACCACATCCCGCTCCTGCCCCCCAGCTGCTGCCAGGACACTGCCACCTTCTCCCTTCCCACTGGTTCTCCCTCAGTCCAGGACCCCTGACAGGATGCAGTGAATGGCAGCCACAGCTATGACAGTGGTTGGGCCGGCGGGGGGTGGGGGGTGGGGGCGCCATGCTGCGATTCAGCCAGAGTCCCCCCAACATTCTGGAAGGGGTGAGGGACTGTCAGGGCCCACTGACTCAGATTCTTCTGTCCTTATGAAACAGGAGAAATCCTTGTACAACGGTGGGAAAGTGGCCAGGAGGCTGACCCAGCCCATCTCCAGACTGTATCCTCTCTGAATCTTTGTGCATGTCTTTCTAGACCTGTGCTGTCCGATAGGGGAGCCACTAGCCCCATGTGGCTGTTTAAATTAATTAACATTAAAAATTCAGGTTCTCCATTGCACTAGCTACATTTTTTTTTTAAAATGTTTTATTTATTTATTTCGAGGAGAGAGAGAGAGAGAGAGACAGCATGAGCAGGGGAGGGTCAGAGAGAGAGGGAGTGACAGACTCTGAAACAGGCTCCAGGCTCTGAGCTGGCAGTCAGCACAGAGCCCGACGCGGGGCTCGAACCCACGAACCGCGAGATCATGACCTGAGCGAAAGTCGGACGCTTAACCGACTAAGCCACCCGGGCGCCCCTGCACTAGCTACATTTCAAGTGATTAATTGCAACACAGGGGTAGTGGCTACCGTAACGGGCAGTTCAGATGCAGGACATCTGTCACTGCAGAAAGTTCTATTGGACAGCATGCCACCATCCAAGCCACCGCTGGCCTCCCATGGTCTGCTGCCTCTCAACAATCCATTTCCCACCCAGCAGCTGGGTGAATCTAAAACACAAGTGAAATCCTGCCTCTCTCCATGCCTCTATTGAGGATATCTTCATGAAGATAGGAAAAATATCTTCAGTAGAGTCACCTGCATGGCTTAGTCAGTTAAATGTCTTGGTCTTGGCTTAGGCAATGATTTCACGGTTTGTGAGTTCGAACCCTGAGTCTGCAAGGAGCCTGCTTGGGATTCTTTCTCTCTCTGCACCTCCCCTGCTCACTCTCTCTCTCTCAAAATGGATAAATAAAAAAATATATATACCTTTGATAGCTCTCTATTGCCCTTTGTACTAAATCCAAACATCTCCCAGGGGTCTATGTGACCTGCACCCATGGACCCTGACCTTATCTCTCCCTCTCCCCTCATTCCCGCCCCCCACCCACTGTTTCTCAAACCCACCAAGCTCTCATGCCTCAGAGCCTTTGTATTGCTGTCTCCCCACACCTGGAATGGTTTTTAATTTTTTTTTCATATTCTTAGCATTATTTAAAAATATTCAGACTGATAGTCCACATTATTCCCTTTTCTAGGATAATCATCTTCTATTTCTACTTCACAATAATACCACCTTGTGCTTTGTAGACTTTTTATTTATTACTTTCTGATGTATATTTTTGAGAGAGTGCAAGCGGGGGAGGAGCAGAGAGAGGGGCAGAGAGGATCCTAAACGGGCTCTATGCTGACAGCAGTGAGCCCGACGTGGGGCTCGGACTCATGAACCACAAGATCATGACCTGAGCCAAAGTTGGACACTAAACTGACTGAGCCACCCAGGTGCCCCACTTTCTAAAAAAATGGTTTTTTATTTATTTTGAGAGACAGTGCAGGAGAGGGGCAGAGAGAGGGAGAGAGAGAGAGAATCCCAAGGAGGCTCTGCACTGTCACCGCTCAACTTCACAAATCGTGAGGTCATGACCTGAGCTGAAATCAAGATTCGGATGCTTAACACACTGAGCCACCCAGACACCCTGCTTTATACACTTCTTAGAGGGCTTTTGCCTACAGACAGTTAAGAATCCCACAGCCACCACCTGATGTGCTAGTCAGGAAGTTGAGAATACTCCCATGTACACAGGAACTTAGCTTCAGAGAAGTGACATGCCTGAGGTCTTCAGTGACCCAGCCAGGACTCAACCCCAGTTCATCAGGTTCTGAGTCAAGCATTCCTCCTGCTGATACACAGCAAGGCTCTGTTCTGCTTTGCATTGTACAAAAAGTAGGTTCTGGTCCTCCATGATTTAATGATGCAGTTCCTAATTCTGGCATAACACACATGTCCAGTCCCTGTTAGAAATACGGCAAGGACAGCTCAGTCGGTTAAGCGTCCAACTTCGGCTCAGGTCATGATCTCACGGTTCCTGAGTTCAAGCCCCGCGTCGGGCTCTCTGCTGACAGCTCGGAGCCTGGAGCCTGCTTTGGATTCTGTGTCTCCCTCTCTCCCTGCCCCTCCCCTGCTCGTGCTGTGTCTCTCAAAAACAAACATTAAAAAAAAAAAAAAATACCGCAGGAGTAGGCAAGTAGTTGTAAAACAGGCGCCCTCTACTCCGACGGCTTCCCTCATCCTGACTGGCTGGCTCCTCAGATGCCGCCCTCGTCTCTCCCCTCACAGTCTGCCCCCACCCCGGCTGTCCACAATCCGTGCTCAGACACTAGTTTACTGCCTGTCTCCCAAGGACTGTAAGCACCCTGAGGGCAGGGACCATGTCTGTCCCCAAAAATAACCCCTGGTGCCCAGCAGGTGTCTAGTCAAGCCTGGCTGGTGGTGGTTCCGCGCTGTTCGGCTCTTGTCAGATGCAGCAGAGGCCAGGCCTGGGTGCCAGGGGGTTAGCGATTACAGCCTGTGAGGATCTCAGCAGAGCTGATGAGGGCACAAGTCGGCCGCAGTGGGTTGAAGGAGGAAGTCAGACCTAGCTGCTCGCCTTCGGGGGCCTCTGCCCTTGCTGTTCCCTCTTCTGGAAGGTTCTTCCCCAGGTAGCAGCAAGGCTTGCTCCCTCCTTTCCTTCAGGTCTCTGCAGAAATGTCACCTCCTCTGGGGCAGCTTTCCTGACTGCTCAGAGACAAAGCCTTCGACCCCGTCTGCCCCACACCCGACCATGGCTTTACTATTCTGAGTATGGATCACTACCTGACGTTGGGCTTTGGTTTGGCTTTGTCTCCCCCCATGAACACAGCTGCCCCTGAGGACAGGGGCCATCTCTGTGCAGCTGTCATGACCCCTGGGACACAGGCACACACAATGAACATTTGGTGAATGAACTCACCAACGAGCGGGGGAGTAGGCGGAATGACAACCTTTCCGGCTGTCAGCAAGGGCACTTCACCTGGATCACCTGTGTTAATTTAAGCAGCCACCCAGAGAGGTAAGCTGCGTGGAGAAAGTTCTTCCTGTTAGGAGTCCATGTGGCTGAGGGGGGCCTTTTTCAAGGTCATAGGTTCCCTGGGAGCTGGAGCGCCAACTCAGTCCCTAACTCCAAGGTCAGCTGCCCGCCACACCACTCGAAAATGGCCAAAAACTCTCTCAGGAAGCCTTCCCCAGAGATCCCCAATCGGCAGTTAACCTCTGGACCTTGTCTCCTCACAGGTGGTTTCCTCACCAGTGAAACACACGCGTCGGCAGTGCTCATTATGCTCACTCGTGGCTTTATTTGAAGCCCGTTGCCTGCACTACCTCATTACGATGCTAACAAGGTAGGGCTGCAGTTATCCCTATTTCAGAGATGCAGAAAGTGAAGCACCGAGAAGTGAAGCGAGTTGCCTTAAGTCACACAGCTAAGGGGATGCTCTGTAAAAGAGGACCATAGGTGAGGCTACTGGGGGTGCCTCTCTCGGTCCACTTGAGAGGGTAGGGAGCCATCTCCTCACCCTACAAGCCCCAGGCCTGGCCAAATAAGGCAAAGACTGCCAACACAGGTATCTCAAGAGGAGCTCTGGGAGGGGATGGGCAGCCAAACCAGATTCCAGCTCCCTCCTCCGGGTTGCCTTCCTGGCTTGACGGTCCCTGGCTCAACTTTCCCAAGATTCAGTGTGGACCTTCACACCTCCACGTGGGGACCAGGCCTGCAAATGATGGACTCCCAGGTGCTGTTGGCCTCATGTCCCCTCGGGAGGTGTGGAGTGTTCTAGACACCTCTCCTCTATGAGTCAGGAGAGCCAGGCTACACTCAGACTCTTGTTCCGTGACCTGGTTGTCTTCCCTCTCCGGGCCTCGGTTTCCTTATCTGTTAAAGGGGTTGATAACCCTGCCCCTGATACTGGAAGGAAAGGACTTACAGACTAAGCAATGCTGGACAGAGGTGAAGGACTGTTACTGTGGTTACTCTTGAACCAGAAACTTCCAGGGGCTGGAGGCCTGGGCGAGGGGTTCTAATCCTGGATCTTTGGACCCACACGTTTTAGGGGGCCCCCCAGCCACAAGATGATACTATAACCCTCCCCATTTACTCACACTGATGCCAGGGCTGAAAGGGGCCAAGTCACCTGTCCAGAGGCACAGCAGGCTCCCACTCTGGCCTCTGTAGATGGGCCTGCACAGAGTTACGTGCAAAAGAACGCATTTGTTTCTGGCGAGGAAAGGTCTTCTGGGCCACAGCTCCCCTTGAAGTGGCCCATCTTCCTGAAGCTGGCAGTGCTGTGGGGTGGGGAGGAAGTGAGGCTCTCGCCTAGCATGAGGGTATTTCCTTTGTGGGAAAGAGCTTTGCTGTGTCAGTCATCTCTTCCAGGGGCAGGGATTTCTAAGGCCTAGAGCCCAGTTGAGGAGAGAGGGTGTCCCTGGGCCACAGTGGTCCCCAGATCTGCTGGACATACACAGAACAGGTGGCTCCGGGCTCCAGCCAGGGCGTTGGTGAGAAGAGGGGCGAAGGCAGCGTGAGAAGGGGAAGCTGCAGAAGAGGAACCCACTTGTTGCTACTGGGGCCCGCCCACCTGCGCTTCCTCCCCAGAGGCAGGAGGAGCCGGGGCTGGGGCAGCCCCCGCCTGGAGCGGAGGCCACGTTCTGACTGGCCCTTGGCTTCGGCTCCTCAAGCCTCCAGCGCTCCTGGCCCCTAGGTACCCTCTCATCCCTGATCCCATCTCAGCAACTCCTTCGCTCCCAACTTTTCCTATTGTTGCCATCTCAGGTTGGGAAGGGGACAGTCCCCAGCTTCCTGGGCAACCCCCATGACACCCCCACCCCGGGCCGCACCCCAAGGCCCAGATAGCTCCATCTCTACTTGGTGTCTTAACATCCCACCTTGTCCCCACCTCCCCTCTGCCCAGGAAACTTCAGACCTCACCACAGCTTCCTGCCTCTGACAGTGTCGGGGCGGGGCGGCAGGGGAGCCCGCCTCCCCTTCACCTGTCAGCACTAAGAGCTCCGCCACCCCTCCAACCACCCTCCCACCACTGCGGTGTCTGTAGCTGCTTCCGCAGGATGGAGACGCACAGCCAGACTGGTCTCCCACGCAGACCCCTGTGGCCAAGGCCCTGGGTGTGGAGAAATGCAGCCTCTCAGGGACCACCCCCGGCCCACAGCTCTGGTCACCAGTGGTTGGTTGGAAAGATACTACTCTGCACTCCCCTCCCCCACACCATAGGGTTTAGCTCATCAGGTTCCAGAACCTTCTACAACAGCTTTTACTAGACTCATCTCCAGTTCAGCCATTCCCTTCACCCTCTTAGTCTCTACCTTTCTCTGGTTGGTCATGTGGCCATCCTTTTCTGCCGCTTATTTTTGGTATCCATCTACCCTACAGGTGGAGAAGATCTCACTGCCTTTATCACAGAGGACCTTTTCCAAGGGTGTCTCTGAATCCAGATTTATTCTTTTTCTTTTTCCTTTAATGCTTATTTTTGAGAGAGAGAGAGAGAGAGAGACAGAGCATGAGCATGAGCAGGGGAGGGGCAGAGAGAGAGGGAGACACAGAATCCATAGCAGGCTCCAGGCTCTAAGCTGTCAGCACAAGAGCCAGACACATGGGGCTCAAACTCACGGACTGTGAGATCATGACTTGGGCCAAAGCTGGACGCTTAACCAACTGAGCCACCCAGGCGTCGCTCAGATTTATTCTCCATTCATTCCCTAAGCGCCATGCTGGGCACTTGGCATGTGGAAGAGGAATGACCCAGTCTCTCCTCCATGTTCCTTGCGACAGGGCTTCCTGGGTCGCATTGGGACACCCTGGAAGGAGCACCCATGTTTCTTTCTCCCTGCGTATTCCTCCTTGGGCTGTCCTGCTGACTGGGAAGCCAGTCTACTCCCCCAGGGCTCCACTGAGAGGTTCAAACACCAGCTCTGTTTTTCTGCTGCTTGGAAGAGCCTTGCTGGCAGTGCAGGGTGAGGCCGGCACAGATCTCTGCAGGCCATGGATTCAGAACAGGTTGGGCTTGGGTCTGAGCCTGAATGATGTGTGTGTGTGGGGGGGTGGTGCTTAAAAAGTCACAACACTTAGCGAGCCCTTCCCAAGAGCCGGCACCTGTGCTGTACATCACACGGATCTAATTTACTCCTCAAGACTTTTTTACCCTGATTACAGATGAGGAACCTGAGGTCCAGGTGTCTCCGATGACACACGGCCAAGGAGCCAGCATCAACAAAACCCAGGTCTGATTCCAAAGCATGTGGCAGTTAGATCGTCATTGCCCTGGTGGCTGTGTGCCTCTGATGACTGGGCCTGGAGCCCCTCCATCCCTCCCACAGCACCTGTTAGTGCAAACCCAGAAACTTTCCGGAACCTCCACACCACAATCTGTCCTGACACGTTCTTTGGGCACCTTTCTCTGGCGAGGCCACAGCCACCTGAAGTGGTCCCTGTGTTGGGTCTGATGGAGGCATCTATGAACAGTGAACCCCAGGGATCTGATGGGAGGAGCCCTGAGGCCAGAGGAAGGAGGAGTGACAACTCCCCGCTCTGACTCTCCCTGCTGCACCAGCACCCCACCCACAAAGTGGGGCTAATGGACCTTCCCCTGCCTGGGTCCCCAACAGGAAGCATGTGAAACTGAAAGTGTCCCAGACACACCATGATTTTTACTGCTCCTAGAGCTGTGCCCCTGGGAATTCCTCAGCAACCTTTCTCAGTTCACAGGGCTGGAAGCATGGCCCTGTCCTTGGGGTAGTCCTTTGGGGTCCTCATCCAACAAGATGGGTGTCTTTAGAAGCCGCTACAGGCAGGAGCCACCATACAGTAAAGGCTGATGAAGTCAGGAACGAAGGAGGGGTCTGGGGACCAGACAATCTCTTTTCTGATTCTCTCCAGGGTGGACTGAGAGATACCACTGGCAGGCTTGGGGTGGGGCATGTCTGGGTTTGGGCTCCATCCCAGGCCCGTGGAGACTTCCCCTTACACGTACAAGGCTTGGCTGGTAGGGAAAAGGGCACCTGATGACATGGTTCCACACAGATCACTAAACACTGAGTCACAGAGGTTGGGTGAGGTCCTATCTGGGGATCCTGACCTTTGTCCCTCAATGTTGGCTCAGCCCAGAGGGGGATTGAAGGCAGACCCCCCCCCACCCCCACCCCGCAGCCCTAAACAACAGGGACTCTGATAACTGGATTCGCATAAATCCACTTGCTCTAGGAGCTGCAGGTGGCACGGAGAGAGAACCTTCTTTTGGACTTATGTTCCTGAGCACTCTGTTCCTTCCTCAGTGCTTGGTTTGTTCCCAGGGAACCAGGAAGATACAGAAAACTGTAGTCACAAAATCCCAGAACCACAAGCTCAGAGCCGCAGACAGAACTGTGTATGGTAGCCTATGGAATCCCAGAAGCGTGGAGCTCAGATATAACATCCACAGGACCCTGGAGCCTCAAGACTGTCAACCAAAGAATCCTCTGATCTGTAGCCCAGAATATTACAGAACCGTAGGACCCAGAAATTCAGCCCACAGAATCCCAGCATCAGTGGACTCAAACCTGCAGCCCACAGAATCCTAAAGAGATCACAGCATGCAGCGCATGAAATCGTGGAACCATGGGGTGCAGAAGGGATGCCCACGGTTTTCTAGAACCAGGGAGAGGAACGAAGCCGTGGGTTCTCAGCATATCAGCGCTAGGAGGGTGGCCGAGGAGCTCATGCCAGTCAAAGACGCTCCTTTCAAAGGGGCGACTGAGTCCCTCTGAGCCCAGGGCGACCCTGCCAGCGCCTCTCCGCGGCCTTCAGGAGTGACGGGATGTCAAGGCCCCACGGAGGCTGGTGGTGGTGGGGATCCCCGGAGGGGGATCCCCGGGCGGGGGAAGCCCTCCAGACACCCGGGACCCTCGGCGCGCAGGCGCACTCACCAGCGGTATCGTATAGGTTCAGGGTCACCTCCTTGCTGCCCACAGTCACGCTGGCCGTGTACTTCTCGAACACGGATGGGGCGTAGTGCTGTCGGAGAAGGGGTCGGGCTGGTTCTTAAGGGGTGCGACGGAGGCCCAGGGTCCAGCTGCACTGCTCCCCACTGTCACCCCATCTAGCTCAGCTCCCTTCACCCAGATGGGCTCTGGAATTCCCGAGGAGGCGCCCCGGGGTGGCGGCTGCCTCTGCGCGCCGGACGCCCGGGAGCCAGGGTCCAGGCTGAAGGCCGTCTGTCGCCCCCGATGGTCCCAAGCCCATTTCCCCCGTAGCCTAGCCCCCACCACCCCCTCCCGGTGGGCCTCACCTCAGGGAAAGAGCCCTGGCTGTACACCATGAGCAGTGATGTCTTGCCGCAGCCGCCGTCACCCACGATCACGATCTTCAGCTCCTTTCTGCCCGGGTCCGGGCCCGGGGCCCTGGGGGCTTCCATAGCCGGGAACCGGCGGCACTGGCAACCGCGCGCGGGACAGACCGCTGGGGCTGAGAGATCGGGGGCGGGGGCGGGGGCGGGGGCGGGGGCGGGGGCGGGGCGGGACCCAGGGGCGGAGCTAGAGAAGCCCCTCCCACTACGTGCAGGCATCGCCTCCGCCAGGCAGCCACCCGGGCCCACCTCCCAACCTCAGTTTTCCTTCCCGTTAGAGTCCTAGCCCGGTGCGTTCACCTGTCATTCCCAGGGAAACTGAGGCAACTGAGAAACAGGTGCCCAGCCCGAAGCGCGGCTCCCACTCGCTCCTCTGCACGTCACGGCGCGCCCCCCACCGGCGAGATTCAATGGTTTCCGCCTTACCTCGCCAGGCACCCCTGATTGGCAGGCTCCGCCTTCTGGCAGGGACCCTCTGATTGGCCGGCTCGGCCTCCCCTGTCTGACAGGGACTCTTTGATTGGCGGACCGTTGCCCCAGCACCAGAGTTCGCGGAGCCATGGTCTCCAGCTCTGGGAAAAGCCCCCTCGCTTTGCCCCGCCCCAGCTGTATAACCTGGGCCAAGTCGGCTTCTGACCTCAGTTTCCCCACAAGGTAGGTTGGTCGAGTCAGGGAGGATGCTGGCACGGGGTGTGTGTTTGCCCGCCTAACCCAGCCCTACGGGAGCCAGTGTGGGTGCGGGTTGGGGGTGGGGAAGAGCAGTTCCCCTCACCTACCCCTCCCACCTCCCTAAGAGCGCAAGGTGGACGTCTGGCGCCCTCTGGCGGGCAGTCGTCTTGGAGAGCTGGCGAAGGACTCCCGGAACAATGCCTTTTGGGGGTTGGCCCCAAACCACGCGGGCGGAAGCCTCTTTCTAGCAGGGGCCAGAGGCGTGAACCGAGGAAGACACCGTTGAGGAAGGGATGGGGAAGGCTAGGGCAGATCTAGTAGAAGTTGGGCCCTCTGATAACTCCCACCCCACCCTGAAATTAGATTAAGCGCTCTCCAGCCATTAGCCACATTATCTTCATCCCAGGCAGTCTCACCGATCCTCCCACGCCCCTTGATCAAAACAGCTTAGTGAGCACTATGTGCAGGATAATACTGGAGCTGCTGGCTGAGACCACCTGTCCCCCATCCCTTCCTTCCCTGCAACAGTCCTTTGCACAAGCCAGGCTAGTGGTCAGGCGAGGCAGGAGACCCCTGGAGGCCGTGTGTGGCAGGCAGGCATTGAGGCATGGCTAAGTAGGGAGAGGGGCCCAAACAGCTGGGGTGAAATCTCTGGTAGGTTCCTCAGAGACGGCTAGGCAGGCTCAGGATCTTCTTGCCCCGCCCCACCCCACCCCGCCACCTGGATGATTCTGAATTTCTAGGTTCTCAGTAAAGAGCAGGTAAATTTTACTTCGGGGAGGAAATTGCCAACCTGGCAATTTCATAAGTGCCCCGTCCGTTCTCAGCGGATGCAAGGCAGGTCTGACCACCAGAGGGCAGCAACGACCGCTCGTGGAAGCTTACAAAAAAGAGCCCAGAGCTGGAAAAAGGAGGTAAGGCCCCCCCAGTTCCAGGCTGTTAGGTGAAAAGTCCTAAGCCGTCAGCCGGTCAGAGAGCCGCCTGCTAGGTCAAGCACCCCCACACAAATTCACAGCAACTCATTCGTTCCTTTATTACCACACAAGTTTATTATTGAGAGGCAACTGTGTTCCTGCCTGCAGGGAGCTCGGCCTTGGGGGAGCAGTCTCTTAAAAGCGTTTGGGAGCTGTGAACGCTTTAGAGACCGAACCCTGTAGGGTTCAGGGAAGGTTGAGCCAAGACTGGGCAGTGTTGAGGGCGGTCCAATGGGAGCAGAACAAACGCACGGTGGCCGGGAAACCCCATCAGATTCCACAGTGCCTGGGGAGCGAGGAGGGAGGCCAGACATGGTTGTCAAGGTAACTGGGGTTAGATCATCGAGGGCCTTGCTGCCAGGCTCAAGAGCGGGTGTCAGACAGGGGACTCCTGAACAGAACAGGAGCCCAGCCAAAGCCAGGCCCTCAAGCTCTCTCTGGTGACCAGGGAGGAGCTGGGATTGGCTGGTGAGGATCGGCTGGGGGTCATCTTCTCACAGTTGCAGCTTGAGGCTGGCAGGGGCCTTGGAGTGAGCGGAAGACCACTTACCTTTGCAGCCAACCCTGGACCTGACCCTAAATCAGGGCCTCTGAGCTAGGGGAGGTACAGAAGGGAAAGAGAGGGGCTGGGGGGAGAATTCACTTAGGAGGGTCATCCCCCTCTGAGCAAACAGTCACTTGGGAGTTCATCACACATGCTGACTTTCCTCAAAATCCTTGGACCTGGGTTTCTATTTTCTTCACCCGAGAAAGAGGGCTACGATCCCAACTTAAGGCAGAACGAATGGCTTCCACAACACGGAGGGGGAGGGGGAGAGCGAGGCTTCCCAGCCCTGCCGGCAGCAAGGGACAGCAGCTGACGCAGGCCCAGCCGGCCTGCCCACCCCCCGCCTGGCCGAGGGGCTGGCAGCACCCCAGCCCCACCCGGCCTGGAGTGTGTTTGATTTGGACCCAGCTCCAGTGGTGGTGAAGGGACTGGATCTGTACCTAAAAATACCCAGGAGCCAGGCCAGCTGCTGAGAGCTTCCTCAGAGGCAGCTGGGCCGGGCCTTGGCCAGTTAAGCCGGGTGCCCACATGCAAGGGGAGCCCTGCTCCCTTACCTGTGAGGTGTTCTGAGGGCCCGAGTCATTCATCTTCTAGTCACCAGGAATTCCTGGGGAGGTTTAGGTGAGCAAGAAAGATTCTTTAAGCTGGTTCTTGCCATAGAGCTGACGGACACGGAACAGACGCTAGGGAGCGAGCCAGCGGAGCTCAGGAGAGAAGGGCCAGGTCCACTGGTCTTGCCAGGGTCAAGCCGGGCCAGCACAGCTTAGAATGGGGAGGTTACTGACACCTCTTACAGACTCCCCTCTCCTGGTACTTCAGAGCATCCTGAAAGATCACCTCACACCTGAGGAGTCATCCACCCCAGATGAGGCAGAAGAAACTAAGCTATTCTGGGAGGTCCCAGAGATGCGAAGTGGCCAGGGATGGCCTGAGAGTCCAGGACTCTGTCCAGGTCACAGCACTTGGTGGTGCCGGTGGGGAGGTCACGCTGGAACACAAAGCTCCCGGCACAACGCCAGAATGCGAAACACCTCAGTCATCATCCACCTTCCTCCTTCTGGTTCACATGGGGAGACCTCAGCTCCTAGTGGGGCGGGGACTTGCTGAGGTCACTGGCCAGTTGGAGACAGTGCTGGATCCAGGCAGCCTCCAAGATGGCGGGGTGCCTCTTTCCACAGTCCAGGTAGAGGGAGTCTCCACCCAGAGGGTCCAAAAGGTCGTATTCCAGGCTGGGGCTCCGGTGGATGGGCCGGAAGAGGCGGGACCCTGGTGTCCAGTAGCAAGGCTGGTCCAGCCACCTCCCAGCCTCGGGCCGCCTTTCCGCTGGCGTGGCCGTCTCCAGGCTGGCCCCACCGGATTGGCGCCAGGAGCAGCCCCGCCCTGAGCTCGCCGGGTGACCGGGGGGCGGGGCCAACCTCTAAGCTGGGAGGAACCACAGCCAGAGGACAGACAGGCTGCTCTGCCTCTCCCTGCCCCCAGGAGGTGACAGGGGTGGAGGATAGGGGGGCAAAGATAGGAGAACAAAGAAAGTAGAAAGAAGGAAAGAAGAAATGGGAGTTAGGGAGGGGAGATGACCCTTACAGGTCACGGGACACCTCTCCCTCCGGAGAATCACACCCAGACCACAGTTTAGCACCTAATTGCTCCCTAATTGTTCCGAGGGTGGGAGTGGAGGAGCTGGCTTCAGCCCTCCAGGCTGTGGCTGGGAGGGAAACCTTAAGTCAATTACTTAATCATCCGATGCCCTTGGGATGTAAAGACCCCTGCCTCCGGGAGCCCTAAGGACTCTATCCAAAGGGGTGCAGGACACCCTTAGGCAGAGAGCCAGTCACGTGAGGATCAAAGGAGTTGAACGAGCAACTCAATGACAGAACTGAACTTAAAAACCTCGAGTTTGGGGCCAGCGTGCGCAAGAGGCCCATGGGATAAAAAGAACGTGAGCCTCCTCAACTTCTACCAAGTGCTTCCCGCTCTCCCCTCACCCTGGATAGGGGGAAGGGGGTCTGGTGCTAGGTATGGTGGAGTCAAATCTCCTTCCCTCCTGCCAAAGAACAAGACGGACCAAACCCAGCTATCTGAGACTGGAGACCCTCATGGGGCCAAGGGAAGGGGCCCAGAAAGCCAAGAGCGGCACGCTGGTTACTTTCAAGCAGACAGCTTTCCCAGCTTCCTGGCAGTCCTGCCAGCAGACGGCTGGCACGGGAGGGAGCCCGAAATAACCCAGACAGCTGGGGTGGGGGGTGCCATGGACACAGGCGGTGGGCTGGAAGTCAGGACACCTGGAACCCCGTCCTGGCTGCCAGTGGTGGCCTCGTGACCTTGGGTGAGTCACTTCTACTCTCTGGGTTTTGGGGGAGTGACCGTAAATCATGACCCGACCGTTGAAGAACCCGTGAAGCTGGGGGCAGGCCACCGCTCGGACTCAAACCACACGGAGGAAAAATGGTGCTGGCTCCCTGCCTACGGAAAGCCAGTCTTCCCCTTGGCCCTGAGGCAGTGCCACGTGCTTCAGGGGTGGGTTGGTGGGGGAGGAGCTCACAGCCGGCCCAGCCCCCACTCCCTGCAGCCACAGGGGAATGGAGATCAGCTAGTGTGAAGTCAGAGCGTGAGGCCAAGCCCCCTTAATCACACTTAATTCCCCCCACTCCTGTTTCCTGCAGGCTTCATTATCATTTCACACAGGAGACTCGCCCAAGGTCACCAGCACAGCTGCCTGACTTAGAGCCTCCCTTGATTGAGCGCCAAGATCCTCTCAAAATCTCCAGGTCAAGCCCTAACCACTCCCCTAGACCTCAGTTTAGCCTTACAGTGAGGGGTAGGAGAAGAGTGGGCAGGGCCGACCCCTAGGAAGCCAAACCTCAGCCCAGATGGGAGGGGGGGAGGTGCAGATCAGTGGCACCTGGGACCCAAATGGTTCATCAAAGTAATCACTAACTAGAGACCGCCTGGGGGAGGGGTCAGAGATCAAGGGCCACACCATCCCCAGCTGGGGCGCTTCCTGGAGACAGCGGGGAAACTAGGAGCCCAGCATCTTGGGTTAGGAGAGTAAGGAGAGTTGCCATTATTATACGAAGCTAACGCCTGTTTCAAGCGCACTAGCCCACGTCCTCTTCACAACGCCCCCAGGTGTTACCCAGCCCAAAGGTTCTCAAACGTGTCCCCAGATTGCAGCATCGGCGCTACCTGGGAGCTTGTTAGAAATGCAAGTTCTCAGGCCCCACCTACCGAATCAGAAACTCGAATCAGAAACTCAAGGACTGGGCCCCAGCAGTTCGTTCTAACGAGCCACCTGTATGACTCGGCCGCGCACTGCAGACGGAGGATCTGTGACCCAGCCCCATTTGTGCAGATGGGGAAACAGGCTCAGAGACTCAGCAGCTCATGCAAAGTCACAGCACGTAAATGGCCAGCCAGGTTTCAAATCCCAGTGGGTCTCATTTTAGAACCGGGACTCTTTTGAGGGGCTGGGGGTGGGGATGCAGAAAACCGTGGGAATTCCCAGGAAGGGGGAGAAGAGTTCAGAAGCCTCTTTCTCTGAGGAAGCTGGCTTAGGTCTCGGATACTTGTGTTCACCTCCGTAGCAGCCAGACATCAGAGGGGAAGAGACCAGCTCACACAGTCACCCCACACGCCCCCACTCAGGCCGGAAGGGAGGGCCAGAGCAGGGCTTGGCTTCCTGGCAGCAGACTACCTTTCAGAAGAGGCATCCATGGCCCTCCCCCACACCCCCACCACAAAACACACAAATGGGAAATACTTGCAAGTTCGGCCTCTCCTATGCTGCTCAACACTGCAGAGAATTGCATGCCCCAAACTCTTGACAACAGAAGCTGACAGGCGGGGATGGATGGACCGAGCAAGCCCAGCAGGCAGCCGATTTCACACACAACAGTCCCACACATCTGTGTGGGGGAGGGGCTGCAGAACCAGCCTAGCGGGTTTGGGGTGCCCGCCCTCTCTGGGCTCCAGGCCCAAGCCCCCAAATCTTCCTCGAAGGCTGGGAAAGGGCTCACACCTACCTTAGAGCATTGTCAGAGTGAAATTAGGCCTGATTCTGCTGTCCAAAGGAGGGTGGTCACTCTGGGGGTACCTGGCCGTCGCCCTTTCTCCAGCCAAGAGCCTGGCGGGGAAAAGTCGGAGAGTTTCTCAGGGAGTTGATAGCCACAAACCGTGCAGGGTCTCCTTGAGGGAAAGGGAGCCTTACAACAGCCCCCCTTTCCCATCTGCCCAGGGGGCCCTCACTCTGGAAACGATGGGGGTGAGGGGCGGCTGCGTCACGAAGGTTCAGCCCGGGCGACTAGCAGCAGGAGGCGACTCATCTGCATTTCCAAAGGCCCGCCCCGTCCACGTCCCCTCCCCAAGAACGGTCCGGGGACGCAAGGGCTTACCCTGGAGCCCTCCGCCTCGGGGGATCCCGGGGAAGGCCCGCTCGGCTTTCCCAGGCCTCGATCCTCCCCGCCCCGGCCTCTAGGGCTCAGGGTTGGAGGGTGTGCCCAGTAGGACCAGATCAGGGCGTCGGGGGCTTTCGTGACGGCCTCAAGCCCAAAGTGGGGACAAAGGCGGGGGGAGGGGGCGCTGCCCCTCAGGCTCGGTTGTTAAGGGCATTGAGGGTGAGACGTGGGCACCGAGGCCCGGGTAGGCAGTGCGGGTCGGTCTAGGGTCAGGGCCGGGCAGCGAGGGAGGCTCCCGCCGCCTCCGGAGGCGCCGGTCGGAGTCAGGGGGGCCTCGAGGCCGCGACACTCCCCGTGGCCCTTTGCTACTGGCTCCCGCTCCCGCGTGCCCCCCCCACCCCCCCGAGTCGGGCGTGGGGTCCCGGGCGGCTGCGGAGCCCGCGCCCGCGTTCGAGGCCTCCGCCGGCCAGGGGCGTCCACGCGGGCGGCGGCGCGCCGGCCTCCCCTCCCCCCCCCGCCCGGCCCCGCCGCCTCCTTCCCTCCTCCCGCCTGGCGCGCAGCAGCCGCCACCGCCCGAGCCGCGGGCGGCGCGCGAAATGGCGCCCGTCTGGCCGCCTCGCCCGGCGGAGGCGAGAGCGGCAGCCGCGGCGCGCGACGCCCCCCCCACCCCGGGTCCGCGCGGCAGTCTCCGCGACCACCCTCCGGCGTGGGGCGCTGTCCCCTGGCGGGCTCTCGGGCCCCGTAAGGCGAGGGGCCGCCGTCACCCCGGGCCCCCAACGACACCCGGGGAAGGAGGGAGGAAGGAGAACGACGGCCGCCATTAGGCACCCGCAGCCCGGCCCGCCCCGCCCGCCCATCCCGGGCCCGGGCCGGGACCTGGGCCCCGGGCCCCGGCCGGCGGCTCTGCTGAACCTGAAAATAAAACTCGTGTTTGGGAGGGAGGAGCGAGCGCGGCCGGGAGAACAGGCAGCGCTCGGTGGCAGGCGGGAGAGATGCTGCGTCATGGTGCCAACATGGACGCCGGCCTTTTGTCCTTTTTTTTGCTTAGGAAGCGCAGGCACGCCCCGGAGCCCCGAAAAGCCGGCTTCAGAGTGCGAGCCCGACAATCGAGCGAGAGAGGCCCTAGGCTGAGCGGGCAGCTTTCCTTGTCTTTTGAGCACCCCCATCTCCCCCCAATACTTCAATTTTCTCCATCCCAGCAAGGCTCAGACCTAGAAAAGCGAGGCGGATGAGCGCAGGCGTCTCCATGGATGCCCCAGCTCGCTGGGAAGAGCCTCCCCACGCCTCCCGGGGCAGAAGGGGCAAAATTTGACTCTGAGGACCCCCTCCTCGACCCCCCCACCCCCACCCGGCTGCCAAACATAAAGCTCCAGAAACCTCCTTCTCCCCACAGCTCCCAAACATCTGCAGCCCTTGGCCTGCTCGAAAAAAGATTTCCTCGAAGGGGGCAAAAGGCACTTTTTTTTTTTTTTTTTTTTTTAACTTACCCGCTCAGCCCGGTGCCATGGAGTCTGGAAGATCAAGCTGGGCGGAGGTTTTGGACGTGTTATGTAAAAAATATCTTTTGGGGGGGATTGTTTAGTTAGGGTTATTGGGGGAACCGTGGTGTCTGTCTTGTTGTTACCTTTTTGTAAGTTACACTCTCATGGCATTTTCTGCTCCTTCCACTTCTGCAAACTTTCCAGGGTTGGGTTGGCAAAAGGCGGCTTCGCTGAGGACTGTTTACTGCTCTGGATATAGCAATGGTGTGATCGTCATTAAGAGACAAAAGGCGAAAATACACAGTCAAATCAAACAAAAGGCAAAAGACGCACGGCCATCCCAACCACCATAGAAAATACCCGCGAGTTAACGTTGGTGTTTGGCTCGAACCAGCTAGGACTTGTTTTCCAGTTTTAATCTAGTTTCCTGTGACGGCTTTAGACTCAGTACACAAAGAGAAGGTCTTCCTTTCCCTCACCCACCCCCCCAGCAAGACGAGAAAAACAGAGCTGTTTTTCTTCAAATAGATCGATTTTCAAAGAACGTGTACATGTTACTGGGAAGAAAGCTGACTAGCATTTATTGCTTTAAACATTTTCAAAAGCTTAAAGCTAAAAAACCTCAGCTTTATAAAAGCAAAATCGTCTAAAAGCATTTTAACTGGCTTATATTAGACAAGAGCGACAAAGACATACATGCAGATGAAGGTTCAGAAAATTAAGGACATCTCAGCAACATTAACATGAAAACTGCACTGCGTAAGGACAGAATGGATTGGGTACTTACAATGTAAAAGGTTTTTAAAAACTTAAAAGTAACAACTGCTTACAATTTTTTGTTGCTGCCATTTCGCTAATCCTAAAACTATACATTTAAAACATTACCTTGTTAAAAAGAGAGCAGAAGGAGTTAATAAGATGGCCAGGTTTAAGTGTTTAATAGAGGAAACTATATATATTTAAAAATTTATTGTTCAGTCAAGAGAATACAGATTAAGACAGCTCCAAGCTCCCCCCA
This sequence comes from Hyaena hyaena, assembly GCF_003009895.1. Taxonomy (NCBI): domain Eukaryota; kingdom Metazoa; phylum Chordata; class Mammalia; order Carnivora; family Hyaenidae; genus Hyaena; species Hyaena hyaena. The sequence goes on along the minus strand of NW_024080632.1, from coordinate 3,942,127 downwards.
CCCACCCAAGAAAAAAAGGAAAAAAAATTAAATATGTCATTTACTTAGGTTTTTTGGAATTCAAAATTGTTAACTGCTGACATTAATGGTGTGCTATGACCTAGTTATACAAGACAAAGATGGATTCCAAGTCATAAGGAAAAATCCAGATCTTTTTAAAAAGTCTTCTCCATTCTTCCAACTGTGAGTCCTTTAGCCTGTTGACAAATGTTAAACACAACACTGAGGCGTCCTGAACTGGATGGTGGAGTCAAAGGAAAAACATTCCCCATTTGCAACAAAGGAAAAACCCACTTGGCCATTTAATTCCATTGCAGAAAAATGGCTCCCCTCATCTGTTGGCCTCTCCTTGGTGTCTGATGAACGATGTTTTGAGATCAGCGTCTAATAACTCAAGCCCTATAGAAGCCGCACGCTGATTGGCTGCCGCGCCCTGCCGCCCTGCTCCAGCCAATTACCTACCCACGGCCAAATTACAAACCCCGAAAAGAGCCCCAATATGAAATACACCACCACGAAGCCCCAGCAAGGCGGCTCCTTCGCCTCGGCCGCCCGAGAGGACAGGCAGAGGGGGCTGCAAACGCGTCCTCGCGAAGCCCGGGAGCCTCGGAGTTGAACTCACAAAATGGAAGCCGCGCGCTGATTGGCCGCCGCCACTCCCGGACCTTTAATAAAGAAAGGGGAAGGAAAAGATAAATGCAAAAAAGGGGGACTCTCTCCTCCGTTGGTGGCTGGAGGAAGAAGGGGGGGGGGAGAAGGAGAGAAGCATGTGTTTAGGACAATTACAGGGCTCTCGTCTCCAAAAATAAAAACAGCAAAAAGCTTCTATCACCCAGGTCCAGGCGAAGGCTACATCCTCCCAGGAATGTGAATGCTAATTTGGTTAAAATCCTGGTTTCCCCTCCTTAGCTCAGCACCACGGGGGAGGGGGGGTCTCGAGGCAGAGGAGGAAGCCGGAGCGAAGATACCTCGATTGCAACTCGTCTTGAGTCGTCTTGCCTCCCCCCCAACGGTTCCCAGCGTCTAAATACACAATCACACACACACACGCCCCTCAAAATCCCAGCCCTTTCCCCCGAGCCCCCACGAGCCCACCTCCGGTCTTGGCAGTTTGGAAACAGTTTTGGAGGCCCCAGGCGCACGCCGCGGTGGCCGCGGCTCGAAGGGTAGCCCCAGCCGCGGGAGGTAGAGCCCGGGGAGACCCCCCCTCCCCCGCCAGCCAAGCCCCCCACCTAAGTCCCAGCAGAATAAATAAATTAAAAGGCCTTCCCCCGGGGAGGGGGGAGGCAGTGTGGGAGCGCGCGAGTGAGGGGTGGGGGGCCGCTGGGGCCCGGGGCTTTGGCGGCGCAGCTGCCGCCGCCGGGAGAGTGCCTGGGGAAGCGGCGAGGAAGGAGAGGGGAGGAGGAAGAGGAGGAGGAGGAGGAAGAGGAGGAGGGTGAGCGCTCGGGTCGGGCTCCTTAGCGGTGTATTGTGGGATGTGCGGCTACTGGGAGCCGAGCCTCCGCCGCCAGCCGCCTCCCGGGCAGCAGCAGCAGCAGCAGCAGCAGCGGCGGCGGCGGCGGCAGCAGCTCCGGGCCCGGCAGCCGCGGCGGCGGCGGCGCCCCCCCCTCCCGGCCCCCCGTCCGGCCGCCCCGGCCTCGGCTCCCGCGGGGGACACCATGTACTGGCTGGCGGCGCAGGGAGGCCGGCGCCCGGCGGGGATGTAAGCGCGGCTCGGGGAGGGAGAGGCCGCGGTCGGCAGCCGGGCGGCCCGAGCCCCCGGCCCCGGCCCCGGCCGAGCGGGCGGGCGGGCGGGCGGGCGGCGCCAGGCCTGCCGCGAGCCCAGCGCGCGAGCCGGGCCGAGCGAGCGAGCGAGCGCCACGCCGGGCGGCGGGGAGGCAGGACGGGCACCATGGGCCGGAGCCCGCGTCCTCCCGGCGCCCCGGGCCCCGCCAGCACGCACCGGGAGCCCCCGGGAGCCCCTCGCTGCCGCCCCGAGCCGGTGGCCGAGCGGGCGGGCGCCTAATTCTCCCGGAAGGGTTATTCTCTCGCTCTATTCTTATTTTGGGGGGAGCCAGCGAGACAGCTCCTTTTGGGGCGCGCTGGTAAGGTGGGAGGGGGTGGGGGCTGAACGATTTGATTCTTTCGCGTGTGTGTAGAAGCGGCCGCCGCCGCCGCCGCCGCCGCGGCGGAGACGACAACAACTTGCTCGTTTTCAGGTTGGGTTAACGGCATGGAGAACAGTCACCCCCCCCACCACCACCACCAGCAGCCCCCGCCGCAGCCCGGCCCTTCGGGCGAGAGGAGGAACCACCATTGGAGAAGTTACAAGTTGATGATTGACCCGGCTCTGAAAAAGGGGCATCATAAACTGTACCGCTACGATGGGCAGCATTTCAGCCTGGCGGTGAGTAGCCGGCGCGCCTCCCCGCCGCCCCCACCCACCCCCAGCCGTGCCAGGGGCGGGGGGAAAGGGGTCCGGGCGGCCCAGGGCTCCCCCCTTCCGACCACCGGGCCAACTGTCAGCCGGGTCCCCAGTCCTGGAGTTTGACAAGTGCCTGGAGAAGGGGGTCTGCCCCTGCCCCTGGGGAGTGGGACCAGCCCTCCCATTCCGCCCCGCCCCCCCATTCCTCCCCACAGATGTCCAGCAACCGCCCGGTGGAAATTGTCGAAGATCCCCGGGTCGTTGGGATCTGGACCAAAAACAAGGAGCTGGAGCTGTCGGTGCCCAAATTCAAGGTAGGACCCCTCCCCCCGACCCCACAGACCCTCCCCGCCTCCCTACTCCCCGAGTTCGAAAATAACGCCAGTTCTGACCTAGCCCAGCCCGATTCTAGTTCCCGCCGTCCGTGGCCAGGGAAGTTTTGGCGGGGAGGGGGAGAAGGCAGGGAGAGGGGTGTCCCCTCTCAGCTACTGTAAACAGAATAACATCCAGTGAAACTGTAATCAAGGATCTGATACAGTGTCTTGCCCGCCCAGCTGGGGGGTCCTGGTCTCCACCTGGCTCCTGCTAGCCTTGGCGGCTTGGCCTGGGGACCCGCCTCCCTTCTCAACCTTGTGGCTTAAGGGGAGACAACTTCATAGACCAAGGGTTCGCCCCTGACCCGGCTGCAGGGAGAGGAGACCAGAATGGGGGGGTGGGGAAAGAGAAACTGTTTCTTTTTCCCCTTTCCTTTCGAACCCAGAGGACTTCCACGTTCCAAACGATTTAATCCTCCGCTTCCCGGGCCCGCCCGCGTGCATTTTTTTTTTCCAAAAAAAAAAAAAATTATTTTTTAACCTTCATTGTTTTCAACGGGCTCGCGAATGGGGAATGCTGTGTTTCCCTTCGTTTTCAATGTTCTCCAAACTCCCTTCCCCCTCCTCCCTGCCAGATCGATGAGTTCTACGTGGGCCCGGTGCCTCCGAAGCAGGTGACATTTGCCAAGCTGAATGATAACATCCGAGAAAACTTCCTGAGGGACATGTGCAAGAAGTATGGGGAGGTGGAGGAGGTGGAGATTTTGTACAACCCTAAGACCAAGAAGCACTTGGGCATTGCCAAGGTGGTCTTTGCCACGGTCAGGGGAGCCAAGGAGGCGGTTCAGCACCTGCATAGCACTTCGGTCATGGGCAATATCATCCACGTGGAGCTGGACACTAAAGGTGAGTGGAGACCCGCTTGGGACAGACTGCAGCAGGGGGGGCAGCTAGACCTGTCACTATGACACCTTTCTCTCCCAGAGCCCCTCTTGCAGTGTTAGGGACCCCCCACAATCTTTTTTTTTTTTTTTTTTGCCCCCTCCTGAGGATAGAGTCACATGAAGCTAAATGTGTTGTCTGTTGCTAGGAGACAGACTATAATTTACCAAATGTGCTGTCCTTGGCTATTGCATGTACCCCTAGGGACCACCCAGAGGCTTTCCCCACCACTGACACCCCTGCGGGCCCCTCTTGGAGCCCTGGTGGCCTGGGTTTAGGCAGTCCCCAGTGTTGCCGTCTGTGTTAGGGGGAGAGGCAGGGTTTGTTTATTTGTGGGGGCTGAGAGGGAGCCACTAGAATGCCTTTAAATACATAAAGAGTAGGTCCTTCAACTAAAAATTTGAGAATCCTCCAAGGATCCAGGGTCCCCTCTCACCCCCATGCTGCCCCTTCCCTCTGGAAGTGGGAACCAATCTGGGCTCAGAGTGTGGTTTCATTGATAATGTTCCGATAGAGCTGGGCGGGCTGCTCTGGGTGCTCAAGGGTTGACACTGTGCCTTCCCTCCTCTCTCTTAAAGAGACAGCAGCACCTTCCGTGCACCGGAATCCCGCTGTGTGCTCACTCTGAGCTCACTGCTGGCAGAGTGGGGCTGGAGAAGCCACCCTTCCTCCCTTATGTTCCTGGGAGGTTTTTCCTGGACTGGATGGAGGGACTTGCAAGACTCTAGGGCATCCCCCAAAGTTTGCCTGTGGCCTCTCTAGGGAAGTTCCCACCCATCTAAAAGAAGGTGCTGGGTGCCTCGAGGACCAACCTCCCCTGTGACTGGGCAGGCAGTGTTGGGTCCCGTGCTTCTTGGGGTCTCCTGGGAGACTCTGCCTGGGAGGGCTTGGTGGCCAGCTTCCAGGAGTTTTGTGAGCACAGTGTTTAGAGGCAAACAGGGCACACCAGACCCAAACAGGAAAATCTAAACCTTTCTGGTTCTTTCAATGGCAGATACACGTTGACTAGGTCTCTAAGACCTCACTGGGGGCTGTGGAGGGGTGCTGGGACTGGGTGGGCGCTGTTACCCCACAGACTCTTGCCAAGCCCGCATCTAGTTCTGAGTTTCCTCAGGGCACAAGCCCGGGTTCCTGTCCCAGCCACAACACCCCTCGCTCTCCCTCTAGTTCCTCTGTCTCTGTCGGGGGAGTACAGACCCTTCTGACCCCGCACATCCCTCCAGGGCTGCAGTCTCCTTTCTCCCGGAGAACGGAATGTGGAACCCTCTTCCCTATCACATGCCCGTTTAAGGAGCAGCCAGCTCTTCCCAAAATTTTATTTCTGAAAAAAGGAAAAAAAAAGAAAAGAAAAGTGGGAGGCCCTCAGAGACTGCCAACTAACTTTGTATTTCAAGAAAGAGACCAGCAAAGTGTAAAGTGTAGCTCAAGGAATGCGCCTCCTTTGCATATGTAAGCAGCTGCTTCAGAGGGCTCTATAAATATCAATAATCTGGGGCCCCCTGGTCCATAGAGGCCTCTCTCTGCTGAGGGCGGAGGGTTACCAGCCAGGACCTAGTGGGACAGAGCTGGGGAGCCCTGCAGCCTGGTCAGAGGAGGAGGCCGGTGGAGTTCACAGTAACGTGGTCCTCGAGTGTGTTTTACAAACTCTTTTGGTCACCTGGCCCCAGATAGTTAGCAGCAAACTGAACTGTCACCTCTGTCACTGGGTCTGTCCACCTGCCACAGGCTTGGGCTGTTAAGTGGGAAAACCTGACTCTCTTTTCAGGTGCCATGGCCCAAGTGACAGGAAGAGGCTCTGTGTTGGGGGTGGTGTTTCTGTTTTGGGGGGAGTCCCGTCCCCACAAAGGATTACATTCTGAATCTTAGGGTCAGAAAAGTCACACAGGTGAGCAGGTTGGTCGAACAGATCGGACTTCCCTGAGAGGCGCAGAGAGGTGGTTACCCAGTCAGGGTCACACACCTTCTCACAAGGGGCCCACGGGCCAGCCTGTGGGGTCTGCCCCATCCCGGAGTCGCCCTCAGCCCTCCCTCCCTTGCCCTTCCCACAGGGGAAACCCGCATGCGGTTCTACGAACTGTTGGTCACGGGCCGATACACACCCCAGACCCTCCCCGTGGGTGAGCTGGACGCGGTCTCTCCAATCGTGAACGAGACTCTGCAGGTGGGTCGGTCCCCTCCCCGCCCCTCCCCCCACACTCATCACCAGCTTCTGATGGGCCCCTCGCCCCCACTTCACCATCTCCAGTGTTGGACACCAGAGGCTCGGAGGAAAAGGAGCCTGGCCTCGTCCAGGCTGGGATTCCCGCAGACCTGCGTCGGGCTTTGTGCTGATGCTGAAACGTTGCCGTGTCCGATGTCCTGTGCACTGCTCTCGCCCTGCCCCCAGAAAGCAGACCTCAGTGGTCCCTCTTTCCAGAGCAAGACTGATGTGACTCCAGACCCAACCACTAGACCACCCCCACGTGGGGAGCTTCTCAGTCCAGCCCTTCCCTGGCATTACCTCAGCTACCCTCAGGAGGAGCTTTTGCAGAATGCAGCCTTCCCTGACTTGCTGGTCAGCTAGGTTATTCATTAGGCACTTTTACCACGTCACACTGTTTAAGTCCTAAAACACTGGGAGACCAGAGGGAACCCTTGGCTGCCCCCTCACTCCCCAAACTATAGTTCCCCCTGCTGGAAGACCCTTGATTTCTGACAGCCTGAGACCGGAAGGAAATCCCAGTTCAAACCAAGATGTCAGGATCTTCTCTATTCTCTGCTTTATGGATTAGAAAAAACCCTCCAGGTTTTTCGAGGATATCTTGCTCTCCTACGATTAGAGAAAAGTTAGGACCATCCGGAAACTGCTCTTCCATTTCCTATCCCCGCTTCCTTTCACCATGCTGCAGTTCTCGCGTGACCAGCTCCGCTCTGAGATCCCCAGAGTGAGGAGGGAAAGCAGCCCCCATCCACTGCTCCCCCTTCCAGCGACCTCACACACCTCCCTCCCCCTCCCCCTCCCCCTCTCTGTCTCCCTCTGTCTCTCTAGCTGTCAGATGCTCTGAAGCGCCTCAAGGATGGTAGCCTCTCTGCAGGCTGTGGCTCCGGCTCCTCCTCGGTCACCCCCAATAGCAGCGGGACACCCTTCTCCCAGGACACCGCGTACTCCAGCAGCCGCCTGGACACCCCTAACTCCTATGGACAGGGCACACCGCTCACGCCGCGCCTGGGCACCCCCTTCTCGCAGGACTCCAGCTACTCCAGTCGCCAGCCCACACCCTCCTACCTCTTCGGCCAGGACCCCACGGTGACCTTCAAGGCCCGGCGCCATGAAAGCAAGTTCACAGATGCCTACAACCGCCGCCACGAGCATCATTATGTCCACAACTCCTGTGCAGTCACCACAGTGTCCGGGGCCCCAGCTGCCTTCAGGGGCTCTGTGGACCTCCCGTTTGGGGCGGTCAGTAGCAGTGGGGGCAGCAGTGGCCCTCCGTTCAAGGCCCAACCACAGGATTCGGCCACGTTCGCCCACACTCCACCACCTGCCCAAGCAACCCCCACTCCTGGAGTCACGTTCAAGTCGGCTTTCTCTCCATACCAGACCCCTGTGCCCCCTTTCCCCCCACCCCCTGAGGAGCCCGCCACCACAACCACCTTCGGGGCCCGAGACAGTGGGGAATTCCGGAGAGCACCCGTGCCGCCTCCCCTGCCACCCACTGAGCCCCTGGCCAAGGAGAAGCCGGGCACACCGCCCGGCCCGCCGCCCCCCGAGGCCAACAGCATGGAGTTGGGTGGCCGGCCGACCTTCGGCTGGAGCCCTGAACCCTGTGACAGTCCAGGCACACCTACGCTGGAGTCCTCACCCGCGGGGCTGGAGAAGCCCCATGACAGCTTGGACTCGCGCATAGAGATGCTGCTGAAGGAACAGCGCACCAAGCTGCCCTTCCTTCGAGAGCAGGACTCGGATACGGAGCTGCAGATGGAGGGCAGTCCCATCTCCTCCTCCTCCTCCCAGCTCTCTCCACTGGCCCCCTTCAGCACCAACTCCCAGCCAGGCTTTCGAGGCCCCACCCCACCCTCCTCACGCCCCTCCAGCACCGGCCTGGAGGATATCAGCCCCACGCCACTGCCCGACTCAGATGAGGATGATGAGCTCGACCTGGGCTCGGGGCCCCGGCCCCCTCCGGAGCCAGGCCCCCCGGACCCTGCTGGTCTTCTGGGCCAGACAGCTGAGGTAGCCTTGGACCTGGCTGGAGACAGGACCCCAACCTCAGAGAAGATGGATGAGGTACCACCATGTCTGTCCACCTCTGTCTTGGATTGGTTTTGTCTATCTTGTGTCTCCCTTTCCTCCTTTGGAGCATTATCCCGTTAGGACAGTTAGCTAAAACACAGAAGCAAATAGGGTTAGGGCAGCTAAAATAACAGGGCAAATACAGAGAATAAAAAGAGAATGCAAAAAGCACCAGGGGGTGTGATTGAGCAGCTGCTTTGGCTCTGAGCAACCTAGTAGCCATAGAGAGAAGGGAAACATGATCTAGTTCTGTTGCTCTCCTGTTAGGTATGGGAAGTTAGGACTCTTCCTAGGGATCAGTTCTGGCTTGAACTTCTTTGGTAGGAGTTTACTGAGACCCCAGATAGTACGGACTACGGTGATGGTTCTGGATGCCCTTGTCTGTCGGGTGGCCTGGGGGTGATCAGGGCTGATCCTGACAGGCATATTTGGGGAGAGGGATTAGCCAGAGCATTCTGCTAGGCTAGGCCAGGTGGGAGCTCTGGAGCACTGTCTCCTAGAACCTGGTGCCCTCAGAAGAGGGGAAGCCATGGTGGGCAGAGAGGGCATTGACTTTTCCCTTAGCTCTCTCCCTCTGTCTCCAGGAGTGAAGGACTTGAGTGTTAGCCCAGGGGGAAGGCCACAGCCAGAAACAGGCAAAACTGACCATTCTCCACCCTCTCCTCACCCGTAGATCTTTATCTGGGGTCTTATTACCCAAGTCTCCAGCCTCTGGGTTGGGGTGGGGGCTGCTGTGTGCTACAACCCCTGGGAGGGAAGGATTAGGTCATCTTGGTTGGCTCTGCGCCTCCCCACTCCTGGTCCAGGAACCCTCCTGGTGCTCCTGAAGACCTGTGTTGGAGCCTGAGCGCCCAGCGGGCATGAGCAGCCAGGGGCTTAGAGTTCTGTGCCCCTGTGGGCGGCAGGAAGGAGGGTCCCCCCTTCCCAGGTCCTTTGATTAGGCAGGTTTGGCTGCCTCAGGGAGGAACAGAAAGGAACTTGGCCTGCCTAGGAGGGGACTGCAGGTGGCTGGGGCTTCAGCGGGCCTCCAGGCAGTTCTAGGGAAGTGGTTTCTGGTGCCAAGGGGTCTGGGCAGGAGGAGCTGACAGGTGTGCAGAGGTGGGGGGCTGGCAGCCGTGCCATCTTTTCTTCCCTTCCTCTCTGCTGCCTGAGCTTGGGGGCTGTTTACCTTGCTGACAGAATGGGCCGGGACTGGGAAGCTCAGAGCAGACGGAGGGAATGCGCCCTCCCGTCTTGTCACTGTAGGGAAGGGGAGACTGAGGCCGAAGAGAGATGGGGCCGGGATGCCCCAAGACCTTAGCCCTGGGAAGACCATGGTACAGATAACCTCCAGGCTGGCCCTCGGGAGCCCCCTGCTGGCAGCCTGCAGAGCCGCACCCGGGCTCCTCCAGACTGAACCTGGAGGGAGTCCCAGCTCAGGCTGAAAGACTCCGGAGACAGAGCAGGAGGCACCACTGAGGAAGATTCCCTTTCTTCACAGAGACTGGTGGTTAAAAGTTCAGGCTCCAGTCCATGAGCCTGGAGACCCAGCTCTGTCACTTACTGGTTATGTGACCTTGGGTAAGGCACTTTCCCTCTCTGAGTCTCAGTTTCATCGTCTGTGAAATGGGACGGTGAAAGTCCCTGCCTCGCACCGTCTTCGGCTTGAGTGAGGCGCCGCGAGGGGAGCTCCCGGCACCCGGTGCGGCCGGTGCTGAGCCCTGGGCACCCGGCGAGTTCCCGCCGGTTCTCCCCCCACCCCCAGGCGCCGGAGGGGCGGAGGGAGGGGCATGGCCGAGGGCTGGAGCGCAGGATCCCGGGTCTCCTCGTGATTGGCTGGCCGCGGAGCCGAGTTAACCCTCTGTGTGCTGCGCTTGCCTCGCTGGGCGCTGTCCGGGACTGATCTGCCAGGCGCTGTTCCTGAGTCTCAGGCTGAGCCTGCCAGTCGCTCCTGCAGCTTGTGCGTGCGGACCCTTAGAGGGAGTGTGTGTGGGTAGTGGGGGTCTAGCGAAATCCAGAGCTTCCTACTGCTGCTAAAAGTTTAGTGTTCGGCTTCTCCCCGCGGCCCCTGCCCCTCCCCCAATTTCCCTTTGAGGACTCCCCCACCTGAAGATCTGACCTCTGAACTTACAGCCTATACAAACCCCGCCCCTTCAGCCTTCAAGTGCACTCCCTCTCTGCCCCCCCCCCCCCCATCGTCTAGGGCAGGGCCTGAGCCACCTTCTCACCTCTTGGCCTGACACAAAAGCCTGGGAGTGACCCAACTCTCCTCTCCCCACCCCTGCTCTGCCTTCTCACTCTCCCTCTACCAGCTACCCCCCCAAAACCCCCTTCCAGTTCCAGGCCTGTGTTCCAACGTAAAGGGGCCCTTGCCCGTTTTGGAGCTGGGGTCATCCTGGCTGCCTGAGCGTCCGCCTGGTACAGTGTCCCTGGATTCCATCCGGCAGGCATCCCGAGCTGGAGCCCAGCCTTGTTTCTGACTCACTGTGCCTCCTGGGCCAGTGGCTTTGGGCCCTCTGTTTCCTTACTTATCAGAAGGGACTGGAGTAGAGCCCCACGTGCAAGGCTACAGTGCTGATGTGAAATGAGGTGTTGTGTCCCCACACCAAGTGTGTAGTCTCAAGACTAGATCAAGGAGTAACTAAGGAACTAAAAAGACACCTCTTATCTATGCAGGCTTAAAACTGCTCAAATGTCACCCTTGCCACCAAGGCCCTCTCTGCAGCAGCGAGGACAGCAGGCTGACTGCGCGTACCCAACTGGTTTGAGTCCTGGCTCCATCTCTTATTGGCTCTGTGGCCTTGGGCCAGTTACTAAAGCTTTCTGTGTTCCGATTTCCTTGGTTTAAAAAAAAAAAAAAAGTCTTTAGAAAGATGCTTAGCATATAGGAAGCGCTCTAGAAGTGTTAATTATTAGTATTATCTTCTCTGAGTTCAAATTGAAATAGAATCTCTCAAGCTGACAGAATCTCCTTCCCTGTTTACACCCTGTCCCCCACCCCAGCTCTCTTTTCCTCCGGGGTGGGCTGTTTATTTCTCCTCTCCATCCTGGTTCTCCTGTGTGTCTTTCTTCTAGAAGCTTAGCTCCACGAGAGCAAGAACTGTGTCTGTCTTGTGCACTGCTGTGTCCCCAGGATCTAGGACAGTGCCTGGCACACAGCAGGTGCTAAGCAAGTGTTTGTTGAATGGATGAATGAATGAATGAATGAATCCTCATAAACCATGAGACAGGTATTTTGACGCTCGTAATGCAAATGAGGAAACTGAGGCTTAGCCAAGTTAAGAGACTCACCAAAGCCACATGGCCCAGAAGGGAGGGGACTAGGATCTGAACTGCAGAATCCATGTTGCTCCTTACTTAGTCTTGTAAAAGGTCGCTCTAACTTTCTGGTGTTTGGAGGGGCTCTAGGAGCCACCCTGGGCTCCTGCTAGCCTCACCGCTGTCTCCCGGCTCTCCCCGCAGGGCCAGCAGTCCTCTGGTGAGGACATGGAAATCTCTGACGACGAGATGCCCTCAGCCCCCATCACCAGCGCCGACTGCCCCAAACCCATGGTGGTGACCCCTGGGGCGGCGGCAGCCCCGTCCGTGCTGGCTCCCACGCTGCCGCTGCCCCCGCCCCCCGGCTTCCCGCCGCTGCCCCCGCCCCCGCCGCCGCCCCCACCGCAGCCGGGCTTCCCCATGCCCCCGCCGCTGCCGCCGCCCCCGCCCCCGCCGCCCCCGGCCCACCCGGCCGTGACGGTGCCCCCGCCCCCCCTGCCAGCGCCCCCCCCGGGGGTCCCGCCCCCACCCATCCTGCCGCCGCTGCCACCCTTCCCTCCAGGGCTGTTTCCCGTGATGCAGGTGGACATGAGTCACGTGCTGGGTGGCCAGTGGGGTGGCATGCCCATGTCCTTCCAGATGCAAACGCAGATGCTGAGCCGTCTGATGACCGGCCAGGGCGCCTGCCCCTACCCGCCTTTCATGGCCGCCGCCGCCGCGGCCGCCTCCGCTGGGCTGCAGTTTGTCAACCTGCCCCCCTACCGGGGCCCGTTCTCCCTGAGCAGCGGCGGACCAGGCCGCGGGCAGCCCTGGCCACCGCTCCCCAAGTTTGACCCATCGGTGCCGCCACCAGGCTACGTGCCCCGCCAGGAGGACCCACACAAGGCCACTGTAGATGGCGTCCTGCTGGTGGTGCTCAAAGAGCTCAAGGCCATCATGAAGCGCGACCTGAACCGCAAGATGGTGGAGGTGGTGGCCTTCCGCGCCTTCGACGAATGGTGGGACAAGAAGGAGCGGATGGCCAAGGTGGGCAGGGGGCGCGGGTGGCCGGGGCAGCCGTCGGGCACCCCCTATTCTCCCGGGGCACACTGGTCCCCGTAACCCCCAGGTAGGAAAGCGAGTGTTATTTTGTAAAGCTCGTGTGTTGACGCAGACGTGTCCTTGCCACACGTAGCGTGCCCGGCGGGTGAGGGCCTGGAGTTCAGTGAGACAGAGATGGGCGCCGGGAACGCCTGGGGGGCGCGAAGCCCAGCCGGCTTTGCGGGAAGGAAGTGTCAGATCCTGTGTGGCTGTCACTGTTGAGGGAAGGCAGGCTGCTCAGGGAGGACCACCCAGTGGGCAGGTGGGGGTCTGCGGGCAGCGCTGTAACCACGGTGACCGTCCCCTCCTCTCGCACCCCAGGCCTCGCTGACCCCAGTGAAGTCAGGCGAGCACAAGGACGAGGACAGGCCAAAGCCCAAGGACCGCATCGCCTCGTGCCTGCTGGAGTCGTGGGGCAAGGGCGAGGGCCTGGGCTACGAGGGCCTCGGCCTGGGCATCGGGCTGCGTGGGGCCATCCGCCTACCTTCCTTCAAGGTCAAGAGGAAGGAGCCGCCAGACACAGCCTCCTCCGGCGACCAGAAGCGCCTGCGGCCCTCGGCCTCCGTGGACGAGGAGGATGAAGGTACGCGCGCCCCCGGGCGTGGCGCTGGGCTCTCCCGCGTCCCCCCAGCCCCGCTCGGACACCCCTCTCTCCCCTCAGAGTCAGAGCGGGAGCGGGACCGGGACACGGCGGACGCCCCTTGTGAGCTCGCCAAGCGGGACCCCAAGGGCGTCGGGGTGCGGCGCCGGCCAGCCCGGCCGCTGGAGCTGGACAGCGGCGGAGAGGAGGACGAGAAGGAGTCGCTGTCGGCGTCCTCGTCGTCGGCGTCCTCGTCCTCGGGCTCCTCCACGACCTCGCCCTCGTCCTCGGCCTCCGACAAGGAGGAGCGGGAAAGTGCTGAGGAGGAGGAGGAGGGGGAGGAGGAGGAGGAGGAGGAGGAGGAGGAGGAAGGCCCCAGGAGCCAGGTCTCCTCTTCCTCGACCTCATCCACGTCCGACAAGGTACCTTCGTGTTGGGGAGGCCTGGGGTGCAGGGCCAGGGGAGGGGCCTCCCGCTCAGCCTGGCCACCCCCCCCCCCCAGGATGACGACGACGAAGACAGCGATGACCAGGACGGGTCCGGGAACGAGGACGAGGACGTAGCCCTGTCGGAGGCGAGCGAGAAGGAAGAAGGGGACTCAGACGGAGGTGAGCCGCCTGGTCCCGCCCCGGGTCCCTGTGCGGAGCCGGAGCCTGAGCAGCTCTCGGCAGTGCTTCCTGGGCAAGGCTTCTTGTCCTCCAAATGTGAATGCACGGACACACGCACGGGACATACCGTACAATTCCGTGTGCGCAAGATGTGCGGGATAGGTCAGTCCACAGAGACAAGAAGCAGACTGGTGGTGGCTCAGGTCTGGGGATGGGAGGGTGGCGGGGTGGTAGCTGGCGGCCTGGGGTCTCTTCCTGAACTCCTGAGAGTGTTTGGAACCAGAGGTGGTTGTACAACACTGAATGTACGAAATACCGCTGAATTATTCACTTTAAAATGGCTAGCTTTCTTTTTTTTTTTTAACTTATTTCTGAGAGATAGAGAGAGACACACACACAGGTTGAGCAGGGGAGGGTCAGAGAGACACAGAATCAGAAACAGGCTCCAGGCTCTGAGCTGTCAGCACAGAGCCTGACACAGGGCTCAAACCCACAGACTGAGAGATCGTGACCTGAGCCAAAGTCGGACGCCCAACCGACTGAGCCCCCCAGGCACCCCTAAAATGGCTGTCTTTATGCTACATGGATCTCACCTCAGTTTTTTAAATGGTGACTAGTTAACACACGGGCACACACGCGCTCCCCCCCCAGATACCTGAGGGCCACATTCACTGGGCGCCATCAGTCTGAGATATTTGGGGAAGCATCTAGCGGAAGCAGAGCAGACACTGAAGGGCTCCTGCCTGTGTCCCTTGTGTCCCCTGCCCAGAGGAGACCGTGAGCATCGCCACGTCCAAGGCGGGAGCGGAGTCCTCCAGTGAGAGTTCTGAGTCTTCTGAGTTCGAATCAAGCTCTGAGTCCTCGTCATCATCCTCGGAGGATGAAGAGGAGCTGGTGGCAAGGGAGGAGGAGGACGAGGAGGAGGAGGAGGAGGAAGGCGAGGAGGAGGAGGAGGAGGAGGAGGAGACGGAGACGGAGACGGCAGCGGCAGATGAGACTGTGGCTCCTTCTGTTCCCGACGACGAGGGCTTTGAGGAGGATGTGGCCATGGAGGCGCCTGTGACCGAGCCCTCCGCCATGGAAGAGGAGGGGGACATCGAGGCTGAGGCCGAGGCCCCCGAGGAGCGGACCCCCGTGCCCGAAGAGGCCCCCTTGCCCGTGTGTGGCGAGGAGCTGGCAGGCTGCAAGGAGCCCCCGGAGGAGCCTGGCCTGAAGCAGGAAGGGGCCAGGTTGCGGTCTCCAGAGCCCCCTGCTGGAGAGACGGAGGCCCAGCTCCCGCCTTCCCCGGAGCCCACCCCAGGTAACACTGTAGCACGCCCCCCCCCCCCCGGAGGTGGGGACCGAGGCAGGATGTCCCTGCTGGCAGAATGAGCCCAGGCTCCTTTGGGCAAACCCCATAACCTTCACAAGCTCCAGGCTCCTCCTCTGTGGTATGGGGTCAGTGGAGCGTTTGTCGTCCCCCCCCACCCCCCCAACCCCATGAGGTTGTACTGGAGGAGAGTGAGACGACAGGATGTGCCAGCACGGAGCCTGGCTCCCAGCCAGAACTCCAGATAGCTCCCTAAGGGGTCTGCTCCTGCCACCGTTCCTCGGTGCCAATATTTCCCCCCACCTGCTCCTTGGACCATTAGTCCTATGAGGTGTTCCAGAAAGGTGTGGCGGGGGTAGGGGGCAGGTGTATATGGTCATTTCAGTGGCAGGCGGGTGAGGGAGGCTTAGGGTGCTGGGCCAGGTAAGAAGGGGCCACGGACACTACTGTGTTCTCTGCCACCTTTGTGGGGCCACACAAAGCATATTAAAGGGTGTAACACGCTGTCCAGTGGAACTTTCTGCAGTGATAGAAACGTCTGCTATCTGCCCTCTCTGGTATCCTAGCCATTAGACACAATGTTGCCAAGAGCACTTGAAATGTGGCAAGTGCCACTGTCGAGCTGAATTTGTAACGTTATTTAATTAATTTAAATTTACGTAGCCACGCGTGGTCAGTTGTCAGTTGGATCCTCCAGTACATCCTTCGGGAAAGAAACCTATCAAAGTGTTTGATTCTGTATTGTTTGGCTACAGAACATAGGTACTAATCATTAAGCCTGTGTTGTGTGCCTAGTACTGTTTTAGGCACTGACAATACAATAGTGGGCCAAGCAGACAAAAATATCTGCCTTCACGGAGCTTACATTCTAAGGCAGGGTGATAAATGACAGCAGATAAGCTGAGAAATATATGATATACGGAGATAAATGCTGGGAGAAAGGCACTGATAAGTCCTGCAGAAAAGGGACTTGTTGAATTTTATTCAATAGCAGAGCTCATTTTCTTGATCCATGGGACATTTCCTGTTCACAAGAATACCATTCTAAGGACATGATGTCAAGGGCTAGGAACCCTATCTCCTACATCTTTCACTTATCAAGCACCTGCTGTGTGCCAGACACTGGGCTGGGTACTAAGAACCCTTGAGTGGTTTAGTTGTAGGCGGATGGTCTTCATACTCAGAGAATGCCAGGGGGCCCAGAGGGCTATGAGGTTGGGTATCAACCATATAGTAGGGCAGCATAAATAGGGCACCAAGAAATGTTTGACTCTACTAATAATGGCCCACTTTCTGCCCACCTCTCTGCAGAAGATGACCTGGAAGTGGCGCCTGAGTCCCCTACGCTGCTCTCCTTACCCCTGCAGCCACCATTGCCACCCCCTCGACCACCCCGGCCGCCTAGCCCACCACCAGAGCCCGAGACCCCAGAGCCCCCACAGCCACCTGTCCCTCTGGAGCCGCCTCCTGAGGAGCAGCCCCCGCGTACTCCAGGCCTCTGCGGCAGCCTGGCCAAGTCACAGAGCACAGAGACAGTGCCCGCCACGCCAAGCGGGGAGCCCCCGCTGTCCGGGGGTAGCAGTGGCCTGTCACTGAGCTCCCCACAGGTGCCCGGCAGCCCCTTCTCCTACCCATCCCAGTCCCCCAGCTTGAGCAGCGGGGGCCTCCCGAGGACACCTGGCCGGGACTTCACTTTCACGCCCACCTTCCCTGAGCCTGGTGGGCCTCTGCTCCTGCCTGTCTGTCCCCTCCCAGCTGGCCGGCGCGATGAGCGGGCTGGCCCCCTGACCTCCCCGGTGCTCCTGGAGACGGGCCTGCCTCTCCCCCTGCCCTTGCCCTTGCCCCTGCCCTTGGCCTTGCCTGTCCCTGTCCTGCGGGCCCAGACGCGGGCCCCCACCCAGCTGCCGCCTCTGCTTCCCGCGCCCCTGGCCCCCTGCCCACCCCCCATCAAGAGGAAGCCGGGCAGGCCCCGGCGATCCCCGCCGGCCGTGCTCTCCTTGGATGGGCCCTTGGTGCGGCCGCCAGGGGGCGCCCCCCTCGGCAGGGACCTGCTGCTCCTGCCGGGCCAGCCACAGACCCCTGTCTTCCCCAGCACCCATGACCCCCGGGCCGTGACCCTGGACTTCCGGAACGCGGGGATCCCGGCCCCCCCACCACCCCTGCCCCCCCAGCCTCCTCCACCCCCACCTCCACCCCCCGTTGAGCCTACCAAGCTGCCCTTTAAGGAGCTGGAGAACCAGTGGCCCTCCGAGGCCATCCCTCCAGGCCCCCGCGGGCGCGAGGAGATCACCGCGGAGTTCATGGACCTGGCCAAGGGTCGGGGGCCCTGGCGCCGGCCGCCTAAAAAACGCCACGAGGACCTGGTGGCCTCAGCCTCGCCCGAGCTCTCACCACCGCAGCCCCTCTTCCGGCCCCGGTCGGAGTTTGAGGAGATGACCATCCTGTATGACATCTGGAACGGTGGCATCGACGAGGAGGACATCCGCTTCCTGTGTGTCACTTACGAGCGGCTGCTGCAGCAGGACAACGGCATGGACTGGCTCAATGACACACTCTGGGTCTACCATCCCTATATCCTAGCCGACGTGGTGGGGTCCTGGCCCCGCTCCCCGGGCCCCGCCTCCCACGATGCCCACAGAGGCGATAGCACAGCTCCCCCTCAGCAGGGTCCGTGTGGCACCCTCACTGGCGCTTCTGAAACACCTCTTCTGTGCCAGGCCCCTCTTCGCCCCTAGAGTCAGCAGGTCAGGGCCAGGCATAGCAGCGCGACCGTGCAGCCTCACAGCAGCAGGGGCTGGCCGAGGGCCCGCTCTTCCCAGCCCCACCGTCACCTAATTTAATCTTCCCAACGGGCCAGTGAGGTCGGAGCGATTACTCCCATTTTACTTATGTGGAAACCAAGACCCAGAGAGGTTAAGTGACCCGCCCAAAGTCATGCAGCTATCAAGTAGCAGAGCTGGGATTTGAACCCAGGCCAACCTGGCTCCAGAGTCCAGGCTCTTAACCACGATGCTCATCCCGACGGTCGTTGTTACCAGCACAGACAGCTGTCGGGGGGAAAGCTGCTGTTACCTCAGTTACACCAAACTCGTTTACTGAACACTTCCTCTGTTCCAGGAAGTCTGTAAGCACCTGAACATACATAGTCACTCAGAGAAATATTGTTATTGCCCCAGTGCACAGATGGGAAACTGCGGCAGAAAGTGGCTAAGAAACACACCCAGGACCACCCAGTTAGGTACCCCTGACAAAGTTCTGACCATCAGTGGGGGTGGTATAGGTGTGGGGGCAGAACCTCCTAGAAATTAGCCTGAGGGCAGAGAGGCCAGGCCCCGAGGGACTGTCTCTGGGAGGACTGGGAGGGGCTCTCCCAAGAATGTGCATGTGGCCCTTGACCCACACCCACCCACCAGCCTCTCTTCAGCTAAGAAAAAGAAACGGGACGATGGCATCCGTGAGCACGTGACGGGCTGTGCCCGCAGTGAGGGCTTCTACACCATCGACAAGAAGGACAAGCTCAGATACCTCAACAGCAGCCGTGCCAGCACCGACGAGCCCCCGACGGACACCCAGGTACTGTCCTCAGGCACCTAGACCCGCTGCGGCCTCCCTTCTGGAGGGGGCGGACTGGGCAGCATGAGGGGTTGTGGGGTCACAGGGGCCGGCACGGGGGGCATTAGGCCTTATCACCCGGCTACTCAGGTTGGAAAAGTGAGGCGAGGCTGGGAACAAGGATCCTCTGAGCTCTTCATCAGGGATGTGAACAGAGTGGAGTTGTGTTTCCAGAATTGTCATTCTTTCCTTTTTAAATTCAGCAAACGTCTCCTGAGTGCCTGCTGTGTTCCAGGCACTGTTCTGGGTCTGGCAGTGAACAAAATAAAACCCTTTTCCTCACAGAACTTCCATTTCAGCGGGGAGGTGGGAAATGTCAAGCGAACAAATAGAATTTCAGGTGAGGAAAACAAGTCAGAGGGGTCACAGAGGGGACAGTCGAGCCAGATCTGAACAAAGTAAATAAATGAGCCATGTGAATAAATGGGAGAGACCCCAGAGAAATAGAAAAAGGCTTCAATAAAAAGTTAAAACAGGAGGGGAGCCTGGATGGCTCAAGTCAGTAGAACATGCAGCTCTTGATCTCAGGGTTGTGAGTTCAAGTCCCATGTTAGGCATGGAGCCTACTTTATTAAAACAACAACAAACAAAGTTAGGGGCGCATGGGTGGCTCAGTCGGTTAAGCATCTACTTTAAGCATCATGAGGTCATGATCTCATGGTTCATGGGTTGAAGCCCCGCATCAGGCTCTGTGCTGACAGCTCAGAGCCTGGAGCCTGTTTCAGATTCTGGGTCTCCCTCTCTCTCAGCCCCTACCCCGCTCATGCTCTGTCTCTCTCTCTCTCTCTCTCTCTCTCTCTCAAAAATAAATGAACATTAAAAAGATTTTTTAAGTTAAAACAGGAGAGGCGGTAGGGTGCCTGCATGGCTTACATCTCAGCTCAGATCTTGATCTCAGGGTCATGAGTTCAAGCTTTGCGTTGGGCTCCATGCTGGGCATGAAGCCTACTTCAAAACAAAACAGGAGAGGGGCTCACTAAGTCTGGAAGTCATGCACAGAGTGGACAGCATGTGCAAAGGCCCTGAGGTGAGGGAGGATCTCAGTGGTGTGAGAAAGGAAAAGAAAGACTAGTTGAGACCAGAGACAGAACAGGTCATCAGGGCCCTGGAGACTGTGGTGATGAGGTAGAGTGTATTTGGTGTGTGACAGCGAGCCACATGAGAGTTTCCAGAGAGAGGGTGACGTGGCTCAGCCTATGATTTCCAAAGCTTACACTGGCTGCTGTGTGGAGAGTTGACTGCAAGGGTCCCCAGGGGAGATGGTGGCATAGCTGCTACCGTTGCCTGTCCGGCCATGCGGGTAGGTTAGACTCGGTTTGTCTTGAGAAAAAAGGGGATGTGTTTGAAAGAATATCAGGAATAGTAGAATATCAGGAAGCCAGAAGAACAGAACTGGGGGCCAGATTGGCTGGAGGGGACAAGGACCTGGCTGGGATGCAGCTGGCTTCGGCTTGGGGACCGAGGGGGCTGGTCCAAGCTCTGAGGTGGGAAGCTTGTGTTTCGGGGTTTGTGGAGCATCAAGGGAGTGAGGTCTGGGAGGCAGTTAGATGCACGGGTGCAGCAGAGACCTGGGGGAGGGAGACTCCAGTCATTGGGATGGAGATGTTCATGGAAGGTCACTGCGAGGAAGAGCTCGGGAGGGCGTGTGGGCAGGAGGGCAGGGCGCGAGGGTGGCCGAGGGGAGGAAGGGAGGCCAGGGTGTCAGGGAAGGAGCCATGATCTCGAAAGCCCAGGGAGGTCGGAGGGCCCGCAGTGAGAGCGGGGGGGGCTAGACACGTGCCGTCTTGTCTCCCACGTGTGGAGGGCTTTCCAAGTTTTCTTGGACGGGAAAGATGGCAGGTGTGAAGGGAAATTTGTGCTGTTCTCTTTGACTGGAACACGATGGGCACGTTCACACTCTGGCGGGAGGAACCGGGGAAGAGGAGAGGGGACAAGCAGGGGACAAGTAGGGACGGGGGACAGGCACAGCCAAGCCCGGAGCAAGGAGGCTGAGGAGGGGGCGACAGGGGCCCAGGGCTTAGGCTGGGATGTGGGATGGGGACCCGGTGCCACGGGGAGCGGGGCGGCCCCACCCCTCCTGACCGGTCCCCCGTCGCCCCCCGCAGGGCATGAGCATCCCGGCACAGCCGCACGCCTCCACTCGGGCCGGCTCGGAGCGGCGTTCCGAACAGCGCCGCCTCCTGTCCTCCTTCACGGGCAGCTGCGACAGTGACCTGCTCAAGTTCAACCAGCTCAAGGTGAGGCCCGGCCCCCCCAGGGTGGCCGGGTGGCAGTGGGCCCAAGGCCAGGCCTTTCACCTCTCAGCCCCTTCCCTCCCCCAGTTCCGGAAGAAGAAGCTCAAATTCTGCAAGAGCCACATTCACGACTGGGGCCTGTTCGCCATGGAGCCCATCGCGGCTGACGAGATGGTCATTGAGTACGTGGGCCAGAACATCCGCCAGGTAGGCAGCGCCCGGCGGGCCGGGCGGAGGGGTGGGGGCGGCCCGGGCCAGCCCCGACTGAGGCCTGTCCCCGCCAGGTGATCGCGGACATGCGGGAGAAGCGTTACGAGGACGAGGGCATCGGCAGCAGCTACATGTTCCGGGTGGACCACGACACCATCATCGACGCCACCAAGTGCGGCAACTTTGCGCGCTTCATCAACCACAGCTGCAACGTGAGTGCCTGTCCGGAGGCCGCTGCCACGCCTGCCGCTGTGCCCGAAGGACCCAGAAGCTTCTGGCACAGAATCGGCATGGCCTCTGTCCCAGGCTCTGGTCACCCCAGGGTGATGGAGGCTGGAGCAGGGGACTGGGGGGGGGGGACTTGTACACCAAGTATTTCTCCCCTGAGCTTCAGTGTTCTCTTCTGAGAAATGGGCATGAGGAGATTCAAGGTGCTTAAGTAGTGGTCTGCTCAGTTCACATTCACCCAGTTCCTCCTCTGTGCTGGGCTCTTTCTGTGCCCCTGTCGGTCGGGCTCAGCCCTCAGAGACCTTTCATCCCAGGGCAGTGCTGGCCAGCAGAGCTCTGTGTGGTGCGACAGCGTCCGTGCTGGCCACTGCTGTGGTGCTGGCTGCTCGTGGGGGTGAGCACTTACCATGTGCCCGTGCCACTGAGGATCTGTGGTTTTGTTCTTTTGTGTTTTCTTCTTACTTATTTTTTAATGTTTATTTATTTTTGAGAGAGAGAGAGACAGAGCACGAGCAGGGGAGGGGCAGAGGGAGAGGGACACCGAGAATCCAAAGCAGGAGGCTCCAGGCTCTGAGCTGTTAAGACCGAGCCCGACGTGGGGCCCAAACCTACGAACCGTGAGATCATGACCTGAGCCGAAGTCGGGCACTCAACCAACTGAGCCACCCAGGCGCCCCATGAGGAACTGGTTTTTTACTTTAATTTGGTTTAATTTAAACTTAAATAGTTTCACGTGGCTAGTGGTGACAGTGTGGACAGCGGTGGCCCGGGGGGCAGTGAGGGTTGACAACGAGGGAGTTCTCATGCTGAACAGGCACAGGGAGCTTCAAATGCGGCAGGCTGCTTCCGGAGCAGATATGCCCAACTCTTGTTTTCGAGTCATGACCTTGCTACTTAGCAAGTGACTGTAGGCTAGTTAGTTAACTTCTTAGTGCCTCGGTTTCCTGATCTGTAAAACAGGGATGGCAACAGCCCCTCCTTGTAGGCTTTTGGGAGAACCAGTGAGTTCCTTTTCTTTTTTTTTTTTTTTTTCCATTTTTTAAATGTTTGTTTATTTTTTAGAGAGAGAGCCGGAGCAAGGGAGGGAGGGCAGAGAGAGAAAGAGGGAGACACAGAATCTGAAACAGGCTCGAGGTTCTGTGCTGTCAGCACAGAGCCCAATGCAGGGCTTAAACTCACAAGCTGAGATCATGACCTGAGCAGAAGTAGGACGCTTGACCGACTGAGCCACTGAGGCGCCCCACTGAGTTCTCCTGGACACAGCAGACACACAGCTAGCTCTCACGACTGTGACTGGAGCATCGCCAGGGCCAGCAGGGACTTCCTCTTGCCTCCCTGTGGCGCCTGAGGGTTAGGGGGGATTCACCCGGGTGGTAGTGAGTAGGGCAAGCACTCTGTTCAATGAGGCCCTAAGGGACAGCGAAGGGACGTAAGATTGGGGGAGGGGCTGGGAGGCCGGGGAAGGGGCCGGGGCTGGCAGGCTTGGGGTGGCCTGATCACCCAGCCTCGCAGGCCGAGCTGAGAAGTTTCTCTGAAAGCCGGCCGGGCCGCTGTCAGGTTCCGTGCCATGAGACAACAGGGTCTGCTCTTCCTTTGGGGGACGATGTCCCTGGCTGCTGGGTCAGGAGTAGATTTTCTCGGAGGACAGCGAGGTAGTGGGAGCCGCCCAGGTCCAGCCGCGTGATGGTAGGAACCTGCCTGGGGCCGCCGCAGCGGGGGTGCCGAGCGGCAGACAGTACCAGTAGGTAGGTCCTCTGGAGGCGGGACCCTCCGGGCCCAGCAGCGGGCCAGAGCCGGCATCCGCGGAAGAAGAAGGTGCGCGAGGCAGCTGCTTGGGGGCCCCGGGCGCACGGCGCAGCCGGCTCGCTAGGGCTTAGGTTTGAGCTTACCGAGTCACAGATGTCCCCAGGAGCTGCCAAAGGCAGATCTCAAGCAGACACTTGGATTTCTGGGTGTGGAGCAGGGTCCAGCAAACCTTTTCTTTAAACAGGGTGATAGTAAATATTTTTGGCTTTGTGGCCCAGACAATCTCTTAGCAACTACTTAACTGCCGTTGTAACAAAAGGAGCCTGTAGACAGTATGTGAGTGAGTGGGGTGTGGCTCTGTGCCAGGAAAACTCACAGAAATAGGCAGCTGGGGGCTGGAGTTGCCTGACCCCCTCCCTGGAGCTCAGAAGTGAGGCCAGGGCTAGAAATACAAACTTGGGAGTCGCCCGTAGTGTCAATGGAAACCGAAGTCCTGGAGAATATTTATTACTATCACCATTATCATCCTTCTTGTTTATTATCAGAGGCAAGGGGTCCCTGTCACCCAGACAGGGGAGCCGGGGGCCTAGAGTAGGTGGCCGGTGGGAATGGGGGTCAAGAGGCAGGTTAGTCAGGCTTCAAGCATGGAGCTCGGTCTGGTTCAGGGGGCCTGGGTGGGGTGCCCAGTGGGTCATCGGCTCACCCTCCCTGCACGCCTCGCCCACAGCCCAACTGCTATGCCAAGGTGATCACGGTGGAGTCGCAGAAGAAGATCGTCATCTACTCGAAGCAGCACATCAACGTCAACGAGGAGATCACCTATGACTACAAGTTCCCCATCGAGGACGTCAAGATCCCCTGCCTGTGCGGCTCCGAGAACTGCCGGGGGACCCTCAACTAGGCCCTGCACCGGCGCCCGGCAGAAGGCTGCCCGTGCAGCCCGCGGGCCCGGGGCCCAGCCCCACCGCCCACCCCCATTTCAGGTGCTGTCCCCTACCCAGCGGCCATGTCAGGGCCTGGCGCCCCCAACACTACCCCCACGACCCAGCGCAGCTCCAGCTCCTCAGTGGGAAAGGGCTTCTCCGTGTCTCAGCCCATGTCTCTTTGGTTTTTCTAAAATGCTCCCTTCAGGATTTTTGTTCGACTCCCGCGTAAACTTCTCTCTGTCCGTGTCTCTCACTCCGTCTCTGTCTGTCCTTTTCTTTCCCCGTCAGCCTCTATCCACGAATGCTGCTATGTTGTTTTGTCTTCTCTTTACTCTCTTCCTCGTCATAAGAAAAGACATTTTAACCGTTGAAATGTGAAGGCGGAATCAGAGAGCGGGGACCCCCGGCGGGGGCCGCAGAGGCCTCGGTGTGGTGGCGTGTCGGTCCGCGTCCCGGAACCCCCGGGCCAGGGCGCTGGGCCAGGTGCTGCAGAGAGGCGGGGGGTCAGCCCCAGGCTGTGACCTCAGAACACTACGCAAAGCCCCCTCTCTGCTGGCGGCGACTCAGTGAGGAGAAGACCCCCCTTCTGTTCCTTCCCCAGCAGCCTGGGGGCGCCATTTCCCCTAGCAGAGCCTGGCGGAGCCCAGCTGGTCCCAGGCAGGAATTTCCCCTCCGGGCTCTCCCTGCCACCTCACACCCTGCCACCCCCAAAATCTTGGGTTCAATGTTTACTTTCTCATTCGAATGCCAGCAATGAGGGAGCCTCCCAGAGGCCCCAGCGTGGGTGTGGGGGCGCTGGGAAGGGTCCCGTCTACTCTCTCCTGCCCTCACCTTCCCCTGGGCGGCAGGAGGGCCTCCCAGGGCAGGCGGGTCCCCCAGTCCCGCCACTACGGGTCTCCGACCAGATGCGTGTGGCATTTTTTTGTTGGTTTTGTTGATAAGCTTCACCCGCTCGCCCCTAGCCCACACCCCAACTCACGCTGCCAGCAGCCCCCTCATCCCAAGGAGGCAAGAGCATATTTATTTTCAGAGTGAGATGATTCTCCCAGAGAAAGGAAAATCTTGGAGAAGATTTTTAAAGCTCAGATGGAAGTCTGACTGGTTTTGTTTGTTTGTTTGTTTGTTTTTTAACCCCTTCTACCCGCTTCCCCATCATCCTCTTCAGGGTTTATTTCCATAGATTTTTTTTTTCCTCGTGCGTGTATAAAATCAAAACGAAGGGAAGAAATAGGTTTTTGAAGTTCAGAACCAACTTCTGTATATAGGCTGCCATCAAGGACTTTTTCTCGGGAACATTGTTTCTTGTAGAAACATGTGGGAAGACTTTTTTGCGCTCACACACACACACACACACACACACACACACACACACAAGCAAGTCCCTCGCACCCCAGAAAGCAGAGCAGGCATGTAAATAATTTCTGGAAAGTGACTGTTGTGACCAGGAGTCCTCACCACGACGGGAGAGCGCCCAGCGGGGCCGCCCCCACCCTGCGGTCGCAGGCCCGGATGCAGGCCCGGAGCCTCTGGTATCTCAGCTTGTGTCAAGCTTGTTATCATGTAAATTCTGTACAAAGAATTGTTATTTTTCTCTCTCTCTCTTTTTTTTTTTTTTTTTGTCGTTGGTGGTTTTGTTGTGTTTTGTTTTTTGTGGGGTTTTTTTTTGTTGTTGTTTTGTTTTTAGTTTCTTTACCCCATGCCCTCTCTGTTTGAGATTGTGCCCGCCAGTTTCAAGGTTTCAAGGTCGATGAAATCGGGGGCATTAAGACACAGAGGAGGGACCTGGGCACAGCGGCGACCTTCTCTTCCGTTTGCGGTTTTCTGCCTAATTGTGCAACTGAGGAAATATTTATTTTTCACATGAGGAAATGTGTAGTTTGTAGAGATGGTTGATTTAAGTTACTTGCGCGGCCCCTGAGGGGCTGCCTTCATTCTCCCCCTTCTTCCCATAGAAGAAGTGGCGGCGAGGGGGTGGGGGGGGGAAACCTGAGGAAACCAGGCTTGGGGGCCAGCCTCACCCCTCACCCTGGCCTCACCTTGCCCAATGGGCCAGGGGCTGTACCCTTCCTGTCTCCGGGGAACCCCTACCCCACCCCCAAAATGGTTGGCCATATCCAGAATCGTGGCTCATTTTTCTTTCAATGTCTTCATTTTCACTGAACAAATCTTTGCTTTTGAAAAGTTGGGGGTTCCTACTTTTTTTTTTTTTTTTTTCCTCATCCCTCCCTCCCTGCCTCTCTCCTCCTGCAAAGAAGAGAACCCATAAGTTTTAGGGATGTTTGTGCATATAGACTCTGTCATCCGTATGTAACTTGTTTTGAAGAGAAGTGTTTCCGTTGTGGGTGTGTCTTGCTGTAAATATTTGTTCATATTTTTGTGAATTCAATACTATGTACCATTGTATTATAGTAACTTTTATAAAGCAAACCATAAATATACTGACTTTTCTTACAGATACGCCGTCTCTCTTGCTCTCCTCTCTCCCTCTCCTCCTCCTCCTTTCTTTCTGATTAGGTATACCCTGCTCACATGGAGGGTGGGCTAGGCTCACGAGGTACAAGGAGCTAGGTGTGGTGTGGTCCACTCAGACCAGTGGTTCGTAAACTCTGAGCCTGTTAGGTGGATTCTGTGAACTGGGCCAAGTTATAGTCAGACCAGACCTTTTAATGTTTTGTTTTTAAGATTATTTATTTATTTGGAGAGAGAAAATGTGAGCCGGGGAGGAGCAGAGAGAGGGAGAGAGAGAATCCCAAGTAGGCTCTGCACTGTCAGCACAGAGCCCAACGCAGGGCTTGAACTCACGAACCTTGGGATCATGACCTACTTGAGCCAAAATCAAGTCGATGCTTAACCAACCGAGCCACCCAGGCGGCCCAAGTTGTTTTTTTGTTGTTTTTTGTTTTTGTTTTTCTGCCTTCAAGTTACGTTTCTAGAACTTTAAGAATATTAGGTATCTAACAGTGCTAAAAGTTTGCAATTCAGAAAGAAGCTCAAACACTCTATTGCTATCACTAGAAGAAATTGGAAAAGTGGTAGGTATCTCAAAAATGTTTAATGCTCCTTTTAAGGGGATAGCCCTCTAGTTTGCATTTGAGGGAAAGGAACTGATAAAAGTCACAAGTTGAAAAGCATTAAGTATAAGCCAGTGTTTGTGGTATTCCAGATCTTCTGTGCCCCGTAGGTTTCGACCCTGCCTGATCCAGTGGTGGGGTAGCCCAGGGGCCCATGGAGAATTTGTTAGATGACTTCCACTTACCCCTGAGAAGGATGGACACAAAACCTCATTAGTAAATGACATGACTGAAAAAATGCCATTCTTCACTTCTTACTAGAGAAATGCAAACTATACCATAAAATGGCCCTCGTTGGTGAGCATGGGGCGGCGGGGGAGGGGGGGAGGGGGGGGTCGCTCATGCACCATTAGTGTAAGCTTAAATTGATGCAACCTTTAGGAGGAAAAGTCAGATATTAACAACCAGCTTAAAAATGCACATAAACTTGGCACAAATGTTCCACTGTCTGGAATCAAGCCTTGACAGCCACAAGCAGGCAACACTGTGTACAAGGATGTTCCTCACAGCCTCACTTGTGAGCAAAAGAAATGAAGGCAGGTGAGATGTCCTTGGTGGTAGGCTGGCTTCGGAATTGTACATCCGGACAGGTGAACACCACTGAAGGTGGATTCGGGGCGATGGGAAACGCTGAGGGTGGAACTGAGCCAGAAAGAAAAAGAGCAGCTGCTGGCCATTCTTCTGTTCCTTCTGCTGGGCTCATTGAGCAGCTACTGTGTGTCAGTTCTCTGAGCGCTGGGGATCTAGGAGTGAAGAAAACACACTCCCTGTCTTTATGTCAGTGATCCAGGCAAACATGAATAAATGCTGCTGGGGTGCCTGGCTGGCTCAGTCACTTAGGCATCTGACTCTTGGTTTTGGCTCAGGTCATGATCTCACAGTTTGTGAGTTTGAGTCCCGTGTCAGGTTCTGTGCCAAGAGTGCAAAGCCTGGTAAGGTTCTCTCTCCCTCTCTCTCTGCCCCTCCTCCACTCATTCTCTCTCTCTCTCTGCCCCTCCTCCACTCATTCTCTCTCTCTCTCTCTCAAATTAAATAAGTTAAAAAAAAAAAAAGAATGCTATGATAAAGGAGAAAAATAGCTACAAGAAGGAGATATCAGTTGGGTGTGTGAAATTTTAAATACAGTGGACAGGGAATCTGCTTAGCCCACATGTGAACAAAACTCAAAGGAGACCAGGGTGTCAGCCCTGTGGACACCTGGAGAGAGGGTATTCCAGGCAGAAGGAACCGTGAGTGCAAAGGTCCTGAGGCTAATGCCACCTAGTGCGTTTGGGAATCAGCAGGTCTGTGTAGCTTCAGCTGAAAGAAGGGAGGGGGAGTAAAGGAAACAAGGTCTGAGAAGTACCCACTTGGGGAGAGGGGGAGACAAATGCTTAGGGGCTCGCAAAGCAGCCTGGGGACAACCCAGGGCATGTAGCTCATGGCACAGAATGGAATCACACATCCAAATCTGAATCTCCTTCATCTCCCCTCTTACACCTGCTTCTCTTGCCATGATTTCCACGGCTGCGGCTTGCTGCCTAAACTCAAACCGGAAAAACCCTGGACTTCCTTTCCCTCCACTACCAAGTTAGACAGCTCTCCTCCCTTATTCTTCAAATCCATCGACCTCTCCCTGTGCCCCTTAGACAAGTCCTGTCTTCTCTGGTCCTACTGTGGGGACCAAAAAGGGGGCCCCAACTTGAGCCATCTGCATGCAGAACAGGGTGGAGGGGGGCAGGGGGGTGCCGGGTAGACTCGGGCAAGACCCCTCACTCAGGCCCCTCTCTCAAAATAACAAGAGAAAACACAGAGAACTGGCACCGAGCCAGGCACTGTTTTAAAATCTGATGCTGATCCCCCCCCCCCCCCCCCCCCCGTTGAAGAGATAAGAACTGAGGCACTGAGAGGTCAAGTAGTTTGCCCAAGGTCACATAGCTAACAAGTAGCTGATCTGGGGTGTGAACCTAAGCAAACCTGCTTCCTAGTCTGTGTCCATGTCCCGTCTAAGGAGGCACCCCCACTTGGCACCAGCTGATTGCTGCTGCAGAGGAAGGCAAGCCCAGAACTGCCCAGTTCTTCCAAGAACCAGAATCCTAGAATTTATATGTGAAATACCCCAACTTTCTGAAACGATTCAAATTTGTTTAAAACTATACAGATGGGGGCACCTGGGTGATTCAGTCAGTTAAGCCTCTGATTAATTTCAGGTCAGGTCATGATCCCAGGGTCCTGGGATCTAGCCCTACATCAGGGCTGTTTAAGATTCTCTAAACTTAAATGGGATCTAGCCCTACATCAGCCTGTTTAAGATTCCCATTCTCTCTCTCTCCCTCTGCCCCTCTCCCCACTCGAGTGCACTCTCTCTCTAAAAATTAAACAAAATGTAAAACTATACAGACAAAATAAAATACACCCGTGAGCCAGATTTGGCCCATGAACCACCAGTTTGCAAACTTCTGAGATACAGAAATTCTCTGCTTTGCATAAGCCACTGGAAAATAGAAGGAAGGTATTTTTTAACTAGCAGCATGGGCCTGGGGCTGCCATTGTTTCTCTGGCTTCTCACTGCTGCTCTTTTCATTTCTGAAGTTCATGATCCTAGAAGCCCTGACTTCTATAATCTTCCTTTCTCTGGTTTAATTTTTCTCTCCTCTCTCTTTTTTGGTTTTTATTTTTTGGGAGAGCGCAAGCAGGGAAGGGGCAGAGAGATGGGGTCAGAGGATCTGAAGCAGGTTCTGCGTGGACAGGCTCCAATTCCTGAACCAGGAGACCATGTCCTGAGCCAGAGTGGGTTAGTCAACCTACTGAGCTACCCAGGTGCCCCTCCTTTCTCCAGTTTTTAAAACCAGAGGGCAGAAGCTGAGGGGCTCAGATCCCTCCCACCTGCTTTACTTCTCAGACTGGGAACCACCATCTCTAAGTTGCTAAGCAGGAGTCCCTTGGCTAACACCCTCCCCTCTCTGATGCCCGTAAGTTTGGGCACAGGGCAGCAAGCCTGGAGACAGCTCATCTTTAAAGGTCATAAAGCCATCAGATAGGGTGCTGTCCCGCACGGTTTCACCTCAAGGCCTCCACCCTTGTTTCCCTCTCTTCCTGGAATGACTTCTCCCCAGATTTCCCCATGGCTGGCTCCCAAATGTCACCTCTCCAGAGGGGCCTTCTCTCTGTTGAAATTAGTACCCCCTCCCAGCTTTACCTCTGCTCAGTCTCATCATCATCCGCTTTATCTTCATAGCATTTACCACTCTATGAAATGATACTGTTTTCTCTTCTAAAGTGTCAGCTCTCTGCACCCCTTGGTTCCAGAATTCTCCCTGGCCCGCACGGTCTCACTTAGCAAAATTCTCGCACCGCGTGCCTCCCCGGTTCGGTCAGTGCTCCGAAGCCTTAACGCAGACGCCTCCCGCACTGCTGGCGCCCTGAGCTCCCCCTGCAGGCCAAAGGCGTCACTGCTCCAGCCAGGCACAAACACCGCGACCCCGCACGGGATCCCAGTTCGCTTTATTCCGAGGGCGGGAACAGGGAGCTGCCCGACCGAGGGGGGCGTGGTCAGAGCCTTGGGGCTCCGGGTTGGTGGGCGGGGCCTAAAGGGCGTGGCCAGTGAGGAGGGCTTGCAGTTCAGGATCTGTGGGGAGGTGGGCGTGTTCCAGGACTGGGGGCGTGGCCCGCCGGGCACCCGCAGGGGGGCGGGGCCTCGCTAGGTCCACCCGCGGCCTACATGCCCGGCACTGTCCCGTTGGTCTCCACGTCGGTGAGGTTGCCCCGCAGGTTCTGCTCCTCTTCGAAAGCCTTGAACAGTGAGTTGAAGTTACCGGCTCCAAACCCCTGGAGCGGGAGAGAGAAGGTGAGCTGTGGGCCCGGAAAGCCAACCGTGCTATCCTGCATGTCCCCGGGGGCTGTGGAGACAGGTGGTACCTGGTGGTTGTGACGCTGGATGACTTCCAGGAAGAGCGTGGGCCGATCCTGCATGGGCTTGGTGAAGATCTGCAAGAGGTAGCCTTTCTCATCGTAGTCTACCAGGATTTTCAGCTCCTAGGTAGGAGACAGGGGCTGGGTTAGCCGGGTGGCTGGCTCACTCCTCTAACGTGATACAGTGGGGTCCTTAGGAAGTCCCTAAGGGGCTGCCTGGGTGGCTCAGTGGGATAGGCATCTGACTCTATTTCTGCTCAGGGCATGACCTCATGGTTTGCAGGATCAAGCCGGGTCCCTGGGTCTCCGCTGATAGCACAGAGCCTCCTCGGGATCCTCTTTCCCTCCTCCTCTCCACCTCTCTCTCTTTCTCTCAAAATAAAGATTAAAAAAAATTTTTTTATATAGTTTATTTATTTTTGAGACAGAGAGAGACAGAGCATGAGTGGGGGAGAGGCAGAGAGAGAGGGAGACACAGAATCCGAAACAGGCTCTAGGCTCTGAGCTGTCAGCACAGAGCCCGACGCGGGGCTGGAACCCACGAACCATGAGATCTGACCTGAGCCGTAGTCTGACGCTTGACCGACTGAGCCACCCAAGCACCCCTCAAAATAAACATTTAAAAAATACTAAAAGAGAGAGAGAGAGAGAGAAAGCCCATAAGAATTCCTGCACCTGAAGACCAAGAAAAGACCCATTATCCCGCTATGTCAGACACTTCCAAATAGATTCCTAAGTTTTCCAATTACCACTCACCTTGCAGTCCCTATGCAAGCCACCTTCACGGCTGTCCTGGACCACCCCAGTGGCCTCACCTCTACACAGATTCCCCTGTTTCCCTCTTGCCTTCTTGCACACTATCCTCCTCACAGACGTCCAAGGGATCTTTTTTTTTTTTTAATATTTTTATTTATTTCTAGGAGGGAGAGAGAGAGAGACAGCGTGAGCCTGGGAGGGTCAGAGAGAGAGGGAAACACAGATTCTGAAACAGGCTCCAGGCTCTGAGCTGACAGTCAGCACAGAGCCCGACGCGGGGCTCGAACCCACAAACCGCGAGATCATGACCTAAGCGAAAGTCGGACGCTTAACCGACTAAGCCACCCAGGCGCCCCAAGGGATCTTTTAAAAATCAGATTGTGTCAGGGTGCCTGGGTGGCTCAGTCGGTTAGGCATCTGACTTCAGCTCAGGTCATGATCTTCACAATTTATGGGTGCCTGGCTCTGCGTCTGGCTCTGTACTGACAGTGTGGAGTCTTAAGCCTGCTGTGTCTCTCTCTCTGGCCCTCCACTGCTCACGCTGTGTGTTTCTCTCTCTCCCCAAACTAAATAAACATTAAAAAAATAATTTTAAAAAATCAGATGGTGTCATCCACCTGTTTAAAATCCTCCAGTGGAGGGGCGCCTGGGTGGCTTAGTCCGTTAAGCGTCCGACTTTCGCTTAGGTCATGATCTCGCGGTTCGTGGGTTCGAGCCCTGTGTCGGGCTCTGTGCTGACTGCCAGCTCAGAGCCTGGAGCCTGTTTCAGTCTGTGACTCCCTCTCTCTCTGACCCTCCCCTGCTCACGCTGTCTCTCTCTCTCCTAGAAATAAAAACATTAAAGAAAAATTAAAAAAAAAATAAAATAAAATCCTCCAGTGGAAATCAGAGCCCTTGTATGCTGCTTGGTGGGAATGTAAAATGGTGCAGCCATGATGGAAAACTGGGGATTCCTCAAAAAGTTAAACATTGATGGGGCGCCTGGGTGGCTTAGTCAGTTAAGCATCCGACTTTCGCTTAGGTCATGATCTCGCGGTTCGTGGGTTCGAGCCCTGTGTCGGGCTCTGTGCTGACTGCCAGCTCAGAGCCTGGAGCCTGTTTCAGTCTGTGACTCCCTCTCTCTCTGACCCTCCCCTGCTCACGCTGTCTCTCTCTCTCTCTCCTAGAAATAAATAAAACATTAAAAAAAAAAAGTTAAACATTGAGTTACCATATAACCCAGCAATTCCACTCCTAGGTATAAACCCAAGAGAATGAAAAACTTGTCCACACAAAAATTCCTATGTGAATGATTACAGCAGAATTACTTAAGGTAGCCCCAAAGTGAAAACATGCCAATGTCCATCAACTGATGAACAGATAAGAAAAATGGGATATATCTATACAATGGACTATGATTCAACCACGAAAAGGCAGAAGCACTGATGCCTGCTACACATAGATGAACCCTGAAAACATGATGCTGAGTGACAGAAGCCAGACACAAAAGATCACATATTACGATGCCATTTATACAACATGTTCAGAATAGGCAAATCCATAGAGACAGAAGATGAGTGAGTGCTTGCCTAGGGCTGGAGGGAGGAAGGTGATGAGGGGCAGCGTGTGAGGTTTCTTTTTAGGGTGATGAAAAATGTTCTAAAATTGAGTTTGATGATAGCTGCACAACAGAGTGAGTAGCTAAAACACCACCAAATTGTACATGTTTAAAGAGCGCTTGTATGTTACGTGACCTATGGACAAGGCTGTTAAAAACAAACAAACTAAAAAAAAACACCCAAAAACCAAAAACCTCTCCATTGGTTTCTGGCCATAAAAGAACCAAATCCAAATTCCTAAACAGTCTCTGAGAGGAATCAGCCCTGCCTACATCTATGACCTAAGCCAGCCCACAAACACTTCCTTTCATCCATTTTTGCCTTCTTTCTGTTCCTCAGACACTTGAAACTTGTCCTGACTCACAACCTTTGTGCTTGCTCTTCCTCTGTCCCTTCACACAGCCATCTCCTGCTTATTGTGTAGGGTTCACTGAAATGTCACCTCCTCTGAGAGGCCCTCCCAGATCACCTCTGGTGCAGCAGCTCCAGATCATTCTCTGTTGAAGCCTGTTTTAACTTTCTACACAGCGCCCACTCTCTCTGATAGTGTCTGTGTTATTATTTGTTTGTTATCTGTCTCCCCACTGGACTGTAAGTCCCATGATGGCAGGGACCGGTCTGGTTTTCCTTCTGTGTCCCAGTGCCTGATGCAGGGTAGAGGCTTTGGCAATATTTGTGAGGGGAGATGACACTCAGGGCTCATTCTCCCCGTCTCAAACTCAAGGATCCTGCACTAGCCTCACCTCCAGGACATCAATGTTCTCCTTCACTCGGATCTTGGCAGACTTGAGCTTCTCCCGCAGTTGTTTGTAGTAGGTTGATGGAACACCCAAGAACTCCATCCCTCTCTCTCTCAAGTGGCGAATCTGTCTCAGAGCAGGGTCAAGGTCAGTCTCCTCTCTCCATGCTCAACACCCCTAGCCAGGAGGAGGCAGAGTCCCCATCCTAGCTTCCCCCACCTACCAGGATGCATCCCTGTGACCTCACGCCCTTCCTCCCCTGGACTTGTGGCCTCATTAGAACAATAGCAATTGCAGGACACCTGGGTGACTCAGTCAGTTGAGACTCATGAGATCATGACCTGAGCGGAAGTCAGACACTCAACCGACTGAGCCCCCCAGGCGCCTCCTTACTTATATTTTTTAACAAAATCACTCTGACTGTTGAGAATGAAGGTGGATTAGGACCCGGACTGAGCTTCTAACCGCTGTGATGATGTCTTGGGTCTTGAGAGCGATGTGCTGGACCCCTGGGCCCCCATTATAGTCCACATATTCCTGTGGGAGGGAAACCAGGAAATCCCCTGTTACCTATACTCCTGCCCCCGCAAGGGCCTTCAAACCTCTTTCCTCCTTTCTTTTTCCCCAAGCAGGCCCCCAGGGTGCAGGGAAGGCCCCACCTGGATCTGGGACTTCTTCTTGCCCAGTGCTGGCTCGTTAATGGGCATCTTGATGGACTCCTCGTAATTGGCCACCACGATCGAGCGCAGAGAGCTGTATTCTGTGTGCACCTGTGTGTCGTCCACGGACCAGAAACGATGGAACTGCAGATTCTTCAGGTACCTGCAGGGTGGCCGTAAGGGCCCACTGGCTCTGAGCGTCAGCTAGGGACTGGCTCCATGTCTCTGTTCCCAGCTTCCAGAATTTTCCCCCCGAGGAGGCTCCAAAAAGGAACCACCATTCACTTATATCATATACATCATAGACCTGTACCTTTATTATGACAATTTTCTTTTGGGGTGGAAATGAAGTGTCTTGTAACAGCACCCGTGTCATATGGCAAAGGTCCCACAGATTGAAGCGCTTTGAGAAGGGCACTTGCTCCTAATTTGCACAAGGGCACTGTTTGGGGAGTGACAGACTACCTCCAGGTCTCCCAGGACTGTGACCCTTTCTGTGCTGAGGTCCCCCAAGTTTCCTCAGAGAGAAGACCCATGCATCACTTGGAGCCTCGAAGCCTCTGGTCCCCATGGTGATGGCTTTACAGGGACAGGATGCCTCGGTGACAGAAGACCAGGGTCCCGTGCTCTTGTGCTCTGTTTCCCACTTTGGTGTTTTGAGACAAGAACTGCGGAGGGGGTCTGTCCCCTTTGCAGGGAGGGGCTGGGACTCACCACTCGGAGGCAGACACCATCTCCTGATCAGGCTGGTTTCCCACAATGTGGTCGATAATCTCGAGGCTGCAGCTGGGCCTGGGGGAAGGAAGCCGTTAGGGGGTGAGGACGGGGCTACTTCCTAAGTTTCCCCCTTCCCCCCGAGGCAGCTCACTGTGACCTAGCATGGACTAGAGGCATCTGTTGGTGTCGGCTCACACACTCTGACTAGCCCCATTTTACAGATGAGGAACTGAGGCAGAGAGAAACAAAGCAACTGCGTGCCTATAAAATGACAAAGCTGGGGTTTGAACTCAGGCAGTTACTTCCAGAGCCTATGTTCTTAGCCTCTGTGCTACCCCTTCAAGCCTCCCTTGGGGATCCTCAGGAGTTCCCTGGCAGGCTCTCAGATGCTCTGTCCCCTCAGAGAAGCCCTGTCTCCATGGAGGATCAGGAATCACTTTCACCACTACCCCAAGGGTTTTCTACTCCCCTCTCCCGGGCCTGAGGGGTACTCACAGCTTGGAAAGTATGGGGTCTATGAACACTGGCGCCTCAAATCCAGGCAAGAACCGGCCGGTATAGTTCATCTTTTCCACCAGGGTGTGTGTAGTGTCCCCGTACTATGGATGGAAAACAGCCCAGCTCGGCCCCCGGGCCCCCATCCCCGCTGAGGCTGGGCCACCTTTCATGGGGCTAACACAGCTCCAGCCTGGGTCTAACCCAGCTCAGTATGTGATCTTGGGCAGGTCACCTCCCCTTTCTGAAATGACTTGCCATCTGCCATTTGTTTGGGACTTTAAGAGGTTGCCTGCCCCCCGTGGGCCCAAGATCTCTGAGGGCAGGGCAGCGGCTTGGCCTCATCGTGGTATCCTCAGCACATAGGGCCGTGCCTGGCACATAGGATGGGCTCGAGAGAAATGTGTTGGCTAAGTGAGAATGATGAGGGCTTTGGACCAAATTATACCCAAGGGTTCTTTCCGTCATCTGAACAGTCTTTAAGCTGCATTTAACCTTGAGGTGGTGGGACCCGTGATCATCTCTGTACGACAGTAACACAGACTTGAGAATCTTTGCTGAGAGTCTGCGATATGCCAGCCACTGTTGGAAATGCTGTGCGTGAATGATCTCATCTGACCCTTGCAATGACCCTGGATGGGGTTATAGTTGAAGACGCTGGGGCACAGAAAGGTTAAGTAGCATGTCGCACGTCACACACGTGGTCCAGCTGCAGCCCCTGCAGATGGAGTCGCAGAGGGGTGGACTGCTTTGTCCAAAGTCACACAGCCAGACCCCACTCACTCCCTTCTGCAAAGCCCCTGCCCTTAGTTTACATCGAGGGTGGGGGGAGGGTGCGGCGCTATCACTGCCATCCTCCTCCCCACCCCACAGGGGAGGAAGGGAAGCACAGAGTGGGGACCACTTGCTCCCATCAGCCTCTGCACACTGGCCGAGCATTACAGGCAGTCAGGTTTGGGGGAGGATGTCTGTGTCGAGGCACAAGGGTGGGTTGGTACGATGGAGTGGGGGCTGGGATGCTGTGGGGGAACTCAGGCATCTCAGGGTGCAGACAGCAGGATGGGGAGGGCACCTGAGTTAACTCACCGTCTGCAGCACGGCCAATTTCACCTTCCCGAATTTATCCTGCTCTATCCAGGGCTCCCGCACGATTTTGGCGCCCCGTTCCTTGGCTTTCTGCAGAGGACATGGGTCCCGGAGGCGGTAAGTGCTGGGCCCTCCCAGAGCCTCGCTGGCTTCCCCGCGGTCCTGCGTCCCCTGGACTCCCCTGCTTGGTCCTTCACGGGGCTCCTCCATTTTCTCCAGCCCCAGGCAGGAACTACGACCAGCTCCAGCTACCGCCCCTGACACCCGTGCCTTGTGCCTATTTGGCAAATAGGGAAACTGACGCCTAGGCCCAAAGTTGGAGCTATGAGAGACAAACCAGCTGGGGGGGGAGGGTGTCCCACCTCTGCTAACCCCTCTTCCCCCTCTCCAGTCCTCAGTTTCCCCATCTGTAAAACAGGTGGTTGGATAGGAAGGATACGAGCTGGCCTTTACAAGCACCTGTGTCTGTCAGATCCTCCGCGGGGCTCCTCACCTGATTGACTCCTGCATTTATTTAGCAAAACCTTACTGCAGCCTGTGCTTATTCCATGTCGGGCGTCAGTGAAGGTATTAACCTCTTCCACCCTCACAGCAACATTACAGGAAAGGTACCATTATTGTCTCCATTTTATGGTTGAGGAAATAGAGGCACAGAGAAGTTAAGTCACTTGCCCAAAGTCTCACGGATCATGAGATTCAGACCTGGGCAGTCTGGCTCTGGAGTCTATGCTCTGAAACTCCAAGCCGCTTCTTGAATATGGCATTTGGTTCAGAGTTGTGCTCGAGAAGTCTTAATTATGATCTCATTTCCTCGGTGTAAACCTCAGTGAGGTAGGGGCTGCGAGTGTCTCCATTTTACAGATGTGGAAACTGAGGCTCAGTGAGAGGACACGCAGCTGGCAAAGTGCAGGGAATCCCTGGAACTCAGGTCCTGCTGTGCGTCACAGCAGGGTCTGGGTCTATTGCCCCACCACGGCAGGTCCCCCGGCCCTGACTGGCAGGGGACTCTGTGACAGACAGTGGGCAGCCAGAAGCCGTCTCACCTGCACAATGTAGTCACAGTCTTCCACTTCAAATGCAATGTCCTTCACTCCATCGCCGTGTTTTACCAGGTGGTCGCCCATCTCTGTGGCCGGTAGGAGAGGTCATGGCGCCGGAGTCATGGCCCCCTCCCCTCTACTGTCAGTCTCTGGGCTCCATCTCCTTCTAGGCTGGGGAACCCTCCCTGAACCGGACCCACTCCCTTGTCCCTTCCCCTTCCCCCCACAATACCATGTCTTCACCCCCTGGCACCCTGAGCCCCCGGGGCCTCCTCACCTTTGTCCCAGGGGTTGAGAGCAGAGGAGAAGACAAACACAATCTAAGAACATTGAGGAGAAAGGAAGTGTAGCTGGTGGCTCAGGAGCGCGCGTGGCGGTTCGCCACCGTCCCTTCCTCCCTGCCCAGCTGTGAGACACCCCGGTCCTCCCAGCCAGGCAGGACTCCTTGACCCTGGGTTCCAGCCCCTTCTCTGCCTTAGCTTCCCCCTGAGATGAACTCTTGGCTCAGAACCCCCAGTGGGGAGAGCCCTGGGGATCCCAGGGACCAGGGTGCCACTCAGACTTCCAGCTCTGATGTCCGAGGCCTCCACCAACTTATCCGGAACATCTGTGAGGCCAGTGTTGGGCCAGGCCAAGAAGGAAATGAAACTGACGTCCATGTTCCAAGTTGTACAAAGATGCCAGTGGAGGGGAGAGTGAGGCTCTCAGCCCGTGGTCCCTTAGCCCCACCAGACATCGCCAGGTCGGCCTGGGGAAAGGGCCTCCCTGCCTACGTCACCCAGAGGCACCAGAGCCCTAAGGAGGCTCAGAGACCAGCAGGGGCAGAGAGGGCGAGCGGGAACCTCCTGGGTGAGCAGGGCCCTGGGGTGGCGACTCACCTTGCCTTGCTTGATCACGTGGCTGGCCACCTCCCGGGAACCCGTCTCCAGGCCCTTGTAGGCCAGGGGTTCGAAGCCCATCTTGTTACAATAGAATGATGCAGCCTGAATCACAGAGTTGCAACTGGGTCCCTGAGGGCCAGTCTGGGGGGGCCCCCAGCCAAGAGCCCCCAGTCCCCCTCAGACTGTCTGCCCTGTTGCCCCAGGTACAGAGTCCATCCTGGGAAGAAAGGCCACTTCGTGGCCCATTCGGACGTCAGATAAGTTTCCTGCTGGGGTCCGAGGCCCTGATTGTGTAATTAGGATCCAAAGAGTGTCCATCTTTCCTGGGATGGTCCCAACACTGGCCCTGATCCTCCCCACCCAGGGGCCAATCACAGGCCTTGCTGGAGGCCCGCCCTTGTCCAAGAGGCTCGCTTGCCTGGCCTCTGCCCACTCCGTACCCAACCCCAGCTTTTACCTGCTTGGCGTTGCCAACCCAGAAGGTCACGGAGTGGAAGTGGAGGAATCGGCCTCTCTCAGGCTGCAGAAGGAGAGAAGAGGAGAGGCTAGAAAAGTACAGATGGAGAGATGTCACCTAGCCACTTTCCTTGTCCCAGCCTTGAAAGGAAAGCACCCTGAAGCCTTCCCAAGCCTCACAAGATGTTTTTCATGTAGAGATTGAGCTCCTAGGGGTTCGGGATTGGAAAGCCCCCTCAGGGGGGCCTGCCCAGGTTTCCCAGAGGGGAACTGCCATATGCTACAGCAACATGGATCTAAGTTAGACCTTAGAAAGAACTTCCAAGGGTGTCTGGCTGGCTCAGTCAGAAAAGCATATGACTCTTGATCTCGGGGTCATAAGTTTGAGCCCCGTGTTGGGGGAGAGATTACATTTAAAAAAATCTAGAAATCTAGAAAGATCTTCCAGACAGGATTAAGAGATTGACAGGAATTTAAGAAGAAGAGGTAAAAGTTTTTCTTATGAGGGCCAGTCTGAGTCCTGCTAAATCCTGGGGGCCGGGGGGCAGGCAGAGATAAACCTGAGTGTGCGTCTTGGACGTCACATATCCACCGAAGTTCCCTTTCTGTTCTTTGCTGACAGAAAGGTCTCCCGAGGCCCTGACCCCACATCTCCCCTCCTCCTTACCTTCTCTCCTTTGTCACTGTAAGTCGTCTAAGGAGAAAGAAAATGATAGTAAGACTTACAAGGCACATGTCTGGAAGTCTCACTGTAGATGTCACGGGGTGGGGGTGGGGCTGCCATGGCGGTGGGACAGGCACTTACC
The DNA here is from genome assembly GCF_003009895.1 of Hyaena hyaena. NCBI lineage: Eukaryota > Metazoa > Chordata > Mammalia > Carnivora > Hyaenidae > Hyaena > Hyaena hyaena. The sequence continues at coordinate 3,902,228 of NW_024080632.1, read as the reverse complement.
ATGATTGACGGAGGCCAAACTTCCTGCTCTTAGACTGAGACAAGAGACCAGTGAAGTGCTGTTCACAAGTATTTAAAGCCAGAGCAGGTCCCGCCCCTGGGCTCCTGGCCTTCCTAGGGGTGGGAGGGAGCTGATCCCAATCCTGGAGCACCTAGGCGTGGGAGCCTCTGATCTAGCCGCAGCCTCATTGGACAGGGTGATGCTGTCCAGCCCAGAGAAGGGGTGTGACCCCCAAGGCCAATAGCCAGTGGTGCGGAGACCACGGCAAAGAGCCAAGGGTACACTCCAGTACCCCAGGCTGGGACTGTTTTCTCAGTCCACCGGAACAGAAAGCTCAGAAGTCAAGGCCAGATGGAACACTGCAGTGGTGGCTCCAGAATTCATGTTTAGGCAGAATTTGAGGGGGGATTAGGGGCTGATCTTGAATCCCTGAATGCATAGCCAGCATGTGGTTTATAATTAGGTAAAAGGGTTGTACTCCATAGTGGTTAGAGGCATGGATATGGGGGTTTATCCTGGCCCTGCTACAAACTATGTAACTGGGGAAAGTCATGGAACCCCTCTGAGCCTCAGTCTCCCCATGTGTAAAATGGAAGCGATAATAATAGTGTGGTTGGGATTAAGTGAGATAAAGCATAAGTTTTTTTTTTTTTAATAGTTTATTTATTTTTGAGACAGAGAGGGACAGAACGTGAGTGGGGGAGGGTCAGAGAGAGAGGGAGACACAGAATCTGAAGCAGGCTCCAGGCTCTGAGCTGTCAGCACAGAGCCCAACGCGGGGCTTGAACCCATGAACTGTGAGGTCAGGACCTGAGCCGAAGTTGGACGCGTAACTGACTGAGCCACCCAGGCGCCCCTAAAGTATAAGTTTTTGGAATAGCACCTGGTGCACAGGAAGGTCTCTTGCTAATGTTGGTTATGATTACTTATGCTCCTTTAGGGCTCCGGGCAACTGATGGAGAACAGGCACCATTGGTGTTGCCACAGCCTGAGTGTTGGGAAGGAGGTTGTGGTCCTGGCCCCGGCGCCAGGTCCTTGGTATCTGTAGAGTGGTGGGAAGGTAGAGCTAATGGTTCTTGGAGGAGGAAGGCCAGGACTCTCCTAAGCAACCCCACACCCGAGTCCACAGGTCTCAGGTCTCACTCTCCTAAAAGATGGAATGGTGACTGCTGGCCAGCCATGGCATTCACCTGAGGGTTCCAGGACAGTCCGCTGCCTCTTATTCCACCCCAGTCCCCAGAAACTATGTTGCTGAGCCATCTTGCCGTTTTCCCAGGGGATTTACTTTTCACTATGCTCATTGCCTGGACACTTTTTCTAGTCTCTTGTGCTTACGGTTTTGGCTCATGACTGTGTTATGATCCCTTACCCTCTTGCATTCGGCTCCCAAAATGTCCTGCATCAAGCCTCCCCCCCCCACCACCACTTTTTCTTTTTAATACAGAAAAACAAATCAGGGTGGCTGGTAATGCCTTTAAGGATCATTGATTCAACATTACCATATTCTAAAATCTGACAAACGGTAAGAAAGCGCCAGAGGCTACTCTCCTCTTTCCTTCTTTCCCTGCCTTTGTCTCTTCACCAGGAAGCAGAGAGTGGCTTGTGTCAGAGAGGAGTCCCCTTCCCACCTTCCTCAGCAAACCCGATCAGGTCCCCTTAGACTGTTCTCAAGTTGCCACCTTCTCCAGGAAGCCCTCTCAGAACTCCCCAGACCCAGATCTGAGGTTTAGCTAAGACCTGCCATGGGTCAGCTTTAGCCAGCAGCCCTGGGGGTGGGGCCTAGGACAGTTAGGGAAATTTCTCAAGCCATGGAGTTAGCAAGGGGCACAGTACAGCTGGAATGTGAAAAGAGTTATTCTGATGTCACAGCCCACACTTACTTTTTTAATTATTAAAAAATTTTTTTAATGTTTATCTTGGAGAGAGCATGAGCAGAGGGAAGGGCAGAGAGAGAGGGAGACACAGAATCCAAAGCAGGCTCCAGGCTCCAAGCTATCAGCACAGAGCCTGATGTGGGGCTCGAACCCACAAACCACCAAATCATGACCTGGGCTGAAGTTGGACACTTAACCAACTGAGCCACGCAGGCACCCCCATAGCCCACACTTTTAATTGCTGCATTGCCTTTTACACGAATAGGAGATGTTTCCCGCTAGACAGATGGAAAAACTGAAGCCCAGAGAAGGAACATGTGTCCGCAAGATTGCAGAGCTGGTATGATTAGGGATCCAGGGCGCCTGGGTGGCTCAGCTGGTTAAGCATCCGACTTCTGCTCAAGACATGATCTCATGGTGCATGAGTTCAAGTCCCGCATGGGGTTTCCTGCTGTCAACACAGATCCTCTATCCCCTTCTCTCTCTGCCCCGCCCCCCCATTGTGCTCTCTCTCATGCTCTCTCTCTTTCAAAAGTAAAAAAAAGAATAGAGATCCAAACTCTGGCCTATTTGCTTCTGAGATTGTCTCTCATTCGATCAATCCAGATAGACATCTTTTCCCAGCTTCTCTCTTCTGTTTTCTGGGCAAGTCTGGAGATTGGCAGCATGGTCCTGCCTCCTTATTCTGCTCCTCATGGGGGTGCCTTGCCAGCCTGCCCCCAGGGTCCACTTCAGCCCTCTGGGTCTAGGTTTCTAATTGAGAAAAACAGTGTGGAGGGAGTTCAGAGTGGAGCTCACAGGCCAGAAATTTCCGCCAAGGGAGAGGAGCCTCAGTGCAGCCCTCTTGGCCTCCAGCTGAGGAGAACATCCTGTCCACTCCTGGAGCCTGGCCTGGCTTGTGTCCTCGGCACAAGTCAATGTTTACCGAACCAAGGGAGCAGATGATCAGCGGCGGAGGGCTGAAGGCAAGTGTCCGGCTCCGCTGGCCAGGGCTGGTGGCTTTGTCCCACCCTCTGGACTTTGCTTCCAGAACACAGTGGATCTCGGTTACACTCTGAATATACTGCCAGGTGCCTCTTTCAGCTGCAGGCAGGGACTGGGGAGAGGGAGATCAGAACACAGTCTCTGGAGCCCTCCCCCTAAGACTCTCCTCCACAGGCTGGGCCCAGTTAGATAACCCGTCAGCCGTGGCTGGGTATGGGCTGTCCCTGCTCTTTGTCTCTGCCCAATACGAGCTGGGAGCTGGGTTCTATGGATCTCTCTCGTGGAGCCTTCTCTACAGAGGGGCTGTGAAGACTCATCTTCCGCTGTGCCCCGGCACGCAGGGAAGAGTGAACCCAGCAGGTTTGAGGACAGGGACAGCCTGCATGGTTGAGCCTTGGTTGGCCCTGTGAAACTTGCATTTCAGGAAAGCTCCCGCCATCCCCGGAAGTGATCAGAGCAGTTCCTTGTGAGTCAACCATTTGCATTAGGCATGTGCTTTTCCCTAAACATCTGCGTTCCTTCTGGGAGCCTGGGTTTTGGCTTGTGCTCTGTGGCCGATGCCCATGTGCCCCGCCCCAATAAAAACCCTGGTGTCTGAGGCTCCGCCAAGGTTCCTTTGTAGACAACATTTCACAGACCCCTTACTCGAGGAAATCAGTGTATCCCGTGGGACCCCCAGCCCCACACTGCGAGGGGACCCTTGGCAGCTTGTACCCGGTTTCCTCTGGACTCCACTGACATGCCTTCTCCCTGGACTGATTTGGCTCTGTGACCTATGGCTGTAATACATCTTAAGCATGAGTATGGCCGTAGGCTGGGGCCTGTGAGTCTTCCTAGTGCATTAACAAACCTGGGGTGGCCTTGGGAACCCCCAACGCATGCTGGCAACGATAGGATACGCTTCGTGAATCCTGACTCAACCAAAATACGAGACAAGCATTGTCTGGGGACAGGAAGGATGATGGGAACGGACACCCTTGCTAAAAGAGGAGTATTAGCAAGAACATCCTTGCTAAAAGATTCCGAGGTATATAAGCACTGGCTATTTTCTTCCTTTGTGACCATGATCAAGGACGCCTTGGCCCTGAGCTCTTTTCTGAAGCCCTTGCTGAGCACTCAGCACTGTCCAGGGGCCCTAGGGTGGCCTGCACAGCCTCCCAGAATGGTCAGCCAACCTTTGATGCCTGGGTGTCTCTGCAGTTACCTGTGCGTTTTGCATCAGCAGCTTGAGCTGCAGCCGAATCTGTTGTAAGAAGTACAAATCACCTCTGGGATCCAGCAGCAATAGAAGGAACCCAGGAGAGCTGAGGAGCCAGATCCCTTGGCCTCTTTTGGGTGCACTGGCTAAAATGCAGGGGGAAAAATCTCAGAGGGTGATGCCTTTGATTGTTGTTCTCTTCTCAAGGCAGGAGGAGAAAGAGCCCAAACATTTCCAAAGGTGGGCTTTGGTTGGACCAAAAGCCTTGAAAGTTTGTATTATTTTCTCCTCCAAGCAGGAAGGAAAAAGTTAAATCAGTTTTCAAAGCTTCAGGCAAATCAGGGGGAAAGAAAAAGCAGGGTAGATGCTCCAGCTGGTGCTGCTGCTGAACCCCCCCACCCCATAAATACTGAATTTACTGTTAGGAGGTTAAGTAAATTTGCAGTGAAAATAAAGGAAAAGGAATTTTTTAAATGCCTTTGTGTTTTACAGCTCTTACATCTGGATGTATGGTAAAAATTGATGTAAAATGTGATATGCCTGTAATGTCATAAGTGCCAGAGGAATCATCCCAATTAGAGAGAGTTGCCCAAAAAAATGTCACTGGGATGCAACTTTCTTGTGTTTTGCCATGTGGGTGGCTTGGAATTTGGAATCTTTTGAGTATTGAAAACAGAACAATCATCTGTAACTGGTGATTCTCACCATGATTTTTGCCCTTTGGAAATTCTAAGGAAAAAAAAGAGAGAGAACTAAAACAGAGAAGCAATCTTTAAATGGAGATACACTTTTGAGGTTTTAAAAGAAAAAGTAGTTTTAGGGACTTCTGGGTGGCTCAGTTGGTTGAGCATCCGACTTCAGCTCAGGTCATGATCTTACAGTCTGTGAGTTCAAGCTTCATGTTGGGCTCAGAGCCTGGAGCTTGCTTCGGATTCTCTGTCTCTCTCTGCTCCTCCCCTATTTGCAATCTGTCTCTCAAAAATAAATAAACATTTAAAAATTTTTTTGTAAAAAAGGCAGTTTTAGGTTGCTAATGAGTTCTTGTGAAATTGCCTGTCTGGCTGTTAGAGGCTGATGATATTCCAGATGACATGTGTACTTTTGAGGGCACCCACTTGGGCTCTCACACCAACAGGACAGAAAGGGTTAGGAAAGCTGTCTGGCTCGGCTGCAGCAAAGAAAAGCCAGTGCCATGTCCCCCTCAGCTTTAGTGAAGCGTAACTGACAAACAAAAATTCCCTAGAAAAAATTGCCTAGAATTAAGGTCTACAATGTGATATTCTGCTATGCAATGTACGAAATATGAGTATAGTGTGAAATATTTACCAGGATGAAGCTAAGGAACTTATCCATCCGATTACATAGTTACCTTTTCTTTTTTTCTTTTTTGCCACTGACTTTTGGAATCCTGAATTCACAGAGCCCAGTCGCCTGGCCCCGACTCTGAGCTAACATCTGCTGTTGTCTGCTGTCAGCCATTTCAGCCTCATCACAAGCTGTGTGGAATGAAAACCAGGTGAACTCACTGCACTCGATGAGCTGGCTCAGGCCACCCCTCTGCGGGCCGGATGCTGCGAAAACATTACGGCAGCTGCTGGGCTGTTTGGTTGCTGCAGATGCCCCCCATGAAGGGTCTGCTTTCTGATGGCACAAGTTAAAACCCAGCTGCTGATCGGCTATTTCTGGTGCAGACTCGTTGCATTCCTAACTGTGATTCCTGCGCAAAGCAGCAGGTTGGCCGAGGGCATGTCACAAGGACCACGACCCTCCCGCCCACTCCTGACAGATGGGGGGCATCTCGTGGCTATGGATTGTTGCATTTGACTTTTCCATAATTGTAATTCCCATCAATGAACTGCTTGATAGTCTGATTCTCTGGTTTTGAGAGAGAGAGGGAGAGAGACAGGAGAGAGAGAATTAGAGAGAGAGAGAGAGAGACAGGATCTAAGGAAGGCTCTAGGTTGTCAGCAGAGAGCCCAAGGCAGGGCTCAAATTCACAAACCCTGAGATCATGACCTGAGCCAAAGTTGGATGCTCAAACTGACTGAACCACCCGGGTGCCCCAGCCCTATTTCCTCAACATAATGAGTCTTTCTGGATTAAGTTGCATTAAAATATTTTTTCTGTGAGAATGCTTTTGTACCACTTGTGTACAACCCTTCCAGACAAGGTCTGGAGGAAGATAAGGGGTGACTGAAAAATAATTAAAGGTGTTTTTTTTTTAAATTAAAAAAAAGTTTTTTTAATGTTTTATTTATTTCTAGGAGAGAGAGAGACAGCGTGAGCAGGGGAGGGTCAGAGAGAGAGGGAGTCACAGACTGAAACAGGCTCCAGGCTCTGAGCGGGCAGTCAACATAGAGCCCGACGCAGGGCTCGAACCCACGAACTGCGAGATCATGACCTAAGCAAAAGTCGGACGCTTAACNCCAAATTCATTTCTTCTGAGTAATTCTTAAGGGGATAAGTATTTCTTTTTCTTCTTAATTCTACCTGTTTCTGAACTCCAAGCCTTCTGAGATAACTTTGGTTCCATGAGTGTTTTTTTTTCATTAAAAAAAATTTTTTTTTTAATGTTTTATTTATTTCTAGGAGAGAGAGCGAGCGAGAGAGAGAGAGCATGAGCAGGGGAGGGTCACAGAGAGAGGGAGTCACAGACTGAAACAGGCTCCAGGCTCTGAGCTGGCAGTCAGCACAGAGCCCGACGCGGGGCTCGAACCCACGAACCGCGAGATCATGACCTAAGCGAAAGTCGGACGCTTAACTGACTAAGCCACCCAGGTGCCCCTTTTTATTAAATTTTTAAATATGTATTCATTTTTGAGAGACAGAGAGAGAGCATGTGAGTGGGAGAGGGGCAGAAAGAGAGGGAGACACAGAATCATAATGGCTCCAGGCTCTGAGCTGTTAGCACAGAGCCCGACGTGGGGCTCAAACTCACAGACCTCAAGATCATGACCTGAGCTGAAGTTGTACACTTAACCAACTGAGCCACCCAGATACTCCAAGAATTAAAGTTTTAATCACTGAATGGGACACAGTGATTTTTTAACAATAGAGAGAAACCAAGTCCCAGTACCTGGGAGGCTCAGGGGAGGAGAGGAAAGAGCATTACCGGATCTTGGCTTTTCAGAACTGTTCTGGAAGATTTCTTTCTGAAGGAAAACTCTCCTGCTGCCTTCCCAAGCAGCTCGGAGCTTTGAATTCAGATGCTGAGTACACGACTCCACCTGAAAGCAGGGCGTGACCCAGCTCCTGAACTCTGCACAAGCATGTCCAGATGTCCACACGGCTCATGGACAAGTGAACACGGTTTGGAACCGATGGCCTCGAGTAGTGCCTCTTAAACTAAGGACTTAAGGGAATTATTTGGACTGTAGTCAGAATCCTAGGATAGGAGGTCCCATCTGAGGAGTCCTGATACCTTGACTTTCAGACAAATACACTCCCTGCTGGGGGGCCCCGACATTTTACACTCTGTTTCCATGGGGGCCACGTGTGGCCTCTGAGACTATATTTCTTCTGTAAGTCCCCTGGATATTATTGCCTCTGCCCCGGAAGGTGTTCAGAGTGGCTTCAACTTCCTGGCCACAGTTGTGCTGCACTGAATCCTTGTACCCCTGCTCAGGTAGAGAAAGCCTCATACAGAAATGTCAAGAAGCCATTCCCCTTTCTAAGATGAACCTTTGTCATTTGGGGGTTTCATTTTACCTGGGTCCACGATATCTGTATGGCATAACCAAGTTCGGCGCTGTAGGCTGGTCTCAGCCGGCTGCGTGGGGTCCTACTGATCATGTTTTGTTCTCAAGATGCCTTGGCCAAAGGAAAGGGTTAACCTAGCAGTTCTAGAAAGGCCTGCTTATGAGGTTGGCCCTTGACTAGCATCTGAAAATGTGGATTTGGGGAGGGTTCTAGTTTCATTGGGTGGGTGCACCAGGGTTTGTTAGCATTTCTCATTAACATCTATAATCAGCCTATTGACAAATCAAAGCGGGAGTCTTGGTTACCAGACAGAATCTAGGGGCGCCTGGGTGGCTCAGTCAGTTAAGCAGCTGACTTCAGCTCAGGTCATGATCTCACAGTTCATGGGTTTGAGCCCCGCGTCGGGCTCTGTGCTGACAGCTCAGAGCCTGGAGCCTACTTCAGATTCTGGGTCTTCCTCTCTCTGTTTGCCTCTCCCCAACTTGCGCTGTCTCTCTGTCTCTCAAAAATAAACATTCAGAAAGAATTTAGAGGCACTGCCAAACCCTTTTCTACAGCGCCTGAGCCACTTACATTCCCACCAGAAATGCAGGAGGGTTCCAATGTTTCCCCATCCTCACTAACAGTTGTTGACTCTCTGTTTTGATTCTAGCGATTTCATCTCTCCTTGACATGATACTTCATTGTGGTTTTGATTTGCATTTCCCTAATATCTAATTATGTAGATATTTTTGTGCTTATTGACAATTTGCATATCCTCTTGGGGGAAATCTCTATGCATATCCTTTGCCTATTTTTATGTTTTGAAGTTTATTTAGACAGAGAGTGAGAGTGTGTGTGTGCATGTGTGTGGGTGAGCCGTGGCGGGGGTGGCAGGGAAGGGCAGAGAAAGAGAAGGAGAGAATCCCAAGCAGGCTCTGAGCTGTCAGCTTGGAGCTCCAAGCAGGGCTCAGCCTCATGACCTAGAGATCATGACCTGAGCTGAAATCAAGAGTTGCACGCTTAACTGACTGAGACACCCAGTGCCCCTCTTTGCCTATTTTTAAATTATATTCTTTGTCTTTTAATTATTGAGTTGTAAGAGTTCTTCCTATATTCTAGAATCAAGTCCCTTATCAGATATATGATTTGCAGTAATTGTTCCCATCCTGTGGGTTGTCTTTTCACTTTCTTGATGGTGTCATTTACAACACAAAAGTTGTAATTTTGATGAAGCCCAATTTATCTACTTTTATTGGTCATCTGTGTATTTCGTGTGTATCGAAGAAGAGAGACTGAATTGTTTCTTTTTTTAAATGATTTTATTTTTCAGACTCTGTGCTGATAGCAGAGAGTCGGACACGGGGCTCAAACTCGCAAACTATGAGATCATGACCTGAACTCAGTCTGACTGAGACATCCAGGGGCCCCGATTCTGAGTTTTTAACTTAAAAGAAAAGATCTTTAGCTGAGGGAATGTGATCTGTCTCCAAGTTGTCACCTCCAAAGACAGGGCACTTAAAAAATAATATAATAATATTATTAATAATAATATTAAAAATAATTTAAAAAATAATAACAAAACTCCGATTTTCTGGTCACTGATTTGTGTGCCAGGCACTGTGCTAAGCACATTATATCCTGTGCTCTTTACTCATTAAATCCTTAAATAACCCTCAGGTGTAAGTGCTATCAACATCCCCGTTTTACAGATGAGAAAACAGAGGCTCAAAGAGGTGTCCAAGCCCAGCTAAAAAGTGACAGAACTGAGAAATGAACCAGGCCTGACTCTCTCCAAAGCCTGCCTGCTGGCTGCTTCCAGCCATGCTGTCATTATTCAGATACTTTGGGAAATGCTTGAGGAAGGACCTCTGAGCCCATTTTCAAGCAGCAGGGAAAAAAAAAATCAATCTCCTGGTTGTACTCACTAAGACCCTGGAGAAGTTCCTCTTCGTTTGGCCTCTGGCAGAGTGGGAAGGGAAAGTGTGATAGGAGGCCAGTGTGGGCCGGGCCGGGGTGGGGTGGGGGAAGCGAGGAGACCCCCCCCGCAGGTGTGCACAGGGGCTCTGTGGGTGGGCTGGAGAGGAAGCCTTTGTGCAGGCGGAAGGGGTGCCCCGTCACTGAGCAACCCTGGGTAAGTCACTTCTCTCTGAGCCTCAGGGTCTGTGGTGCGTCCCGATGGGCTGGGGGCTAGCAGGGCCGGTGAAAGAATTCACCCCGGGCAGAACAAAGGAGACGGACATTTACTGAATACGGTGCAAGAGAGCGGCGGGCAGGACAGCAAAGGAGAGACTGTCTGCCACCAGGCGGGATTGAGGGCCACAGCTACAGGGCAGGATGAGGAGGTATGGGAACATAAGGAATTTCCCCTCTTTTTTTGGTAATTGTGTACATGGCCCATTGGTTAGTTAAGGCCTACGGCTATTTTAAGGTGCATTGCTTAATGAGCCTGTTTGCATTCAGCCAGGTGTTCCCTGAATGGGCTATTTTTTTTTTAAATATTTTTATTTATTTCTAGGAGAGAGAGAGAGACAGCATGAGCAGGGGAGGGTCAGAGAGAGAGGGAGACACAGACTCCGAAACAGGCTCCAGGCTCTGAGCTGGCAGTCAGTACAGAGGCTGACGCGGGGCTCGAACCCACGAACTGCGAGATCATGACCTAAGCGAAAGTCAGACGCTCAACCGACTAAGCCACCCAGGCGCCCCCTGAATGGGCTATTTTACCTGACTCAGCTTTCCACTGCTCAAGCCTGTTGCCTAAAAGTGGCCCTGACATTCCCCTCTGACAGATTGATGACGACAAATCTTTGGCATTTGGATGGAGGTCTCATCTTCAGTGGCTTCTTCCTGCTGGATGAGGGGTGTAGAGATGTCCCTACGTATGGGTCAACACTGGTCGGTTGGGAATTTGTATGCTGGGATTATGAAAGGCAGAGGAAGCTGTAGCCGAGGCAGATAGCACATGTGAATTTCCCTGAGTGGAAAGGATCATGTGTCAGCTCGAAGGTGTGACAGTCCAGGAACCTCGGTGCCAGGCAGAGAGAGATCTGGAAAATAGGATGATGATTGTTATTTTTTTTAAAGGGCGGTTCTTTTAAAATTTTTTTTATGTTTTATTTATTTCTGAGAGAGAGACACAGCATGAGCAGGGGAGGGTCAGAAGGAGAGGGAGACACAGAATCTGAAGCAGGCTCCAGGCTCTGAGCTGGCTGTCAGCACAGAGCCCGACGCGGGGCTTGAACCCACGAACCACGAGATCATGACCTGAGCCGAAGTCGGACGCTTAACCGACTGAGCCACCCAGGTGCCCCGGATGATGATTATTAATATGAGAAAGAGAAGCCCTCATAAACGATTTTTGGTAGTTGACCAAAATCCTTCTCTGTCCAGGAGTTTAACCGATCGTTAATGGAGGGGGAGGGAGGCTTAAAAATGCTGAGTATTCATGTCAGCTATTAATTTTTGTGGTTATCTGGAGTATATATATAACACTCTGGTTTTTTTTTTAAGTTTTTTAAGTTTTAAGTTTTTAAGTTTTTTAAGTTTTATTTTGAGAGAAGAGAGCACAAGTGAGGGAGGAACAAAGAGAGAGAGAGAATCTTAAGCTGATGGCACAGAGCCCGATGTAGGGCTCAAACTCACAAACCACGAGATCATGACTTGAGCCAAAATCAAGAGTCCTGCTTAACTGATTGAGTCACCCAGGTGCCATTACACTCCATATTAATAAAGCTTAGATTCCTCCTTGAGCTGCAGTCGGGATATCAAGGGCCATTCAGTTTTGGAGGGCTCCTTTTGAATTTGTGGGTGACTACATGCTGGGCTTGGTTAAAGGTGGCAGCTGTATGCTTGGGTAAAGCCTCTACTTGCAATTTTACATCAATAGACGCAGCTCCTGGGACAAATATGGTTAAGGGATAAAACCATCAAGAAGCTCTCTTTGTTTGGTATCTAGCCTTAACCAAATCCTAATTATGAGGAATCTTGGCAAGTGGGGGAAGACTTGTCTGGGGATAAGAACATCCCAAGTGCACCCTCTAACCAATCATAAGGAAAGTGGGGCCATCTATGATCTCCACATGTCATAGTTATCCGCATGGAGTAGGGTGAGCTCTGGCTTTTAGGAATGACGATGTCATCCCAGCCACACAGAATTGGTCAAGGTGATAGTTGAGTTATACAATTTTTGGGGAATCCATCCTGTTTTCCAGCTGTTCAAATAATCATATGCCCATGGGGTCTGCTTATCATCTCCGCAGAGTAATAAGCACAAAGATTGTCTATATATGAGCTATTGTGGCAATTTCTCTGAAGTTTCCCTCAAGTTGTCTACCTAACGCAAACAACAAGCATTCAAAGACAACCAGAACTAGAATTTAACATCCTAGAGGTGTGTTATTGAAACATAATTTTTCTCCAAATTCACCTTCATTCCCAGAGATAGTCAAATCAAGACTAATTCATTCTTTTTTAATGTTTGTTTATTTTGAGAGAGAGAGAGCGCGTGAGCCGTGGCAGGGGCAGGGACAGAGGCAGAGAAAAGAGAGCGAGAATTCCAAGCAGGCTCTGCACCATCAGCAAAGAGCCGGATGCGGGGACTCAGACTCACAAACTGTGAGATCATGACCTGAGCCAAAATCAAGGGACGCCCAACCGCCCGAGCCACCCAGGTGCCCCTAGATTGAACGTGTAATAGCCTCTTGAGGCCAGAAGCCAAGCCAAATATTTGCCATTAGACAAACCTGCAATACCTGTAGACGCAGGTGAATTCTTTTTCTCAGGATCCAAATATCCTGAGGTTTCTGCACCTGCCAGGAAGTGATGTCCTTTACTCACCAGATAAGGCTGCTGGGAACTCTGTAAGCAATGTATCAGGCCGGCATTTCCAAGAAGCTTCATCAGCTCCGTGAAGTCAACCTTAGTTCCTTAAAGCTGTCTGATCATATCTGAGTCTAGGCATATCTCTCTCAAATATGGCATTCAAGTCAAAGCCTTGATAAAATAAAAAAGTTTCTAATGATGTCTTGTTACAAGGAGGACAGATTCTTGGGGTGCCTGGGTGGCTTAGTCAGTTGGTTGTCTGACTCTTAATTTCAGCTTAGGGCATGGTCTCACAGTTCGGGGGTTCAAGTCCCGAGTTGGGCTCTGGGCTGACAGTGTGGAGCTGGTTTGGGATTTTCTCTCTTCTCTCTCTCTGCTCCCCTCACCCCCCAAAATAAATAAATAAACTTAAAAAAGAAAACAAGGAGAACAGATTCTTGTTGGACTTATGCAAGTAATTGTAATTGCCAAGGAAGAAAGAATACTCACTGAGATTTTCTGAATTTTAGAGGGTTTAGGTAGGGAGAAAAAGTTCAATGTTGCAATTTGCTCATAAAAGAAGACTTTATTACATTTCTGTAAGTCATGGATATCTTAAGAGAAAGTTTCCTTAATCTGGAAGAGCAAACATTAGAGAACCAGCAATGTTTCAAACCAGTCATAAAAACTATAATCATCTTCATTCAGTTCTACATTATTAATTTTTGTTCTGTTTGAATGCAGCTTTCCCATTACTTCTGGAAATTCTTACCCAGTTCAGTTTTATGATCTTAAAGATACCAATTACCTGTATTTGTTAAAAAAAAAAAAAATCCTTTTCATGAATCTCCTTGAAGACAAACTCATTTTGCAAGAGCATCAGAACAATAGCTATAAATGACAAAAAACTAAAAAATGGACATGGTTAAAGATCTGATAGGAGAGTTCATTATAATGTAGCTGATAAGGAAATCCAGTCATTTCTGTGATACCTAGCATTTTAATGATTAGAATGTCAAGTGATGACCTTATATCAAAACATATTAAAACCCTAGGGATTTTTTTGTAATTTCTAAAGAAGTTGTAACATTTACCCATACAATACAACCTAAGGCTAATCAATCACTATCAGTTTGATGGTGCTTCCCAAGTAATTTAACATCCCAAATCAACAAGCCTATCAGTCAAAAAGGCTTCATTTACAATTCAAATCTCAGGGAGTTTTGTTAGAAACCTTAGAAAGTTTTAAAGCACGTATCTAAATCACATTGCAGATCCTTATGAATTTTGAGAAGTTTTAACTTTAATCAAAGACCCGATAAAGACAAAACATAGAAAGTTTTGTTTTCTGGGCAGATAAAAAAACAACAACACTTTGTTTACACTTTCTTATCAAGAGCAGACCAACAATCCAAGAAAACTTTGTCTTTTTATTTTTTATTTTTTTAATTTTTAAATTTTTTAAATGTTTTATTTATTTTTGAGAGAGAGAGACAGCATGAGCAGGGGAGGGTCAGAGAGAGAGGGAGACACAGAATCCGAAGACAGGCTCCAGGCTCTGAGCTAGCTGTCAGCACAGAGCCCAACACGGGGCTCGAACCCGTGAACCGTGAGATCATGGCCTGAGCTGAAGCCAGGCGCTTAAACGACTGAGCCACCCAGGCACCCCAAACTTTGTCTTTTTAACAGAGTAAGGTGGAATTTCAATCTTATACCAGATGTACTTTTATTTGTTTTTAATTTTTAAATGTTTGTTTATTTTTGAGAGAGAGAGGGAGGGAGAGAGGGGCAGGGAGAAAGAGAGAGTGGGGGGAGGGGCAGAGAGAGAGAGGGAGACGCAGAATCTGAAGCAGGTTCCAGGCTCTGAGCTGCCAGCACAGAGCCCAACACTGGGCTCCAACTCATGAACCATGAGATCATGACCTAAGCCAATTCAGACCCAGACAGCCCCCAGATATACTTTTAAAATCCATTAATTTCAATCTTAGTGTGTCCTGACCACACATAAAATTCTTTTTTTTAAAAAATATTTTATTTATTTCTGAGAGAGAGAGAGAGACAGCGTGAACAGGGCCAGGTCAGAGAGGGAGGGAGACACAGAATCCAAAGACAGGCTCCAGGCTCTGAGCTAGCTGTCAGCACATAGCCTGACGCGGGGCTCGAACCCACTCTGACTTGAGCCGAAGTCGGACGCCCAACCGACTGAGCCACCCAGGCGCCCCTAAAATTCTTTCTTAAAGCTTTCCTTTCACAAACCTACAACTTTCTTTTGCATTCAGATTTTGTCCAGTGCCTTTTCTCTAAATAGCTAATCTCACTTTAGGACAACATTACTTTCTTTTTTCTCTCAACGAAATGTATTCTCACCTCTTATATTCTTTTTACACATCTCCTACTGTCCTACATACAGAGTTGCTTTCCTTGTCATTTCCATCAGTCTTAATTACGTTTAGCAGAATTTTAACTCTTAGAAACCTTAGTCTCCAGGGAAAACTAAGTAGCAACCAATTGTGAACTGTCTATTACAGCAGGATTCTTTAGATTGGCAAATTTATAAATACATGTCATAGGTTTTCATTGTACAGTCTTTCAGTAAGGCATAAAGCATGTTTTCCAACAGACCCAAATATCTTTAATTTCTCTGCAATAAGAAGCCAAAATCCGGTAAGTCTTGTGTTTAGTAATTAATGTTTCAGTATTTCATCTTATTTGGAAAAGACTTAGATACCCAATGAGTTCACCTCAATTTAGAATTTAGCTCAGCAAAACTTTAAAGTTTCAGGCTACCGAAGATTTTGAGAGCTATCTTAAGAATTACCCTTGAGAACTTTATGAAACAGACAAAACTGACCATAATTTTTTGGAGTTTATTTGTTTATTTATTTTTAGTAATCTTGACACTCAATATGGGGCTGGAATTCATGACCCCGAGATTAAGAGTCGCATGCTCCATTGACTGAGCCAGCCAGGCATCACCACGTCTTTTTAAGTCTATTTATTTATAAAGTAACCACCATTTTAAGCCATTTTTTTTGCTGACCAATTGCAACAGATATAACGTGAGCTTATTTGACTTTAGTAAATCTTGGCAAAATAAAAGTTTTATATTTAATACTGATAACTCTAAAGATATATGTAATTAAACCAACAAACTTAAATTAGCTTTAATACTGAGTATGTTGCATCTGTGTTCACTGAAAGTCAATCAGTTTTTTCCCCGTCATCATTTTTTACCTGAGGTACCCGTGGGAAAATCTACAGTGGGCAGTTTTAGACTCAGAAAGTTTTGGGTTTAAAATTTTTTTTTTTCCAAAATGTATTCATTTATTTTGAAGGCAGGGTTGGGGAGAGGGGCAAGAATCCCAAGCAGGCTCATTGCACTGTCAGCTCAGAGCCAGATGTGGGGCTCGAATTCAGGAACCGTGAGACCATGACCTGAGCCGAAATCAAGAGTGCGACACTCCGCTGCCTGAGCCACCCAGGCGCCCCTAGACTTAGAGAGTTTTAAAGGGACACCTGGGTGGCTCGGTCAGTTAAGCATCTGACTCTTGATTTACACTTTCTTATCAAGAGCAGACCAACAATGCAAGAAAACCTTGTCTATTTTAACAGAGAATAAAGCAGAATTTCAATCTGGGGCACCACTGGGCCTTCAGGGGGGAGGGAAAGACGATGGGATGGAATAAAGAGTAGTCATCTAGAATGTTCACAAGAACAGATGCGCCATGAAACCCAGCAAGACAGATGCTACAGTTTTTGTGGAACTTGGGATCTTGGGGTCAGTGCCGTGAAGGCTTGCACACGAGCAATTGCAACGAATTCCTCTGACTATTTGGAGGAATTGACCCAAAAGAGGTCAAGCTGGAAAATAGTATTATAAGAAAGGGCTCATGGAGAGGCCATACCTCTTGATTTGGGAGTTTGTACCGAGGCCAGGAAACATTACATAAAAAGATGAGATGTTTTTCCTCAGGCCTTAGGGATCCTATTTGTTCCATTAAAAAAAAAAATACAGTCCCAGGGTGAGTCCAGAGGCATAAAGGGGATTTTGTAAAGACTGGCTGCTGATTCCGAAAGGGGCGTCCCACTTAGGGAATGGGGCTTTGACTAGTGGTCTCGATTTTAGTCAAGGTGTCTCACCCGATGGGAGACAAGAAAGTTGCTGTAGCTCCTAGTCTCTAAGCAGGATTCCTGAGGCATACAGTTTGTGACACTCCTACGGCTCCCTCAAGGACTCCCTTTAATGTTTTACCACTGTAGCTTTGCTCTTGTTAGCGTTACTGTCTTCTGATAATGGTAACCCCTCCACACAGATATACTTTAGCAATTGCCTTTCAAACGTATGGCCCACTGATATACATTTGAAGGGTCTCATGACTAATGTTTTACTAAACAATTAAAGCAACTTTATCTTAACAATAGCAGCCCTCCAAGGACCCTGGGACCTTGCTTTTAACAGGCACAAATTCCTTAGAGATTTACACTATCCCTAACCCCCCACTAACTAAAAAGTCTGTCATCATTCACTCCGCACAATCCCAGGGCAGCTCTTTCTACCCATGGGTCCTATCCCTGTACTATAATAAAAGCACCTTTTGGCACTGAAAACATCTCAAGAATTCCTTCTTGAGGAATTTGGCTCATGACCCCACATCACCACTGGTCTAAAAAAGGACAAGACCTTCTATGGGGTGACTGAGTCTCCTGGGATGTCCCCCCACCCCCAAGGAGAGGGTCATGGCAAATGGCAATAGCAATCCATACTGGGGTGCCCCCTTCAACAGGAAAGCCGGACAATGGGTGACCAAACCAGGTCACAAAAAGGAGGTGGGGGACTCACCACTCAGATGCATAGGAATGTGTTTTGCCTATAGATCAAGATGGCGGCTGGATCTTTGGAAACAAAAGTAAAGGAGGGGAGTCCTAAAAGAAGCTAGGCAGCTGACGTCAGTAAAAGGTCCCAACTGAGTCTGTAACATGTGCGGATTTACCCTGGATGAGCTGCAGATGGAATGCGGAAGGAGAGGAAAGGGTCCTTCACCCTCACAGGCGCAGACAGTCTGACCTGTTGGCCCTTAGACCTTCCGACCACACTAGGCAGCCACCCTGGCCAGAGACCTTCAGCTGTCTGAGGCCACCAAAGGGCCAAAAAGAGAAAGGAGAGGGGGGGAGGATCCCTGTGATGGACAGTCGGGTAAATCCCTCAACGTTTCAGGCAAGGGCCATCCAATAGGTTCCCCTTGGGGGTTTGGATCTTCACTGAGGACTAACTGAGCTGGAGGTCGTCAGTTCCCCCAAGGAATACTAGAGTCTGTCCACCGAGGGAAAGTCCCGAGAAATTCCCAGACAATCCAAGGAGAGTCCTAGGCCAGCAGAGGTTCCTCACATGGGCCACCAAATGTGGGGCGTGCCCAGGGAGGGGGGCAGCGGTTGTGGTGGTGCAAGAATTCACTCAAAGCAGAACAAAGATGGAAGGTTATTGAATACATTGCAAGGGGGCAGTGGGCAGGACAGCAAAGCAGAGACTGTCTGCCCCCAGGCAGTGGTGAGAGGCCACAATCGTAGGGTGAATGAGGAGGTATGAGAACGTACAGAATTTTCCTTTTTTTTTTTTTTTTTTGGTAACTGTAGTTGTTTGTAAGTAGCCTGTTAGTTAATTGAGGCCTATGGCTATTTTGGGGGGGGAGGGTCACTTAATGAGCCTGCTTGCATTCAGCCAGGTGGTCACTGCCTTGCTCATGTTTCTTAACGTTTATCTTTTGAGAGAGAGAGCGTTGGGTGGGGGCAGAGAGAGAGGGAGGGACAGACTCTGAAGCAGGCTCTAGGCTCTGAGCTGTCAGCACAGAGCCCAATGCAGGGCTCAAACCCACGAACCGTGAGATCATGACCTGAGCCAAAGCTGGACACTTAACCTGAGCCACCCCAGTGCCCCATGCCTTACTCAAGTTTCCATTGCTCAAGTCTATTCCCTAAAAGCAACCTCTACAGTTTCCTCCTCTGTAAACGAGGATTTATACCAGTCCCTCCTTCATAGGGTTGTGAGGATCATCTGATCTAATGTAGGTAGAATGCTTTGCTTGAAGCCAGGCCCTTAGTAAGACTCAGTTAATGGTTACTGATTATGTCAATTCTTATAAGGAATGTCTGGGGTTCTCGAATGTTGGGTTATGGTATTTGGTTTTTATCTCTGAGGCAGTGGGGAGTGTTGAGAGTTTTATAGGTGCAACATCATCATGACTTCAAAGGCTCCTCTCCTCAAGGTCATAGGAAAGAGCTGAGCAGAAAACCCAGCTGTTCATAGGTGCCGTGCTTGGACTGGAGTGGCCCAGTGACCTATTTGTGATTCTTCATTATATTCAGAGAACATAAATAAACCAACGGCTTTAGTTACATTTTAGAACTGGACCTAAAAACAGCCAAACAGCCTTGTGCTCTGCTTCCTAGAATTTTCAGCTACAGAACCACAAAAAGAAGGGATGAGGATTCAAAGGCACCAGCCCAGGGATAGAATTTCCCCCAGCAGTTAGGGAGAAGGTGGGGGCTGGTGGGGGGCTGGGCTGTTATCGGGGTAGCACAGTGGGGTGGGGCCGGTGGGGCAAGGCTATTCTTTATCTCTCTGGGCACAGAGCCCACATGCCTGAGCTTTGGAGGGACAGACAGGCAACTATATCACCAGGCATCAGTGATGGCCTGGAGGGTCCAAGAGAGTTGTTGGCCTGGAATACAGGATCCTTGGGTTCTGGAGACTGTGAACTTGGGCTACTCCCAGCTCCTCTCTGAGTCTCAGTGTTTCAAACTGTGCAACCAATGCGTGCCCTGCATCTAATGTGTTCTCAAGGATGTCCTCCCGGCTGGCTCCAGGAGCACTAAGGAATGTCCTGCATATTTGCTGGGAGCACTGATGAGTGTCCTGGATATTTTCTGGGAGCATTGAGGAATGTCCTGGATATTTGCTGCGAGCACCCACTCCCACTCTGTTGTTACAGCATCTCACTTTTCCTTTGGGAAACATCCCTTCCCTTGCCTGCCCATGTGGTTTTAAGGGCAGGTGAGTCAGGGCCAGCTAGCAGAAAACCCTGTGATTGCTTCAGGGATGGGAGCCTGGCCCAGAGCCAGCCAATGTGGGTTTGCCCTGGGACTTTTGCTTGAGAAAGAGCCTCTCTCTGAGCTCTGTATTCATTCAGCTGATCGAACTGTGCTTGCTGGCCTCCAGGCGGGGAAATTGTGCCTGTGTATGAAGCCAGCACAGGGAAAGCAGGGATGGGAAAGAAAACAGGCCGATTCCTCATACTTGAGCATCTTGTTCCAGGCGTGCTTCTGGGTGAGCTAGAATTTTCCCTCCTCTGCTTTGGCTAGTTTGAGATGGGTCTCTAGCCTTTCCAACCGCTGATTCTGACACCCACCAGGAAAACAATTGTAATCATAGCAGCAACAACACTGTGCAGGGGCACTTATCCAACATCAGGCACCAGGGTGGTGGGGGTGGAGCTTGTCTGCTCCAGCAACGGGCTTCAATGTTGTTTCAAGCTGCTGGCACAAAATGATAAAATAAAGTTAATGGATTTTAGCAGTTTTTATTATTTTTAAAAAACTCTTCCTTTTTAAAAAATTCTTTTAATGTTTATTTATTTTTGAGAGACAGTCAGAGACAGAGCACAAGTCGGGGAAGGACAGAGAGAGAGGGAGGCACAAAATCTGAAGCAGGCTCCAGGCTCTGAGCTGTCAGCACAGAGTCTGATGCGGGACTCGAACCCACGAACTGTGAGATCATGACCTGAGCAGAAGTAGGATGCTTAAATGACTGAGCCATGGAGGTGCCCCATATTATTTTTAAATGCTTTAAAGACAGTGCACCCCTGTGGGGCACAAAGGTCTGCTACCCCATCTGCCTTCGAGGAAGTAATTGCTGCCCAGGTGCAGGGACACTGGCCGGCTGGAGGTTCCCGAAGGATCTGCTGCTACAGAGACTTTTCCAAAAGCGGTTGGGTCATTTCAGCCCAATGGGGAAAAATGATGGGCCAGTCTGTCTCTGGAGCCCCCAGTGGGGCTGGCTAAGGCCTTGCAGCCTTCCCCACCCTACCACTGCTTCTTCTCAATCTGGTTTCCCCCCTTCCTTTCACCAAGGTGGATCCCTAAAAACTTCTTGCACCCCAAGAAGTTTCTGCCTCAGCCTCTGCTCGTGGAGAACCCATCTCACGATGACGCCCTCACCATACCTGCACCTCCACCCCGCTTGGCGTGCCACCGCTAGGCATTGTGCCTATCTTATCTTCTCAGTGTTATTTCTTCTGTGTTATAGATAAGGAAACCGAGACTCAGGAAGATGAAGACTTGCCCAAATAACTTGTCTACTTTGGTTAGAAAATGACAAGGGGCACCTGGGTGGCTCAGTTGGTTGAGCATTTGACTTCAGCTCAGGTCATGATCTCACAGTTCGTGGGTCCGAGCCCCGCGTTGGGCTCTGTGCTGACAGCTTGGAGCCTGGAGCCTGCTTTGGATTCTGTGTCTCCCTCTCTCTCTGACCCTCCCCTACTTGCACTCTGTCTCTCTCTCTCTCAAGAATAAATAAACATTAAAAAAAAAAAAGAAAATGCCAAGCTGGGGGGCTCATGGCTGCCACTCTTGACCTCATGGGAATGAGTTTGAGTCCCACATTGGGAACAGAGATTACTTTTAAAAATGTTTGGGGCACCAAGCTGGCTCAGTTGGTTAAGCATCTGACTTTGGCTCAGGCCATGATTTCATGGTTCATGAGTTCAAGCCCCACATCAGGCTCTCTGTTACCAGTGTGGGACCCACTTCAAATCCTCTGTCTTCCACTCCCTGCCCTTTCCTGGCTTGCACACACTCTCTCTGCCTTTCTCTCAAAAATAAAATAAACATTAACCACACTGAGATACCAACTCACGCCAGCAAGAGTGGCTAAAACGAGCAAATCCGAGAACTCGAGATGCTGGCGAGGATGTGGAGAAATGGGCACCCTCCTACACTGTTGGTGGGAATGGAAACTGCTGCAGCCCCTCTGGAAAACAGTGTGGAGGTTCCTCAAAAAATTAACAATAGAACTCCCCTAGGACCCAGCAATAGCACTGCTAGGAATTTACCCAAGGGATATAGAAATGCTGATGCATAGGGGCACATGGACCCCAATGTTCATAGCAGCACTCTCCACAATAGCCAAAACATGGAAAGAGCCTAAGTGCCCATCAACGGACAAATGGATCAAGAAGATGTGGTTCATCTATACGATGGAATACTCCACGGCAATGAGAAAGAATGAAATCTGGCCATATGTAGCAACCTGGATGGACCTTGAGGGTGTTATGCTGAGCCAAATAAGTCAGGCAGAGAAGGACAAATATCATATGTTTGCACGTTTAGGAGGATTAGGAGGAACTTTACTGAGGATCATGGGGGAGAAGAAGGGGGGAAATGGTGGGGGAAAGGGAGAGAGGCAAACCATGAGAGACTCTTGAATGCTGAGAACAAACTGAGGACTGATGGATGTGGGGGGGTGGGGGGATGGGCATGGAGGAAGGCGCTTGTGGGGATGAGCACTGGGTGCTATATGGAAACCAACTTGACAATAAACCATTTGTAAATAAATAAATAAAATATAATTGTTTAACAAATAAAAAATAAATAAATATTTTTAAAACAAACAAAAAATTTAAAAAATCTTAAAAAAAAAAGAAAAGAAAAGAAAAGAAAAGAAAATGCTGGGCCAGGTCTTCAATCCAGACCACATTCATATCAGTACGTTTGCTACCATCCAAACATAAAACCCAACCCCTTCTTTCAAGTTTTCAAAGAGCTTAGCATCCTTTGGGGAAACATGTATGTGAAGGTTGTGATCTGAACTTTATCACTTAAAAAATTATTTTTATTGGGCGATCTGGGGGGTTCAGTTGGTTGAGCATCCAACTTCTGCTTAGGTCATGATCTCACAGTTTGTGGATTTGAGCCCCATGTCGGGCTCTGTGCTGACAGCTCAGAGCCTGGAGCCTGCTTGGGATTCTGGGTCCCCCTCTCTCTCTGCCCCTTCCATGCTCAGTCTCTCTCTCTCTCTCTCTCTCTCAGAAATAAAGAATCATTAAAAAAATTTTTTTATTGAGATACAATTCATAAATAACATATTAGTTACAGGTGTACAACATAATGAGTTCAATACATGTATACACTGCAAAATGATCACCACAATAAGTCTAGTTAACATCTGTCATCATACGTAGTTACAGAATTTTGCTTCTTGGGGCACCTGGGTGGCTCAGTTAGTTGGGCATCTGGGTATTGATTTCAGCTCAGGTCATAATCTCACGGTTCATGGGTTTGGGCTCCATATCAGGATTCCCTCTCTCTTGGGATTCCCTCTCTCTCTCTCAAAATAAATAACTAAACAAACATTTTTTTTCTTTCTTGTGATGAGGACTTTTACAATCTACTCATTTAGCAAGTTTCAAATATGCAATACTCTTTTGCACTTTTAAAACTCTAGAGTAGGTCCTGGCAAACATTTTCTGTAAACGACTAGATAGTATATATTTCAGACTTTGCAGGCCATATGACCTCTGCTGTAGCTATTTAACTTGCTGTTGTACTGTGAAAGCATCCATAGAGAGTTTGTAAATGAATTGGTACCACTGTGTGCCAATAAAACTTTATTACAAAAACAGACAGTGAGAGAAAAAAACAGACAGTGGTCCAGATTTGGACGAGGGGCTGTAGATTGTTCATTCCTGCCCAATCAATGAAACAATAAAGCAAGTCCTATAGTTTGTAGCATTTGCTGAATTCTCTGGTGTATATACTCCCTATGGCCAATTTCAAGTTACCAGTGTGAGGTCATGGACACCTGGAGTTAAGGATGGGCAGGTGCAGCAACATATCACACAGATGTAACAGACAGAAATAGCCTCAAAAGCACAGGTAAAACTAAAACATAGTAAAAGATTTAAGAAGTAGTGAGAGCTGAGCATTTATTACCTTTGTTTTAAATGAAGCTTTAGTTCCCCAATGTTTATAGCAGCACTATCAACAACAGCCAAAGTATGGAAATAGCCCAAATGTCCATTGATGGATGAATGGATAAAGAAGATGTGGTGTGTATATATATATGTATACTACATACAATGGAGCATTACTCAACAATCAAAAATAATGAAATCTTGCCATTTGCAACTACGGGGATGGAACTAGAGAAAATCATGCTAAGTGAAATTAATCTGTCAGAAAAAGACAAATATCGTATGACTTCACTCATATGAGGACTTTAAGATGCAAAACAGATGAATATAAGGGAAGCAAAAATAATATAAAAACAGGGAGAGCGACAAAAACATAAGAGACTCTTAAGTATGGAGACAGAGGGTTACTGGAGGGGTTGTGGGGGGGATGGGCTAAATGGGTGAGAGGCTTAAGGAATCTACTTTTTTTTTAAAATTTTTTTAATGTTTTATTTATTTCTAGGAGAGAGAGAGAGAGAGAGACAGCGTGAGCAGGGGAGGGTCAGAGAGAGAGGGAGTCACAGACTCTGAAACAGGCTCCAGGCTCTGAGCTGGCAGTCAGCACAGAGCCCGACGCAGGGCTCGAACCCACGAACCGCGAGATCATGACCTAAGCGAAAGTCGGACGCTTAACCGACTAAGCCACCCAGGTGCCCCTTAAGGAAGCTACTCTTGACATCATTGTTGCACTATATGCGAACTAACTTGGATATAAATTTTTAAAAATTAATAAAGAAAAAATAAATGCAGCTTTAGTTGTAAGTTTATGTTTTTAAATTTTTGCAGTTTTAAAATTTACTTTTTAGTATAATTTAAGAAATGCTGGGGGTAAAAAAAAAATGGTTTGCAAACTTCTTGAAGGATCCACGATGGGCTTTCCTGAGCCTGTAGGAGCTCCTCCACTGCTCTGGTTGCCAGAGGTCATGACTGGGGAGTGGCAAAGAGAGCCTTGGCTTGCAGATGAAGCACCTGCTGGGACACTGAGGCCAAGGACACATCAAAGGGGTTTCTCTTTCCCCTCAGGTGAAACCGCCATCAGTAGCTTGATCATTGCATAAGCATAACATTACTCAAGGTTAACCACTAATCCCTTCCAGACTGAACCTGTGTCCTCATCATCCAAAGTCCCCAAGCTTCAGTTCAGACTATTGACTCTCATTCTTCCCAGGGGCAATGGGGAGGAGTTAGCTTTGACCTTTGAGTTGCTGCTTAACCTCTTTGAACCCTCTTTTTCCATTTCTGAATAGTAGGGAGAGCTGTTATGAGTCTCTGGTACCTACAGGGATAGGCATGACTCTGTCTAATTTTCTGTTAGGTGGTGGTTACACAACATCGTAAATGTTCTAAATGCCACTGAACTGTTCACCTCCAAAATTTTTATGTTATGATGGGGCGCCTGGGTGGCTCAGTTGGTTAAGCGTCCGACTTCGGCTCGGGTCATGATCTCACGGTTCGTGGGTTCGAGCCCCGCGTCATCGGGCTCTGTGCTGACAGCTAGCTCAGAGCCTGGAGCCTGTCTTCGGATTCTGTGTCTCCCTCTCTCTCTGACCCTCCCCTGCTCATGCTGTCTGTCTGTCTGTCTCTCTCTCTCAGAAATAAATAGTAAAAAAATAAAATAAAAGGAATAGCTTAACAGCTTAAAAAAAACAAAATTTTATGTTATGTGACTCTCACCTCAATTAAAAAATTGTGGTGGTTCTCAAATTTTCTTTTTGATTTTTGTGCTTTGACTTTGTGAGTAATATACATGGAAAAGTGCAAAAGATATAGCTCTCTGAATTTTCACAAACTGAATACATGTTCAACCAGAAATGTGTTTTCTTTTATCCTTTAAATTTTTTTTTAAATGTTTACTTATTATTGAGAGAGAGAGACAGGAAGACAGAGTGTGAGCGGGGTGGGGCAGAGAGAAAGGGAGTCACAGAATCTGAAACAAGCTCCAGACCCTGAGCTGTCAACACAGAGCTCAACACGGGGCTGGAACTCACGAACCGTGAGATCATGACCTGAGCTGAAGTCAGCTGCTTAACTGACTGAGCCACCTAGGCGTCCCTTATTTTATTCTTTATAACAGAATTAATGCAAGTTAATTTAGGGAAAAAGGAGAAAATACATCTAAATAAAAGTAAAGAAAGGGGCACCTGGGTGGCTTAGTCAGTTGAGCATCCAACTCTTGATTTCAGCTCAGGCCATGATCCCAGGGTGTGGGATTGAGTCCTTTGTCAGCCTCCAGGCTCAGCAGGGAGCCTACTTGAAATTCCTTCTCTTTCTCCTTCTGCCCCTCTTCCATTCTCCTCCACTCATTCTTGCTCTCTCTAAGAAAAAAAGAGAGAAAGAAATACAGAAGACAAACCCACCCATCATCCTTCATCACAACCACCATGACTGATTTAGGCATAATCGCTGAGATACACATAGATACATAGATAGGTGTGGATATAGGCAAAGATATACTTTCCTGTAACAATTTTTAAAATACATGCTTTGTAAACACTTTTCATGGTCATAAACACCTATGTTCATTGTGTGTGTGTGTGTGTGTGTGTGTTCCATTGAAAGGCTGTATCATAAATACTGTAACCAGTTCATAGCAGCACTCTCAACAATAGCCAAAACATGGAAAGAGCCTAAGTGCCCATCAATGGACGAATGGATCAAGAAGATGTGGTTCATCTATACGATGGAATACTACATGGCAATGAGAAAGAATGAAATCTGGCCACGTGTAGCAACATGGATGGACCTTGAGGGTGTTATGCTGAGCGAAATAAGTCAGGCAGAGAAGGACAGCTACCATATGTTTGCACGTATAGGAGGATTTGGAGGAACCTAACGGAGGACCATGGGGGAGAAGAAGGGGGGAAATAGTTGGGGAGAGGGAGGGAAGCAAACCATGAGAGACTCTTGAATGCTGAGAACAAACTGAGGACTGATGGGTGTGGGGGGGAGGGGGGAGATGGGCATGGAGGAGGGCACTTGTTGGGATGAGCACTGGGTGTTGGTGGAAATCAACTTGACAATAAACTATTTATAAAAATAAATAAATAAATAAATAAATAAATACTGTAACCAACCCCTAGAAACAAACAAAATCTTGTCATTACAAACAGCATCTACAATGATCTATCTTACTTGAATGTGCAGTTTCTTTAATGATTTTCTTTGTTAAATAACTCTGAATTCATTTTAATAAATATCCTGTTTTTTCTACTGTCTTCTCCCTTGCCACACCCTCTGTCCAGGTACTAAATACTAACACGCTCACACGTATAACCCCCTGCCTTTCTCCCTTCTCATGCAATCATATTATAAGCAATTATATATACATGTATGGGAGAGTTGACTTTGTTGTATAAAGATAGGATCATACACTATGTGGGGCTCTGCATCTTCCTTTCCCAAATGTTTAAATATTGGCAACTGTGCTGGATATTCCTTTGCACCCTAGGTCTCTTCCCTCCCTGCCCTACTCTTTATCCCTAACTGCTTTGCCCTCACCTTACCAGAGGCTCCCGCAGAAGGCGAGAGGAGGGAGGGAGATGTGTCTACTCTAGATGTTCTAGAACCAGCTGTGTTCTGCAGAACACCACACTCCTGCTGGGTGGCTACACCCTCTCCAGGTTCGGAAACTATTTCTTCTCCTTGCCCCTTTGGGTCTGGGGTGGTAACTGACCCCCATGTTGCCAGTCCCAGACAGTTTCATTACCCCTTATTTGCTCCCTTAAGTTTGTCTGTGACTCTGCAAATAGGCCTTTCATTAAATGCTCCTTAAATAGCCTTCTGAGTGTGGCAGCTGTTTCAGTAACTAATTTAAAATTCCCAGTGTCTGACTCTCGGTTTTGGCTCAGGACATGAGCTCACGGTTTGGGAGTTTGAGCCCTGTATCTCTCTGCTGCCCCCACAGAGCCTGCTTTGGATCAGATCCTCTGTCCATCTCTTCCCCCCACCCCCCTGTCTCCGTCCCACCCCTGCTTACTCTCTCTCTCTGTCCCTCTCAAAATAAATACACTTTAAAAAATAAAATAAAATAAAATTCTTTAAAAAATTTGTATTGATTATTCTTTTTTTTTCTCCTTTTTTTTTTAGAGACAGAGAGTGTGAGTGGGGCAGGGGCAGAGAGAGAGGGAGACACAGAATCTGAAGCAGGTTTCAGGCTCTGAGCTGTCAGCACAGAGCCCGATGTGGGGCTCGAACCCACGAACTGTGAGATCATGACCTGAGCTGAAGTCGATGCTCAACCGACTGAGCCACCCAGGTGCCCCTAAAATAAAATTCTTTTTTTTTTTTAATGCTTTTTATTTATTTCTAGGAGAGAGAGAGACAGCATGAGCAGGGGAGGGTCAGAGAGAGAGGGAGTCACAGACTGAAACAGGCTCCAGGCTCTGAGCTGGCAGTCAGCAAAGAGCCCAACGCGGGGCTTGAACCCACGAACCGCGAGATCATGACCTGAGCGAAAGTCGGACGCTTAACCGACTAAGCCACCCGGGCGCCCCCCCTAAAATAAAATTCTTTACAACTCTTAGTGTACAGGGTGTCTGGCTGGCTCAGTCAATAGGGCATATGACTCTCGATCGCAGGGTTGTGCCTTGGAGCCCCACTCTCGGCATGGAGCCTACTTTAAAAAAGAGGAAAAAAGGGGGTGCCTGGCTGGCTCAGTCAATAGAGTATGTGGCTCTTGATCTCGGGGTTCTGAGTTCAAGTCCCACGTTGTGTGTGGAGATTACTTAAAACATATCGTATGTGTATATGTATATGCATATGATGTATATGTATATGTATATGTATATATAGTGAACCAACTCACACAGTTTGGACCTTGGAGTTCAGCCTCTTGGTTTATAGCTGCAGGACTGAAGGTAATTGTCTTGCCAGTAGGTCTGACTCCTGCCGGCAGGAGAGGAAATAAGGACAATTTGCAGGCAGGCTGTATGAAAACTGACCAGGTTGGTCTGGTGTAGCTCTAGCTCCCTGCCTCTATTTCCCGATTCCTTATCTCTTGGCTTCCTTCTTGTTGTGGAATAAAAATTAACACAATGTGGATGTTTGGAAGAGGTAAACGATTTAGGTTCTCCTGGATCGTGGCAGCTTTCTAAAACAAAGGATTTGCTGGCTGTCCATGGCCACTGCAGGTAAGAAGAACCAGAGTGAGAGGAATCGGGAAAGAGTAGATTCCCTCAGCCTGTCTCCTTTGCACCCTCTATTAAACACTCACTTCCAAACATTTGAAGATAAACAAGCTTCAGCCCACATCCTGTAAGAATCCTTAATGCATGGGACACACAGGTAAACATGGGTTTATAATACCAGGTGGAAAATAGAGTAAAAATCACCCCTAGCTTTGGGGAAGGTCACAGAAGGATTTCCAGGAGAAGTAATATTTGAGCTGGATCTTGAAAGAGGAGCTGGAATCATCCTGGCCCCTGAGATGGTGTTCAAGAGGAGGGTGCTAAGATCCAGCGCTAAGACAGACTGAGCAATCAGTATGCCAGAAACTGCTAGAAGTTCAGTGTGGCTGGAAAATAAGTTGTGTATGTGCTGGCGTGTGTGTGTGTGTGTGTGCGCGCGTGCGCGTGTGTGTGTCCAGAGGCAAGAAGGGATTAGAAGGGTCATGAAAGCCAAGAGAAGAGCACTGGAAAGCCATCGAAAGCTTTTAAGCAGCAGAGTGATGGTGTTGTTCTTTGGGTAAGTTATTCTGGCTGTTAATGTGGAGAATGGATGGAAGCGACAACCGAGAAGCTGAGACTTGGTCAGAGGCTGCTGCGATCCAGAAAGAGATTGAGGTATTGGGATGAGGGTGGAAGAGGAGGTAATGGCTGGGTTTGAGAGCTATGAAGGCAGTAGAGGGTACTGGATCTAGGCTTATAATAATGATAATATGGGAGCTCCTGGGTGGCTTAGTCGGTTGGGCATCTGACTTTGGCTCAGATCATGACCTCACAGTTTGTGAGTTCGAGCCCCAGCTTGGGCTGTGTACTGACACCTCAGAGCCTGGATCCTGCTTTGGATTCTGTCTCCCTCTTTCTGCCGCTTCCCACCCATACTCTGTATTTCTTTCCTTCAGATATAAACAAACATTAAAAAATAATAATAATATGGACAATAACATCATATAGTGACTTAAACAATAGCTCCGGTTTAAAAAAAAATAGCTCTGGTTTCAGATGAGTGGAGATCTTCCCACACAGGCAGCACAAGAGTAATCTTCACTCTCCCCTTTTGACTGGGAAAAAGAGTTTCTGCCAACATCCACAAATCCTTCACTTACCTGTTGTTACATTTTGGCTTTCCCTCAGTCTATCTCTCCCCCTCTCTATCCCCCAACCTCCTCCCTACTGCCTTTATATTTAGGTGTGTTTATGTACAGCTTTTTTCTAAACCACTTGCAAGTTAGTTGCAGAAATTATGATACTATACCTCTAAATAGTTCAGCATTCACCTCCTTGAATAAGAGAATTCTCTTATATAATTAGAACAGTATCTTTTAAAAATTTCTTTTTTTAAAAAAATTTTTAATATTTTATTTATTTCTAGGAGAGAGAGAGAGACAGCGAGAGCAGGGGAGGGTCAGAGAGGGAGTCACAGACTGAAACAGGATCCAGGCTCTGAGCTGGCAGTCAGCACAGAGCCCGACGCGGGGCTCGAACCCACGAACCGCGAGATCATGACCTAAACGAAAGTTGGACGCTTAACCGACTAAGCCACCCAGGCGCCCCATCTTTAAAAAATTTCTAAAAATTTTAATGTTTATTTTGAGAGACAGACAGACAGAATCCGAATCAGGCTCCAGGCTCTGAGCTGTCAGCACAGGGACCAACACTGGGCTCAAACTCACAGACTGCGAGATCATGCCTGGAGCCCAAGTCAGATGCGCTTAACCGATTGAGTCACCCAGGCACCCCTTTAAAAATTTTTGGGGGGCTCCTGGGTGGCTCAGTCGGTTAAGCGCCCAGCTTCAGCTCAGGTCATGATCTCGGTTTGTGAGTTCGAGCCCCGCATCAAGGCTCTGTGCTGACAGCTTAGAGCCTGGAGCCTGCTTTGGATTCTGTGTCTCATTCTCTCTCTGCCCCTCCCCCACTGGTGCTCTGTCTCTGTCTCTCAAAAATAAATAAATGTAAAAAAGTTAAGAAAATTTTTAAAAATGTGTATTCATTTTTTGAGAGAGACAGAGACAGAGCACCAGCGGGGGAAAGGCAGAGAGAGAGAGAGGGAGACACAGAATCCAAAGCAGGCTCCAGGCTCTGAGCTGTTACCACAGAGCCCAATGTAGGGCTCGAATTCACCAGTTGGGAGATCATGACCTGAGTCCAAGTCGGAGGCTTAACTATTGAGTGTGTGTATCTAGGTGCCCCTAGAACACCAGTATTTTACCAAAGAAATGTAACATTGATGCAATACTATAATCTAATATAAAGCTCATATGAAAAATCTCAACAATTTCCCCAATAATGTCTTTTAAAGTTGCTGCGTATTATTAAAAAAAAAATCTCATATTCAGTTGGGGATTGTGCGTTGTACGTGATTATCATGTCTCTCTTTTCTTCCTTCTCTTTTCTTTCTTTTTTTTTTTTTTTCATGGGAGGGGACAGTGTTAGAAATGTTAGTTTATTTAAAGAAGATAATTGAACAAAATAAAGGATTCCAAATGTAATCAATTCTTTTTTCTCTATAGAGATTAAAAAATACCTTTTTATTTTGAAAGAATTTCAAACTGACAGAAACGTTGCAAAGATGGTAAGAAGAGTGTTAGTAAGTATTTTACTCGGCATCACCAATTATTTACTTTATCACATTTACCTTATCATTCTCTTGTCTACAAGTATATATTTGTACTTCCTTTCTGAACAATTTGAAAGTAAGTTGCCTCTCTTGCCCCAATATACCACAGGGTGCATTTTTCTAAGGACGTTGTCGTATATAACCACAGCACTAGTATCAAAATCAGGAAATTTCACGTTGATACTACAGTACCCATATTTAAGTTTACCCAATTGTTTCAAGAATGTCCTTTATTTATTTATTTATTTTTATTAAGGGAACTGGGATCCAATCCAGGATCACACATTGAATTTCATTGTTCTGTCTGTTTAAGCTCCAAGATTGCCTAGCTTGTGTATGTGTATTTCACAACACTGATCTTTTTTGAAGAGTTCAGGCCAGTTGTTTTGAAGAACGTTCTTTAATTTGTATTTGTGTTTATTTACATGGAAAAACATTTGAATGCTACATTGGTGATGGTGTGTCATCTTCAGTGCAAAATATTAGGGGGCACATGTTTAGATGTTAACTTTTATCATTTGGTTACACCAGGTTGAAAATTTGGAAGTTTATTCTGCTGTTTAGGCAAGTTGGTTATTGAAAGGGTTTTCTCAGTTGTCAAATGAGGACAATAACAACCTTGGGTGTTGAATTGATACATGTAAGGCACTTAGAACAACGTCTGGCACATTGTAAGTATTTGATAAATTATTATTATCATCGCTCTTTTCACCAACATTTATTGAGGCCTTTTTAAAAATGATTATTTATTTTTAAAATTTTTAATGTTTTATTTATTTCTGAGAGAGAGAGAGAGAGAGAGAGCATAAGCAGGGGAGGGTCAGAGAGAGAGGAAGATACAGAATGGAAACAGGCTCCAGGTTCTGAGCTAGCTGTCAGCACAGAGCCTGACGTGGGGCTCGAACCCACGAACCGTGAGCTCGTGACCTAAGCCGAAGTCGGATGCTTAACCGACTGAGCCACCCAGGCACCCCATGTTTATTTATTTTTGAGGGACAGAGCACGAATGGGGTAGGGGCAGAGACAGGGAGACAGAATCAGGAGCAGGGTTCAGGCTCTGAGCTGTTAGCACAGAGTCAGACACAGGCTCGAACTCACGAGCTGTGAGATCATGATGAGTCAAAGTCAGACACTCAACTGACTGAGCCACCTAGGAGCCCCAATAGAGGCCTTAACATGTGAGAGGCACTGAGTTGTAACTCAATTCTTTACCTTTCCAGCTTCTGGAACAGTGCATGACATACGGATGACATTTAATAAATATTTGTTGGCAAAATGACAGCTCTTTGAGATATATTGCTATCAATATTCAACTATTCTAGAGATGAGGAAACAGACTCAGAGCAGTGAAGTAATTTACCTAAGGTCATGCACATTACACTAAGTGGCAAGAACCAGATATGAACCTAAGCTTGTAGGGTTTGTAAAATGCGGGATAAGGTGGGGCACTTGGCGAGCTCAGCTGGTGGAGTGTGCAAATCTTGATCTCAGGGTGGTGAGTTCGAGCCCCACATTGGGTAAAGAGATTACTTAAAAATAAAGTTCCCCGCCCCCCCGCTTTTTTTTTTTTTTTTGAAGTTTATTTTGAGAGAGAAGGAGCATGTGCGCGAGCGGGAGAGGGGTAGAGAGGGAGAGAATCCCAAGCAGGTTGCATGCTGTCATTGCAGAGCCCCATATGGGGCTCCAACTCAGTGAGATCATGTTCTGAACCAAAATCAAGAGTCAGACGCTAAACTGGGGCGCCTGGGTGGTTCAGTCGGTTAAGCGTCCGAGTTTGGCTCAGGTCATGATCTCACGGTTCGTGGGTCCGAGCCCCGCGTCGGGCTCTGTGCTGACTGCCAGCTCAGAGCCTGGAGCCTTTTTCAGATTCTGTGTCTCCCTCTCTCTGACCCTCCCCTGCTTACGCGCAAGCTCTCTCTCCGAAATAAATAAAAACAACATTAAAAAAAAAAAAGAGTCAGACGCTAAACCGACTGAGCCTCCTGGGCACCCCAAAAATAAAATCTTTTAAAAAATCGGGGGTAAGGTTTGAAGGTGTTTTGCAAAAGCTCAGGGCTGGGTAGATATGAAGAGCTGACTGCACAGAGTCAGCCTTGTACAGTGCTCTCGCACAAACACGTGGTAGGCGCTCAATAGATGTCTGTTGAATGAATGTGGAAAGCAAATGAGTCACCTAGAAAGAGATCATCCTATTGTGGCTGGTGACACTGCTTGTGAAGGACCTGGAATCCATTTCTCTCCATTGTGGTCCTTGTCAGTCACCGGAGGATTTTTTCCAGCAGGGTGTGGCTTCCGGCGACCCCGCCCACCTACAAACCACGCTTTTTATCCATCTTCGCGTTTGCTGGTGGCCGAGGAAGTTTGGCCCGGGGGCGGAGCCGTAGCCGTAGTCTCCTCCGGCGTCCGCAGCCAGGAAGCCAGGAACCCTGGTGTCCCCGATACGGCGGGGAGGTGCAGGATGTCGGAGGAGCAAAGTAGGCAGAGCGAAGGGTCCTCTCAGGCTGGCGCAGTGAATGTCAGCGACATCCAGGAGCTGATACGGCGCAAGGAGGAGATCGAGGCGCAGATCAAAGCCAATTATGAAGTGCTGGAAAGCGTGAGTGTGGGCTCGGGGTTCCCTGGCGGGCGTGGGGCGAGCCCGGGGCCTCTTGACACGGCACCCGGATCTGGGAGGATTGTGAGGCCGCGGCGGCCTGCGCTTGAGCTCTCAGCTGTGTCTCTTGCTCCCTGGGAAGCCCAAGGCGCGGCAACTGCGGCCTCTGTCGGCAGGAGGCAAATAATATCAGCAATGGAGAACCATCGGTGTTGGTGCTATAGCGTGGGTTTATGGAGCCCTTATCGTGTGCTGGGCGCTGTTTTAATTCCTTTACGTTGCTTAGCCCATTTAACTGTCGCAGCAACCTTTTGAGGCTCTTATTTTCCCCGTTTTAGCGATGACATTTTAAATGTGCCTCAGATAACAGAACTAATAAAAGTGCAGAGGCAGGGTGATTGTCACCGCCATCGTCAGTCCCTGTTGAATGTGTACCAGAGGCTCTGTGCTTTGCTGACCCGCTCACGTCAGAGCTTCTTAAGCTTCCATGGGTTTGGCAAGCACCGGGGATTTTGTTAAAATTTCAGTTTCTGATGAGCTCGGGGAGCGCAGGTGCTGTGTTTCTAGCAAATTTCTAGCTGTGTTTCTAGCATCAGCGATGCTGATGCTCCTGGTCTAAAGATCGAACTTTGAGTGACAGGCAAGGCTCTTTATCATTATTGTATAGGGAGGGAACCGATGCCCAGGGTGAGGCAAACCCTCCTCTAGGGTCGTGTCGCTGGGAAGTGGCAGTGGTGGGTCTAGTTCCCTGGTCTGTCTGGCTACCAAACTGATAGTTTTTCTTATGTCACTTAGTGTAAAGCCACAAATCAATTTGCAGAGGAAAAATAAGTTAAAGATATCTTACGTAGGGTGGATGGAATGCATGTTAGGTGATGGGAGTAAGATGGAGACCTCATACAGAGGCCAGGGTACCATTTTACTGGTGCTGATTATATGCCTGAAGAGTGTCAGTTTATGTGTATGTTATATCACAAAATCCACACAACCACCCTGTGAAGTTAGGATGTTACCCTGAAGCTCAAAGGGAAAGTCACTTGCTTAATGTTTCAAAATGAAATTCAGATCTCAGGCCTGTTGAATACAGAGCTTGTGTTTTCAAGCATTATGCTAACAATTTCCCAAACTTTAGTTACTTTCTGTGTCAACCAAGTTGCGGTATCCATTTACCTCCTGTACTGTTGTTCCCCTGGTATTTTTCTTTAAGTTGATGCACTTTTTCACTTAAATAAAGTTAAAAAATTATTTTTTGTTTGTTTTTGAGAGAGAGAGGGAGAGAACGACCATGAGCAGGGGAGGAGCAGAGAGAGAGGAAGACACAAAATCTGAAACAGGCTCCAGGCTCGGAGCTGGCAGCACAGAGCTGGACGTGGGGCTCGAACCCACAAATCATGAGATCATGACCCTAGCTGAAGTTGGATGCTTAACCAACTGAGCCACCAGGCGCCCCATAAATAAATTTAGTTTGAGTGAAAATTTTATAACTCGACAGCGTATGGAAAAAATGGGATTTTTTTTCCTTTAATATAAAATAAAAATATATTTCAGGGTGATATAATATGTTCGTTCCTTGTCACTAGCTACCATCACTGACTAAAAGCTTTAAACCTAAAGCCTTGCTCTATGTTTGTTTTTAAAAAGGGGGAGACAGCAAAAGCTATAAATCTCTTAGAATAAAGCATAGGAGTAAATTTTTGTGACCTTGGATCAGGCAAAGCCTTCTTAGATGTGATGCCAGAAGCACCAGCAACAAAAGAAAAAGTAGTTAAATTGGACTTTATCAGAATTTAAAACATGTGTGTCCAAAGACACAGTCAAGAAAGGGAAAAGGCAGTTTGCCAAATGGGAGCAAATATTTGAAGATACCTAACAAGGGATCCGCATACGAAGGACTCTTCCAACACAATACTAAAAAGGCAATAACTTGATAAAAAAAAAATTGGCCAAAGACCTTAACAAACCCCTCACCAAAGAAGGTCTATGGATGGCAAAGAAGCATGTAGAAAGAGGCTCCACGTCATGGGTCATCAGAGAAATGCAAATTAAAACACCTGTGAGGTGCTGCTAGGTATGTGTCGAAACTTCCAGCTCCAGATGCTGGTGTGCTGTTGCAAAAGTAGGGCAGTGTCTTACAGAGCTACATGTTCTCTTACCATACCATCCAGCAATTGTGCTCCACGGTATTTACCCAAAGGGGCTGAAAACGTGTTCACACGAAAACCTTCATGATGTTTATAGCAGCTTTTTTCACGGTTGCCAAAACTTGAAGCAACCAAAAGGTGTTTTTTTTTTTTAAGTTTATTTATTTCTGTTGAGAGAGAGAGCGAGCGAGCACAAGCGGAGAAGGGGCAGAGAACATAGAGAAAGAAAGAGAATCCCAAGCAGACTCCGTGCTGTCAGCACAGAGCCCAAAGCAGGGCTGATCCCATCAACCTCAAGATCGTGACCTGAGCCAAAATGAAGAGTCTGGCGGACACTTAACCGACTGAGCCCCCAGGCATCCCAACCAAGAAGTCTTTAAGTAGGTGAATAGATAAACATATGGTGGTACCTCTAAACAGTGGAATATCATTCAGTGCTAAAACTAAGGAAGCTAGCAAGCTATGAAAAGATGTGGAGGAACCCTAATTGCATATTACCAAGTGAAAGAAGCCAGTCTGAGAAGACTGCATTTGTAGGATTCCAGCCAGAATTTGGAAAGGCAAAATTGTGGAGACAGTAAGAGCCAAGGTTGCCAGGGATAGGGGTCGTGGGAGGGGTAACTAGGTGGAGGACAGAGGATTTTTAGGACATTTTTAGGTGAAAATACCCTGTGTAGTACTATATGATGGGTACATGTCATTATACATTTGGGCAAACCCATAGAATGTAAGACTCTAAGAGTGAAGGCTTAGGTAAACTATGGATTTCAGTTAATAACAGGAAACAGTAGATGTAACCCAGTGGCTTCCAGAAAGAAAGGGAGAGAAGTGAATGGAATCTCCCGTCCTGGTACATATGTACCCTGGGCAGCTTTTCTGCTGTTGCCGTAATTACAGCCGTGACTTGTTACTTTCATGTGTATTAATTTCCTGGGGCTGCCATGACAAATTACCGCAAACAGGGTGACTTAAAATGACAGACATTTATTCTCTCACAGTTGTGGAGGCCAGAAGTCTGAAATGAAGATGTCGGCAGAGTTGGTTTCTTCTGGGAGCTCGGAGGGAGGATCTATTCCGTGTCCCTGTCCTAGTACCTGGTGGCTGCTGGCCATCCCTGGCTTGTGGTTAGATAACTCCACTGCCCCTGGTCATGGGATCTTCTCTGTGTCAAGGATCTCCCTCCCTTTTCTACAGGGATACCTGTCATTGGATTTGGAGCCCACCCTAAATCTAAGACAGTCTCATCTCAAGAGCCTTAATTACGTCTCCAAAGATCCTTTTTCCAAATAAGGTCACATATATGGGTCTGGAGGTTTAGGACTTGGGGCGTATCTTTTCGGGGCCACTATTCATCCCACTGTGGATGTGCCTAGCACTGTGCTAAGCACTTTACACAGGTCAGCTCATTAATTTTCACAGCAAGTAGGATGGGAGGTGAATGCCACTCTTCCCATTTTATAATTGAGGAGGCTGAAGCATGGAGAGGGTCCTAACCAAGGGCACCCAGATTGTACGCAGCAGAACTGAGATTCAAATCAAAGTCTGACTGCAAAATCTCTACCCCCATCATATGACACGTTTCATTACCTTTGTGCACTGTGCTCTGACTTACGCAGGAAAAGTCTTTAAAATGTTAAAATGTATTGTTTTAAATAGGGAATACACGTCCATGGTCAAAATTCAGAGTCTACAAAAGGGTATGAAATGAAAAGTCTCTTCCCTCCCTGCCCCCCAGCCACCCAGTTCCTTTTCCCCAGAGGCACTTGATATCAGTGTGTCCTTCTAGGGATGAAAAACCCTTTGAAATCCCTTTTAGATCTCTTTTTACTTTCAGAAAGAACCAAGGTCCTGCCACAGCTGGATGCCCTTTGGGGTTTTCACTCCCCTCCAGCTTCCAAGGCCACCAACCAGGCATCAGCTGCCACA
This sequence comes from Hyaena hyaena, assembly GCF_003009895.1. Classification (NCBI taxonomy): domain Eukaryota; kingdom Metazoa; phylum Chordata; class Mammalia; order Carnivora; family Hyaenidae; genus Hyaena; species Hyaena hyaena. The sequence goes on along the minus strand of NW_024080632.1, from coordinate 3,864,255 downwards.
TGAAGGAGCGTTTGGAGGGGTCCAAGAGGCTGGCCTTGGGGATGAGGCTCAAAAGTCTTTACTTTTATCTGCACTGTTCTAACTTCAGAAGAGGAAACTGAATTCCTGCATTACTTGTGTTATTAAAAAAATCAATAAAAATATAGTGCCCCCCTGCCCCCCCTTGCTCTGAGGGTGGTTGAGGGAGTGTGTGGGGAAGTACTCGGCCTGTGCTAAGTGCTCAGCATGTGGCAGCTTTCATTACTCTCGCCTTTATGATGGCTGCACAGGGAATGAGGTCTGGAGGACTTTGTACTCGTGAAGTCTTAACCGTGTTTCTCCCCTCCAGCAAAAAGGCATTGGGATGAGCGAGCCGCTGGTGGACTGCGAGGGGTACCCCCGCTCAGATGTGGACCTGTACCAAGTCCGAACTGCAAGGCACAACATCGTCTGTGAGTGGCGCGTGCGGCCGTTCCCGAGGCCGAAGGCACACAAGTGAAATGTCCCTGTTCCGCAGTACCTGCTTCCCTCTCTTCTGCCTTGATGCGGTCATCTTACCCTTCCCCCATCGAGGGACTCAGAATGGAGTTCTGGCCTCTAGTGTGGCCTCTAGGGTTCTAAATTTATGGTGTCGTTTTTTATTTTGTTTTTAAGGACTTTGCTTCGCTGTGGAAACGTTTTTGAAATGGTAATAGAAGCCCAAGTCAAATATCGCTTCCAGTCCTAATCAGAGCAGTTATGTATGAGCTGGTAAGCGTAGGGACCTGAGTGCGGTCACTCACACAGAAGTGCTCAGTCCCTCAGTGCGGACGTTTGGAGGTCGGCAGTGCAGGGCTGGCCGTCCCATCCCGGGCTCTGCCATCCTTAGGACATGTCTAGCATTAGGGTCACTGTGTCCGTGTGCCACGCAGGAAGGAAGGGAAGGAGGAGAGTAAGAAGGGCCAAAGGTCCTTAGCCAGCTCGCGCCTTCCCTTTAAAGATCCGTCCTGTGGGTCCCACTCCTACCTTGCAGCACTGATTTCTGCTTTTCCCTCGTAGGCCCCTCTGCCTGCGAGCCATGTTGGGGGATGTACCCCATATGGGCATGTCACAATCCTAAATAAAATCATTTATTTGTTCATAGTTGAGGAATAGGTGGAGAGTAGAGTTTGGGTGGTGTATCAGTTTTCTGTTTTCTGCTGGAACAAATTCTCACAGACTTAATGGCTTCATATGGCACAGATTTACTGTCTTACAATAAGAAGGTGCCCAAATGGGTGTCACTGGGCTAAGATGGAGGCGTCGGCAGGGCTGTGTTCCTTCTGGAGGCTCTAGCGAAGAGCCCATTTCCTTATCGTTCCCAGCTTCTGCAGGTGCCCATGTCCCGTGGCTTGTAGCCCCTTCCATGGGCAAAGCCAGCAAGGTCATCTCCCAGCCTCTGGTCCCACCGCCCCACTTCTGTCTGTACTGTCTGCCTCCCTCTTTCACTAACGAAGACCCTTGTGGTCACACTGGGCCCCCCATCTGGGTAATCCAGGATGATCTCCCCATTCAGTGTCCTGAACTTCACCACATCTGTAAAGCCCCCTTTGCCATGGAAAGTAGCATATTGGGCAGCTTCTGGGGACAAGGACGAGGGGGCCCATTATTCATCCTGCCAAAGGTGGGCAACCAGCAGCCTCTGCCACAAAGTCATTTAGAGGGGAATTTGTCATGCACATTTTTCACTCAGTGACCTCCGGTTTACGTGTGTGAATCTCAGCTCCATCCTCAGCACGTTGTGGTACAAGGCTGAGCTGCTCACTGGGGCCGTGAGTAACTGCAGGAGATACCGCTCGGGCTGCCCACCATTCCTCAAAGCTGCAGTGTGATCCCAGAACAGCTTCTTAAATTTTTTTTAATGATTTTATTTATTTCTGAGAGAGAGAGAGAGAGAGGGACAGTGTGAGCAGGGGAGGGTCAGAGAGAGAGGAAGACACAGAATCTGAAATAGGCTCCAGGCTCTGAGCTGTCAGCACAGAACCCGATGCGGGGCTCGAACCCACGAACCGTGAGATCATGACCTGAGCTGAAGTCGGCCGCCCAACCAACTGAGCCACCCAGGTGCCCCCAGAACAGCTTCTTAGAGTGTCGCTTTTCCTCGAAGGTTTAGGGGAAGGAAGCATGCCGTCTTTGTATTGGAAGATGCAAATGGAAGATGCAGGGTAGGGAAAGGTCATGTTAAGACAATCAGACTGAGGGAAATTTGGGACTTTTGGCTAAACCCTTAGACTCCCCAAGGAAGTGGCCTGCTTTCCTCAGCAGTTAGGATTCTGGGGGAAATTTGAGAAGCGGAGCCTATGGTGTAAGAGAAGAGGGCGCTGACTTAGTTTTGTCCGGGTGGTTACCTAGATGTTCCAACACCATTTATTAAACACCCTATTCTTTCTCCATTCATTTGAAATGCTAGCAGTATTACACAGGACATTTTTAGACGTATTTAGGTCTCTCTGAGTTTTTTGCGCTGTTCTATTGATATATCTCTTTGCTAATATCACACTGTCTGTTTTTTTAAGTTTATTTTTTTAGTAATCTCTACACCCAACTTGGGGCTTGAACTCATGACCCCTGAGATCAAGAGTCACATGCTCTTCTGACTGAGCCAGCCAGGCACCCCCATGTCACACTGTCTATAATAATGATTTTATTATATTTAAGAATCTGGTTGTGGGGCCCCTGGGTGTCTCAGTCAGTTAAGTAGCTGATGTCGGTTCAGGTCATGATCTTGCAGTTCGTGAGTTCAAGCCCTGCGTCGGGCTCTGTGCTGACAGCTCAGAGCCTGGAGCCTGCTTCAGATTCTGTGTCTCCCTCTCTCTCTGCCCATCCCCTGCTCATACTCTGTCTCTCAAAAAAATGAATAAACATTAAAAAAAAAAAACGAATCTGGTTGAGCAATGCTGATCAACCTTTTGAAAAACTATTTATTTATTTATAAGTAAAATTTTTTTTACTTAAATTTATTTATAAGTAAACTCTGTACCCAACATGGGGTTTGAACTCACAACCCCGAGATCAAGTCACATGCTCCGCCGACTGAACCAGCCAGGTGCTCCTCTTATATTTTTAAAAATGGACTCTGGGGGCCTGTATGGCTTAGTCGGTTAAGTGTCTGACTCTTGATTTTGGCTCAGGCCATGATCTCATGGTTTGTGAGACAAAGTCCCGAGTAGGGCTCTGCCCTGACAGCATGGAGCCTGCTTGGGATTTTCTCTCTCCCCTTCTCCCTGCCCCTCCCCTGCTCATGAATGCTCACCCTTTCTCTTTCTCTAAATGACCATTAAAAAAAATTTTTTTTGAAAATGAATTCTATTTTTTAGAACAGTTTTATATTTACAGAAAGATTGGAAAAATAGGACAGAGAGGTCCCATGCAGTCTCCAGCTTTCCCTGTTATTAACATCTTATTATTAGTACCCTGAATTTGTTACAGTGGCAAGTTTATTTTTTTGAACTAGGCTTTGGAAACATTTTGTCCAAGAGAATAACTTTTTTTTGGAATTCTGATTAGAATCGCAATAGATTATAAATGAAGTTATGCATTCCATCACCCAGCGGCATCTATATGGAATACTTCCCGAGTGCCAGGCACTGCGAAGGTTCTGGGGGGGTCCTTGTGGAGTTTACTGCCTGGGGGGTCTTTTCTAGTCAGAGAGTGACCGTATATTATACATGGACACTATTTTAAGTCTTCCCGCCCAGGTATATGTCTCTATTTATTCAAATCTGGGTTCTTTTGTTGTGTCTGCCCCGTGGGTTGAGTACCAGAGTCCCAAGATGCCTGAGGGCCTCACCTTCCCTCCAAAGTGACAGGGGCAGAGGAACCAGGTCAGGTAGCTACGTGTGCCCAGAGGCGAGGGCTTCTGGAAAGCCTGAAAGTCTGTGACCTACTAGTGTTGGGGGTGGATTGACGGGCAGTGCTGGTCGGCGGCTCCGGCCTCTGAAACCCCTCAAAGGGAACCTTGGGAGTGACCTGGCTTGAATAGGGAAATAGAGGAAATTGTTTTTAGGTTTAGGAAGTTATTAAAATGTCAACCACTGTGCTGCACTGGCCTGCCGCGGTGACTTACTCACTGGCATCCTGGTCCACAACATTTTTTTTTTTTAAAGTAATCTCTGCACCCAACGTGGGGCTCGAATTCACAACCCCACAGATCAAGAGTCACATGCTCTTCTGACCAGGCTGGCCAGGCACCCCAGTCTGCAACAGTTTGAGTTAGCCATCAGTACTGAAAAAAATCAGAGGTTCCTAATTTCCAGCTTTTGTCCTGTTAATGTCTCCGAGACCCAGCATCACTGGCCATGTATTAGTAGACTTAGGCATCGTTGTTTCTCCTGGAGGAATTCGGTGAAAAGTAAAGAGGGACGATTCCTCTGCTCACCTTGTAAACCTCAGTTGAAACGGCGCTGCCTTTGGGAAATCTCCTCTCATCTCCTAGACTAGCAAGGTCAGGTCCTGGCTGGCCAGCCCTCATCACGATCACCAGATGTTACTGTAATTACTTGTTCCGTGGCTGTTCCCTTGCCGGACTGAGTCCTGTGAGGGCAGTCCCCTGTCTTGGCCACACGCTTGTCTGCAGCCCCTAGTCCAGTGTCTGGCCTGTGGGAAGTGCTTATTCCAGTGAGTGACTGTGGGAGTCTCGTGGTCTCCGCTGTCTTCCTTGTCCCCTGATGCGGCACTCCCCTCCCAGGCCTGCAGAACGATCACAAGGCGGTCATGAAGCAGGTGGAAGAGGCCTTGCACCAGCTGCACGCTCGAGACAAGGAGAAGCAGGCCCGGGACATGGCTGAGGCCCACGAAGAGGCCACGAGCCGCAGCCTGGGCCAGAGCGAGGGCCTCCGCCTGCCTCGGGCCTTCGCCAAGGTGAACAGTATCAGCCCTGGCTCCCCCGCCAGTATCGCGGTAAGCCAGAACCCGCCACCAAGACCCGTATCCGCAGAGTGCCGTGGGTCGGGTAGCCTGGGCTGGGGGTTCAGGCGGTGTGGGCCACTGAGACCCGTACCCGCAGAGCGCCGTGGGTCGGGTCGCCTGGGGTGGGGCTGTGGACACACAGACCCGCCGTCTCTCCATGCTGCAGCTTCACTTGACCCATTTAGGCAGCAAGCGCTGGCCAAGCCCTGGGGGCCCAGCCCTGGGCTGGGGTCAGGGTTTCAGAGAGGAGTATGTCAGTCCCAGCTGCCCACTAAACTGATCATGGAAAGGCCTGGGACACAATGTAGAAGGTGATAAATATTCCAAGAGCAGGAAAGAGGATCTCTTGTTGGGCTTATTTTACCTGGGCTCTGAGTAACAGACACGAATGACAGTAGTAGCTGGCATTTACTGAATGCTTACTTGGCACCGGCTGTCCTGCCGAATGAGTCACAGATCTTACCTGGTGTATTTTTAAAAGTTTTAAACAGCTTTACGGAGATACAATTTACACAGCATAAAATGTACCCACTTAAAGTATATGATTCCTCAGGGCGCCTGGGTGGCTTAGTCGGTTAAACGTCTGTCCTCGGCTTAGCTCACGATCTTGCAGTTTGTGAGTTTGAGCCCACATCGGGCTCTGTGCTGACAGTTCAGAGCCTGGATCCTGCTTCAGATTCTGTGTCTTCCCCTCTCCCTGCCCCTCCTCCACTTGTACTCTCTCTCAAAAATAAATAAACTTAGAGGTGTCTGGGTTGCTCAGTTGGTTGAGCGTCCAGCTTCGCTCAGGTCATGATCTCATGGTTTCTGGGTTCGAGCCCCGTGTCGGGCTTTGTGCTGACAGCTAGCTCAGAGCCTGGAGCCTTTTCAGATTCTGTGTCTCCCTCTCCCTCTCTCTCTGACCCTCCCCTGCTCACGCTCTCTCTCTCAGAAAAAAAAAAAACACGTTAAAAAAACATAAATAAACTTAAAAAAAAAGTATGCAATTCCATGGCTTTTAGTGTATTCACAGAACCATGTATCCATCACTGCAATCAATTTTAGAATATTTTCATTATTCTGAAAAGAAACCCTGTACCCCCCAAACCCATCTCTCCTAGCCCCTTGCAACCACGAGTCTGCTTTCTGTCTCTATCAATTTGCCTATTTTGAATACTTTATGTAAATGGAATTATATAATGTATAATGCTTTATGACTGGCTTCGTCTGCTTAGTATGTTTTCAAGGTTCATCCCTGATGGAACATGTATCCCTATTTCTTTCCTTCTTTAATTTACTTATTAAAAATTTATTTTTTATTTTTTATTTTTATTTATTTCTAGGAGAGAGAGAGACAGCGTGAGCAGGGGAGGGTCAGAGAGAGAGGGAGTCACAGACTGAAACAGGCTCCAGGCTCCGAGCTGGCAGTCAGCACAGAGCCCGACGCGGGGCCCAAACCCACGAACCACGAGATCATGACCCAAGCGAAAGTCGGACGCTTAACCGACTAAGCCACCCAGGCGCCCCTTATTAAAAAAATTTTTATGTTTGTTTTTGAGAGAAAGAGAGAGTGTGAGCAGGGAGGGGCAGAGGGAGAGGGAGACACAGAATACGAAACAGGCTCCAGGCTCTGAGCTGTCAGCACCAAGCCCAACGTGGGGCTCAAACCCACAAACCGTGAGATCATGACCTGAGGTGAAGTCGGACGTTTAGCTGACTGAGGCACCCAGGTGCCCCTCCTTTCCTTTTTATGTCTGACTCATATTTCATTGTATGGCTGCATCACAATGTTTCTATCCATTCGTCAGTTAACATTTGGTTTCCATTTTTTTGGCGACTACAAAAAATGCTACTCTGAATATCATGTTCAAGTTTTCATGTGGATGAGTATTTAATATTTAATCCCACGGCCACCTTCCAGGATAGACAGTAATCTTTACCCCCATTTTACCCCATGAATGAAAGGCCTCTGAGCCCTGAAGTAACTTGTGCCCAGGACACGTAGGTCCTCAGCCGTGGAGCTGGGTCCTGAAGGCGGGGCCTGCCAACCGTAATGATCACAAGATGGTAAATTACACAGAAGCTTTGTTGCCCTCGCTACCTTACCCACAGCGTCAGGCACAGGCTGTGCTTGGCCTGAGACGGATGGGAGTTGAAGGAATGAATGAATCCTGATCTGTGTTCTTGGAAGGAAAGGGTCACACTAGCCCTGGGTCAGCCCTGTGTCTGTGGCTGATTGTCTGGGGACCTTTAGGTCTAAATTCTGTAAATTCACGTAAACTGGTCTAAATTCTGACCCCTGAACAAAATAGGCTCAGACTGCTCTGCCTCTTCTTGCCCCTGAACCTGGGTCAGGACCCCAGAAGGCGGCATTTGGTTTTTCCCCTCCTTCTTTAAGGCCTGTACAACCCTGGCTTTTATTAGACATTGGGCAGATCTGGGCCCCTTTTACTAGATCTGTCCCAGAAGGAGCTGCAGGAGTAAGCGGCCCACTTATCCACCACCCTCCTGTGTGCGGCAGCGAAACCCTGACCTCCTTGCTTTGTGCCCGGCGTCCTCCCCTGTAGAAAACAAGCTCGTGGCATGGACGTTAAAATTGGATGTGGAAGGGTAAAGAAAGCCAGCAGCACATTTAATCTCCACCCTCGTTTTCTATTTTCTCTTCTCTGTCTAGGGTCTGCAAGTGGATGATGAGATTGTGGAGTTTGGCTCCGTGAACACCCAGAACTTCCAGTCTCTGCATAACATTGGCAGTGTGGTGCAGCACAGTGAGGGGGTGAGTCGGGAGTCAGATCTGGTCGGCAACCCTGGAGTTGCCAGGGCCAGGAATCGCTGCGAGGGTCTTTGCTGCCTTCAGAGAGATGTTGCTCAGTCCCAGGGCCTTTGCACTTGCTGGAATGTTTTTTTCTCCCTTAGGCCCATCCCTCATCTTGTACAGATGATGCCTGTCTAAGGCCTTTGCAGCCACCCTATCTAAATAACCCTCCCTCCTTCCTTTTTTTTTTTTTTTAATAATGTTTTATTTATTTTTGAGAGAGAGAGACAGCATGAGCAGGGGAGAGTCAGAGAGAGAGGGAAACACAGAATCTGAAGACAGGCTCCAGGCTCTGAGCTAGCTGTCAGCACAGACTGATGCGGGGCTCGAACCCACAAACCGTAAGATCATGACCTGAGCCGAAGTCGGACGCTTAACTGACTGAGCCACCCAGTCGCAACCCCCCCCATCCCTGCTTTCATTCAGCAGTGTTTCCTGGAGGTCTTTTCATTTCCACCTATCTTGCTCTTTTACGCTGTTGCATAGCACCCTATTGTGTGAGTGGACCCCAGTTTGTCCATCCCCTGCCTTACCAGTGGACATTTGGGTTATTAGTGGTTTTTTACAGGTATGAACGGTCATATGTTCTTGTTCATGTGCTATTTCTTTTTTCTTTCTTTTTTCTTTTTTTACATTTTATTTATTTTTGAGAGACAGGGAGAAACAGAGCATGAGTGGAGGAAGGGCAGAGAGAGAAGGAGACACAGAATTGGAAGCAGGCTCCAGGCTCTGAGCAAATGTTCAACACAGAGCCCAATGCGGGCCTCAAACCCACGAACTGTGAGATCATGACCTGAGCCGAAGTCAGATGCTTAACCAACTGAGCCACTCAGGCGCCCCCATATGCTACTTCCTGACATAGATACCAGAAAGTAGAGTTACGGGCTCTCGGTGTATTATACACAGTTATAATAGGTAATCTGAAAAAGTTTTACTAATTTGTATCCCGACCAGCAGTGCATGAGTGCATCACATCATCAACAGTACTCTGCATTACTTTTAATGTTATTGCTAAAGTGGCATCTTATTTTAATTTGTTATTTCCTGATAGCAGTGAGGTTGAGTGTCTTTATCTTTTTAAGTGTATTAATGTTCATATTTTTATTTCTGTGGATTGTGTGTTTATATTTTTTTCTCGATGGGGTATTTGTCCTTTAAAAAAATGATTTAGGAATTTTTTTTAACATTTCTAGATATTAAGCCTTTGCCTGTTTTCACATTGCATAGGTTTTCCTGGTTAGCTTCTTGTCTTTTAACTTAGTTTATAGTGGTTTTGATTAATTGGAAATGTTTTTTAAATTTACTTACGTATCCATTTTGTTAAATTTATTAATATTACAGCATATTCCCTGCCAAAACCATACTTGGGAATTTCTTTTTTTCTTATATTTTAAGAGAGAGCACACGCACATGCGTGTGATAGCAGGGGAGGGTCAGAGGGAGAAGGAGAGAGGGAATCTCAAGCAGGCTCCATACCCATTGCTGAGCCCGATATGGGGCTCGATCTCACAACTGTGAGATCATGACCTGAACTGAAATCAAGAGTCAGACGCTTAACTGACTGAGCCACCCCGGCACCCCATACACCTGAGAATTTAAAGAAATAAGGGGTGGGGTGCCTCGCTGACTCAGTCATTAGAGCGTGTGACACTCTTGATTCTCAGGGGTTGTGAGTTTGAGCCCCATGTTGGGTGTAGAGATTGTTTAAAAATAAAATCTTAGAAGAAAGAAATATGGGGCAATACACAGTGACAAAGCACTATTCATCCAGTAGTACGTTAGCACTTGATTCATGTGCAGTTGAACAATTCCAGGCCTTGCAAATATAATAGGTGCTGGGACTGCAGAATGGCTGCAGTCTTCCAGTCTGGTGTTAGTACGCATTTAAATAGCATTTCCACCTGATCATCTCCTCTCATGTCTCAGTAATGTAACTTCAACTGAAGTTACCTTGCAAAGATCTATACTTTCCACGAGAAATGTGGGGGCTCCAAAGTCCACAGAATTCTGTTATCTACTAAAGTTTTTAGTTCCCATATGAAATCTTCAGTTTAACCAGCAGTTCTTGGTTTGTCCTGTCCCCACTCAGGTGGTTGGCTGTGCTGCTCATCCGCGTGTAACTAGCCAGGAGGCAGGCATTGGGTGAAACCCAGTCGGCTGGTGCCTCTGCCCCAGCCAGAGGTCAGGCCTTCATGTCTGCACTGACACCTTCATTAAGTCTGTGCTTGTATGGAAGTTTAAAATTTTAATTTTGCCAAATTCATCAGTTGTTGTTGCTTTATGGCTTTAGCATTTTGTGTCTGCTTAAAGTTCCTCTAATACTTCTAATCAATTTTTTAAGTTTTCTTTTCTTTTTTTTTTTTAATGTTTTATTTATTTCTAGGAGAGAGAGAGAGAGAGAGACAGCGTGAGCAGGGGAGGGTCAGAGAGAGAGGGAGTCACAGACTGAAACAGGCTCCAGGCTCTGAGCTGGCAGTCAGCACAGAGCCTGACGCGGGGCTCGAACCCACGAACCGCGAGATCATGACCTAAGCGAAAGTCGGACACTTAACCGACTAAGCCACCGAGGCGCCCCTTTTAAGTTTTTCTTTAATCCATCTGGAATTTGTCTTTTATTAGTATATTTTTTAGAAGTTTTGAGATGTAATTCACATACCAAAGTGCATAGCTCAGTGGTTTTCAGTATATTCACAGAGCTGTGCATCCATTACCACAATCAGTTTCAGAATGTTTTCATTACCTTGGAAAGAAACTCCATACCCAATAGCACTCACTCCCCATCCCCCCACCCACCAACCCCTAAACCACTCATCCACTTTTTGTCTCTATGGATCTGCTTATTCTGGACATTTCATATAAATGGGATGATAGAGGATGTGATATTTTGTGACTAACTTCTTTTGCTTAGCATCATGTTTTCAAGGTTCATCCATGTTGTAGCAGCTGTCAGTACTTTTTATGTCAGTTCCTTTTTATGGCTGAATCATATCCTGTTGTATGGATATACATTTTACTTAACCATTTTATTTATCCACTCATCAGTTGATGAATATTTGGGTTGGTTCCACTTCTTGGCTATTGTGAATTATATTTCAGTGAACATTACGTACAAGGTATTGTGAGGACATTTGTTGTATATACAACAATGGGATTCTTTAATTCTGTCCCATTGGTCTGTTGTTCTAAACCTTTCTGGGGTTCCCTGGAACAACATTTGTTCATTGTCAGCTTCTGTTTAACCTCTTGCCATAAAGAATGTTATATTAGTGTTTATTGATGAGTTAAAAAAAAATCACTGTAAACCTAGCAGCTTAAATTTATTATCTCTCAGTTTCTGAGGGTTGGACATCCAGGAATGTTTTAGCTGGGTGGTTCTGGCTTAGGCTGTCGTGAGGTTGTAGTCAAGATGTTGGCAGTAGCTCTGGTCATCCGAGGGCTTGACTGAGCTTAGAAAATCTGTTTCTGGGAGTGCCTGAGTGGCTCATTTGGTTAGGCATCTGGCTTCGGCTCAGGTCACGATCTCATGGTTTGTGAGTTCAAGCCCCACATTGGGCTCTGTGCTGACAGCTTAGAGCCTGCTTCGGATTCTGTGTCTCCCTTTCTCTCTGTCCCTCCCCTGCTCACGCTCTGTCTCTCTTTCAGAAATAAATGTTAAAAAATTATTTTTATGTTATTTATTTATTTATTTATTTAATTTTATTTTGAGAGAAAGAGAGCGAGTGGGAGAAGGACAGAGAGAGAGGGAGACACAGAATCTGAAGCAGGCTCCAGGCTCTGAGCTGTCAGCACAGAGCCTGACGCGAGGCTTGAACTCACAGACTGTGAGATCATGACCTGAGCCAAAGTCGATGCTTAACTGACTGAGACACCCAGGTGCCCCTAAAAAAATTATTTTTAAAAAGTGTTTCCAGGATGCCTCACTCACATGGCTGTCAGCTGTGGGTGAAAGGCTTTCATTCCTTGTCCCCTGGGCCTCTCCAAAGTGCTGCCTGAATGCCCTCGCAACATGGTGTCCGCTTCCCCCAAAACGAGCCGTCCAAGAGACAGCAGAGAGGAGGCAGTGGCGCCTTTGACCCAGTCTCTGAAGACGCACATTACCACTTTCACTTCATTCTCTTCATTAGAAGTGACTCACGAAGTCCAGCCTTCACCTCTTGAATGTCAAAGACTTTATGGGCATGTTCTGGAACCACCATTCAGAGTTTACGTTTTCTCTGCTTGCTCAGTTACCACTTGTCTAGTTTCTGTTAGCTTTTCATTTTGGGGCCATCTCTCATCTGTACCATCTCCTTCCGTTTTATTTATTTGTCCCGTGTTCCTTTGCGATCCTTTGCTGTCCTGTCTTGTCAGTGAGGTTCCTAGAGGCGGTGTGGTTGTAGTTTCATTCTGTTGTGTTTACCCAGAGACGCCTGATTTTTTACTCCTTTTTCCTGGAGTTCCCTGTGTTACGGTTTCCTCATGTCTCGTGTGGACCTCGGTGCACACACTTGAAAGCTCTGCACTTGTCTGGGATCATTCTTACTGGTTTGTTTTATAAATATGTCTCTTTTTTTCTCAAAGAGGGAATATAACACGTGTTTAGGGTAGAACCAAAGAAAACGTAATGAAAAATCTCTGTCTCCTCCGGAGGTAGCCACTTTCCGGCTGTGTGTCTTGCCGGGGTCAGTCTGTTCATATACCAGCATACAAAGCACTTGGTTATTTTGATTAAGGTGTAATTTACCTACAGTGAAATTTGCCCTTTTCAGCATGCGGTGCTGTGAATTTTGACCCATGTACATAGTCTAGTAGCTGCCACTGGAATGAAGATACAGAGTCTGTCATCTTCCCCAAAAGGGCCTCATGTTCTTTTGTGGCCAACCCCTCCCCCAGCCCCCACCGCACACACCACTGATCTGTGCTCCATCCCTGTAGTTTTACCCTTTCAAGAATGCCTTGTAAATGGAACCGCACAGTATGTAGGGCCCTTTAAATCTGGCTTCTTTCACCCTGCATCCGACACCTGCGATTCTTCTACATCGCACGGATGCCCGTGTGTAGTTCACTCCCATTTATTGCTCCACCGTGTAAATGAACGCCAGATTGCTTACCCATTGACCAGCGAGGGACATTTAGGTTGTTCCCACTTTTTGTTGATTAGTGATAACAGCTGTTGGTTTTGAGTCTGTCTTTTCTGGTTAAATATATTCTTTTTTTTTTTTAATTTTTTTTTTAATGTTTTATTTATTTCTAGGAGAGAGAGAGACAGCGTGAGCAGGGGAGGGTCAGAGAGAGAGGGAGTCACAGACTGAAATAGGCTCCAGGCTCTTGAGCTGGCAGTCAGCACAGAGCCCGATGCGGGGCTCGAACCCACCAACCGCGAGATCATGACCTAAGTGAAAGTCGGACGCTCAACCGACCAAGCCACCCAGGCGCCCCTGGTTAAATATATTCTTAAGCTCTTCATAGATCTGTGAATCCTTTTTTTTTTTTTTTTAATTACAACTGAGGTAAAATTGACGTATAACGTTATGTTAGTTTTGAGTGTACAGCATAACGATTTGATATTTTTATACGTTACAAAATGACCATCATAATAAGTCTAGTAGTTAACATCCATCACCGCAGTTACAATTTTTCTTGTGATGAGAACTTTTAAGATTTACTCTCACAGCAACTTTCAAATATGCTATACAACGTTATTGTGTACCGTAATGCATGGTGACTATAGTTAATAACGTCATAAATCCTTCCTTACAAAAGTAGTTATTGAACATTTTTAAGCAATAGAAACGTTTCTTCAAATGAACTTTCTTGGGGAATTCTGATGTATCAGATAGAGAAGCTGAGCTGCTGGGGTTGGGACACCTCACCCCCTCAGGGCCCTGGATCCTCCTGGAACCAGAGTCCAGCTTGAGAATCAAGGGTCCACTCTGTGTCTTTAGAAAAATGATTTTAAAAAACCCCCACCATATTCTGTTGTTAGACATTTAGGTAGTTTCCAATTTTAGGGAAACCTGGAAATGAACACTCTTGTAGCCCAGTCTCTGTTTCTTTTGATAACTTCCTAAAGCTGACTTTCTGGATCAGATGCCTGTATTTTCAAAGGGAAAAAAATATGAAATTAAAAAAAGTCATCTTTATTATAAACAGCGTTTATTTTATTGAGCTGTAGAAAGGAATGGAGTGCTGGCCTGCTATAATGTGGATGAACCTTGAAAGGTTTTGTGGTAAGTGAAAGAAGCCAGACACAGAGGGATGCGTATTTGAGAATTCCACTTGTGTGAAGTGTCCAGAACAGGCAGCTCCACAGAGACAGGAAGCAGGTTGGTGGTCACCAGGCTGAGTGGAGGAAGGAATGCACAGTGACTGCTAATGGGTGCGGGGCTCCTTTTGAGGGATTAGATAGTGGTAGTGGTTGTATGAATGTTTGAATATATATATATATTATATAAGTATATATATGTAAAACATACTAAAATGCACTGTATTGTATACTTTAAAATGCATTTTATTGTGTGTGAATTATATGTCACATAAATAAATAAAAATAATGCACTTTTAATGTAAAAGATTTTGAAGAAAGACTGCAAGTCCTGAGTCTCTCCCTCCCGAGTCCCCTCCCTGCTCCGTGTGAGTGCTGGCCAAGGTGCAGGCCCTAGAGCGGGAACAGCCCCGATATACAAAGGGCCCTTGCCTCGGGAGCACTCTGGTGGGGAGACCAGCGTTAATCCAAGATGATTATACACTCTCATGAGTATTATGAAGGAAAAGACCGATGAGGTGAGGACAGCAGTGATGGGGGTTAGGATAAGGCTCCCGAGGACATGACCTGTGAGTGTTAGAAGTTGATCAAGGCTGGACACTGGCGGGGAGAGTTGTTTTCTTCAGGGTCATGGCCCTGAGGTGGGAGGGCTGGAGAAGATGGTTGGAGCCCAGAGCGAGGAGGAGAGAGGAGAGAAGGGGGAGCAGGTCCGGCAGGCTGGCGGGGGCCAGAATGATGAGGCCCTGTGGTCCCTACGCAGGATTTAGTTCTTCTTTCCTGAGGAGCAGTAGAGAGCCATGCACACTTGCGAGCCGAGGGTAACAGTTGTAAGCAGCTTTGTGTCTCAGAAAGATTTCTCCAGATGCTAGGTAGAGAGCTGATTGGAGAGCTGATTGTTTTAGCGGCCTGGTCAAGAGGTGATGGTGGCTTTGGTGGCTGGAGGTAGAAGGAAGTGGACAAATCTAGGAGACCTTTAGGATGGAAGTACATAGGCTTTAATATGACCCCCAGCCTGTGTCAAGGATGATCTCTGGGTTTCTAGTTTGTCTAGGGGTATCATTTCTAGAAGCGAAGCACATCAGTGTATCTCTCATATTTCCTGTGTGAGTAAATATGTCTATAGTGATTGCTTTTTGAAAAAGAAGACAGGGGCGCCTGGGTGGCTCAGTCGGTTAAGCATCTGATTTCGGCTCAGATCATGATCTTGTGGCTCGTGGGTTGAGCCTCATGTCAGGCTCTGTGCTGACAGCTTGGAGCCTGAAGCCTGCTTTGGATTCTGTGTCTCCTTCTCTTTCTATCCCTCCCCCCCCCCCGAAATAAATAAACATTAAAAAACTTTTAGAAAAAAGGCAAACAAGACCTACCCCAAATCCATTCTGGATTCCCCCCTACCCTTTGGGGATTTCCATGTGGGTACGTATCTACCTTCACCATATTCCATTGCTTGGTCTACCATCTTTCATTTAACCAGCCCTCCAAACAGGACATATAGGTTGTTCCCAGGGTTTGACCATCACCAACAATGGTGTCATGAATATTCTTGTCTTGTGGGAGGGTTTCTGTCTGAGAGATTTCTTTTTTTTTTTTAATGTTTTATTTATTTCTAGGAGAGAGAGAGAGACAGCGTGAGCAGGGGAGGGTCAGAGAGAGAGGGAGTCCCAGACTGAAACAGGCTCCAGGCTCTGAGCTGGCAGTCAGCACAGAGCCTGACGCGGGGCCTGAACCCACGAACCGCGAGATCATGACCTAAGCGAAAGTCGGACGCTTAACCGACTAAGCCACCCAGGCGCCCCTCTGTCCGAGAGATTTCTGGAAGTGGAATTACTGGGTCAAAGGCAGTGCACGTTTATCAATTTGATAGATGTCAAAATGTCCTCCACAAAGCTGGGATTAGTTCACGTTTTCTTGAATAGTGTATGTAAGGGCTTGCTTCTTGACCCCTCTCACCTGTGTTATTTATTGGCACTCTCATTCTTTGACCATCTGAGTGAAAAATGACATCTTTTTGTTTTTTGTCTTCATGCTTTATTTTGTCACATTTCAGAGATTACATTGATAAATCTGCCCTAATTTAAAAAAATTGTGGCAAAATATACATACCATAAAATTTCCCATTTTAACCATTTCTTTTTTGTTTTTTTTTTAGTATTTACTTACTTTTGGGGAGAACCCACATGGGGGAGGGGCAGAGGGAGGGGGCGGAGGATCTGAAGCAGGCTCTGTGCTGACAGGCTGACAACAGTGAGCCTGATGCGGGGCTCAAACTCAGGAGCCACGAGATCATGACCTGATCTGAAGTTAGCCACTCAACCAGGTATCCCCATTTGAACTGTCCCTAAGTGTACAGTTCTCTGGCATTTAAGTACATTCATGTTGTTCTGCAACAATCCCCTCCATCTGTCTCCAGACATTTTCTGCTTTCCAAACTGAAACTCTATACCTGTTAAACACTGACTTTGCATTTTCCTCTCCCCAAGCCTCTGGTGATCAGTAATCTGCTTTCTGTCTCTATGCATCTGCACCTGTCATCAGTGGAATCAGATGGATTTCTTCTTTTGTGGCTGGTGGATTTCACTTAGCATAATGTCTTCGTAGTCCGTCCATATTGTTGTGTATGGCAGAATCTCCCTCCTCTTTAAGGCTGAAGGATACTCCATTGTATAGATAGACCACATTTTGTTTATCCATTCGTCCATTGATGGATCCTTGGTTTGCTTCCATGTTTTGGCTATTGTGAATAATGCTGCTGTGAACAAGGATGTACAAATATCTGTTGGAGTCCCTGCTTTCAGTTCTTTGGATAGATACCAAGAGGGTTCATTGTAGGATTATGTGGTGATTCTATTTTCAGTTTTCTGAGGAGTAGCCACCCTGTTTTCCACGACAGCTGCACCATTTTACATTCTCTTGCAGCCGTGCACACGATTTCAGTTTCTCCACATCCTCGCCAACTCTGGTCATTTTGTTTTTGGATAGTGGCCATCCTAATGGACATGTAGTGACACCTCATTGTGGTTTTGATTTGCATTTCTTTAATGACTAGTGATGAGGAACATCCTTTCATTTGCTTTTTGGCCATTTGTTTATCTCTTTTGGAGAAATGTCTTCTCAAGTTTTTTGCTTAATTTTTAATTGGGTTATTTGCTGTTATTGTGAGTTGTAGGGGTTCTTTATAGATTCTGGATATTAATCCCTTATCAGATATATGATGTGCCAATATTTTCTCCCATTCTGTGAGTTACTTTTCACTCTGTTGGTAGTGTCCTTTGATGCACAAAAGTTCTAGATTTTGATGCACCTTGTTGTAATTTGTAAGTTTCCATGGTATGCTTTTTAAGTTTTTTACATGAAAGGAATACATACATATAGTAAAAATAAATTGATGGTTTGGAAAGATATAAAAGTAAATGTCATCTTTTACTCCAAGCTCCTAGTGCTTCTCTCTGCAAGTAATCACAGTTAGCAGTATTTTTGTATGTCTTCCAAAAACCTTTGTATGCATGAAGCAATCTATATGTCCTTTTAGAATGTATATTGAGGGGCACCTGCTGGCTCAGTCCATAAAGCATGCAACTCTTGATCTCAGGGTTGTGAATTCAAGCCCCACGTTGGGAATGGAGCCTACTTGAAAAAAAAAAAATTAAAAAATATATAAAAGTAAAAAAGCCAAACAAACTTATATTCAAACAGGTTCGTATTTTGCTTGTTTTGTTTTGTTTTTACCAAAGCTGCTTGACTCACTCTGCCATATTTGAATACCTTATTGAGGGATATTTTAGGTGTTTTCAGTTTTTGGATTTATAAACAGTCCCAGAATGAACACTTTGTTCATACATCTAATCTTGTACTTTTGCAAAATGTATCTTGTAGGAGGCTTTTAAAGATTTTTTTTTTTTTGGTGGGGAGACACATTTGTCCAGGAAGGTGGTACCCATCTGCAGCCCCATTAGGCGCCCTGAGTGCCACGTCCGCCACATTCATGACAAATGCTGGGTTATACTTCATATAAGCACCCTTACCAACCTGATGTGCAAAAGTCAGTATCTCGGCATTTTAGTCTGAATCTCTTTGAATTCTAAACAGGTTGAATATAAAGTGAGCAAATTTATTTTCCTTTCAGAAGCCCCTGAATGTGACTGTGATCCGCAGAGGGGAGAAGCACCAGCTTAGACTTGTCCCGACCCGCTGGGCAGGAAAAGGACTCCTAGGGTAAAGTATCATTTCTGTTCATTCATAAGGCAACTGTCGGTTGTCACCTAGATGTTTGCCAGACGTAAAGCCAGAGGGAGGAGGTGGGGGCCCCTGGGAAATGATGGCCTTCCCTGGATTGCCCGTAGAAACTCTTGATAAATACTTGTGGCAGGAATGAGATTGCAGGTCTGGAGGTAGAGGGAACCCTGGCCTCTCTGATTCTTTCATTAACTGAGCATTTGCTTTATTTTATTTATTTTATTATTTATTTATTTATTTTTAAATGTTTTATTTATTTCTAGGAGAGAGAGAGAGAGAGACAGTGTGAGCAGGGGAGAGTCAGAGAGAGAGGGAGTCACAGACTCTGAAACAGGCTCCAGGCTCTGAGCTGGCAGTCAGCACAGAGCCCGACCCAGGGCTCGAACCCACGAACCGCGAGATCATGACCTAAGGGAAAGTCGGACGCTTAACCGACTAAACCACCCGGGCACCCCACATCCATCCTTCTTTAAAAAAAGCCAAATGAGGGGTGCCTGGGTGGCTTAGTCGGTTAAGCGTCCGACTTTCGCTTAGGTCATGATCTCGTGGTTCGTGGGTTCGAGCCCCGCGTCGGGCTCTATTTTATTTTTTTTTTAATGTTTATTTATTCATTATTGAGAGAGAGTGTGTGAGGAGGGAAGGGGCAGAGAGAGGGGGAGACAGAGAATCCAAAGCAGTCTCCATGCTGTCAGCGCAGAGAACCAGGCATTTGCTTTAAAAGAGTGTGGGTGAAACACTCAGAGGGCTCCCTTTCTGATCTTCCTAAATGGGGCCGCTAAGCTTACGTTGTTCCTTATTCTGTTTTTCTTCCAGCTGCAATATTATTCCTTTGCAGAGATGATTGTCCCTGGGGAACAGTAATAGGAAAACATCTTCCCTTGCCCTGGGTTTGGGTCTGGTGAGGATTTCTTCCTTCTCTTCTCTCCCCGAAGCTTAAGGATCTGGAAGAGGCTGGAAGCCTGAACTGGGTGGTGGAAACAGTGTGACCTCCCAGCATGATCTCTTGGGATTAAGACACTGTTAACTTGATTTGTACTTGGCATCTTTTGCAAATTAGGCCATGATCCTAAATGGGAGCCGTCTGGGTTGTGGGGAAATGGGCGGGAGTTTTTCTGGCAGGTGCTGATATGTCTTTATTCTTTTAGGACTTTCCCCCCCAAATAAACACAGGTTTATTGTACTGATATGACCATGTTATCACCCCAGCTGAATTTCTTGAGGGAACCTCTCAAACCAAAGCTCAGACAGGAATTAGAACATAATTATAGAAAGTTGGGCAAGGGCGCTGGCTGGCTCAGTCAGTGGAGTATGCAGCTCTTGGTCTCAGGGTTGTAGGTTCAAGCCCCACGATGGGTGTAGAGATTACCTAAAATAAAAAATCTTAAAAAAAAAAGTGGACAGAACAGGGGCACCTGGCTGGCTCGATCGGTAGAGTATGCGACTCTTGATTTTGGGGTTCTGAGTTCAGGCCCCACAGAGGGTGTACAGCTTACTTAAAAAAAAAACAAAAAAACAGAGTTGGAGAAAACAAACCAACAGTGGTGCTGAAGTCAAGATTAGACCAACAATACTTCGGGAACGTCATCCTTTAGTGAGTGAGGTTTCCAAACACTCAGGCTGCACCATCTGCATTTGCATGGCTGCTCTGGATACAGAAATCCCATCCTCAGCAGATGGACCGGCAGTTGGACATCCCAGGCTGAAACTGCTCCCTTGAAGAAGAGGGAAAGCCAGGAGGCTCCCCAGGTAGCCTGCCATGGTGTCAGCTTCCTCCTCTGTAACCCACCAGAGGGCAGCAAGCTCCCTTTGTTTCTGAAATCAAACAAACAAACAAACACCTTGCAAATTATCTTCTAATTTGACTTTATAATTGAACCTCCTGGTCATCTGCTCAGATCAACAGTAGCTTGTACACTGCCAAGGTGTGCTCGACTGCTGAGGGGAACCAGCCGTGGGTGCTGGTCTGACTTCTTGGAAAGGCCATGCCTCCTTCCTTCCTTTTATTTTCTCTTCCACGTGACAACATGGGTTTCAGTGATTCTTAGTGACCCTGTGTCTTCTCTCTTCCCCGTATCACCATGTTTATCTCCACAGTCTCTGCAGACCATTTGGTTTCGGAAGTGGGGGTGGCCCATTCTGCTGAGGCATGCCTGTGTTTCTTGGGAGTGGATTTGCTTGGGTTGGATACAGAAACCAGCTTGCCTTGATGGGAGTTAGTACTGGGGTGTGTGTCGAGCCACGGATTCTCTTTGATCAACTGGAAAGCCTTCCCGTTGAGTTCTTCCCCCAAACTCTAGCTTTATATCCACACGCACCTCCCTCCCTGTAGGCACAGACATGCCACGCTTACCAGTGTTTGCTGTTTAAATTGTGTGTTCTGATTCCAAGTGTGTTTTCCAATCTCTTTATAAACCCTAGTTTATAATAAACACAGCTTATACCATTCAGTTTGATCCTTTTTTTTTTTTTTTTTTTTTTTTTTTGTGATGTATGCTTATGAATCACCCAGCATTGGGGCTTGGGGCTGGGGGTAGGGAGCATCATTCACATTCTCCTAAGCTGAAAGCACCGAAGAGTTTTCTGCATCAGTGCCTTTGTCTGGCATCCTGCCAAGTTTCCCTTTAGAAACTTCAGGATGGCCACGTGTGCTGTCTCTGTGAGATTCCGAGAGCCACTTTGAAATGATCCCAGTCGGATTGAACCAAGCTGGTTCTGCAGAAACATTTTGTGATCAGAACAGCAAGATAATGTAATCTGTATAGGGTGTCATCCCAGCTCGCAACAACACTGCGCACAACATGTAGAGAAAGTGGGGGCCAGATCTGTGTGCGGCATCTGAGAAACCGGGAAATTTAGTTTGCTTTTGGCAAAGAGAATTTTACCAAACAGCGCATATTTCTTTACTCCTCTCGTCAAGCCTTCAGAAAGTCAAAACTGCAAGCATCGAGGGCTGCAGCTTCTCAGACTTAGGCGCCTTGGGAAAACGTTGGGAGTAGAAAAGAAGAGGCAAGGAAAAAGGCCGATTTCGCTGCCCGAGTCGCGGCCGCGCCTGTTCCCCGGGGACCGCCAGGGGGCGTGCCAGCCCGCTCGCGGCAGAGCCTTGGGCACGTGACCACCGCCCAGCCCTCCCGCTTTACGGCCGGTCGCCGAGGCGGCTGTTACCTTGGGGACGGGGCTTGGGTGACAACCGTAACTAAGGAGCGCGTGGAGGAGAAAGCTACGGCCGCTGGAGGCAAGGGAGGTGTCCAGGGGTCCAGGCGGCGGGACCGCCGGGCCATTGAGGCCCACGGAGGGCGCGCTCTGTGAGTCGGGGGCCGGGGGTCCTGGCGTGGGAGGGCCCGGTGCCCCGCGGGGGGCGCTCGCCCCGCCGGGCCAGGCCTGGGGCGGCCTCGGAGAGACCTGAGCTGGAGGAAGGAGCCGCGCCTGGGCGTTGTGACCCCCACATACGTCCCCCCCCAACACCTTCCTTCCACCTCTCGCCTGACCCCCCGCATCAGGATGCGCTGGCAAAGTTTGCAGTCGGCGCGGGCCTCGTGCTAAGGGCCCCGTGCTGGAAAGCATAGCAGTGATTTTTGAGATGGAGGGACCAAGCCAGAGAGGTCCGCCTCTTTCTAGCTGTGTGATCTGAGTACGTCCATCAACTCCCAGAGCCTCACACTCAAGTTTGTCAGGAGGAATGCATGAGAGACTGTGTTAGAAGGCTTTCAAACTTCGTAAACTATCGCCACCTTTCTCAGCCGCTCTGCTGCGGCTGCGTTGAGCACTTTACATATGTCATCTCAACCCCAGAATTTAGGGCTCTCATTTTTATTTTGCCTGTGATCGAATTTGGACTCTGAGGGGTATAGTGACTTGCTCAAGGTCACAGAGCAAGTGAGTGGTGGAACTAGGATTCAGTGCTAGGAGAGCAGTGAATATATATATATAATTCAATATATATATATAATATATATAAAAAAAAGAGAAATTCAATATATATAATATATATATAATTCAATATATATAATATATATAATTCAATATATAATATATGTAATTCAATATATAATATATATAATTATGTATATTATATATAATTCAATATATATAATATATAAAAATTATATATAATATATATAATTCAATTATATATAATATATAAAAATTATATATAATATATATAATTCAATATATATAATATATGTAATTCAATATATATATATTGAATTAAAGGGCTCTAAAGTTATTCCTAGAAAGGTGAGAGGCCCTGGGATCAATAGGTTGAAGATTTGGGACAGTCTTTCCCAGAAGTATGACATTATTTTTATTGCTGTGGAAAGGAATCAGAGCCAGCGTTGCGCTATTCATCGATAGGTTACTGCACCAGGAAATTAAAACGGGAAACAGAGGGAACTGCTAATTGTTATGGTTAACATTTCTCTAGAGGAAATTCTACAAAGAAGAATGTCAGGTGCAGGGGAAGACCCACTAGAAGAAACAGAAAAAGATGGAGACACAGAAATGGAAGAAGAAGAAGAAGAAGAAGATTATAGTTCATATTATAGAGAGGCAGAAAGCATGCTGCAGGAGTTGAAGGAAGATGATATATTGGAATGGGGAAAGCCTTGGGAGGAGGAGGAGGAGGAAGAGGAAGGAGAGGAGGAGGGGGAGGAGAAGGGCGGGGTGGAGGAGAAATGGGAAAAGGTGGAGGAAGGGGAAGAGGACTGGGAGGAAGAAGGGGAGGAGGAGGAAGGCGTGGAAGAGAAAGGGGAGGAAGAGGAAGAAGAGGAGGAGGAGGAGGAGGGAGAAGGTGGGAAAGAGGAGGCTGTCAGAGAAAAAAGGAAGGAAAGGGCTGCAGCGGTGAGGGCAGAGGTAGCTGCGGGCATACAGGAAGAAACCACAGCGAAGCCCCAAGAAATCACCAAGTCCAAGATCAGTGTGAAGAAACTTCCATTGACGGATTCCCAGGCAGGAACTTTTCTAGTAAGTAGTAATTGTAAGTCATTCATTCACTCATTCATTCATAATCACTAAATGAACACTTACTATATGCCAGGCTATGGGGATACAAATAAGATATAATCCATTCTCTTAAGGAATTCTAGGGTGTATCAGAAGGCAGACCTGAACACTATAAAACAATATGCTAACTGCCATGATTGAAAGATGCAAGGAAGATATTTAAAAACAAAACAAAACAAAAAACTGGGACACTTAACCCAGCTTGGGGGATGGTCAGGGGAAGCTTCCTGGAGGAGGTGTGCACCAGAGCTGATGCAAAGAACGGCTAGGGATTAGCTGGAGTGTGCTTGTCTGAGAACACAGTCAGTGTGTTTATAGTGATGTAGGCTTTCCACTCCCGGGAGGAGAACTCAGCCGTGGTCCATGGAGAAGTGACCACTCCGTGACCACTCTGTCCTCAGAGAGGACCAGTGCCACTTAGAAGAATGATTCTGCTGTGTGGTTCTACTAGTGGGCCAGGAATAAACCTGGCACACCCATGACTTAGGTTATTTAAGTACAAAATGTCCCAGGCTCCTTTTTAAAGCACTTCATGGTTCCCATGTGAAGCTGACACAAGACTGGCTGATTAGGGATAGAAAGGAACATTTATGAGGAAATGCCGCAGCACATACTGTAACTGAAACCACAGTCTTCTTTTTTAAGAGAACTCATAGTGGTAGTGAGTCAAAGCGTGCATCACAATCAGAGCATTTGGAAACAAACGAGCTTTTTAGAGACTTGAGCTCACAACTAAGATTTCGTGATTTGGATCAAAGCAATTCTGAGGAATTACAGATTCATTCCTCTGACTCGCAGCCCTCCAGGAAGCTCGGGGAGAATGCCGACCAGCTGCCCCAAGATGAATTGGGACAAGGAGGGACAGATTTGGAAACAGAAAAGGGAGAAAGGATACAAGACAAAAGATCATCATACTTAAGTGAGGAAAAAGAAAAAGAATTCCAGCCCAAGACGGAGATGCCAAAGGATTCACTGGTGGCCACCAGCAAGGACATTCTGTTCCAAAACAATGACAGAGCCAACGCGTACCCTCTGGTGAGTGTAACACGCTTTTTGATTTCCTCCAGAGCTTGGAGAGCATTGTGAAATAGGGGAATTTTATGCACATGGAAAAAAAATACCACCAGAAAGATCCTTTTTAAACTAATAATAGACGTGTGTTTTCAAGTTCGGTTCCGCGCTCTGGCTGGACCTGAGTGGCAGAGCACGACAGGAACACCACATCCGGGTCCCATAGTGTTTCCGCAGGCAGGAAATTCCGGACGTGGTTCGTCTGTTGCACAGGGTGCTGGCTTCTGTGGAAGAGTCAAGCTCCGTCTCTCCTCCCCCCTCCCCTCTCTCCTCTCTCTCACGTTGTGCTCTTCCTCCTCCATTCCTTTCCCCTTTCCCCCCTCTCCTCACTTCTTCTGCCTTAGCTTGCTTGATACCTTTACAGGCTCCTAAAGCCATTATAGGCTCCCAAAACTATCCATTCCAAGATGGGTCAGAAAGTGAAAGGTAAGGACCGGGGCACCTGGGTGGCTCAGTCAGTTAAGCAGCAGGTCATGATCTCAAGGTTTGTGAGTTTGAGCCCCGCATCAGGCTCTGGGCTGAGAGCTTGGAGCCTGGAGCCTGCTTCAGATTCTGTGTCTCCTCTCTCTCTGCCACCCCCCCTTGCCCCCTCTCAAAAATAAACATCAAAAAATTTAAGAAAAAGTGAAAGGTATGGAAAAAAAGTGAAAGCCACTGTGAAACACACCAGGCAGTCCAAAGGAATCTGCCTTTGCCGCCAGTGACAATATTCCAGAGAGGCGCCATCTGCGAGGAATAAAAATATTATCATTTACCAAGAGAAGGGAGAGCAGTTTTTCCCCTCCTTCCTCCATCTGCTACTGAAAACTGCCTTGTAGAATACATCTCCTGTGTTTCTTTTTTCCCTGTAGAGTCGACCCTTGGAAGATTTCTAAGTGACTGAATGTATACAAAGTGTTTAATGTAGCTCCGAACACACAGGGCGCACTTGAGTGTCAACAAGTAGATGATAATGACAGTGGTGGTGATGGTGATAAGGATGAGGATGCTGGAAAATGTCTAGTGAGAAGTGCAGACACCTGACAGCCTCCTTTCTGTACATTTGGCTTACTTTGAGCGGTGGAGTTCAAGGTCAAAGCTTGCGATTGTTCTGTCTGAAAGAAAGAATATTTAAGTTTTAGAGCCCTTGAAGACTTTTGTGTTGTTTAGCCAGCTAACAAGACATCAGGTAATAGCACTAATGAGACCACATGACCATGGTGCCTGGGGTTAACCTTGGGCTGACGTCAGAACCAAACCTCCCTCCACGCTTTGAGTACACCTTCTTTCTTTTCCCGTTCCTGTATTGTTTTCCCTTTCTGTTAAAATTAATAGTTGCTTCTTGTATACATAAAAAAAAAAATTAAGCAAAGCAGATCCCCCTTCTCTCACTGACCGCGCCCATCCCAGTTCCCAGAGGTGACTACTGTTACGGTTTGGTATAACTGTGGATCTTTCCAGACCTTTTTCTGTGCATCTACAGACCTGTTATCTGTGTGATTCCATGAACGTGTGTGCACACACATCACTGCACACATTAGTTTTTGTGCTCTTTACCAGTGAGAGATTCTGCATGTCTGCAGAGTGTTTTTCCACATTAAGTGGAATTAAAGATTAAGATATATTAAACATCTTGGAAGATTTTTTTTTGTATCAGTGAATGTAGATCTATTTCCTCATTAAAACATTTTTAAAAAATGTTTGTTTATTTTTGAGAGAGAGGCAGAGCATGATTGGGGGAGGGGCAGAGCGAGAGGGAGACACAAAATGTGAAGCAGGCTCCAGGCTCTGAGCTGTCAGCACAGAGCCCAGTGCAGGGCTAGAACTCATGAACCATGATGTCATGACCTGAGGTGAAGTTGAACACTTAACCAACTGAGCCGTCCTGGCGTCCCCATTTCCTCATTTTAAATTCAGTCGTTTCACTATTATTGATGGCCATTTATGTTCTTTCTGATTTCGTGTTCTCAGCAGAGGTGCTTCAGTGACTGCTTCTGAATCTATCTCTGTGCCCGTGGTACTGTCCTTTTCCCTTGGGGTCCCCTGCCTCATCCCAAAGGCCTGGAATAACTCACAGTGCTCATGGTAAATAAGCATAACCATGGATACTGTCTCCAGCCAAGAAAGAAGGGTCTCCTGCATTTATGAGAGGAATCTTGTGACTGTCAAATGTAGTGAAATCTGGTTTCGACAATAACGTTTTGTTTTCATGTTTTAGAAGAAGATTGCCATAAGAGATGGCTATGTGCGTGCTCAGTCACCACGCGTGCAAAATGCAGTGAATACTGTGTGGTTTCAACTAATGTGAGCACTGCTTGAGCAAGGAAGTTCCGTTATTACTGAATGAATGAGTTATTAAAAACCTCTAAACACTTAGCCATCGCCTTAGACACCACCACATTCGATTAATTCACCTTAGTAAATTTTTTAAAGCTTATTTATTTTGAGAAAGAGAGAATGTGAGAATTGGGGAGGGGCAGAGAGAGAGACAGAGAGAGAGACTCCCAAAGCCTCTGAGCTGTCAGCACAGAGCCCCACCCAGAGTTGATCCCACGAACCATGAAGTCATGATCTGAGCCGAAACCAAGAGTTGAATGCTTAACTGACTGAGCCACCCAGGCGCCTAGCGTTAGTTAATTTTTTAAATGGACTGATTTTTTTATTTTTTATTTTTTATTTATTTTTTATTTTTTTTTTTAAGTATTTTTATTTATTTCTAGGAGAGAGAGAGAGACAGCGTGAGCAGGGGAGGGTCAGAGAGAGAGGGAGATACAGACTCTGAAACAGGCTCCAGGCTCTGAGCTGGCAGTCAGCACAGAGCCCGACGCGGGGCTCGAACCCACGAACCGCGAGATCATGACCTAAGCGAAAGTCGGACGCTTAACCGACTAAGCCACCCAGGCGCCCCTGGACTGATTTTTTTAAAGTAATCTCTGCACCCAGTGTGGGGCTGAAACTCATGACCCTGAGGTCAAGAGTTGCATACTCTACCAACTGAGCCACCAGGCGCCCCTAATTGGACTATATTTTTGAGCAGTTTCGGTTTATAGCAAACTGAATGAAAAGTAGAATTCCCATCTACTCCCTTGGGCCTCCTCCACCCCTAGGTTTGCCTTTCATTAATATCTTGCATTAGCGTGGGACATTTGTCACAGTGGATGAGCTGATATCGAGCTGTTGTTGTTATTTTTTAAAATATTTATTTATTTTGAGAGAGAGAGAGAGAGAATCCTAAGCAAGCACAGAGCCTGACACAGGGCTTAAACTCACAAACGATAAGACTGTAGCCTGAGCTGGAAGAGTCAGATGCTTACCCTGCTGAGCCCCCATCTTAACCATTTTCCAGTGTACAGTGTACTGGTAAATACCTTCTTCACACTGCGCTGCAGCCAGGGCCGGGAACTCATCTCGCAAAACCAAAACTCCCTCCCCGTTAAACAACATCTTCCTATTCCCCAGCCCAGCCCCTGGCCACCACCATTCTACTTTCTGTCTCTGTGGATCTGACTCCTCTAGGGACATCACATGTAAGTGGAATCACAAAGTCTTTGTCTTGTTGTGACTGGTGGATTTCACTTACACGATGTCCTCAAGGTTCTTCCATGTTGCAGATGTGTCAGAATCTCCTTCCCCTTGAAGACTGAATAGTATTCACATTTTGTTTGTCCATTCATCCGTCGAGGGACACTTGGGTGGCTTCTACCTTTTTGCTTTTTTAAAATGTTTGTTTATTTTTGAGAGAGAGATAGAGACAGAGTACGAGCCGAGGAGGGACAGAGAGAGAGAGGGAGACACAGGATCCGAAGCAGGCTCCAGGCTCCGAGCTGTCAGCACAGAGCCCAATGAGGCTCAAACTCACAGATGGTGAGATCATGACCTGAGCCAAAGTTGGTTGCTTAACCAACTGAGCCACCTGTCCCTACCTTTTGGCTTTTGTGAAAGATGCTGCTGTAAACCTGGGTGTATGAATGTATCTTTGAGACCCTGTTTTCAGTTCTTTTGGGTATACACACAGAACTGTAATTGCTGTAATATATGGTAATTTTGTTTTCAAGTTTTTGAGGAATCCCCGCGGTGTTTCCACAGAAGCTGAGCCATTTCACGTTCCCACCAAGAGTGCATCATCGTTCAGTTCCTCTACATCCTTGTGGAATTACCTGTAAACATTAAAAAAAAATTTTAATTTTTTATTTATTTTTGAGACAGAGAGACAGAGCATGAGTCGGGGAGGGACAGAGAGAGAGGGAGACACAGAATCTGAAACAGGCTCCAGGCTCTGAGCTGTCAGCACAGAACCCGATTCAGGGCTTGAACCCACGAACCGTGAGATCATGACCTGAGCCGAAGTCACACTTAAGGCTGAGCCACTTAGGCACCCCCCGTAAACATTTTTTCAAGTTTATTTATTTATTTTGAGAGAGAAAGAGCAAGCAGGGTAGGGTTAGAGAGAGAGAAAGAGGGAGAGAGAGAGAGAGAGAATCCTAAGCAGGCTTTGCACCATCAGCGCTCAAACCCACCAACTGTGAGATCATGACCTGAGCTGAAATCAAGAGTCGGACGCTTAACCAACTGAGACACTCAGACGCCCCAGAATTTACCTTCTAAAGTGTACAATTCATTGGGTTTTAGCCTGTTCACAAGGCTGTGCAACCATCAGGACTAGGCAGTTCCAGCATTTTTATCCCTCCCCAAAGAAACCCATCCCCCTTAGCAGTCACTCCCCAGCCCCTCTTCCAGCCCTCCAGCCCCTGGCAGCTGCTCATCCACTTTTTGTCTCTGTGGATGGAATCACACACCGTGTCTGGCACCTTTCACTCAGCGTCATGGTTTCAAGGGGCATCCATACTGTAGAACGTGGCTGAGGACTTTCTTGAAGTGATTTCTCTTCTTTGGACCTGATGATGTGAACTCTTTCTCCTCCAAAGTCTGGGCCAGGCGCTCCTGGCGTCCCAGCTCTGGGCTCGGGCACAATAGTGTCTTACTGGCTTCACCTTTGTCTTCCAGACCTTGACTTGGTCTTTCGGCTGGAACAGTTCTCTTCCTGTTTACTACATTCGAGACGAAAACCAGAGAGTTCTTCTGTATGTCTGTGCTCACAATGCAGTCATCTACAATGTTTTAGAGAATAATCAGCACCATCTTCAGGTATGCAAGGTTGTCTTTTTTTTTTTATTATTACAAGTAAAAGAGGTTGTCTTTCACTAGAATATAGCATTTTGTTTTTTATTGCAAGGGCTGACTTCATTCTATCACTCTCATGTTTTCCTGCCTTCTCAACTATAGCAAATCTTATCTTTAGAAACATAGTTTATTATTACTCATTGTCTCTCTGATCCTAATCAAAATCAATTAACAAATAGCAATTGATTTTAATTTTATAGCAACAAGAATTTAAAGGATCTTTTTTTTTTTGCATTACCCTAAAAATGTGATCAGGGGAGATCATGTTGTCTCCACAGATCCAGGGGGAACGCAAAAGGCTTCAGCAGGGATTCGAACCTTTTGCAGGTTTAAAAGTGCATTCGTTGATCTTCATGCTGAGAAGTGGGTGTTAATATCCCCATTTTACAGAAGAAAAAACTGAGGCTCAGAATAGGTTAACTGACTTGCCCAAGACTGCAGGTGAAGCCAGGACTTGAGTCTGGGTCCCCTGACTTGAAAGTATTGAGGAGGTTGGTTGTCTTCCTGTCCCTTCCCCCCTTGAGCACCTTCATTTATTTTCAGTGCCCTCTGTGCCTCCCTGAGTGTCCCACATGCCTGCCCTCCCTCCCCCCACCACTCTGCTTCCTCCATTCCTGACATTTCCATCATTTACCTGACCAAATGTCCTCTTTTCTTGGACTTTCCTGACTTTCCACTTGTTAACCGGGTAAACAGTTCTGTGTTACCCTTTTCAATGGACATATATTTTAATAAGGACCTTCCTCAATCAATATCTTGGTCAGAAGCATCACAAAGGATTTTCCAAAAGCCCATTGTGCCAGGGATCCAAGCCATGGTGGGTGCCGCTGGAGGAAGTTGCTCTCTAGAAGTCCAGAAACAGACACAAAACCAGCCAGCACCCCTCCGCGGGGCTCAGCTGGA
Organism: Hyaena hyaena; assembly: GCF_003009895.1. Lineage (NCBI taxonomy): Eukaryota > Metazoa > Chordata > Mammalia > Carnivora > Hyaenidae > Hyaena > Hyaena hyaena. The sequence goes on along the minus strand of NW_024080632.1, from coordinate 3,833,947 downwards.
TGTGTGGCACTGAGCACAGTGGTAATGGCACAGGGAAGAGGGAGAGCTGGTGTCTGCGGAGTCAGCAAGCGGCAGGAGTGGACAGAGGGGCTGAGAAATGAGGACCATGCCAGGCAGGTGTCCAGCCCCCTTCAGAGTGAGCTGGCTGGGAATGGCCTTGACCATTCATTCATTCATTCATTCATTTCAGATATTTCTCAAAACCTCTGTGTTTCAGATTCTGGGTCTGTAATCACGAACAAAACACCCCACCTCATGGAGCTTACAGTCTCATAAATACGTAATTACGAGTTATAACAAGCCCTTCAAAGGAAATGTGGGAATGCTGTAGGGGAGAGGTCAAGAGTGAGAGCCGGACCTCAGGCTGGGTTGGCTGAGAATGTAGACATGCCCTTTTGGTGGAGATCTGACTGATGAGAATGAACCAGCCAGGGACAGGTTGGGGAGGAGTATTCTAGACTGAGTTTGCAGGCCTGGGCAGGTCTGGGTGTGGGGCCCAGAAAGGAGGCCAGTATGGCTGGTGCAGAGTGAGCGAGGAGAGATGAAGATGGGAGGAAACAGGCTATTTCCTGGCAGGGAGCACTACCATTTTGTCTGTGTTTCCAGAAGATTCCAGAAGTTATGGGGAAAGGATTGTAGGGGGCTAGGAATGAAAGCAGATAGACCAGCGAGGAGCCTTTTGCTCCAGAGCTCCTCAGTGACCTGACGTGGACACTCTTAGGGAGATGATGCCCCCAGGGAGGTTCCAGGGGACAGGGCAGAACCCCAATATTTATTCTCAACCTGGGTTCAGAGTTGGGGACATGCCTACACTTGTAGGAAGCCAATGTTCTTTGGGAAGTGGGGCTTATCCCGGTGTTTTGAGGGAGAGAAAATGTGAACACCGCTGGCTATGGAGGAATGCCAGGGAAAGCCGGTGGGCATGGAGTTTTCAGCCAGATGAACCTGGAAGGGGAGCTCCGTTCTCTCTCTGGGGCCCCAGCCACTCCTAGCAGTGCCAAGCCTGGGTCGTGTCCTTGACGCTTCAAAGCATTTTCTCTCCATTTCTTCAGGGCCACCCCAACATGATCTCCTGCCTCTGCGTCAGTGAGGATAGGCGGTGGATTGCCACGGCCGACAAAGGGCCCGACTGCCTGATAATTATATGGGACTCCTTCACAGGGTAGGCTGGGTGCCGTCATGCTTTCTCCTGCTTAGTGTCATGCGTCTGCCCCGGCACCCAGGACGGGTGAGCAATGCCGGCCTGGGCGTGCAGAAACCAGGGATGGGATGCGGGCCGAGGGGCGAAGTGGCCTGGGGAGGCTGGCCATCTTGTTGCCTTGAGTGACATTACCTTGGTGAATTTCCCGCTTACAATTCTTGGCTGTTGAGGCTCAAAACCTTCGTTTGGCGGCGTCCCAGAGTAGACGGGGCTGAGGGAGGTTAACTCGCACAGACCCAGCTTGGAGGCCCAGAGAAGTGAAGGGACTTTCCCCACCTGCGAAAGGAGGAGGCTCCTCACACCTGCTGTTGTAGTCTTCTTGGGCTGCTCTAAGAAATCACCACATGCCGAGGGGCCTAAAATGACAGCAAGTTGTTCCCTCACAGTTCACGAGGCTGGAAGCCTGAAATCGGGTTGCCTGCGGGGGGGTACGTTCTGGGACTCCGAGCAAGAGTCTGTTCCAGGCCGCTCTCCCAGCTGCTGCTGGTGGCTGGCAGCCCTTGACGGTCCTTGGCTGGTGGACTGGTCACTCTAGTCCCTGCCTCTGTCTTCATGTGGTATTTTCCGCTGGTGTCTCTTTGTGTCTTCTCTTCTGGGAGTTCAGCAGTCATTGAATTTAGGGTCCATCCTAATCCAGTATGACTTCTTTTTAACAAATGACATCTGCTAAGACTCTATCCCCACACAATGCTCACATTCTGAGGTTCTGGGTGGACATGACTTTTGAAGGGGACCCTTCAACCCACTACCAGTAGAGCACAGTACCTAGCCTGTGACAGATGCTTATATGTGAGTTTTCTTTCTTAATTCCTGGTCCTAGAGGCAGAGAGCACTGCTGGATTAGCTGACAAGATCGTAAGGCTCTGGTTGGGTGGGGGGTGATGTCAGGGTGGACGAGGCCAGTTGGGCTAGATTAGGAAGAAGGTGTGTTTAATGCTCTCGAGTGTTCTGGAAGGTTATATTGGATCTTCTAAGACACAAGTCCCCCAGGTGGCCGGGGACCTGCATAGGCCCATGCTGCCTAATCCTGGTCCTACTGGACGTCTCAGTGGCGTTTGGCACTCTTCGCTTCCTTGGCTTCTCTCAGACCACGTCTCCTGGTTCTCATCGGACTTACCGCTTCTTCTCAGACTCTTCTGGGTCTCTCTCCCTCTGGCCTTTCTTAACCGTGGCCTGAGGATGCATTGGTATTGTTCTCCAACCAGGAAGGAGCAGACCGGAGACTAGAAACCACACTGTCTTCATCTCAATGCCACCTCAACATTGTGGCACCTGGGTGGCTTAGTCAGATAAGCGTCTGACTTCAGCTTGTGTCATGATCTTGGGGTTTGTGAGTTCAAGTCCTGCGTCGGGCTATCTGCTGTCAATGCAGAGCCCACTTCAGATCCTCTGTCCCCCTCTCCCCAACCATCTCTCTCTCTCAAAAATAAGTAAACGTTAAAAAAAAAAACCACCTCAATACTTTCTGTTTTCACTGATGAGGAAGGTGCCGGAGGACATTTCACCTGGATGTCTCATGGTATCTCTTGCTAAAATGTCCCCAACCCCTGTGGCATCTCTTCCCAGGTGCTTTCTGAACCTAGGCCTGCAGCCCCTGCCCCCCTCCCCACCCCCCTCCTCCCCGCCCCCCCTCCCCCCTCCCCTCCTCCCTTCCTCCCCCCCCCCCTCCTCCCCACCCCCTCCCTCCTCCCCCCCCATCCTCCTTCTCCGCAGCTTCACTCTGCAGTCCAGCCTCGGGGACACTGATTGTGTTCTGTTGTAGCAAAGTATACGTAACATAAAATTGACCATCTTCATGGTTTTTAAGTGTATAATTCAGTGGCATTAATTGCATTCACAGTGTTATGCAATCTCACCACTATTCCCAGAACATTTTCATCACCCCCCCAAACAGAAACTCTGTGCCAGCAAGCCCCCCCCCCGCACTGCCCCCAATCTACTTCTGTCTCCAGACACCTGCCTGTTGCTAGTTCGTGTCATGGGATTGTACGTGGCTTTTGCGTGTGCCTTCTCTCTCTCAGCATGTTCCCAAGGTTATTCTGTGTGGTAGCCTGAGCCAGTGGTTCCTTTCTTCTTCTAGCTGCTCAAGGGTCCAGTGCATGGATATACCCGTTTTGCTTATCCATTCATCTGTTGATTTTTAAAAATCACTTTATATTTTTTAGATGTTTATTTATTTATTTTTGAGAGAGAGAACAGGGGAGGGGCAGAGAGAGAAAGAGCTAGAGAATTTCAAGCAGGCTCCACACTGTCAGCACAGAGCCCAGTTTGAGGCTTGAACTCATGAACCATGAGGTCATGACCTGAATCAAAATCAAGAGTTGGACACAGTGGACTGAGCTACCCTGGAGCCCCTAAAAATCATTTTATTAAAAAAACTTTTTAGTGTTTATTTTTGAGAGAAAGAGAGAAAAAGAGGCAGAGTAGGGGAGGGATATGGGTCGGGAAGAGGCAGGGAGAGGGAGACACAGAATCCCAAGCAGGCTTCAGGCTCTGAGCTGTCAGCACAGAGCCTGATGCAGGGCTCAAACTCATGAGCTGTGAGATCATGACCTGAGCCAAAGTCAGACACCCAACAGACTGAGTCCCCCAGGCACCCCCGTAAAAATCATTTTAATTGAAAGCTAATGTGTCCTTTGGCTACATCTCAAATCTTAGTCCTCTTCCTAGAGGTGCTCAATTTGGTGTATTTCCTTCCAGGACATTTGCTGTTGTCTTAAATACATGTATATGGGTATCGTCATGTATCATTTTGTGGTTTTTCTCCACAGCAGTCTTTTTAAAGTTTATTTACTTATTTATTTTGAGAGAGAGGGTGAGAGAGAGTGAGCACAAGTTGGGGAGGGGCAGAGAATGAGGAGACAGAATCCCACGCAGGCTCTGAGCTGTCAGCACAGAGTCTGACATGGGGCTCAAACTCATGAGCCACGAGATCATGACCTGAGCCAAAGTCAAGAGTCAGATGTTTAACCCACTGAGACTCCCAGGTGCCCCCTCCCTGCTTTTTTGTTTTTAGAGAGAGAGCATGAGCTGGGGAGATGGGCATAGGGAGAGAGAGAGAGAGAGAGAGAGAGAGAGAGTCTTAAGCAGGCTCTAAGCTCAGTGTGGAGCCTGACATGGGGCTCAATCCCACGACCCTGGGATCATACCTGAGCCGGAATCAAGAGTTGGATGCTCAACCGACTGAGCCACTCAGGCGCCCCATCTCCATAGCATTCCGAGCGTGATCTTTTCCCAAACCCCAAATCTGGTTGTGTTTCTTGCCTGCTTAAACCCACTGAGAGGCCGCCCATTGCCAACCCAGCCTGTGTCACAGGGAATATGCACCTTGATTCATAGCCATGGGAACACGTCCCCCAGAAAGTGAAACTCCCCGTTGACATGACTAGCTGTCATCTGTGGCTGTCACACCCGTTCAGCTGTAAGTACTGGGACATCCAACTTAACACACGAGGGAGCTATATCCGGAGACAGAGTCCACAGGCAGGAAGGTGGCCCCTCAGGTGTGTCTCTTCTCTGAAGCCGTCACTCACAGCTCCCTTCCCCAGGCACCGCTGGCCCCCTTGGAAAGGGTTTATTCTTTTGCTTTTTCTCTTGCTTGCAGAGCTGTCTCCCCCACTAGACTGGCAGTGACTCTGGCAGCGATTTTTTTTTCCAATTACAAAGTAAAATGCATCTGCGGTTACCAATTCAGTATGTCGATATGAGTTTTATGATATAGTAAAGATGACTTTGGGGCCCAGAAAAGATTATTTGGTTTTTAGAATTAATATTCACTTTATTAAAGTTATAAACTAAAACCCACAGTTTTTCCTTAAGCTTTTTGTTCAACTTATAAATCTTACTCCTTTTATAAATCTAGCACATTTTTGCAACTGCCTTGAAGGGGGTTTTGATTAATGTTTGGCCCCACTCACAAATTTGATTATTAACTCCTTTTAAGCATTTTAAAACTGCACTTAGAAATTGAATATATTTGGTTTTATCTTTAAGTTCTTTAGCAGTCTGATTAAAAAAATAAACCCTTTACCTATACTTAAGCAATTCTTGTAAATCTAATAAATTAGACATAACTATGGCAAATTTTAAGTTCTTGTAAGTATTCTAATATTGTTTATAAACCCAGTGCGATTTGAATTTGAAATCATAAGTCTAAATCAACTACAGACCTTAAATTAGAATCACAAATCTAATCCGTCAGAGACTCTGAGACGTTAAATTCTCTTAAACATCACAGTCCCTGAACAAAATGAACACATTCTCTTACCACAGATCTGTCTGCAGTGTAGGCCCAACGGACATCATCGTCTCTAGATTGGATTCTGAAAACCTGCAGGGATGAGACCCCTTTTCCCCCTGAGGGAATTGCTGTGGCATTTGTAGTAATGCCAGGACTGCCTTCCCACGTGAATTTGGGAGGTACTTCCCTGTGACAGGGAACAGCCAGGTCCTCAGCTGGGGCAGAGACTTGGTCCCGGTCAGTTGGGGCACCCGAGTGACAAGGGCTGTATAATGAAAAACAATGGGGAGCCATCAGTCCACTGTCCGTACCACCTGCTCTTCCAGGGCAAGTCAGGGACCCCGCCCCCCTCCCCCCCATCACTCCCATACTTGCTCTTGCTGTCTCCTGCCTGTCTTCGGCTCTATCAGACATTTAAATATCTAATTAAATTCTGCTTGTGCAGGGCCTTTGCTTGCTTCCTACGCTTCTACGGTCTTGCCAGTGACACAGTGTAGAAGTGAATGAGGAAAAGCAAACGAAAGTCCCTCCTCACCCAAACACATCTCCAGAGTCACCCTTGTGTGGTTTGCAGTCCATTCCTCCAGACTTTTCTATGCACATACATGCACACACACTCTCCCCCATTCAGGACGACGGTGTGTATACTGTTGCACAACTTGTTTTTTCACACAATTTGGACACCTTCCCACATCTACCTCATTCTTTTTAAAAGTGGCATATTTTTCATTATGCGGTTATGTCATAATATACTTTTTAATTTATTTTATTTTTGTATTTTATTTATTTTTAAATTTTATTTATTTATTTATTTATTTATTTATTTATTTATTTATTTAGAGAGCATGAGCAGGGGAGGGCCAGAGAGACAGAGAGAGAGAAAGAGAGAGAGAATCCTAAGCAGGCTCTGCACTGTCAGTGTAGAGTCTGATGTGGGGCTCGAACTCATGAATCGTGAGATCATGACCTGAGCTGCCTGAGTTCCCCCAACCCTGAGCAGCCACGGATCTGCTTTCTGTCCCTATGGATTTTCTAATTCTGGACATTTCCTCTTGATGGACTTATACAGTATATGGTCTTTGTGACCAGCTTCTGTCACTTCACAGGGTGTTTTTGAGGCTCACTTACAGCCCGTGTCAATGCGCCAGGCCATTGTATGCCTGGACCATGGTTTGTTTCTCCATAGCTGTTATGCTTTTGAAGTGAGTCCCTCTGGGAAGCAAGGCAGACCTCAGCAAATGCTCATTCCCTGGTCCCGTTTTGCAGCATTCCTGTGCACACAATATTTGACAGCTGCCCAGAAGGGAACGGCATCAGAGCCATCGCCATCACCTGGGACGCCAAGTATCTGGCGACCATCTCAGATGCTGAAATCCAGGTACAGGGCGCGTTGGGTCAGCCTCAGCCAGGCTGTCGAGTGTATCCCAGTGGGCGGCTCTGCGCAGGCTGCACGGCAGGTGTGATGCTCTGTGACCAGACTCCATGGCATCTTGTCAGGGGCTCTGTGCCCGTGGCTCAGCTCAGAGCGCTGTCCCCAGTTAACTGAAGTTACAGAGTTACCACGAGAGGCGTGGGGTACCTCTTCAGGAACTTTCTCATTCTCTTCTGTGTGCTGTTCAACTCACAGAAAGTTTGCATCTGGAGGTGGACTTTAGCAGTGGAAACACCAGCATGTACCCTTGACCTTCCCAAAGAGTATGGATTTCAGGTGAGTTCAATTTGAGTCTGTAATGCTCTGCCTGCAGTGACACTGAGCCCAGGTCAAAGCCGACTTTCTGTTTTACTAGAGTTTGATTACGGTGCACTAGAGGTTGTAAAAAAAAAAAAAAAAACAGTTTCATCTCCATGATCTCGTTTTATTTTTGATGATAGTGGCAATGTTTTTTTAAGCACTTGTTACGTGCCAGATTCTGCTAAGTTCTTTACATATAATCCATGCAAACATGCTGGGAAGGAGTTACTGCTTTAGTAAAGTCTGTGGAATGCTACTATTAATTGTTAGATAATTTGTCTGAAGTCATCAGCTAGCAGCCTTTCTGATTCTAGAGGCATGCTCTTAGCTGCTCTTCATATCGGGAAGTTATTATTAGTCTCAGTTTGCTTGAAGCAACTTGCCAAGGACACCCACAAAGTTTGCCCTGCCGTTCTGCCTTGTCTTACTCATACTTGCACCCTCCGGTCATCACACGCTTGCTGAGTGCCTACTATGCAGCAGACACTGTGCACGCTGCATACCTGGCTTGCAGGACCTGAGACCCAGTCAGAGGGGCCGGGTGACGAGGCTCCGCCAGGCATACATCATGCTGCAGCTTTATGTCCGTTTCTCTCCTTCTGCCCCCCAACTTTCCTCCGCTTCCCTGAAAAAAGTTTCCTTAGAGGTTTTCTAAGCTGAACTGAGAGGGTAGCCGCCACCCATGTGCGGGTTTCGCTATTGCTGCAAAAAAACACCTCTGGGATTTTGATAGAGATTACATGGAATCTATAGATCGCTTTGGGTAGTTATTGGTCTCTGAACAACCCATGCGTGCAAGATGTCTTTCCATTTATTATGTCTTCTTGAATTTCCTTCAGCAGTGTTCTATAGTTTGTAGTGTACAGATCTTTCACCTCAATTTATTATGAAGTATTTTTATGCCATCATAAGTGGATTCATTTTCTTTAAAATTTTTTTTTGATGTTTATTTATTTTTGAGAAAGAGAGAGACAGAGAGACAGAGAGACAGAGCTTGAATGGGGGTGGGGGAGGGGCAGAGAGAGAGAGAGGAAGACACAGAATCCAAAGCAGACTCCAGGCTCTGAGCTGTCAGCAAAGAGCCTGATGTGAGGTTTGAACCCATGGACCGCAAAATCATGACCTGAACCAAAGTCAGGTGCTTAGCTGACTGAGCCACCCAGGAGCCCCAGTGGATCTGTTTTCTTAATTTCCTTCTCAGATTGCTCATTGCTAATGCTGTCTATGGAAACTCAACTGATTTTTGTGGGCCAATTTTGTGTCCTGAAACTTTGCTGAATACATGTGGCTACTTAAGTTTAGGTCGATTAAAATGAAATACAGCTACAAATTCATTTCCTCAGTGTCACTACATTTCAAGTACTCATTAGCCACGTGTGGCTAGTGGCTGCCGTGTTAGACAGCACAGATTATTGAACGTCTCCATCATGCGGAAAGTGCTGTTGGACAGCTGTGCAGATGCCCCAGGGCTGGATGGACTCCGTGTCCAGACCGAGTGGCTGGACGTGTCTGGAGAGAGCCCCGCCAACCCAGCTCCTTCCTTCTATTAGGCTTTGGGTCACAAGTATGGAGCAAGCTCTCCACACTGCCTGGCAGTTCTGGGAGGCTGTCTTTTTCGTTTCTAGAGACAACAGCCTCACATCTTCTCCTCTTACCTCCCCGGTCCTTCCTCTTTACTCCCAGCTGATGATTTCTCTCACTTTTTCACTAAGAAACTGGGAGCCATGGGATGCAAACCCTGGCCTCTCTCACCCCTAGGCCTATGACCTGCCTCCACCCCCCCACCTTCTATTATCCGTCCCTGGGTGTATGCGAGCCCAGTGCACTGGGTCTCTCCCCGCTTACTCGTGACACACCCCTGCAGTGATCAGCTCTCCCTCTGCTTGGGGGTTACCCCCTCAGCAAACACAGAGGCTTCAGTCTTCCCCATCTTCAGAGAACGCTTCTGATGGGGCGCGTCCCTCCAGCTCTCGCCCTCTGCACCTCTTCACGGTAAGACATCTGAGAATAGCTGCCTGCACTTGCTTTCCAACTTCGTTATCCATTTGTGCCCAAATATTTGATCTCTATATATTTTCACTGCTAAAGAAGGCATCCATGCAAAACGTGTACAGTTTAAGGAAGAAAACAAAATGTACCTGTGTGCTCACTGCAGGGTCAAGTTAGAGGACATCATCCAAACCGTACGAGTCCCTTTGTCCTCCTTCCCCAGTCTCATCCCCAGCCTTGCTTCCTAAGCTTGACCAGTGTCCCAGTTTTGTGTACACACTCCCTGGCTTGCCTTTATAGTTTCCCCCTGCAAGGTACGTATCCCTCCGTACCATCCTATTCCGTTTCTCCTGTTTTAATCTTGACATATTTGGAATCATAACTGCTTTGCTCTCTCCACCTTGTTTCTGCAGTTCATCCATGTTGAACATTGAGCTATAATTCGTTAATTTTCACTGCTGTGTACCTTCTCCTTGTTTGAGTAGAATACAGCTTATATTTATCTGTCGTACAGTTGATGAACCTTTTGGTGCTTTTCATCTGTCTTCCACCCACCCATGGATCTACCAGAACTCTGCTTATCATAGTCCCCGGTGCTTCCAAGTCAAAGGAGCACTTTTAAATCCTCAGCTGCATCCCTCCCGGTGGGCATTTCCTGCTCTCTCACTGGCCTTCTTTCCTGGGCTCCTCTGTGGGCTCTTCCTCTTGCACTGCACACCTTCTAAGTGTTGGTGGTACCCAGGGTTTAGTCGTGGGAGCTCCTGCTCTTGCTGCTCCTTCTTCCTGGGTGTTCTCATCCATTCCCGTGGCTTTGAAGTACTGTGTACCCCCAAGGTACATCCCGAAGTCCTTCCTCCCCTCTCTGTTTCCACGGCCACCACATCCACCTGCGTGACTACAACATCCTCCCAGCTGATCTGGTGTCACTCTTTTTTTTTTTTTTTAATGTTTTATTTATTTCTAGGAGAAAGAGAGAGACAGCGTGAGCAGGGGAGGGTCAGAGAGAGAGGGAGTCACAGACTGAAACAGGCTCCAGGCTCCAAGCTGGCAGTCAGCACAGAGCCCGACACGTGGCCTGAACCCACGAACCGCGAGATCATGACCTAAGCGAAAGTCGGACGCTCAACCGACTAAGCCACCCAGGCGCCCCATCTGGGTTCACTCTTGACCACTGCTACTGACCTTCCTGCGGCAGCCGGAGTGGTATTAGTTCCCTTGCCTTCCCTTCCCTTCCCTCTTCCCTTCCCTTCCCTTCCCTCCCCTCTTCCCTTCCCTCTTCTCTTCCCTTCCCTTCCCTCTTCTCTTCCCTTCCCTTGCCTCTTCCCTTCCCTTCCCTTCCCTTCCCTCTTCCCTTCCCTCTTCCCTTCCTCCTTCCCTTCCCTTCCCTCTCCCCTTCCCCCTTCCCTTCTCTTCCATTCCCTTCCCTTCCCTTTCCCTTCCCTTCCTTTCTTTCTTTCTTTTTTTTTTTTTTTTAAAGATTTTTATTTATTTCTAGGAGAGAGAGAGAAAGACAGCGTGAGCAGGGGGAGGGTCAGAGAGAGAGGGAGTCACAGACTGAAACAGGCTCCAGGCTCTGAGCTGGCAGTCAGCACAGAGCCTGACGCGGGGCTCGAACCCACGAACCGCGAGATCATGACCTAAGCGAAAGTCGGACGCTCAACCGACTAAGCCACCCAGACGCCCCTCCCTTCCCTTCCTTTCATTTTCCTTCCTTCCTTCCTTCCTTCCTTCCTTCCTTCCTTCCTTCCTTCCTTCCTAATTTATTTACTTTTGAGAGACAGAGCGCGAGCAGGGAAGGGGCAGAGAGGGGGAGACACAGAACTGGTAGCAGGCTCCAGGCTCTGAGCTGTCAGCACAGAGCCCGATGAGGGGCTTGAACTCACCCAACTGTGAGAGCATGACCTGAGCCGAAGTCAGAAGCTTAGCCCACTGAGCCACCCAGGTGCCCCCAGAATGGCAGTTCTTGAGCAAAACACATTATATCCCTCTCTTAAAATCTTTCAGTGACTTCCCATTGTCATGTGAATAGACCTAAACTCCCCCTCCACCTGTCTCCTAACATCTACCCTCTTGTTTATTAATGTTTTATTAGTTTCCACACCCTAGAATTGTACAGAAATGGACTCTTTGTGGGGGGCTCTGATTTCTTTCACTCAAATTTATTTTTGAGATTCATCCATGTTGTTGCATGTGTCAACAGTTTATTCCTTGATATTATTCTTTATGTGTCCTTTATCATGTTAATGCTGAATGGCGTGTGTTGAATGGATGTGTCAAAATTTGTCTGTTCACTGTTGAAAGATATTTGCATTGTCTCCTGTTTGTGGCTGTTGAAAACAGAGCTGCGTGAACTTTCATGCACAAGTCTTTGTAGAGATGTATGCTTTCATTTCTTTTGGTAATTATCTTTGTTTTTGAAGGCTGTTTTCCCTAACTATAGGATTTTAGGGTGGTAGTTATCTTATTTCAGTACTTTCAAGATCTTATTCCATTGTCTTCAGACTTAGGCCATTTCTGTTGAGAAGTCAGCCATCAATCTTACTGTTCCCTCTTTTGAAAGTTATGTGTCTTTCCCCTCCTGCCCCTCTGGCTGTTTTTAAGATTTCCTGTTGCCTTTCAATAGGTTTTGTTTTTTTTTTAATTTTAAATAATATATTCAAAAAATTTAATGTTTATTTATTTTTGAGAGAGAGAGAGAGAATGTGTGTGAGTGGGGGAGGGCCAAAGTCAGATGCTGAACAGACTGGGCCTCCAGGTGCCCGGTTTTCAACAGTTTTTGATGATGTGTAAGTATGTATATGGGTATGTTGTTGCTTTAAAAAAAAAACAAACAAACCAAAATTAGGAGCTCCTGGCGGTTCAGTCCATTAGGCATCCAACTTCAGTTCAGGTCATGATCTCACAGTTCATGCGTTCAAGCCATGCATTGGGCTCTGTGCTGACAGCTCAGAGCCTGGAGCCTGCTTTGGATTCTCTATCTCCCTCTGTCTCTGCTCTTCAGCAGCTCATACTCTATCTTTCTCTCTCTCTTAAAAAAACTAAATAAATGTTAAAGATTTAAAAAAACCAGAAAACAAAAACAAAAACAAAAAACAAAACCAGGGCTCCTGGCTGGCTCAGTTGGAAGAACATAGTACTCTTGATCTTAGGGCATGAGTCTGAGCCCCACATTTGGCATAGAGATTACTTACCAAAAAACAAAAAAAACCTCCCACCTTAAAACCCAAAACTTATCTTTCTGGGTTTTTTGAACTTGGAATGTCATGTCTTTCCTCAGTTTTGGAAATTCTCCATTATTGTGTTTTTAAACATTACTTCTACCACATTTTTTTCTTTCCTCTCCTTCCGGTGCTCCAATTATACATACATTAGATATTTCCATCTTGTCATATATGTCTCTTCTTTTCTTGCCTATATTTTCTATTCTTTTGTGTCTTTATGCTTCAGTCTGGATACTTTGTCTTATAACTTACCTTCTTTTTGTACTGACTAATCATTTCTTTGGCTATGTTTAATTTTCTGTTAAATTCTATTTTGAGGTTGTTTTTTTTAAATGTTTATTTTTGAGAGGAGAGAGCAAGTGGGGAGGGGCAGAGAGAGAGGGAAACAGAGGATTTGAAGTGGGCTCTGCACTGTTAGCATAGAGCCCAGTGTGGTGCTCAAACTCATGAACTGTGGGATCATGATCAAAGTCGGGCGCTTAACCGACTGAGCTACATAGGCACCCATATTTTGAGTTTTTTAAAAATCATTTTTTTCAGACCTAGAATTTCCATTTGGTTCTTTTTAAAACTAGAGTTATCAGCTGAGATTACTCATCTGGCCCTCTGCTTTCTTGCACATACTAACCACGGTGTGTTGATGCTGTACTTGGATCTCCTGAGGGTCTCCCTCTGAACAATTGCTTTCCCCCTTGGTTTTCAGTTATTTGGATACATCTCTTTCATTTGCCTGGTTATATTTCATTGAATGCCTAATGTCGTGGTTTTAAATATAGGAATAATTTGAAGCTTGAAATGATAACTTTCTCCAAGGAAGACTTACTTTTGATTCTTACTGGCATCTGGCAAAGTTAATCTCTGATTAACTGATTAATCTCTGATTAACTGATTAATCAGAGATTAACTTTGATTAATTGAATCAGAGATTGAGTGATCTGAGGCTGATTTCCAGCCTTTGTGAAGTACACTTGCTTTTGTCAGTTCTTTGCCACCCCTCCTCCCCAAGCCTTTGAGTTGTCCTGCAATTACTTCTCAGACATTGGCACTGGGCTTTTACATTACGTTTTTTTTTTTTTTAATGTTTTATTTATTTCTAGGAGACACAGAGACAGTGTGAGCAGGGGAGGTTCAGAGAGAGAGGGAGTCACAGACTGAAACAGGCTCCAGGCTCTGAGCTGGCAGTCAGCACAGAGCCCGATTCGGGGCTCGAACTCACGAATCGTGAGATCATGACCTAAGCGAAAGTCGGACGCTTAACCGACTAAGCCACCCAGGCGCCCCTGGGCTTTTACATTCCTGAACTAGGCGAGGAATAGGAGATGGGGTGGAAATGGCAGGAGCGGAACTTAAGATGTCTTTCTTTCTTTTCTTTTCTTTCTTTTCTTTCTTTCTTTCTTTCTTTTCCTTCCTTCCTTCCTCCCTTCCTTCCTTCCTTCCTTCCTTCCTTCCTTCCTTCCTTCCTTCCTTCTTTCTAATGTTTGTTTATTTTTTAGAGAGCAAGTGAGCAGGGGAGGGGCAGAGAGAGGGGAACAGAGGATCCAAAGCGGGCTCTGCATTGACAGCAATAAGCCCAATGTGGGGCTTGAACTCACGAACCATGAGATCATGACCTAAGCTGAAGTCGGATGCTCAACCGACTGAGCCCCCCAAGTGCCCCAAGACGTATTTCTGGAACCCGCTTCCCAGGGCTGCCTCCTGCAGCCCTTCACCCCATGCTGTAGCCACCCCCACCCCCCACACACATACACGGGCAGGACTTGTGCCTAAGTCTCCCCACAGATTTCTGCTGTGTTGTTGCTATTTGTTTTAGTTCTTGCATTTCATGGTTTCCTCGCTTCCACAGTCGCTGCAGGCTTTTTGGGAAGGGAGCCAGGCAATGCGTGCTATTCACTGCTTTGGCAGAAATCAGAAACTCCTTCCAGTATTTGGCATTCATTCCAAGTTACCTTGTGGCCTTGTCAAATTTAGAAATGTGTATGCAGCAGTTTTTGTCCAAAAGGACACAGAGAAAAGGTTATTAGTGAATATTGTTCTACTTTTGCTTCTTTCAATTTACAGATGATGAATTATAATAAATAAGACTAAATAGGAAAGGGAACACATTTGAGACCATTAATTTTAACACTCAGTGTTTAAATTATATTCCTATTGCTTACAAAATGCCGTGTCTTTTCTGTTTTATATTCCTATCCAGCTTTTTATTATAATAAAAATATTATTTAATTTTAACAGTTAGCTTAACCAGAGAGAAACAGAAAATTTATTGTAATGTAATATATGTCCATACTTTATATTTCAGAACTACCTTACTTTTAATCCAACAAATAATAAAGAATTGGTGAGCAATAGTAAAACACAGGCAATATATTATTTGTGGGTAAGTAGAAATATTTTGATTAGTCTTAAATATGGGGACAAGTATGTGTTCATTCTGTAGTACAGATATATTGGTAATGTAACAATACAGTATCTACTTAGGAAACAATAAATATGTATTAAAATGTTTTGATTTCATTATATTTACTTTAGTTTCATTGATAATTAGTGTATTAAATCAGAAGCAGATAATTTAAATTTCATTACCTAAAAAATTACTTAAAACATTACCTAATGTTTTTAGGTAATGAGGCAAATATTTATTTGAATGTATTTAACAGGTTTAAAATAAAGGGTTTTTCAAGACCTTGGCTTTTATAGGGATTAGCAAACAGATCAGCAATATGTATACTGACACAGGGTGGAATCATGAGATTAAAAAAAACATCAAAAGCTAAAAATAAAATTACCATAGGACTCAGCAATTCCTAAATGTAAGAGAATGTAAAACAGGCATTCAAACAAATACCCACATACAAATGTTCATAGTGGCAGCATTATTTGCAATAACCAAGAGGTAGAAGCAAGCCATATGTCTGCTAGCTCACGAATGCAGAAACAAAATGTGGCAAATCCATACAGTGGAATATGACTCAGCCATAAAAAAGAACGAGGCCCTGACACCTGTGGCAATGTGGATGAATCTCAAAAGCATGATGCTAAATGAAAGAAGCCAGACACAGAAGCCATGTGCCGTAAGATTGCACTGATAGGAGATGTCCAGGACAGGAAAATCCATGAGACAGAGTGCAGAATGGTGGTTGTTGGGGGCTCGGGGCACAGCATGTGGGACTGCTTAATGGAGAGCAGGAGGGGGCTTCCTTTTGGGGTGATGAAACTGTTCTGGAACTAGACAGAGCTGATGGCTGCGCAGCATTATTAATGTACTAAATGTATTCATGTACTAAATGATAAATGGTTAATTTTATGTTATGTGAATTTTACCTGAGTTAAAAATGCAATACAAGGGGCGCCCGGGTGGCTTAGTCGGTTAAGCGTCCGACTTTCGCTCAGGTCATGATCTCACGGTTCGTGGGTTCAAGCCCCGCGTCGGGCTCTGTGCTGACTGCCAGCTCAGAGCCTGGAGCCTGTTTCAGTCTGTGACTCCCTCTCTCTGACCCTCCCCTGCTCGCGCTCTCTCTCTCTCTCTCCTATAAAAA